>NC_086110.1:58175589-59378089 GCF_963921235.1 Mobula hypostoma
TCCTTTCTCCATAACAAATGTTCTTTCCTAAATTGGTGACGTCATAGTCCTGCATTGCGATTTTGCCAATCTTTTGAAACGGCGGGTCTCTCTTTCCAGTGAAGGGACGGGGTTGGGGGGAGTGCTGGAGGAAGATTTTACCAATTTTACTTTTGGAGGACTAGCAGACTTTTGGAAGAAAGCGGTTAAGAAATTATTTCATTGCTCTAAATTATTTCTGTATTTGACTAATTAAATAAAGAGTAAACTATCAACAAAACGCTATCCACTTCCATTCAGTACAGGACATTATGATAACCAGCGCCCAAGTATTGACACTATAATTTGCAGATCAGTTTATGGCGTATTTGATTGACTTAGATGAAAAAAGGCTTAAATAAAAGTCTTAGCATATCACAAAGGAACATAAAACATTTATAAAAAGTTGATTTAGGCTTGAATCTAAAGTTGGTTTGTCATGAACCTCTGATATACACAGTATCAATTGCATTACCATGTGTTTCCTCTCGTAAAAATAAGTATACAATCCAATGTATAAAATTACACTGACGCTCATATTCGGCTGTTATCTCGGTCATGAACTATGCTGGCCCTTAAAGGCAGGTGGCCATCTAATCAATGTTGCGTGAAGAACAGGAATCATGAGCTTGCAGAAAATGCAAGCGATTACAATGTTGAAGCGAGGATTGTTTGTACCGTGCGAACACTGTGCCTGGGGAATAATGTCCAATCCACGGCGCTCTTATTGCCGCACAACTTTTGAAGTCATTAATGCACACACACTTCCACTGCACGAGTGGGTGTTTGTCAACCGATTTCTTTGAGAACGTTTGTAACCTCGGGAGGGGTAGTTGCCAGATACGAGGTAAAGAACTTTGTATTGAAACGAAAATAAAATTGCCAAATATCCTTGTGCTGAGAGCAGATGATTATACAGTAGGCACTCCTGTGTATAATGTTATTACAGACCTTTTACTAATAGTTTATATATCAAACTTGAAAAAAAGCTAATTCCTGTATTCAGATCACATTTGCCCATCAATCATTCTTAATGCACGGTCGGATAGTGCTCATTTTCTGTAAACAAAAATGGGAATTAATTGTTGATGCCCAGAAATAATGAAATGTTACAATTAAATCCAGAAGAAGGTAGAATCTGAACCGCTGCATTCGTAATTGACTATACGGTATTAGACTCCATACAATGGGAAAGCGGTGAGTGGGTTTTATCTGAGAGGGCCACCTTTGAGATTGACGCTAGGTGATGTTTGTATACAGATCGTTTACTAATCCAGGTTCAATGCTTATTGTTAGTGGAGGCTGAAATTACATTACTTAAAGACCTTTGGCATTTTAAGGCGTGTTGTATTGTACAAGCATCCACTTAGTCGTGATACAGAATTAAACGCAGTTCACTTTTAAGTTGATCTTTCTGTTAAGAATAGGTTATTTTAGGCATTGCCAAATTGCTTACTCTGTTCGATGTAATTATGCTGGGTTCAGTGTAGTAGTGTGCAAAAAAATGAAAAAAAATAATCTCATGTTGTCGAAAAGATGCAGGCGATTTCCATGCCTGGTTCTTGGCATGAAACTGCATGCGGAGTTGAAAGGCTTTATATATATATGTAAAGATATATATATATATATATATATATATATAGATAAATATATATATAGAGAGAGAGAGAAACAGAGGAATCGTTTATTCCAAATTTGAACTGGACATTTTAGTTTATTTGAATCATGCAAATCAATGGGATCCCAGAGCGCCAGACAGACTTCCGTTTTGATTACCCTGCGCCAGATGTTTGAGCATACTATTCGCAGCTGACTTTCAAGTATATTGTTAATGACAGGTGCAACTATCTACCGAGGCCATCAGTTGGTCCTGGATACTGTGCATCAGGAGATAGAACGGTCCGATTTGAAGCAGCGCCCGTATTTTTGTTGAGGAACGAGTTCATACATTCATTCTTACATGTCTTTTGGTCAATTATACCTCCGGCTTACTTCATGCACTTTCCAATAACTTTCATCAGGTCTAAACTTGCCAAAGTTAGCTTACAATAGAGCCTGCCGAATGAAAATTTGGCCATGGGCCTTCTTAGGGTTTTTGTATGACAGCTAATCCGCGTACTGCTTTTTTGATTAAATCGAGGGCTATTTTAGCAAACTACAATTTGTGGGATTAATAGTAAATTTCAAAGTAACAAACAAAATTTTGTAGACGTCTAACCTCAAACCTTCAAAAGTTTCCCCATGCAAACTTATTGTTGGTCTCAGGGTAAGATTGTCCGATTTTTGGAGGCTCAATGACTAAATTTATTCATGAAATAAAATGCACCATCTAGATTTCAGCTTTCAAGTGAGCTCCTGATAAACAATCAAACCGACTTTCTAGTCTATGCAAGTCTCGATCTTTTTATCGACAATGACAGCGGTTTTGTAGGGGTGACGAAATATGCACGAATTGGACTAAAAAAATGAACTTTGAAATAAGAAATACATGATAATCTGGTTGCCCGTGGATGGATTTTTGACGGATTTAATTTTTTTGTTCAATACCTTGTAAAGGATATAATAAGTATAACTAGATTGAAAATAATTCAGCAGATCAAATGTTCTTAATTGGTCAAATGCATAAGAAAATGCCCGCACTGTACAATACCCTACTAGGCTTATAACTGAAGTTGAATTTTATCAAAACAAGCAAGCGCCTTGAATTCAAATTTCAAAATACAATCAAGAGGGCAAGAAGTTGTCATTTAAACTGGGGACGAGAGCCAAAATAACCTCAGCTCCTTGTTTGTTTTGACTTGTTGGTCCTTAGTTGTGCCTTTTGATTTTTCAGTAAATTATAATTATGTATATTTAGTGTTCTGTATCTAAAGGAAGTTATTTGTCAACTTTAAAGCTTAACATTTTTCAATATAGGGATGATTTTCTGTAGGTAGTAACTTTGTCTTAAACTCACGCAGTTTATTCCTACGGGAGGCTAGTCCGCCAGCAATCAGAGTTAGTGTTAGTAGAAAATTGCAGAGAAATTGAGAACGTTGTGTTTTTACCAATAGCAAAATAGCATGCAATAGGTCAAAAAATGTCCACGACGCCACTCTAACATAAGGCAAAAAAACAATGCTGATTTATTGTGGGTTTTTTTTTCAGATAAATACAGCAATTAGATCAACTGAACTCGGAAAAGGAAGTGTTCTTAAAGCAACCACTACAATCCTCTCTCAGAAGGAGTGCTCACGGCATCAGGGCCTGGGTCACCAATACAGAACAATCACTTCTTTCTTTTAAAAAAAGAACTTTTCGAGGTTTAGAAAAATACTATGCATCCAATAAATTAGTTCTTTGGTTTGAAACGGAGCAAATATATCGTTGATAATAACGTAATAAAAATTACACTGTACAAAGCACACGGCTATAAAATTGAGGTTGAGTAACAGTTACGCTTTGGCACTTTACAAAGGCTGGGGACATTAATAAATCGACATCCAGTGAACGGAACTAAAATATATTAAATGGCTCTGTAACGTAGCCTCCATAGAAAATCGTACAATTTACATCAAATATAAACTTGCGTCAACACCAGACAAAATGTCAGGAGAGAAAAAAAATTAAGCATTTGAAAATGGAACGTGATGTTATTAAACATATACTGCACAAACAGAACAGAAAACGTATCACTAGAATATTGGTCCATTAAACAGTTTAAACCCTACACTTCGCACTTGCCATTTTGCTAACCTTTAATTATTCAAGTAGGCTTCACTTATTTAAAGATTTTTTAAAGCAACGACTGTCTTTAGAGGTCTCAAAATCCTCATTCACACTAACTACAAATTGACAACATCTTTGGCCACTTGCACCGCAGTTTTGGAAAGTCTCAGTCAATACTTTATACGCAGCTTTAAGTTGAGAATGCTGCTTTGTTTTCATTTCCCTACATATATATTTTAAAAAGATAGTTAGGTTGGTTTCTAAATCAATACTTATTGCAGTCGTAGGCGTATGGACCTGAATGACGGTATACTGACGGTGTTGATCGATAAGGGATTTGACAGCTTGTGTTCCCGCTCACCTGATGGTCACTGAGGGCTGAGCTCTCAATGCCGAGTCGGTGGGAGTTGAACATCTCCCGCACATTAGGGAAAGTCTGTTGCTGGCCGCCGAACGTGTGGCCGGGGAGGTGACTGAGATCTGCTCCGTGGTTCATATACCAGGAAGCCGCTTGTCCTGCGCCCCCGGCTTGCTGATGGTGGCTGGAGGTTAAGACTCCTTCCTGCGCCGTGCTGAGATTCATGGCGTTCAGCGAGGTACTGGTGCTCACGGAATGATCTGATATGGCATCATCCAGGCTGGTGGGCACCAACATATGATTGTTCCTGTCCCCCGCGTACAAACTCATGGTTCTCATACTGCAATGGTAGCTTCCACTCGAGTCTATATTTTGACTGCACGTTTGACTGTAGATAGATTGTGGCGTTTGAGCGTAATTTACCGGCAACGTGGAAACCATGCCAGTTCTGCTGGTGGGCACAGCTACTGGGTTAAGTTCTCCTTGAGGAGATGTCCTTAATGTCATAATATTTTCCACACTGAAGCCGGATAGGCTGTTGTTTGGGGGGTTGTGGTCAGGGATGGAACTTTCTGTGGAAACAGACGGCGTGGAGGCAACGCTTCTGGGACTGTCTTGCATCATACTGTTGTTGTCCGGGCTCTCTAAACTCTCGACTTTGGTGATGACAGGCATGCCGGGGGATACGGCTTCTTTTTTGACCACTACTTTTTTTTCCATATTGTCCTTGGAGGTGTCGGTCTGTGAAACGGGGGTCGGAATGCCTTTCTGGTCTTTCTGCTGGCGGTCTCGTTCTTCCTTATCCTTGATCGCGTCTTTTTTCTTAAATCTCCTCCTTCTCCGCAAAAAGCTGCCGTTCTCAAACATGTTGTAAGAATCTGGATCCAGCGTCCAGTAGCTCCCTTTACCGGGCTTTTTATCATCCCGTGGCACTTTAACAAAACACTCGTTCAGAGATAAGTTGTGGCGGATGCTATTCTGCCAGCCCTGTTTATTTTCACGGTAAAATGGAAAGCGATCCATGATAAACTGATAGATCCCATTGAGAGTAATTTTCTTATCAGGCGCGTTCTGGATTGCCATGGTTATCAGGGCGATGTAGCTGTAAGGAGGCTTTACCAGGTCTTTGGGAGCCGGCTGTTGGTGGTGATGGTAGGGTCCGTAAGTTCTCGCCATACCTGAAGAATACTGATCGTGCCCCGTGTACACGCTCATCGGGGTGGGCATGCTGCCATAACTGCCGGCGGCTCGATAATAATTTTGGTCGTTCAGATAAGGCACCACTCCTAGAGCATTAGGGTCTGACACTGGGTAACGCGCCTGCATCGTCGATGTTAAACGGGTTCGACACAAATTTCTGCTTGCAACTAGATTTTAGTAATAATCTTTATTGGTTGAAGGCGTGGATCCAATTTTAGTCCTTGATTAAGAGCGCGCCCGTAGATAGTCCTAAAGGTTTGGGGAAGTTTCAAAAACTTTCAAGCGAGCGAGGCTTTTACGGCAGGCAGACTCCGCCCATTCTGGAAACTTTAAACCAATCAAAATAGGAGTTGGGGAGAGTTACTACATGTTCATGCACGTAGGTGGCGTAATTTAAATCGAAACAGGTTTCACTGAAATAAAAAAAACAAAGTTAAACATTGTAAATAGTTTATGTATTAGTCTAGAATAGAATTTTTCGCACATGCATTTGAATCTTAATCGGAAAGTAATAAGTGACAAAGATTTTGGATTAAATGTAATTTATTGCATTGTCTTTCCACACTTACCTGGCACATGGCATTGAATATTTCCAACGAAATCACACAGGTTGCACTCCGCAAGTATATAACCAGCTGCGATTTTATTTAAATATGTATATATATATATATGTAATGTTATGTTCCCTAATTCTAAAACCATGTATTAACCAGGCCTTTGGCCAGTGGATTCTGTGAGGAGTTTACATCGTTCTCATCATTTTTATTCGAAATTAATTCCGATTTGGTTAATTAATAAAGGTCGCGATCCGACAAGGTGCAGATTCTGAGATCCCTCCTCAAGCTGCGAAGTCAAAGTTTTGCGATGGTTTACGTTTTACTTTAAGGTTACGTTACTTATTCTGAGGACGATCGAATCAAATGTGCAAGAACATGTACAAAATGGTTACAAAGGAAATTCTTGGGGGATCTACCTTTACACAGCAAATTTGTCTTAAACAGTTCGTAGCAACATACTGAAAGAAGCTCGTGGTGTGATTTTGTCACCAAACGGATAAACAAAGGAATGCGCGAAAAGCTGATCTAATTACAAAGGCGTGATCTCTATATTTTTATAACTTTTATATTTAAATCAGGAACACGAGCTCATATTTACTCAAGCAAGATATTGCATTTTAAAATAGAACAGATACGGTTTCATTATAACTGTCAATTCCAACGTAATTGTTAATCAAGACAATAGGATAAATCAGAACGCTAGTCCAAAATCTTCATTGCATTGAAATCTGCACACTGTTGTTAAGACAAAGTATATGTTTCCCGCTGGTCCATAAGCATACTGTGCGCATTCTATGAAATATTAAGCACTGCTACATTAAGCATTCAAACTTAAAGGGTAATTATAAACTCCAGTGGTCATTAATTCCGCAGTGCGAGAATGGAGTCACTTTCATGTATCCGCCGCTAAGCATTTTTATTTGCCATTTCACTATTTGATCTAACAGATTTAGCTTGCACAAAACAGAGTTTCCAACCGGGTAATAATCACACAGATAATTGACACACGTCCTATGGTCCCCATCACGTCTGGCGGAGTCTGATAACAGATTCTTTTATATACTGTCTTGTTGTTTTTCTTGCTTTCAGCTACAGATAGCTTTCCCCCAAACACACATTGCTGTAACTATTTTAAACATTATTTTCCGTTAACTTTCTCTTTAGTAAATTTCATACCAAAAAAAAACCTAAAACAAGTAAACTAGAAACAAGTGAAAGTCGAATTCGAGCAGCCTGGAAACATTGAGGTTTAATTCAGCAAGGAAAAATAATTGTGACAATTAAATTTTAATTAACAATTAGAATAAAATAATTATGTGCGTGAGTAATTAGTGGCTGGCGAGGTTAAGAAATTGTTCGAATGCTTGAGGAAATGGCTGGAATTTGGTTCAATGATACACCTTTGTAAGGAAAGGATCTCACTATTTTATTTGCTAGTGTCATTGTCATAAGTGAACATATAACATGTAGTCTTATAGCTTTGTGTTAAAAATTTCGGTAAGAACCCGAGGAACCGGAGAAAAGACGCACCAAAAGAAAAGAAAAGTTTGCTTAAAATAAAATAAACGATGAGAAAGAAATGTATTTGTCTTTAGTCATTATTAAAGGAAAGAAATAAAGTTACTAAAACACATAGATTGCTGTCAATGGATATAGTCCTGGGAATCATTCTACCAAATGTATCATGAATATCGACCTACGTAACTGAGACGATGAAGGATACCAATGGACACATTATTTTGCTTGTGTGCTGAGATTATATTTCGGTGACCGCCTGCATGGAATATACTTAACAATTTATCTGAACAAGGTTTCAACGGTGAATCGCTTACCTCACTCTTAGACGGGGCTCCCTCTTTAATTTTTTTTTGATCTGTCATTGCAGTCTGGTTAGAACTAACACCTTGAAATCCATCAACAAGTATTATGTCTCCGCGTTTTATTATGGCTGTGCTGCTTTTAATGTCAGTACCAACTGAGAGATGCATGGTTCGGTGGCAGTAAACAGCAATGTGTTGCAAAAATCTTCGGTAGCAATGAGCTACGTGTAGATAAGGTCAGATTTTCCCTTGAATGGGACCCTGGCTGTTCTATTGTGTCTAGACTCTTTGCCAAGCCAATAATAGCTGAAATTACGAATCTATCCTCCTTAATAGAGGAATGCTACTGAATATTCACAGGAACAGTAACTTTCCCAATGCAGATATAATCTACAAATCGTTTTCTACACGAGTTAACGTACCTATAAAAGTGAAGATTCCATTGGCAGAATTTAATGCTCTGCTCAAGGATTCCGCATATTCAAAGGATAGAATTTCTTTTTAGAAATTGCATATATTGTGAAACAATATTCGTGACAAAAACTTCAATACACTGTCAATGACGTCGAGAATCACTGGGATTGTTTTTGGGCGATTACATTGATTTCCACTGAGGCGTTATCTCCTGAGTCTGGCACTGAACTAAATCGACAATCTAACTGTGCAAGTCAATGCTTTACCCGCCGCCGGTCCAAACTGCAAGAAAGGTTTAACGAGAACGCCAACTGGTTATGCCCACTTGTTTGCAGTAGTCCTTTCATTCTCTATTTATTGCTGCCCTCTAGTGATGACATTTGCTGATGCAAGTTCGCCAATGTTCCTATTCAAAAGAATAGTTCCATATATATACCTTTATCTGAATCGATTAGCATAAATAGAACTATTTACTTGCTACTTTGTAATTTTTTTCGTTGCTTATAGTAATTTTAAATCGTTATCTTAATTTTATTTCAATTCGTATATAATGTAGATGACTCGAATTAACACCACTAACACTTAGCTGCATGCAACCTTTAAAATCTGAAATTGAGCGGAAAAATAATTGCCCAACTAAGTTTACTTAAAAATATTAGTAATATAGAGCAATGCATTCATGTGATGGTGCTGTCGGTTGAAAGATAAATCGATAGGAAATTTGCACTGATAGTTCACATTTTAATCTGTTTCAATTTACCATTATAGTTTTGGAAGTGGAAAGGGAGCTAGGAATATTATTTAGGACTTTAGAATGGAAAGGCAGCGGAGGCGATTAACCGGCTTCGTTCGGGTGGAATTGACAATTCTGACTTCTGTGCAAGGTCAGTTTTAATAGACGAAAAAGTCGGAAAGGACTCAAACATAGACACCTTGGATCCGCCTGGGATTTGGCTCCAAACTTAGTTGTTTAAAAGCTAACAATATACATTAGAAATCGAGTCTTAAAGTAAAAACGATACCCGATTAAAAAAAATAACGGATTCATTAAACATCAACCCAAAATATGCAAACGTGCTTCGTTATTTGATTCATTATTACCATAACCACAAAGAGTAGTCAGTTGTGTACTTTGCATAACGGCGTTTTCTATCGAACGCTTGAGCACTTGTTCTACATTTTAAAGGTTTTTTTTTGGACATTTCGTACTCAAATTGCTTAAAAATCGAGGCGACGTGCAAATGAAATGGCTGGTATTCCGGAGTGAAGTGCGAGGAAGTATTTAGGTGAAGTGAAGAGGGATCTGTGTTCAGCTCTCTCGCTGTCGGATTTCTTGACGTATCCGTCTACTAATTGTTTAAGTACCAAAGTGTAGTTTTTAATTTGAATATTTATCTAAAAAATAATGCTTCCACCGAACAGATAGAAGCAATTAACTAGCAGGGCTGACTACTCCTCTTCTGAGGTCACGAAATGTGTGCATGCAAGCATATATAGTGTGGTGAAAATAATGTGTTGGTCTAATGTGTGGACACCGAGGGGGGAGAAAACGACTCCGCGGACGAAGTGTTACTTGTCCCATCGCTTTAGAATCACCCGCCGATGATCAAAATTGAACAAACGATGAAGTAAAAGAGTTTTCTAAAGTATCAGGTGTTACATCCCTGAACCAGAATATATATCATGCAATCAGACTACTGAGTTGTGGAGTGGGGATGGAGGATGATAACAAACTGAACGCGATTTTCCTCCAGCTAACCTTGCGTTGTTTCATATCGAATGGATTGCAATTACACCGGGCAGCAGTTTAAATCAAAGATATTTTAGGTCAATTAAGATCACATTATATACATACAATCAATGTATATGAGCTATATTATGTATTTATATTTAGTGTGCTTTATATTATTGTGTTCTTTACCTTCTCGCATTTTTTCTTGTGCTGTGTCAGATTCAGAGTAACAATTATTTCGTTCTCCTTTACACTTGTGTACTGGAAATGACATTAAACAATCTTGAATCTTGAATCTTGAATCTTGCGATGCATCAATGATAATGGGGAGGGGACATAGAAATGTCACAGCAAAAGGACAGTTCAGCAAATCATCGATTCGATCCCTCATTTCATCGTCGTGGGACAAGCCCTAAACCAAACGAAATGAATAAAATCTAAGTTCAGTTTGTGTGCTGTAGCTTGTCGTCAACCCAGTTTTAATTTTAAAGTTGTTATCGTTTAAACGGGTTAACTGACAGTTTGCTTCTTTAATATTTTAGAGTCAAAACTTTTCCCATTTCACCCTTGTATTTATTATGAAGAGCTACTTTCATGAGATTTGCAAGCATTTTCATATTTCCTAATGAACTTGTCCACAGTTTTTTTGTTGGAGAGACCCCGCTACTCATCAAAAGGAAATGGAGCGTTAATCTTCAGATTGCAGAATAATCACCTCTAATTGCAGATTCCATTGTAAAGAAAATTTATGACTGCACAGCAGGAAAGAGGGAAAAGATTTACTGCAGTAAGGTGAAAAGGATTTTTGAAATAGCCCAATCATTAAAACGAAGAGGATGGAACCACTGATTAAGAGATAGCGATTTTCAAGTACACAGAGGGCAAGAATAGCTCAGCAGGAAGCTGCCTACTTCTCAGAGTATTCTTTTGCCTCCAGCCATGCAGTCAAAACTTTATATATTTCCCTTTCCACTGACTTGCAGGGGAGTGTGGATGGGGGTAGGGTGCTGATGCTTATAACTTCAATTTTGAAAGGAAAACTAGATTGTTTTGTGACGGAGGAAAAGACAACAAACCCGAAATTTGCCAATAACTTATAGGGTGCTCAGAAAGATATGAATGTTGTTCAGTAATTCCAGAGTTATTTTTACCTGGCATGTATTCAAAGCCTTTTTGATTTTTTTTCTCTCTGTTAGTTAGGATTCAGGCAAGACAAGTTAACAATGTAACTTTTGTTTCTCTTGTTAAGCTACATTCCTGGAAATAGTAATATTTGCTAAACTATTAAGTTTAAACACATTTCACTATATAACAGCAACTATACCCCTAACAGCAATTCATTGATTGCAAGGTGCTTTAGAACAAGGATATGATGAAATGTTAAATAAGCACAGGCTTATTACAAATTCAATTCCAAGTTGATTCAAAGACAAACAGGCTTCAAACTGCCAGGAAATGTAGAGACGGCTTGACCCAAAGGCAGAGCAGAGGAAGTACATTAGCAGTAAACAACATTTTACTAATAAAGTGCAAATAACAAGCCACAAGGGGCCTCAGAACAAAAGAGAATAGATACTTAAGGCTTCAAGGTAACAAGGCAACTGAAGGCTAGGGGTGTCTGGTTGAGCCTGGCTGATTTGATGGGTGAACAAAAGATTGTGGCTGAGAGCAGGGTTTAAGTAGGCTGCAGGTGACTCCTGTTAGCTAGATGGAGTCTGGAAGGTACCTGCCTGTGCAGGAAGCCTTCAGTCTGAGAAGCATTTGGTCAATGTCAAAAGGGTCATAAAGTCATTGGGTATTCCAGAAGAGAAGGGCTGACCTAGTCCACAGCAACCAATTAATCTACCTCATCCCATCAACCTGCATCCGGACCATAGCCCTCCAGACCTCTTCTTTTCACATATCTATCCACATTTCTTTTCAATGTTGAAATCGAACCCGAATCCATCATTTCTTCTGGCAGCTCCACACTCTCACCAACCTCTGAGAGAAGAAGTACCCCCTCATTTCCCTCTTAAATATTTCACCTTTCACTCTTAACTCATGACCTCTACTTCTAGTCTCATCCAACCTCAGTACCTGCATGCATTTGCCCTATCTATAGCCCTCATACTCTTGTGTACTTCTATCAATCTTCTACAATCTAGGGAATAAAGTTCTAACTATTCAACCATTCCCGATTACCCAGGTCCTCAAGTCCTGGCAACACCCTTGGCAATTTTTCCGCACACTTTCAACCTTATTCATATCTTTCCTATAGGTGTTGCAACGAGCAAATGAAGTGAACCCAAGCACAGGACACAGGCACGAAGATTGAGTTAGGATGCTTACGCGGACGTGAATGTTGAACAGCAAATAGGAGGGATCTTGACACAAAGCCTTGACATGGAAAGATGGAGTTCATAGGTAAACCTTGAAACTGGAGCAAAACTTAGAACACATGATCCTAAGTGGCCGGGAAACATTAATTACCACACAGGCAAAACCAACGATCTGGCAACTAGTGGTTGTAACGCCAGGGTTCCTATGCTGCAGATCTTGATGGAAACCAGGTGTGCCGTCATCAAAGAGAATTAGAAGCAAGTGGGAAATTAGTGGTCGGAACCAAGGCATAATCAAAGGAAATTAGGAGAAAGATAGGGAATTGACGATCGGGACCATGACAGTAACCCCCAGCCCCCCCCCAAACGGAAGCCTCCAGGCAAAACACCAGGCTTGTCCAGATTGTCTCGATGGAAACCACGGAGGAGAGAAGGGTTCAGGATGAAGGAGCGGGGAATCCAGAATAATTTCTACAGGACATATCCCTCCCAATCGACTAGGTACTGCAGGCCCCTGCCTCAACAGCGCATAACCAGTATTCGCTGAAGGTGTACGCTGGGTGGTCGTCAATGATCCGGGCGAGTGGAGGGGGTTCGGCAGGAGGACACAAAGGGCTGACAGATACAAGTTTCCACTGGGAGACGTGGAACGTGGGATGAATGTGCATGGATCCCAGGCAGTCTGAGTCTGACCACCAAGGGGTTGATGATATTCTCAATCTCAAATTGTCCCAGGTAGCGAGGGACAAGTTTCTTGGGTTCATTCTTGAGGGGGATGTCTTTTGATGAGAGCCACACCTTCTGCCGGGGCCAATAATTTGGTGCAGGAATTCGATGGCAATCGGCAATCCTCCAGTTGCGGTCAGCTGAGCGGAGCAGGGCCGTGCGTGCATCCTTCCAGATCTTGCGGCACTGGTGGAGCTGGGCCTGAACAGAAGGCACAGCAATGTCATCTTCAGGTGCGGGAAACAGAGGGGGTTGGTAACTGAGGGAGCATTCGAAGGGAGACATTCCGGTGGCAGTGCTGACCAGGGAGTTATGGGCGTACTCTACCCAAGTGAGATGGGTGCTCCAGGATGACAGGTTGTTGGCGGTTATACAGCACAGTGCTTCTCCCAAGTCCTGGTTTGCTCGTTCTGTTTGACCATTAGTCTTCAGATGGAAGCTGGAAGACAGGTTTACTGAGGTTCCAAGGGCTTGACAAAAGGATCTCCAGACTTGAGAGATGAATTGGGGACCCCAGTCAGAATTAATATCAGAGGGAATTCCATGAAGATGGAAGATGTGATGAACAAGGAGGTCGGCTGTCTCACGGGCTGTAGGGAGTTTGGGAAGGGCTACGAAGTGTACAGCTTTGGAGAAGCAGTCCATCACGGTGAGTACGGCAGTGTTCCCATGTGAAGGGGGTAGTCCAGTGACAAAATCCAGTGCAATGTGAGACCAAGGACGGCTAGGGACAGGTAGGGGACGAAGCAGCCCAGCAGGTGGTCGGTGGGAGGCTTTTCCGCGGGCACAAACAGAACAGGCAGGGACGAAGGAATGGGTGTCAGCATCCATGAAGGGCCACCAGAAATGTCTCTTCAGAAGGGACAGAATTCAATCGATTCCAGGATGGCAGGCGAAACGAAAAGTGTGCCTCCACTGGAGAACCTGAGACTGAACTGAGTCAGGCATGAAGAGGCGATTGGGGAGGTCCATTGCCTGGGTCAGGTTGAGTCCATTGGGCCTCTTTGACTATGGATTCGATCTCCCAGGTGAGGGCAGCCACTACACAGGATGGTCTCGGGATTGGGAAGGCCCTCCTCAGAGACGCATTGATGGAATCAGGCTTCCCGTTCTTGGACCCCAGATGATAGGTGAGTGTGATTCTAAAACGGCCAAAAAGATTGCCCAATGGGCTTGGCGGAATTCAGGCATTTGGCATCTTGGATGTATGCGAGATTCTTGTGATCAGTCCAGGCAATGAATGGATGTTCCGTTCCCTCCAGCCAGTGCCTCCACTCCTCCAAAGCGAGTTTGAAGGCCAGCAACTCGCGGTTCCCAATGTCGTAGTTCCGTTCGGTGGGGGATGGTCGGCGAGGGATGGAGTTTTTGGTCTGGGCCAGAGCATTGGGAGAGGACCGCTCCCATCCCAGAGTCAGAGGCATCAGCTTCCACAATGAATTGGCGAGAGGGGTCTGGTTGAACCAGGATGCCGGCAGAGGTGAAACACCTCTTCAGCTCCGAGAGTGCTGAGTCTGATTTGGGGGTCCAGTGAAAAGGGGTCGAGGGAGAGGTGAGTCGAGTATAGGGCGCTGCCACATAGCCGTAATCCCTGATGAAGCGATGATAAAAGTTTGCAAACCCCAGAAATCACTGGAGTCGCTTGAGTGTCGTGGGTTTTGGCCACTCTGCCACCGCCCGGATCTTTTCGGGATCCGCCCTCACTCGCCTGCTCTCAATGAAATACCCTAAGAAACTGACAGAAGGGACATGAAACTCGCACTTCTCAGCCTTCATGAATAGTTTACTCTCCCAAAGCCTCTGCAGAACCAAATGGATATGGTAGATGTGTTCCTGAAGACTGTGAGAGAAGATTAAGATATCGTCCAAATAAACAAAAGCGAAACAGTTAATAAAGTCCCTAAGGACATTGTTTATCAGAGCTTGGAAGACGGCGGGGGCATTGGTGAGACTAAATGGCTTGACCAGGTATTCGAAGTGACCAAGAAGGGTGTTAAAAGCTGTTTTCCACTCATCTTCCCACCTTGTCCTGACCAGGTGGTAGGCACTCCGTAGGTCCAACTTAGAGAAGATGGTGGCTCCATGAAGGGGTTCGAAAGCAGTGTTGATAAGGGGCAGTGGATACTTATTCTTTATGGTGATGCTGTTCAGGCCCAGGTAGTCAATGCAGGGATGCAGTGAGCCATCTTTCTTCTCCACAAAGAAGAAACCTGTCCCAACAGGGGAAGTTGAGGGTCTGATAATGCCCTCCGCAAGAGAATCATTTAGGAAAGCCTCCATTGCTTCCCTTTCTGGTTGGGACAGGTTATACAGCTGACTGGTGAGTGGAGGGGCTCTGGAGAGAAGGTCAATTGTGCCATCATAAGGGCGGCGTGGAGGCAGGGAAAAAGCCCGTTGTTTGCTAAACACTTCTTCCAGATCATAATACTCTGCTGGGATAAGTCGGAGGATGAGGTGGACGAGGTCATGGTGACTTTCACAGGGGAAAGGGCCGATTGAAGACAAGTGGAGTGACAGAACATACTCCAGCTGACTATCTTCCTGGAGGACCAGTCAATGTGGGGATTATGGCGGTTTAACCAGGGGTACCCAAGAACTATAGGAGCTTGAGGAGAGGAAATTAGGTTAAATCGCACCTGTTCGCAATGGTTCCCAGAGAGAATAAGAGACAGGGGTGGTGTGCAGTGTGTGACTTGGGCCAGAGGTCTACCGTCCAGTGCCCAGGCTTCCAGAGGGGTACTCAATGGCTCCCGAGGAATTCCAGCCTGGGAAGCTATGTCTTCATTCAGAAGGTCTCCCTCAGCGCCAGAGTCCACTAGAGCTGACAGATACAGGGACTGTTGGTTGTAACGTAAAGTAGCTTGGATCTGCTTCTGGGTTCGGGGGATGGAAGGGAATGTTGTCTGGCTCACCAGTGTCCCCCTTTCTACTGGTGAACCTTCCCTTTTGGCCGAAGGGAACAGGTAGCACGGAAGTGGCTGGACCGGCCGGAATAGAGACACTCTCCAGCTCTCAATCTCCGGAGTCTCTCTGTGGGAGAAAGATGGTTCCGTCCCAGCTGCATTGGTTCCTCCCCCGGGGCGGTGGAAACGGCCAGGCTGGGAGCTATTCTAGGAGCAGGAGGAAGAGAGAGGCTTGTGCTGGTGAGAGATGGTAGTGACTGCCAGGGAGTGGCCCAAGGTGGTGAACGACCAGTTCTTTCCCTATGGCATTCTCGAAGATGATTGTCCAACCTGGTGGCTAGGGAGATCAAGGAATCCAAGCTGTTGATGTCATCCCTTGCTGCCAACTCATGTTTCACCATGTCGCTGAGACCATTCCGAAATACGCCTTGGAGTGCCTCATCGTTCCATCCTGAGTCGGCCGCTAACGTCCGGAACTCCACAGAATATTCGGCAACACTGCGTGAGCCCTGACGGAGAGTGTATAAACGCTTAGCGGCATCTTTACCATGGACAAGGTGGTCAAATATCTTTCTCATTTCTGCGATAAAGGTGGGGAAAGAAGAGAAGATATCCAGTTGATTATCCCAAACAGCTGTAGCCCATACTAAGGCACTTCCCCACAACAACCCCAAGATATAATCTACCTTTAACTTCTCCGTGGAGTACATGGATGACTGCTGGTCGAACAGCAAGGAGCATTGCAGAAGGAAGGCCCGGCACTTCCCCAAATCCCCAGCGTAGTGTTCTGGTTCAGATACGTGCGGCTCTCTTGGCAGCGGTGTTGCTGACACGTAGGTGGTTGCCACCACAGGCTGTCTGGGCTGGTTAGACAGAGTTCCAGGCGTGGAGGGGGTAAAATGAGTGGATGCACGGTGCACCCGGTCACCGATCTTTGTTACATTAGCAGACAGGGAAGGGAGGTTCTCCATGACATCCCGGTAAGTTGATCATGCAGACTCAGTAGGGAGCCCTGGCTGGCGAGGGCTTGTTGCAGGGTATTCATGTTTGCTGGGTCCATTGTGGCCAGATCATTCTGTTGCAACCAACAAATGAAGCGAACCCACGTGCAGGACACAGGCACAGAGATTGAGTTAGGATGCTTACGCAGACGTGAACGTTGAACAGCAAACAGGAGGGATCTTGACACGGAGCCTTGACACAGAGAGACGGAGTTCATAGGTAAACCTTGAAACTGGAGCAAAACTTAGAACACACGGTCCTAAGCGGCTGGGAAATGTTAATTACTGCACAAGCAAAACCAATGATCTGGCGACTAGTGGTTATAACGCCAGGGCTCTTATGCTGCAGGTCTTGATGAAAAACGGGTGTGTCATCATCAAAGAGAATTAGAAAGCAAATGGGAAATTAGTGGTCAGAATCCTGGCACAATCAAAGGAAATTAAGAGAAAGACAGGGAATTCACAAATAGGACCATGACAGTAGATGGGTGAGCAAAACTTTACCCATGAATATTACCCATGATCTTATATATTTAATACCTCCCTAACAAACAGGGGCAGAAGTAGGCCAGTGGGCCTTTGAATCTACTCTGTTATTCAATAAAATTATGGCTGATCCAGTCTTAGTCTCCATACCAGTTGCCTCCTTTCTTGCCATATCCCATGGCTCCATTGTACCTTTGATATGTTATGTGTCCTATTGGCTTTATTGGAGTAAATATTATTTGCTTCTATATTAGAGTCGGGCATTCACATAGGCATCTCAATCCTTTTCTGAATTAATTTTTGTGGAATTATGCAAATAACACAATGATTGATAAAAAACAAAGGTCAGTAATTGATGTGAAAGAATTTTCAATTGATTTATTGGTTCAGCAATCCTTTATCAAATGGAAAAAATGAATTTCTAGAGCGCAGTTCAGGATTCCAGGATACCCCAAAGCAGCTTCAAAGTTCAAAGTAAGTTTATTATCAAAGTTTGTATACGTCACCATATATTGCTGTGAGATTCATTTTCCTGCGCGAATTCACTGTAGAACAAAGACATACAATAGAATCAATGAAAAACTATACAGAAGTTATCCACACTGGTTCAGGAACCTATTAAGTCAAAGGGTAATAACTGTTCCTGGACCTGGTGGTGTGCGACCTAAGACTTTTGTACCACCTTATTGATGTAAAACCTAATAACCTATCAAATATTTCTGATCACACAAGAAACTGCAGGTGCTGGAACTTGGTCTAACAAAGTGCTAGAGAAACTCAGTGGGTCAGGCAGCATCCATGGGGGGAGAAATGAACAGTTAATGTTTTGGGTTGAGACTCTTCATCTGGGTATATTATTCAAATATTTCTGAAGTTTTGTCAATGTTGTAATTTAGGTATGTCTGCAGCCAACTTGTGCAGATTAATTTAGAAACATAAGAAAACCTACAGCACGATACAGGCCCTTCAGCCCACAAAGCTGTGCTGAACATGTCCTTACCTTAGAAATTATCTAGGATTACCCATAGCCCTCTATTTTTCTAATTTAAAGAAATAGCGATGTGAAAATGACCAATAAAGAGATTTCCTTAGTGCTGTTTGTTGGATATGGCAAAGGCAGCTTTTTTTCTATAGTAAAATAGAGTCTCAACTAGACCCTGGAGAAAAATAAAACATATCATATAGTTGAGGCACCACAACTTAAGTCTTGAACCATATCATAAATCATATCATAACATGAGGAATGAAAAGGAATAGATGCAAATTATCAAAGGAACAATTCATGATGCTTTAGTGATCAAATACTATACGAAGTGTCTCATAATTCTGAGAACCAAGAAATCAAATCAGTGTTGCTACAACAGGTCCCAATACACTATATAGCATATATTAACAGGAAAAAAACTTGCAATTTTATAGCAGGTTTTGTATTTTTCTATGTTACTTCAAACCTTCAAGACCTTGGAGGAGGCTTGCGTGCATCAATGACCCAGAGAGCTATTTTGGCTGGAGTCATGGTCTTCTTCTTCTTCTTCTTGGTCGTCCATCATCGACGTTGATGAAGACCTCGACACCATTATTGATGGTGTCGAGACTAGCACGTGACTTGGATTTAAGTGAGGGAGAGTTGCGCAGCGTCAGCCTCACTCTCTCTTCCCAATTCCCATCTGGATCCAGTGGCAAGACAGAGTCGAGACAGCTGGAGATGGGACTAGGCGCAGTGGATGACCAGGATGTCTTCTGTGTCTTGTCCTGCTCTACACGTTCCACGACGCATGCAGAGACCGCCTTCTTGACCGTTGGACCTTACATTGGTCTCGTCCGCTCAATCCGCCGGAGTCTGTCTTCACATGCTGGGCTAGACAACTCCCTATCTCACTGAGGGTTTGAGACCCGTCGGCTACCCTCACCTGGTTTAGCCGGCTTGTCGAAGCTGTTGCCCGGGGTGTGGCTGCTGTTGCATGCAAACAGCTACGGGGAGCCACAGGTGAGAGCTGAGTGCCAGGTGGGGACCAAAGGTGGACTAACCGCCTTGAAAAGGACGCGACATGTTACCCCACCAGAGGTGCTACCCCTCCCTGACACCCCATACACCCCAGAGTCATGGTCTTATGCTTTGGCTCTTGGTAGGGTCAGTCATGCCAAACAGGTGAAAAGGTAGAGGGCAGACTAAGAGTGGTCCACTGGTCCTCCTGGCTTGTGGGCTAATCTCAGGGAAAACAACCCTGACTTTAAAAAATACTGTTACAGAAGCAGCATTATATGTGGACAGACAGAGATGGAGGACCTTCACTGCAGCCCAAAACGCCAGTACGTAACAGGCAATTAGTTAATTAAAATGATGCCTCAAAACAGTTTACAACCAATTAATCATTTCTGAGAAATAGAACCTATTAAATGTGAGAAATAAAGTGGTCTTGTTGTGCATAACAAACATACAGAAACAGCAATATAAAAAAGACCAAATAAATAGATTACCTTAATGATGTGGCTGTATAACAGAGTATTATTGTCCTAGGCATATGCAGTATCGATTTTTGCAATAAAATAGTAAATCCTGTAATATTAGCTTAATTTCAAGAATCCAACATCATCTCTGATATTACTATTCAAAAATAATTAATGTAAAATAAACACTATTTGTAATATAAAATGTTATTTATAATCCAATTTCCAACACTTAAAGTTGGTCAATGTGACATTAACGTCATAAAACTAATGATAAAACTGGACAACAAAATCTAATACTTTCATAATGTCTCTTACCAAAGGCCAATGCAGAATTTATGGGCAAAGAAATAAAATCTTGGATTGAATTTATGTGTTTGATTTGTTGAGTTCCTATTACTACAGATGATGCAGGAAATGGCTAGTAAGGGAACAATTACATACATATGCCCTAGATGACTTTGTGTAAAACACATTGAATCTTATTGCCTGAAAAGTCAAACTCCAGCTTCTGTCCCTTGATTTTTAATAAGGTAAGCACAACTTAGGGAGGGGGAATATATGGATGTGGATGCAGCTAATCAATGATTTTGCTTAGTTTTGCCATTGTATAAGGCAACTAGAGACATTTTGGGTTACATTCACTTAAACACCAGCTTTCACCTCCTCACCCCTCAAACTGATAGAAGTGTTTCTAGGTTTTTTGCAGCCTGATTCCAAGATTTCCATTTGTTGGTTTCCACTCAGTGACGTAAGCAATTAATTTCCATGGAAAATAGTGCAGCTGTCAGCAAAGAGCATGGAACATTTGCATTTTCCTTTTGTCATGGTTTCCAATTATTACACAGAAGGTATTTTTACCAATTATTTATTATCTCGAGGCATCCTTGTTAATGATTATGATTGTTTCAAAGTATCTCTAAACTTCAATAAACAAGGAACTAGAGTAGGAACAGCTGATTCCATTCAGTGTGGTCTGCTGTACCTTCTGACATTCAACATACTCCACTTCCTTGCTATCAGACCGCGTACATATGCTTGACAAATTCTTGTTGTAGCATGTGCAATAACAAGCGGTTGCACAAACTTGGGTTGTTTTCTCTGGAACAGTGGAGGCTGAGGGGAGATCTGATAGAGATTATGAGAGGCAGACAGACAGGTTAGAAAAGCAGTATGGTCTTCCCAGAGTTGAAATGTCTAATAAGAGGGGGGCAAGCATTTAAGGTGAAATTGAGGAGCAAGATTTTTACACACAGAGTGGTGGGTGCCTGGAATATGCTGCCTGGGGTGGTGGTAGAGGCAGATACATTAGGGACTTTTAAGAGATATTTAGATAGGCACACAAATGTGAGGAAAATGAAAATATATGGACAAGTGTAAGTAAAAGAGATTTGTTTAGTTGGCCATTTGATTACTAATTTAATTGGTTCAGCACAACATTGTGAGCTGAAGGGCCTGTTCCTGTGCTGTACTGTTCTGTCTTTTGTTCTACTTCTATTGTACACATTAGACTTCCGAAACACTGTAGCAATAGAATGACAGCCGTTCTGAAATAATAGCAAAATGAATGGATCCTTCCATCAGAAAGGGGTGGTGTTAATTTCAAGGAATATGGGACAGATTCAGTAGCAATTAAATATGCTATTGGTCCAGCCATAGAAAGCAGCACAGCAACTTAGCGAGTGAAGCTACTACCACAGAGCTCCAGTGACATAGATTCAATACTGATCGCTAGAGTAGTATATTATATTTAATAGTATATTATTATTTTAAATTGTGCTTTAAAATTAGAGAGACATAGATACAGTAGTTAGTCAGTGTCATTTGGAAATGTCAAATACTAAGAGGGAAAAGGTTTAAACTGAGAAGGGGAAGGACCATTAAACCTAGGAGCAGAATTAGGCTATTTGGCCCATCAAGTCTGCTCCACCATTCCACCACGGCTGATTATCATCCCGCTCAACCCCACTCTCCTGCCTTCTCCTCTTAACCTTTGATGCCTTTGCTAATCAAGAACCTATCGACCTCTGCGTTTAAAATACCCAAGTACTCAGCCTCCACAGCCATTGGTGCCAATAAATTCCACAGATTCTCGACCCTTTGGTTAAAGAAATTTCTCCTCATTTCTGATTTAAAAGGGCAGCCTATTCTGAGGCTGTGCCCTCTGGTCCTAAGACTCCCCTACTACAGGAAATATCCTCTCTGTGCCTACTATATCTAGGCTTTCCAATGTTTGATAGGTTTCAGTGAGATGCCCCTCATTCTTCTAAACTTTAGTGAGTACAGGCCCAGAACCATCAAACACTCCTCTTACGTTAACTTTTTTTGTTCCTGGGATCACTCTCACAGACCTCCTCTGGACCCTCTCCAATGCTAGCATTTCCATTCTTTGATAGGGACCAAAAACTGCACTCAATAATCTGACCATTGCCTTATAAAATAAAAGAATATTCATAGGAAAGCTTAGAGGAGATTTACGATGCAAGTTGCGGGTGCCTGGAAAGCATTTCAGTGGGTAGTGAAAGAAGCACAGGTAACAGCAACAGTTAACAAGTATTTAGATTGATACCTGAATAGGCAGGGAATCAAGGGAATTGATTAGATTAAACTGGCATCATGGTTGTGCAGACAAGGTGTGCCAAAGAGGCTGTTCCTCTGCTAATCTACTCCATGGTGTACGTTCTGTGTAGAGTTTGCAGATTCTGCCTGTGACTGTCTCGTCTTCTCCTCCCCCACTGCAAAAGGTTGGAGGTTGGTATGTTAGTTGGCCAATGTAAGCTGCCCGAAGTGTGTAAGTGGGTGGTAAATTCTGGAGCGAGAAGTAAAATTGAGAGAAATGTGGTGACGTGGTGATTTTCAGTTCCGTAGCAACTCCTGTGTCAATGTGCCCTGTTCAAGTTCTGCACTGCAAGTGTTTCCCAGACCACTGGAGTGAAAAACTAGGCAGAGGTGTGCATTGTATTCAATGGTTGCAGTCAGTGATGGAACAGCTAACGCTGAGGTCTAATTGAAGCTCAGCAGATTCTATGTACAGTCCACTGATACCAGTACGGTGAAGCCTTCCATTGACACCTCTCGGCAACTTCTGTTGTGTCTGTTCAACAGAGGTTGTAAGCTGCACCCTAAAACTCTAGTTTATGTTGATGAGGGGAAAAATGTGTGATTTGTGATGGTATTCAGCATTCTAAGCTGAATTATGCAGAGTTTCTTGCTAATATCCTAATGGGGACAATTTTACCTGAAAATGCTTTCATGTTAAATTAACCTTAAGTGCATTAAAAATATCCATTGGATAGAGTTTGTTTGCCACACCAGACAGGAGTTCAAATTTAAGCACAATCTATGCTTTAACTCCAGCCCAGCATTAAGCAACTTCGCTAAATCTCAAAATAATCTCTGTTAAAATACTTACAAAACCTAAAAGCTAATTTTTTTTAAGAGATCAGCAGTAAGTGAATGATTGCATTATACCTCCCTAAATTTAAAAGCTGGGAGTGAGTCTTCATGAATGCATCAAAGGATACATGTTGTGGAGGTCTGTTTTCACTGGTCTTTGTTATTAGACTTGGGTCAGAATGCACCAGAGCAGGAATTTACTAATTGCACATTGAAAGCAGCAGATACTGGTCTCAGATCATTAGCTACAGTATAATTGCATCAAAGTTTCTTCATTTTTGGCAACTACTTCAGTCAGAAGATAAGGATCTGAAGTGGTTCAGAAATCACATTCAAATCCTTGTGGTGAGTCGTATACTTTGTTGGACAGACACTTTTACTGGGTCTTCAAAATAAACCATTTTTACAGCAACAGCCACAAAGGACGGATTCATGGTATCAGACATCAGTTTTCATGCTTTTGCATCATTTATAGGAAATTATGACCAATAACATCCTAACTCAAACCTTGAAGGATTAGATATTCAAATTTATGATACAGGATGGAGGTGGGGGGTGGTATTCAACCCCTTAATTCAATGCCCACTAAAACCCAGAAATTCTATTCCCACAGCTCAGCATTAATCTATAGCCTCAGAGTTTACAGCTCTTTAAGAGTTCACTCAGGAACTTTTGAAATGGTTTATGTTTCTGTCTCCATATTCTTTTAGGTAGCAAAGTACCGTTCCTTAAGGTTACCATAGCCAGGGAAGCTAGTGGGGGTAAGCTCCACTACCTATTATATGCTCCCAATGGCGTCCATCTCAAATAGCCTCTGACAACCATGTCCATCTCCTAGTCTTCATGTATGGCTTAACTCCTAAACCAGGAGGAACCATTTCTAATGACAGGAGAAAGGGCAAAGGAAGGTTACTGGCACCTTAAAATCTGTCACTTTGGGCTGATGGGGTTTGGCAGCTGTGGTTGGCAAGTCATCTAGAAGGAAAACTCTGAACTCAAACCTCTGCTGTCTTGTAGGCTATACCCACTTAGGGGATTCTTTGGGGAGTAAACCCCATGGCAAAATCTGGAGCTGGAGACCCCAAGGTAGTTCGATGTTGAGTTCGACGCCGACTATCAACTCTTGCAACAGCGCTGGTGCCAAACTGTATCTGTCTTTGCCATTCCTTTGGATTCATCAGCCTCGTGAAGAGAGCGAGCATTTTGCCTGGGCACCCGCTTGCTCTGCATATTGCACTGCCCTGGCTTGCGTACCATCCTGCGTATCATAGACAGCTAGGACGCATAGAGTCATAGAAAAGTACAGCATGAAATAGGCCCTTCAGCCCATCTAGTCTATGCCAAACCATTTAAACTGCCTACTCCCATTGATCTACACTTCCATACCCCTACCATCCACGTACTTATCCAAACTTCTCCTAAGCATTGAAATCAAGCTTCTATGCATTGCTTGGGCTGGTAGCTTGTTTCACTCTGTCATGACACTCAGAGTGAAGAAGTTTCCCTGCATATTCTTCTTAAATTTTTCATTTCACCTTTCATCCATAGTTGACTTTGACCAATCAGGGCCTGTCAGTGAGGTACAGCCTTCCACCATTCTTTTGAGGAAATCACATTTCTTTAATTCCCTTCTACTAATTACAATAACATTGGTGCACAGCTTTTACTTACTGGAAGAGATCTTTTGTTTGCATCATGCATAGATCTCCCTTGCTTTTCTATTTGAAAATAATTTCCTCCTGTTGTTTCCAAAGCAAACTAGTGCCAACTAGCCACTCTCCTCATAAGTAACGTGTTCTCCTCTTGCAGAAATGTCAGCACAATACTATTTCTCACTTCAAGAAATAGTCCCCTCTCTGCTGGTATCCTACTGTCATGTGCTCACAGATTTCAACTCCACCAATCAGAATGGAAATGCACAGCAAGTCAGGCAGTAACCGTGGAGAGTTTCAGGTTATAAACAATTCATCAGATATTCAGATTCAGGGCTAGAACTGACAAAGGATTATTGAAAATATTGAAAGCATTATATATCAGTGAGAATAAACCTAATTTTGATTCTGAATTGGTAAACCCTGCTTATCTCTCCATAGTTGCTGGGTGACTGATTGAGTATTTCTGGCATTTTCTATTTTTATTTTGGATTTATATCATCCGAAGTTTACTAGCTTTAGAAAATGGCAAGCTGAATTCAGTCCCATGAAAGGCTGCTCACAGACTAGTCCCAATGATGGAGTAATACTGTTTTGAGTATATAATGCTTTTTGCCCAGATAGAGTTGTCATATCATTAATCTGTCCTATTCTGTAATATTCCGTGCAATAGTGGGAAAATGCTATCTCTGTCAGCAACTTTCACTAATATCCTGGTGAAAAAAAATTGCTGCTTTAAGTCAGAAAATGCAGAAAAAACAAATCAGCAAGTTGCTTGTTTTGTCTCCCTTCCTGCTGTGAAACAGAGACACCTCTTTTTCCCTTATTAGGGAGAGACAGAGACTGTGATATGTCGAATTACCGGGATAACGAGTAGTTTTTGGGGTACTGCAAGTCCGTGTCCTGATTGATGCTTTGCTGCATGCTTGAGTGCTCAGTGGAGGATGCTGATACTTTTTTGCTGGTGGGGGTGGGGGGTGGGGGTCGTTGCCTTGCTGCTGCGTGTGCATGGGAGGGGGAGTTGGGGAGGTGGGCTTTGGGGTTTTAACATTTTAACTCATTCATTCTTTGGGGCACTCTTCTGTTTTCTTGGATGTGTGTGAAGACAAAGAATTTCATGATGTATATTGTATACATTTCTCTGACATTAAATGTACCTATTGAAACGTATTGAAGCCTTCATTGTGTTTCCCTTTGTAACTATGAGGAGGCCATTGAGGAGGGCTCTGGACGGGACTTCCATGTAGCAGGGCCCAAGCCCCATGTCGATACCACTGTTTCACTTACCTTCTTTCGTGCAAATGTCATGATCTGAAGTACCATCTATACTATATCATCCTCTTTCCAGATGTGAACAATGGTATCATGGATTTCGAGGTACAGTCGAAATTATCTTTACTTTCCAACTCCAAAAGAGTTGCAGGGAGAAGCAACAGTCATGTTCTGTTCCTTTCTTTGACCTTTCAAAAGCTTTACACTCCATTGATTTGGAGTGCCTTTATTCTAGAGATGTAGCATAGTAACAGGCCCATGCAATCCAACTGCATCCATGTGATTAATTAACCCACTGGCGAAGGAAGGAGGAAATGAGAGTTCCTGAAGGAAACCTATGCAGTCATGGGGAGACAAACTCCTTATAGACACTGCAGAATTAAACCCAGGTCACTGCTAAGTGCAATGCTCCTGTGCTTATATATGTATATATATATAATTTCACATCATCATGCCATCTAGTAGTATTCATCATACATTGACAGTACTAATAATTATTGACATGAAAAGCTAATTTTTCTTCTCCTTCTGCAGATGCTCTTGACCCGCTTGTTATTTCCAGAATTGTTTTCGTTACTTGCTTTTGTATTTTTCTCCTTCCAGTTTAATGGCATGAAACACGTGTCTAAAACAACCTGAACTCCAGCATTCAATCTCCTTTGCATAACTAAATTTAGTATTTGAGGCTGCACTGTCATAAGTCTGCAATTTCTAACCTTACATTGCAAACTATCATTCCATTTCCATTTCTGGCAACCTTTCTCGATTTCGCTGTCTCCATTTCTGAAGACAAACTATTGACCGACATCTTTTATAAACCTACCGATTCCCACAGTTATCTTGACTATACTTCTTCCCTCCATATCTCCTGTGAAAATACTATTTCCTTTTCTCAGTTCCTTCACCTCTGCTGCATCTGTTCCCAAGATGTGGTTCTTCTTTCCAGGACATCAGAGATGCCCTCCTTCTTCAAAGAACCAGGTTTCCCGTCCTCCACCATAGATGCTGCTCTCACCTGCATCTCCTCCAATTCCTGAACATCCATGCTCACCCCATCTTCCCAACACCTTAACAGTAATAGAGTTCCTCTTGTTCTTACCTACCACTGCATGAGCCTCCACAACCAGCACATCATCCTCCGCGACTTCTGCTATCCCCAAGGGGGATTTAGTGTTTAGTACATGCAGGACACTTAGAGTAGTGCACATGAAAGAAATCGCACGCAGCTACTTTTGGTGGCTAGGTCTGGATGTAACCATTGAAGAGAAGGCCAAAGCATGCCTACATTGTCAGCAATTGATAAATGTTCCTCATCTTGCTCCTTTGCATCCATGGCAATGGTCTGTAGAACCACGACGAGGTTTCACGTGGATTTTGCAGGTCTGTAGAAGGCCACACAGATGCACACAGCAAATAGCCCAAGGCCATTATAAAGAGCACTACATTTACATTGAGGAGCTATGTTTTATCTCCAGCCATTTTGGGCATTCTCAACAGCTTGTAAGTGCCAATGGCCCACAACCCCTGTCTAAAGAGTTTAAGGCATTTAAAGAAGCAAATGGTATTCAGCACATCAAGTCAGAAGTGTAGAAGGCCCACTAATGGCCTTGCTGAACAATTCATACAAACAATGAAACAAACCCTCAAGGCATCAATGGAAATTGGATTCTTCAACCAGCGTCTTAGCAGCTTCTTGCTGATATACTACAATATAACTCAAGCCACCAACAAAATGGCTCCAGCCACTGCACTGACGATAAAACAGTTGGCTTGGCCTGCTTAGAAACCCAAGCAAACAGATTGTGCTAAATGAACAGAAAACCCAAGCACAGAGAGACGTGCCGAAGCAAAGTACAGGTGTTTCATAGCAGGTGAGAGAGTACTTGCTTGGAACTACATCTCTGGAATAAAAGTAACAGTGGTGGCACAAACTGTCCTGTGTCGTACATGGTGCAAACTAGTAACCACAACATCTGGAGAAAGCATATTGATCAGCTGTTGCCCATTACTGAGGCTACTCAAAACTAACACAAGCTGACCAACCAGATCCAGATGTAGAATTGGGACAGGATTCAGAGACAATGACTGCAGAACCTCTATTAAGATCAAATGACACAGTCAGTGCTCCTCCATCACGTCTGTTTTCTGAGATGCCCCCTACTGACAATGCAGTACCCAAGCCAAGATCTATATATAACCCACCAAGGGGTAAAATTACTTTGGCATCATCCCAAGATCATCAGTACCCTCGCAGGAGCATATGGTCTCCAGACAGATGGAATCTCTGGTTTAGTGACTAACCCTCAGCACATGGGGCAGAATAATCTCCAAGGTATGTCTGAGAATAGAGGTAGCGTACCCTCGCTCCCTAGTTTAGAAAAAAATTGTTTTCTGTTTTTGGTTGGACTTGATGATTACTCACTCCATTGAATGTTAATAGTTTAGCAGCTGGTCTGTATATGGGGATGGGGATAAACCTTAAAAATAAGGGGAGAGGGATATGTTATGCATCTTTTTGTATATTTTGACCCTTATGGGTTGCTGTCAAATTTCCCTGTGTGTTACGTACTGAAATAATATGAGAGGGTATTCTGGGTAGATGACTTACTAGTAAAATAAACAGCTATACGTTTGTTCCTCACTTCTCCACCTATCATGTGTGTTATTCATGGCCACCCAGCTTCCCAGTACCACAAACATAACAGTGTCAATAAAGTAGTTTGCTTTCTTTTGAAAAGTGGCAAGCATCCTGACCATTTTAAATAATTCATTCAGGCAAGTGGAAAGTGGACAACATAAAATAGAAAACATAGTCCAAGCAATAAGAAAAAGCTTTCTGAGGCTGCGTTTTTCTTTTAGTATTTATTTATTTTTCAGAATTCAGCATCTCTGGAAAGCCTTTACATTAAGTGGAAACCTCCTTAGAATTTGAACAAAGAGTTTTGCAGTGCACCAAAAATTGAGTTGTAATCAGCTTTTCTGGATATCTCTGTCACATACAGTACTGTGCAAAATTCTTAGGTACACATATATATAGCTAGGATGCCTAAGACTTTTACACAGTACTACATTGTCAACGTGGACCAGACAGCAAGTTTGCAAACCTGGCGGTAACAAATGATATTGGGAATGGCAAGGGTGAAGTGCCAGGGGAGGGGTGTAGGACAAGTGTGCAGAGAAGGAGAGCCAGGGACAGGGAGGTCGGCATGGGTGCAGTCATGCCCAGCTCTGAGACACCAGGCAAGGTCAGTTGATTCCAAACAATTGGTTTATTGATCATTACACAATGTCTCGCTGGTGGTTCCCACTTCATCCCTCCCCCCTTCCCTTTTCCCAATCGTGATTCCCCACTGCCTGCCCCCTTCCCACTCTCAGTCCACAATAAAGACCCAAATGAGAATCAGGTTTGTTGTCACTCACATATGTCATGAAATTTGTCTTTTTTTTGTTGCGGTGGCAGTACAGTGCAAGATATAAAATTCCTATAGTACTGTGCAAAAGTTTTTGGCATCCTAGCTATACATTTCTGTCTAAGACTTTTGCATAGTACTGTATGGCTTAGTATTTCCTCTGGGAAACTTGAAGAGTGCTGGTAATTTAAGCCAATAAACGATACTTTATTCACATAAAATAAATTACATTGTGCAGAGCAATATTGCTTACAGTGGCATACTCTGAAGCATGTATTGGAACATGCAGAGAAATCTTTTGAAATAAATTATTAACTTTTTACCAGATTTTAATAGTTCTTGAATATTACAAAATAGCAGCTTATATAACCAATGGTGTTGTGACTTGGCCAGCTGTCAGATGCCTTGAGTCTTTTCATGGTTAGCACTCCAATGTATGTGACAGCAATTACATTCACAGGATCAGGCCTTGTTATTCTAGATCTGGGTTTAGCTTTCAGGAACTTTTAACTTTCTAGGGTCAAATACAGTGCGATTTATACACAGCTCAGAGGCAAGTCTAAATGGTGAGACATACACATCAAGTTCTGGGTAACTGCCTCAAATTTTTCCTGACAGATTTCTCTACGTTTCACATTGCCTATTGTTAATATCTTTTTCACTGTTTAATAAATTTCCATATCAGTGCCATTTGGAAACTTTTATGTCACACGATCTCAATAACTGAAACACTGGATGACATCCAAGTCAGTTACTAAACACTGAGCTTCAAACTTGCCTTATAAAAGGTGACAAGCTATTTGAGAATCTAAACACTTACCAATTCAATAGGATCTGCCTACCAAACTTAACACTATATAACCATACCAATATTTTTTTACTTGATTTCAGGGGATTTGGTCTCCTCTTGTTGAGCTAAATGACAAATACAGGGACAGCATGGAAACATAGAGATTAATGTAAAGCTTTACAGCAACAGCATGCTTGCGATCTGGGTTCAATTCCTGCCTCTGTCTGTAAGGAGTTTGTACGTTATCGGCAGGTTGGAGTCAGTGAATTGGGGGCATGCCAGAAGCACCAACGTTATTTTTTATCAGCAGCTCAAGCACAAGGAGTGTGAGTGTGAGTGTCAGAGCCCGATAGGTATCCGGAGAGAGAGGATAAAATGAGCAGATTCAGGCAACGCTGGTCCTTTTGGGCTGAGCAGGCGCTGAGGGTGTCAGAGTCAGAGGCCTAAACTCAGCTGCAAAGCAAAGGCTCGTGGAGTGGCTATTGTTGGACTGTGCCAGTGATAGAGTGTGAAGGCTTAGGCTTAACAGGCTTTGGCATGAACAGTTAAGAAGAGGCAAGCCTTTTTCTGTTTTACTGTAGAGTAGTCAGGATGGAATGCTCCTCCTGTCAGGTGTGGGAATCCAGGAACCTTGTCTGTTTCCCTGATGACTACACCTGCAGGGAGTGCACCCGACTTCAGCACCTGACTGACCGGGTCAAGGATCTGGTGCTGGAGCTGGATGTACTCAGGATCATTTCTGAGGCTGAAGATATTATAGATGAGACTTTTGAAGAGGTGCTCACACCCAGAATATAGTGTGACGAGAATACACATAGATTAAGATGTTAGCTGGCCTGTGCTGGCACCTGTGGGATCAGCAGTTGGTCTGCTACCTGTCTTCAGGAGAGAGAGAGAGATAAGGAAAACAATGGAGCAGCATTTGGAGATGTTAATGAAGGGACGGGAGAGCTGTCAAGATTGGCTCACCCTTTGAACCCTGAACTGTCTGAAGTGATGGACAGGCGATACACCTGCAGGGGGATAAAAAGGGACAGGTTCGCTAAGGCAAGACACACACGACACCCGAGGTAACGAGACCCTGGAAGCGGTGCGTCTCTCACAAGTCGGTGGGAAGTTTTGGAAGGCCGGTTGCGAGACCAGGCCATAGACGCTCAGGGTGGAAAGGCACGATCGGCGGGAACCTGGTATGTGTCCACCTTTGCCTGGGTGCCGGGTTCACAGCAGGGAAATGATCGTATCGGGAAACGGAGGGGTCACGGTCGGTGACCTCAGATGACATCACAAAGGACGCGCCCGAAAGCTGACTGCGAAGGTCTGTGTGGAAGCCGTTTTGAATATTCATTCGTTTTTGCTCTCTCTCTCCTTCCCCCCACTGTCCATCGCCACAGCAGTGATTACTGCGAACTGAACTGAACTAAATTGAACTGAACTTTGCGTCACTTTGAAACTGGTCATTTACCCCTAGACAACGATAGAGCTTGATTGATCCTGTTATCTTAATTCTGTGTACATGTATGTTTATCATTACTGAACTGTTGCATTCATTATCCTTTTGATTAGAGTACTGTGTTGCTTGTTTCTTTAATACAACTTTCTTAGTTCTAGTAATCCAGACTCCAACTGAGTGATCCATTTCTGCTGGTTTGGCAACCCAGTTACGGGGTACGTAACAATAGGCTTTGGACAGTAGGTGGGAGATGCAACAGGATTAAGAAGTCAGTTCAGGGTCCCCCGTGGCCATTCCCCTCAGTAACAAGTATACCTCGTTGAATACTGCTGGTGGGGATGACCCATTTTGACATGGCAGCTGCAGCCAGTCGGGTGGAACGCTGGCGTCAAAAAATACTCCAGGATGGTGTGTTGCTTCATTGCTGCTAGGGTCCATGATGTATGGGAACAGCTGCAGAATATTCTCAAGGGGGAGGAGGAGCAGATAGAAGTTGTGATGCTTATTTGCACTAATGACATAAGCAGAAAAGGGGCAGAGGTCCTATCCAGTCAGTATATAGAGTTAGGAAAAAAGCTGAAGAGAAGGACCTCCGATGTTGTAATCTCCAGATTACTCCCTGTACCACGGGCTAGAACAGGTAGAACTAGGGCGATTGCATGAATCAGTAAGCGGCTGAGGAGATAGTGCAGGGAACAGGGCTTCAAATTATTGGATCATTGGAATCTTTTCTGGGGAAGGGGTGACCTGTACAAGAGGACGGGTTGCACCTGAATTGGAGGGGACGCAATATCCTGGGAGGTTTGCTAATGCTACTCAAGAGAATTTCAGCTAGTTTTGCAGGGGGCTGGGAACTAGAGCCCCAGGTCAGTACGGGAAGCATCAGACCAGAAGGTAGATGTCAGGGAAAATACTGAAAGGCAAAATTGAAGTAACAGGAATGATGGGTTGGATTGTTTGAAGCGCTAGGAGTATTTTAATGCTTGGAGTATTATAGCTAAGGGTGATAAACTTAGAGCTTCAGTCAGTACACGGGACCACAATGTGGTAGCCATTACTGAAACTTGGTCGAGAGAGGGGCGGGAACCGGTAATTAGTGCACCAGGCTTTCAGAGTTTTAGAAAAAGATAGAGGAGATGGGGTGGGGGGATTTGCACTGCTAATCAGGGACAACATCACAGCTGCACTCAAGGGAGACATAACGAGGGGTCAGACACTGAGTCCATTTGGGTGGAACTCAGGAATAGGAAGGGTCCAATCACTCTAATTGGATAGTACTACAAACTCCCTAATAGCCACCGGGACATTGAGGAACGGATACGTAATCAGATTAAGGAAATGTGTAAAAATAATAGGGTTGTTATCATGGGATATATCAACTTCCATTATATAAGAAAGAAAAGAGCTTTGAACAGCAACCAATCTGGACATTGGAAGTTTTGAGAGGAGGGATTTCAATCAGGTCCACTGCCTGAGTACAAAAGGCAACAGCGGGTCGCTAGAATGACAAAGTGTTTTGACCAGTGACTAATTGGCATTTGTGGTTGATTAGCAAGAGCAAATTAAAGCAAGGCAGGGGCAGTACAGCAGCCATTATTGCAGAGGGCATTGGAATGGACAGACTGAGAGTGTTAATCTTGAGGCTTTAGCTCTTCGAGGTTTCACCGAAAAGAAGCTCCAATCAGAGAAAGCAAAGGAAAGAAAAGCTCAAGTTAATTTTTTTTTCTTCCTTCTCTTCTGTATTGATGCTCAGCTAGGACAGTGGAGATGCCAGGCAGGATAGTGGGAATGCTCTTCTTGCGAGATGTGGGAAAGTAGGGACACCTCCAGTGTCCCTGACAACTAATCTGTGAGAGTGCATCGAATGTTATGATAATGATAGGAGACTTCGATATGCAGGTAGATTGCGAAAATTAGGTTGGTGTTGGATTTTCTAGAATCCCTACAAGAGCATTTAGAGTAGCTCATGGTTGAGTCAACTAAGGGATCAGCTATTTTGGATTGGGTGCTGTGCAATGATCTAGAATTGATTAGAGCACTTAAAATAAAAGAACAGCCAGGGGCAAGAGATCATAATACGATCAAATTCACCCCAAAATTTGAGAAGGAGAAGCTAACATCAGATGTATCAATATTATAGTGGAGTAAAGGCAATTATAGAGGCATGAAAGAGGAGTTGGCCAGAATTGATTGGAAAAGAACACTGACAGGGATGACGGCAGAGCAGCAATGGCTGGAATTTCTGGAAGCAATTTGGAAAGCACAGGATATATACATTCCAAAGATGTATATTGTACATTGTACTCTAAGGGCAAGATGGCACAACTGTGGCTAACAAGAGAAGTCAAAGCCCACTTAGAAGCCAAAGGGAAGGCATATATAATAAGCAAAAATTAATGGAAAGTTAGAGGATTGGGAGGCTTTGAAATACCAACAGAAGGCAACTAAAAACGTAACTAAGAAGGTAGAGATGGAATACGAAAGTAAGCTAGCTAATGATATTGAGGATACCAAAAGTTTCTACAAATACATAAAGCACAAAAGAGAGGTGAGAGTGGATATTGGACTGCTGGAAAATGATGCTGGTGAGGTAGTAATGGGGATAAGGAAGTGGCGGGCAAACAGAATAAGTATTTTGCATCAGTCTTCACTGTTCAAGACATTAGCAGTATGGTGGAAATTCTGGGTGTCAGGCGTCACGAAGTGCATGAAATTACCATTACTAGTGAGAAAGTTCTTGGGAAACAGAGGGGTCTGAAGGTAGATAACCTGGACCAGATGGTGTACGCCACAGGGTTCTGAAAGAAGTGGCTGAAGGGATGGTGGAGCTATTAGTAATAATCTTTCAAGAATCACTACTAGATCCTGGAATGGTTCCAGAAGACTGGAAAATTGCAAATGTCATTCCACTCTTCAAGAAGGGAGAGAGGCAGAAGAAAGGAAACTATATGTAACCGGTGACCATCGGATCTTCAGTATCGTTATAAGTGTACTTAGGCATCCATCCAGGTAATGCTAGAATAGTTGTCTGTGCCCTTAAGGGAGACGGTGATGTCATTACACACACGTGGGATAGTGGGGAGACCATTTTGCTTTCTGCTGAAGACGATGGTGGGGCGTTGGAATCTGGTTCCTCCCAGCGTGTGCTTGGCATGGTGAGGAAAGGTGAGCATTAATTGACAATATCCATGTGAATTCATTTATGCTTGTTGGCGGATCGAGAATATCGGTAATTTGACATGTTTTACATGTGGATGCTTTAGATTTCCACGAGTGATGAAATCAATGCTGGGTAGTGTGGCTTATACCAAGTTCCTCACCATCCAAGTAGGTCAGTCTTCCTGTAATTTAACTACCAGGCAATATCATGTAAAAGTTGTGCTAAAGTGTACCTTATGTCTAACTTTATTGTATTGGGACTCATTGTGCATGTAACCGCGTAACGTGAATGTTTAGTCTCTGTTCGGAAGTTCAGCATGTCTGTACGTCTTAGATGAGATATATTCGCTTACATTTTTTGCTGTCATGTATAAGATACAGGGTGGGTGGGATTCTAATGTTGTTTGTATTGTGTTCCTCCAGAATTGCCACTACCGTATTAGTACCGTATTGGTTCTGGTATTTTTATACTGCATACAACAATCAGAGACCCTCTAAACTGGCTTGGAATTAGCCCCACTCCTGGTACCAGATTTTGTAGCCTGGGGAAAAGCACACACTCAGGACAACAAAGACTTTATCGGGTTTTAATTCCTTTATCTGTTTTAGATGTTTAAGTGCCAGGAGAGGGTCACGAAACAAAACAAACGAATTTACAAACAGCTCTTGCCTTTACAATCTCAGTTTAACTTTCGATCCACACCCTGGTGTATGGACAGAATTGCATATGCAGTATAAAATAACCACAACTAATACGGTACTAATACGGTAGTGGCAATTCTGAAGGAACACAATACAAACAATATTAGAACCCCATCCACCCTGCATCTTATAAATAACAGCGAAAACTGTAAGCGAATACATCTCATCTAAGACGTACACACGTGCTGGACTTCCGAACAGAGACTAAACATTCACGTTACGTGGTTACATGCACAATCAGTCCTGATACAATAAAGTTAGACAAAAGGAACACATTGGCACAACTTTTACAAGATATTGCCTGGTAGTTAAATTACAGGAAGACTGACCTACTTGGATGGTGAGGAACTTGGTATAAGCCACGCTACCCAGCATTGATTCACTCGTGGAAATCTAAAGCATCCAATGTAAAACATGTCAAATTACCGATATTCTCGATCTGCCAACAAGCAAAAACGAATTCACATGGATATTGTCAATTAATGCTCACCTTTCCTCACCATGCCCAGCACACGCTGGGAGGAACCAGATTCCAATGCCCCACCAGCATCTTCAGCAGAAAGCAAAATGGTCTCCCTACTATCCCATGCATGCATAATGACATCACTGTCTCCCTTAAAGGCACAGACAACTATTCTAACATTACCCTGATGGATGGCTAAGTACAATTTTAACGATACTGAATAAGATCTGATGGTCACCCGGTTTCATATAGGTCAGTTAGCGTAACCTCAATAGTTGGGAAGTTGTTGAAGTCGATTACTAAAGATGAGGTCTCGGGGTACTTGGAGGCACAGGACAAAGTAGACCACAGGCAGCATGATTTCTTCAAGGGAAAATCTTGCCTGACAAATCTATTAGAATTTTTGAAAAAATATCAAGCAGGACACCAGAGGGCACAGCCTCAGAATTGAGGGGTGTCCTTTTAGAATGGAGAAGAAGGAATTTCTTTCACCAGAGAGTGGTGAATCTGTGGAATTGTGAGAGTGAATCTTTTGCTGCATTATTATTTTTCAGCATGGTAGCATGTATAGTAATAATAAAATGTTTTGTACTTCATTACTCAGAACTGTCCTTTCAAAACGATGTGTTCATCAAATGCTGTTTTAAGTTAAGAATTCATTACAAATGTTGAAAATTCCTGGTACAATGAGAGTTCTTTTCCAGGCTTAAAATGCTCCTCATCTATCAGGTCATTAAGACACAGAGTCACAGAGAAGTACAGCAGAGAAACAGGCCCCTCAGCCCATCCAGTCCATGCTGAACCATTTAAATGTTGAAATAGAGCTCGCTTTCAGTACTTGCACTGGCAGTTGTTCCACTCTCACAACCCTCTGAGTGAAGAAGTATCACCTCAGGTTTCCCCTTAACTTTTCACCATTCACCCTTAACCCATGACCTCTAGTTGCAGTCCCACCCAAACTCAGTGGAAAAAGCCTACTTCCATTTCTCCTATCTATACCCCCCATAATTTTGTATACCTCTATCAAATCTCCCCTTAGTCTTCTACATTCAACAAAAGCCATTCTTACCCTTGACAATTAAGCTCTATAATGTGTTAACCTATAGCCGGGGAAGTGATGACGCACCCCTCCCCCAACCATTAGACTGTTATTTTTTATAACTCCTACTTCTCTTCTTTCTTCTTTTTTTCTTTTTAAATCTTTTTATTAATTTTTCAAAATTATAAACTCAATACCAAAGTTGGTACAAAGAGATTGGAATAATGTACATCAGCATATATAAAATGAATTTTAAGTAACATAGATATAAAAGACTTCCAAACTCATAATGAGATTAAGCATTAAAAAAAGAAATAAAAAGAAAAAAAATATATAAACAAAAAAACCCCAAAAGAAAAAGAGAAAAAAAACCCCAAATAAAAAAAAGCAAAACAGGGCTAGAACAACAGCTTGTATCAGACACATTCAATAATGTCGTTAACTCCGCTCCTCTCATCATATGATTTAAGTTTAGAAAAAAGATTCAGAAAGGTCAGATTACATCATATGAAAATGTTGCATAAAAGGTTTCCAAGTTTCTTCAAATTTAACCAAAGGGTCAAAAATATCACTTCTAATTTTTTCTAAATTTAAACTTAATATGGTCTGAGAAAACCATTGGAATGTAGTTGGAGGAATAGTTTCCTTCCAGTTCAACAAAATAGATCTTCTCGCCATTAAAGTAACAAAAGCTATCATTCGATAGGCTGAAGAAGACAAAGATCTATGTTCTACCATTGGCAATCCAAAGATTGCCGTAATAGGATGGGGTTTTAAATCGAAGCATAGAACTGTTGAAATAATATCAAAAATGTCTTTCCAATATTTTTCCAAAAGAGGACAGGACCAAAACATATGAGTTAAAGAAGCCATTTCAGAGTGACATCTATCACAAGCAGGGTTTATACGGGAATAAAAATGAGCTAGTTTATCTTTGGACATATGAGCTCTGTGTACTACTTTAAATTGTATTAATGTATGTTTAGCACATATAGAAGAAGTACTAACTAATTGAAAAATTTTACTAATTGCAAAATTTTCTCTTCTAATATTTCTATCTGTGCACTTGTTATGCTACTGTGAAACTGTAATTTCCTTCGGGATCAATAAGGTATCTATCTATCTAGTTATTTAATCTTTCCTTCTAATTCAGGTCCTCCAGTCTTGGCAACATCCTTGTAGATTTTCTCTCTACTCTTCCAATCTTACTTACATTTTTCCTGTAGGTAGGTGACCAAAACTGCACACAATACTCCAAATTAGGCATCACCAACATCTTATACAACTTCAACATAACATCCTATCTCCTGTATTCACCACTTATAATTTATGAAGACCAATGTACCAATAGATTTCCCTAAACCATATTTTCCTGTGCCACCACTTTAAATGAATTATGGACTTGTATTCCCCGATCCCTTTGTTCTACAGCACTCCTCTGTGCCCTACCATTCACTATGTAAGATGTACCTTAGTTGGTCTTACTGAAGTGCAATACCTCACACTTGTCTGCATCAAGTTCCATCTGCCATTTTTAGCCCAGCTGGTTCAGATCTCACTGCAAGTTCTGATGGTCTTCGTTGCAGTCTACTCCACCTCTAATCTTGGTGTTATCCACAAATTTGCTGATCCAGTTAATAACATTATCATCCAGATCATTGATATAGATGACAAACAACAATGGACCCGACACCAATCCCTGTGGCACACTATAAGTCACAGGATGCAGCACAGTCTCCCACAAAGGTGATGCCTAATCCAATTTACTACCTCATCTTGAATGCAGAGCGACTAAACTTCTTGATCAAACTCCCATGTGGGATCTTGTCAAATGTCTTGTTAATGTCCATGTAGGCCTGCTTATCTGCCTTCTTTTAGACTTCCTGACTTCTTTCTTAACATTTCTCTTACATTTCTTATACTCTATAAGCATCTTATTTCTTCCTTCTGCCTATACCTGCTATGCACCTCCTTTTTTTTCTTAACCAGGGCCTCAAAATTTCTTGAAAGCCAACGTTCCTTGACCTTGTTGAAGGTTAAGGAACGTTGGCTGACACCCCTGCTGAAATCTGGAGGAAAACACACAGAGGATGCAGAGGGGGATCACAAAGGCGAGGAAAGAGGACCGGGTCGAGACAACAGAGACTTATGGAGAAGAGGAGTTCAGTGGACGAGTTGACGGCGCAAGCAGGCGTCAGAGAACATTTCGGGAGTGCCGTGTTATGTGTTTTACTGGGGCTGCACAAGGACATACCCGATCAAAACTTTTCCATGGATGGCTTCCAGACCATTTGGGCTGACCGGAAGTGCACTGAGAGCGGTAAGCGTAAAGGAGTTGGGGGCTTACTGTTCTGGTTAACAACAGATGGTGCAATCCTGGTCGTATTACGATCGAGGAACGTGTTTGTAGACCGGATATTGAACTTTTTGCCGTTGGACTCCGGCCATATTCCACCGAGATATAACACTGGGCATCACGGGATGTTGTTCCTGCCTGTGGCCATCGAACTTTGCAGCTCCTCCCATGGAGGGTCAGACACCCTGAGCCAATAGGCTGGTCCTGGACTTATTTCCATCTGGCATAGTTTGCATATTGTTGTTTGATTGTTTGTGGTTTTTGTATTGCTATATTTATGCTCTATTCTTGGTTGGTGCAGCTGTAATGAAACCCAATTTCCCTCTGGATCAATAAAGTATATCTATCTATCTATCTTTTATTTTTACCTTTTTTCTGACAGGGCCTCTGTACTCTCAAAATTTCACTTTTGAAGGCCTCTCACTTACCAAGTATACCTTTGCTGGAAAACAGCCTGTCCCAATTCCACTTGCGAGATCCTTTCTGATATCATCAAAATTGAACTTTCTCCAAGTTAGAATCTCAACCTGTGAACCTATCTTTTTCCATTTTTAGGTTGAAACTCATAGCATTGTGATCAGTAGGCCCAACATGTTCCCCTATACAACTTCCTTTCACCTGTCCTGTCTCATTCACTAATAGCAGATCAAGTATCGCAGCCTCTTGTTGTGACTTTGATGTACTGATTAAGGAAATTTTCCTGAACAGATGTGACAAACTCTATCCCATCTAGTCTTTTTACTGTATGGGAGTCACTGCCAATATGTGAAAAGTTAAAATCACCTACTATAACAACCTTATGTTTCTTGCAGCAGTCTACAATCTTTCTACAAATTTGTTCTTCTAAATCCCTGGGACTGTTGGGTGGTCTGTAATATAGCCCATTAACGTGGTCATACCTTTTTTATTCTTCAGTTCCATCCATAACACATCACTAGATGAGTTCTCCAGTCTATCCTGAATGAGCACGGCTTTGACATTTTCCCTGACTAGTAACACAACCCCTCCTTCTCTAATCCCTCCCAGTCTGTCGAGTCTAAAACAACAGAACCCCAGAATATTGAGCTGCCAGTCCTGCCCCTCCTGCAACCAAGTCTCACTAATAGCTACAATACCAGATGTCGATCCATACCCTGAACCCGTCTGCCTTTCCCATAATACTTCTTGAATTGAAATATACGTCGCCTGAGCATCTGTTTCACCATGCTCAAACTTTTGATTCCTGACTTTGTCTGAGGTTTTAACTGTATCTGTCTCCATTACCTCTCCACTATCCATGTACTAAACTGTATAATCTTCCTATTTATAACCTTGGAGCACATGGAGCATATAGCAATCCTGAGATCACAACCCTGGAGGTCTTGCTCTTTTAACTTAGCACCTAGCTCCCTGAACTCCCTTTGTAGAACACTTTCACTCTTCCTACCTATGTCATCGGTACCTACATGGTTCAATGATTCAATGGCTCCACTTAATATCAGAGAATGTATACAATACACAACATAAAATTCTTACTCTTTGCAGGCATCCACAAGACAGAAGAAAACCCCGAAGAATGAATGACAGAGAAACATTCGAACCCCCAAAGCCTCCCCAGCCCCCATCACGCACAATCAGCAGCAAAGCATCAACACTCCCCCCACTTGTTCCAGCAGGAAGGATCAGCGCCCACCACCCACCAAGTAAGCAACAGCAAAGCCTCCCAAAGGGACCATGTTCCAGGTCCATCAAAAACTACAGTCCATAATCCAGCATTTTGACATACCACGGGCTCTCTCTCTCTCTCTCTCTCTCTCTCTCTCTCAGTAACAAGGGACAGCAAGGTATCACCCCTTCCACAGCAAGAGGGGAGACCAACAGATCGCTGTTTCAACGTTACAGTCTGAAGCAATGCTTATTTGAACTTACCCGACTCGAAAACCAGCAGATTTTCCCTGACCTCCATCGAGAGAGAGAGAGAGAGTGATAGCCCAAGTGCAGAGGCAGAGGCCTCCGACATCTGCGCACGCCGTCTTGATGTTCTGATCTCCCACGGCATTCCAGTTGGCAATACTGGTGAGGAATTCAATCCACAAAGGCTACCCCCAAAGCAGCAGCCGAAGGCCCACGTCTTCCAGGCCACTCCTGGAGATATTGAAAACAGCCAGTCGGCAGCTCTGGGAGTGGGAACCCACCGCCATGAAGAACCGCAGTTTGTGTACAGCTGTAGATCACAGACTCTGACAGGACCCCGACCATTTTGGAAAAGGAAAAAGAGACATTACAGAGAGGAATTGAAGCTGTTTCACAGATGAGCTTGAAGAAGTTGCCCTCTGGTGCCATTTGCATGGAATTGTTGAGGGAGATGGCCACAGGGGGACTCTGCGCTGGGTGTGTAACCCCTTTCCCTTCCTGATTGTCACACAGTTTCTTGTTCCTGCGCCTTGGGTGTAATTACCTCTCCAGATGTCCTATCTATGACCTCCTCAGCCTCCTGAATAATTCAGAGTTCATCCATTTCCAGCCCCAGCTCCTTAATGCAGATTGTTGGAAGGTACAGCTGGATGCACTCCTCTGAAGTGAAGTCATCAGGGATACTGGAGGTCTCCCTGTCTTCCCACATCCTGCAAGAGGCGCATTCACCTATCCTGCCTGGCATCCCTGTGGTTCTACTGAAGAAATGTAAAGAAGGAAAAACAATAAATAAACCGTGGCCAATACAATCTACCTCCAGCTTTTCACTTACACTCACTGAAGCATCGAAGAGCTCAAAATCCCCACTCTAACACTTTCCACTCCAACAGCAGCCACTCCAACAATGGCCGCACTGCTTGACCTTGCCTAATTTTAATTTGCTCTTGCCAATCATTCCTAATCACTGATTGACCACTGCTTGAAACATCAAACTGCCACGAGTCAATAACTTATGCACTCAGCTGTTGAATCACAGTGAGCTATGTCTTCTCACGCTTTGTATCTCCGATTGGCCGCTGCCCAAAAGGTCTTAATCAAATGACTAATCCATTGCTTAAGTTTGTTTATTTTATTTTGGTTCAATAAATTGTACATTCTGGAGCAATGTTGCCAATTTGAGATGCACAGTTGGGTGAAGAGAGGGCAAGGATTACAGGGAGTTTCTAAGACTTCAATACTGTTGAGGTATTAAGAGTAGGAAGCTCACAAAGAAAGTAAAATGTAATCATAATATACACTCAGTGGCCACATTATTAGGTGTTAGAGTGGAACCTGGTTTGGTCTTCTGCTGATGTAGCCTATTCTTTTCATGGTTTGATGCGTTGTGCATTCAGAGATGCTCTTCTGCACACCACTGTTGCAACACATGGTTATTTGAGTTGCAGTCGCCTTTCTGTCAGCTTCAAGCAGCAATGCCATTCTTCTCTGACATCTCTCATTAACAAAGCATTTTCACCCACAGAACTGCTGCTGCTCTGGATTTTTTTTTGTTTTTCGCACCATTTTCTGTAAATTCTTAAGAGTGTTGTGCATGAAAATCTCTGGATATCAGCAATTTCAGAGATATATCACTTAGGTCACATTTCTTTCCTATTTCGATGTTTAATCTGAACAACAACTAAACCTCTTGACCAGATCTACATGCTTTTATGCAAAGACTCGCTGCTACTTGATTGGCTGATTAGATGTTTGCTTTACCAAGCAGGTGCCTAATAAAATGGCTACTGAGTGTATGCTCCTCACTCATTGACTTGGTCATCTGTCCTAGCGATAACTAGGGCTTGCAGTCCCTTGTTATCTCTGGGACAGATCCAACTTCTTAAAAGGCATCAGGCGTTTATAGGGGAGGCCAAGTACTTATCCAATGCGAACATGAGAGAAGGCTTATGATTACAGAGTTTGCCTCTATTCTGTGTGAGACAGACTTAAAAGAAAACAATTTTTTTCCTCTCACATTTATTTGAACTGTTCAATATAGCCAAGAGGAATGAGGTGGCTTGTTTGCAATCACTAGAGATTCTGACTGAATCCAAATCCAAATTTAAAATTGCCCAGCCTTATTTGTATTTGCTTATGGATTATGATAACCGAAAGATTTGTAGCAAATTACAGAACAATACAGATGTCATCCTGTTATGTACCAAAGTGACATTTTTAAATAGTGATCTTTTTAGATGGAAAGGTTAAAAAAGTTTCTGTCCAATGTCACCAAAGTTATATTAGTTAATTTATCACTACAATTAAATATGGTAAATTAAAAACAGTATACTGAATCAGAAGATTGTGGTTCAAAGCTCCCTTCTAATTGGTACAAAAATCACTCAAGCAGTTACTGAGTGAGAGAACCTTCAGCTGAGATGTTAAACTGAATCTCTATGCGTTCTTGGAGAATCAGAATCAGGTTTATTATCAACAGCATGTGACATGAAATTTGTTAGCAGCAGCAGTTCGTTGCAATACATAATCTAGCAGAGAGAAAAAAAAATAATAAGAGGTCAAAGGTCCAAGGCACTATTTCAAAGAAGGAAAGGAGATATTTTTTCACTGCCCTGAGAACAATTATGCTCAACCAACATCATTAAAACAGACCATTTTCATAATTTTCTTTACTATGAGAGATAATGCTGTGCCTAGAGTAGCTGCCAAGTTTCCTACACCACAATAGTGACTAGACTTCAAAAATATTTTGATTGTTGTTGAGTGTTTTGAAGCATCCTAAAGTTATGACGGGTGATTTATAACAATTTTCCTTTACAAGAGCTTACCATTATTAAGCAGAGAACTTTGAGGAACTGGTTCAGTTTGTACATGCATTCTAATAACTGGAGATAGATTGGATGACTTTGGAAATTACTGAAAATAGGATTTGTACACTTATATACACTCACATACACTTGCATTTGTAGAAATTGACAAACAACAATTCCCTATTTTTATTCCAGCTTCCCAATTTTAATATGCTTTCATATTTGCACATATAAGACTCAATATCGAACCTTTAATGCTACCAGATGATCATTTATTCTGCCTCAATTAATATTTAATTTTTGCAGATATTTCAGTGCCATAACGAGTGACCGCCCTGCTGACAGAATACGATATCCCCTAAGTGAATTACTAAAATGAGATTATCAACTATTGTATAGAATCATTCAAAGAAGAGCAGAATGTACAGTACATTGGGAAGGAGGTACAGACAACTCTGCCGTGGACAATCCCAATCCCGGCTGCATAAGAAGGATGGTTGACTATGGGGCTAGTAACACCAGCCTATAAAAATCCAGAGATATTGTAATGTCAACAGAAGCTCCAAAGACCTCACAGAAGCAGAATGATCTGCAAAGGTGGGCTACACCTGGGGGCAACTTGAAAGTCTTGGACTAAGACAGAGGACTCTGGCGAGCTGCCTTCAGTGGCTTATGCCCCAGAAGGGGTGAGAGGCTTAAGAAGGAGAAGGTACAGGAGCTTTAGATCCCACACCACCAGGTTCAGGTACAGTTATTACCCTTCAACCACCAGGCTCCTGAACCAGAGTGAATAACTTCACACACTTCAACTCCAAATTGATTCCACAACCCATGGACTCACTTTTAAGGACTTCAACTCACGTTCTTAGTATTATTTATTGTCTTATTTATACTGTATATTTAGTATTTGAATTGATTGTCTTCTTTTGTACATTGGCTGTGTCAGTCTTTGTTTGTGTGCAGTTGTATGTTGGTTTGTCCTGGTTTTATGGTAAAACCAAGTTTGTCATGATCTTTGGTAGCTTGAGGTAGAGCGTAATCAAAGACGATTATAAAGGTGTAGGGTGCCAGAGTGTCTCCTTGCAGCACACCAGCTAGGAGCTCAAACACTGCTGTTTCTCTGTCTGATGATACAAATTTCGCCATGGTTTTGCTATAGCTGGACTCTATTACTCACAGTAGACAGTCTGGCACTCCGTAAGCTTTCAAGATCTTCAGCATCTTATCTCGGTGAATAGAGTCAAAAGCTTTGTGAAAATCGATGTAAGTAAGCACGGCTGGTAGGTTGTTCTTCTTGACTTCCTCGATCATTCTACGGAGAGCAAAACCAGGACGAACCAAAAGGGTCAGACCAGTTACGCTCACAGATCTTGATTTTACAGATGACATAGTCCTGCTCTCTGACCACATGGAGGAAGCACAGCAGCTACTGACAAAAGTGGAAATTGAGTGCAATAAAGTTGGACTTCACCAAAACGCTAAAAAGGCAGAGTACATTGTGTTTAACTGCAGCGAAGGTACTCTCAAGACTGTAAAGAATGATATCATTAAGAAAGTCTTTGACTACAAGTACCTCAGGTCAAGAGTGATGAGTTCGGAGAAGGACCTAAAGACATGGAAGGCACCAGCATGGAGGGCTATGAACGACATGAAGGAAATCTGGAAGTCGAACCTGACCAGAGGGCTTAAAAAGAGGATCTTCATAGCGGTCATAGAGTCCATTCTCACGTACAGATGCGAGACGTGGACACTCACCAGGACTATGCGAAAGTCTCTAGATGGTTGCTATACACGAATGCTCCGGATGGCTCTTGACGTGAGCTAGCAACAGCACATGACAAACGTCGAGCTCTATAACGACCAACCGATGCTCACCACTAAAATCGAGGCAAGAAGACTGCAACCAGCGGGGCACTGTCTACGCCACCCCAAGCTACCTGCCAGCCTAGTCATCATATGGGAGCCCAAGCATGGAAGGATGAACCCTAGGCGCCCTCCCAAGACTATGATCAACATGCTCCTAGAAGACAGTTGTGCGGTTAATGTAGATGAACTGAACACACTGATGAGGGAGAGGGAGAAGTGAAGAGTCCGTCATCGTGCCCGACGCTGGCCCCCTAGGTCTGAATCAATGTAGTAGCAGTATATGCTGATTCTATGGTATTTCTTTGATAATAATTTTACTTCAAACTTTGAATATATCCAGTATCAAACAATGTCTTTTTACCTTCATCACCAACAGTTCAACTATTTTGCTTTTTATGAATTATTGATGTAACCATACCAGCTTAAAATGCCACACTTATGGTACATCTAAAGTTTGTAACTGACTGGATGACTCGTTTTACCTTTTTTTCTCATGAGCTTATACAACAAATTTTTACTCTTGAAGCCATCTCCATGACTAGCTTATCCAAAGTTTCCTCTTTGATTAAAGAATGGCAGATATGTTTTTGATTTGATATAATTTTACCAGAATGCATACAGATTTGGATTTATGAAATTCCTGCTTCCAATTTATAAATGATTAATAACCAAATTAAGTTCAGTAAGTTGCACCACATTTAGTCATCTGGTATGCTCATTATGGAGGACGTACCACAGGCATCGAAGCCAAATTGTAATTTCTTGTAAATTTTTGTGGTCTCTTTTAATTTTGAGGCTTGTAGGATAAAGATGCCAGCTATAATTTGAAAATTTATTTGGTGTAAGATGACTAAGAAGAAAAGTTTTATTCAGGGGTATATAGTAGCATAGTAGTTAAGTTACCGGATACGTCCTAAAGTCCTGCACTAATGACCGGATATATAAGTTTCATTCCCACCATGGCAGCTAGGAAATTTAACTTCAGTGAATGAAATAATACTAGATTTGAGGCACTTGTGGCAATTACGTTATTGTAAACTTCCATATGGTTTACTGACATCCTTCAGTGAAGGAAATCTGCTGCCTGAGACACAATGTGCACTTGCAGTATCAGAACCCAAGTGCAGATGCAAGATTGAATCTGATGTAGAGCCAGCGATGAGAGTTTATTCATTATAATTTCGAATGAACACTGGTGGCTCAGCTCAAGGTAGCATTCTTAAAACTAGGACCCTGCAATTAATGCTAATCCGGTGTCGGTTAAGTAATACAAGTATTACGGAATCCCAGTGTATATCAAAATAAACGTAACAAGTATAAACAGAAAGCATCAGAAGACCGCATTACAGTGACGGAGTTCCTCGATAAAAACGCAAGCAACTCGAAATGATTAACAACTCTCATTAAACAACAATTCCCCAATTCACGTCCTCTAAAAATCTTGGAGCCCAGCGCTCTCTGGCATCCCAGACAGGTCCAAAGAGTTCATTATACCCTCTAGCTGACTGAGCTTATTTCTACCTTTATGCTCCTGATTCGCTTCAATGGCAACTTGAAATCGACTAAAAATGTTTGTCGGGCCTGAAATGACAGGAATGAAAAGTTAAAATAAATAATTTCAGAATGATAAAATTACAAAGGTGAATTATTGATATGGTCTGGTTATTAGAGAAATACTTATTTTTAATGAAATGTGTATACAATTATTGAAGTGAGGCTTATTTCCCCACCAATAACATTTATGTAATATATGCTACCTAGTATTAGTTCAAAGTAGATTTATTATCAAAGTCTCCATATGTCACCATATGCTACATCGAGATTCTTTTTTTTTTGCTGGCATTCACAGTAGAACAAAAAAATACAACAGAATCCATGAAAAACTACACACAAGGAAGACTGACATACAGCCAACGTACAAACCCCATTTCCAGAAAAGTTGGGATATTTTCCAAAAATGCAATAAAAACAAAAATCTGTGATATGTTAATTCATGTGAACCTTTACTTAACTGACAAAAGTACAAGGAAAAGATTTTCAATAGTTTTACTGACCAACTTAATTGTATTTTGTAAATACGCACAAATTTAGAATTTGATGGCTGCAACACACTCAACAAAAGTTGGGACAGAGTTAAAATAAGATTGAAAAGTGCACAGAAACCGTCATGCTACTGTGACAATTATAGCCACCTGGGCTCAGGAGTACTTCGGAAAACCATTGTCACTCAACACAGTCCGTCGCTGCATCCAGAAATGCAACTTGAAACTGTATTACGCAAGGAGGAAGCCATACATCAATCTATGCAGAAACGCTGGCGAGTTCTCTGGGCCCATCTCAGATGGACTGAAAGACTGTGGAACCGTGTGCTGTGGTCAGATGAGTCCACATTTCAGCTAGTTTTCGGGAAAAACGGGCGTCCAGTTCTCCATGCCAAAGATGAAAACGACCATCCAGGTTGTTATCAGCGAAAGGTGCAAAAGCCAGCATCTGTGATGGTATGGGGGTGCATCAGTGCCCACGGCATGGGTGAGTTGCATGTATGTGAAGGTACCATTGACTCTGAGGCGTATATTAGGATTTTAGAGAGACATATGTTGCCATCAAGGCAACATCTCTTCCCGGGACGCCCATGCTTATTTCAGCAGGACAATGCCAGACCACATTCTGCACGGGCTACAACAGCGTGGTTTTGTAGACACAGAGTGCGTGTGCTTGACTGGCCTGCTGCCAGTCCAGATCTATCTCCTATTGAAAATGTACGGCGCATCATGAAGAGGAGAATCAGACAACGGAGACCACGGACCGTTGAGCAGCTGAAGTCTTATATCAAGCAAGAATGGACAAAATTTCCAATTGCAAATCTACTACAATTAGTATCCTCAGTTCCAAAACGATTAAAAAGTGTTATTAAAAGGAAAGGTGATGTAACACAATGGTATTTGTTGAGTGTGTTGCAGCCATCAAATTCTAAATTTGTGTATGTTTACAAAATACAATTAAGTTGGTCAGTAAAACTACTGAAAATCTTTTCTTTGTACTTTTGTCAGTTAAATAAAGGTTCACGTGAATTAACATATCACAGATTTTTGTTTTATTGCATTTTGGAAAATATCCCAACTTTTCTGGAAATGGAGTTTGTACAAAAGAAGACTAACTATACAAATACAAAGCAAACAAATGAATAAACAAATAGTGCTGAGAACATAAGTTGTAGAGTCCTTGAAAGTGAGTCTATAGGTTGTGGAATCACATCGATGATGAGCTGAGTGAAGTTAACCACACTGGTTCAGGAGCTTGGTGGTTCAAGGGTAATAATGACTGTTTCTGAACCTGGTGGTGTGGGTCCTAATGTCCCTGTATCTCCTTCCCAAAGGCAGCATTGAGAAGAGAGCCTGGCCGGGAAGGCATTTATGTAATATATCCTATTGACTAATATAGCACAGGGAAGCATTAAAAATAACTTGAAAATAACTTACTAAATAAGCAATATCTTTAGAAGTCAACAAATGTGCTTGTAATTCTTACTTTGGTTTAGTGATTAGAAAATCCCCATAAACTCTCATCATTATAAATAACTTGACATTGGCTTTTATCAGATTACTCTCCATGTTATTTGAAAACCTGCCATGGGTAAGAAACAAATGTGAAACATCAGCTGTTACAACTAGCAGCCAAATATAACACACAGCTAACTGAAGGAGTTTAGTTATCTTCGAAGTATTTGTAGTTTTCCTTCCAAGTTTAATTTTAGCACCTAAAAGATGTTCCACACTTAAGGATGAAAGAAAGTGAAAGAAAAAATAATACTTTTCAAACCTAACACTTCTAAAGATGTTTATACTTGGCACTCAATATTCACTTTATTCAATGTCTTCCATACTGAATCTAGTGGCTACTGATAATATGCTCATGGTATTCTGGTGGTTGTAGCCCATTTACTTCCAAGTTTGATGTGTGCTCAGAGATGCTCTTCCGCCCACCACTGTTGAAACGTGTGGCTATTTGAGTTACTGCGGCCTTCCTGTCAGCCTGAACCAATTTGGCCATGCCTCTCTGACCTCTCTCATTACAAGGCATTTTCACCCACAGAACTGACACTCACTAGATTATTTTTTGTACCATTCTCTGTAAGCTCATGAGATCAGCAGTTTCTGAGATACTTAAACCACCCCATCTAGCACCAACAATCATAGACCATAAAACCATGAGACATAGGAACAGAACTTGGCCTTTCAGTCCATTAAGTCTGCTCAGCCATTCCATCATGGCTGATCTATTATCCTTCTCAACATTATTCTCCTGTCTTTTCTGGGTAACCTTTGACACCCAGACTAATCAAGAACCTATCAACCTTCCAATGACTCAGTCTCCACAACTGCTTGTGTCAATGAATTCCTCAGGTTCACTACTCTCTGGCTGAAGTAATTCTTCCTCATTCTGTTCTAAATGGACATCCTTCTATTCTGAAGCTGTGCTCTCTGGTCATAGACTCCCCCACCAGAGGAAGCAACTTCTCCACGTCTAGTCTACCTAGGCCTTCCAAAGTTCAATAGGGTTCAATGAGATCCCTCCCTCATTCTTCTAAACTCCATAAAGAATATGATTAGAGCCATCAAAAGCCCCTCATACATTAATGCTTTCATTCCCAGAATCATTTTTTGAGCCTTCTCTGGACCCTCTCCAATGCTAGCACATTTTCTCTTTGATAAGGGATCCAAAACTGCTCGCAACACTCCAAATACAGTCTGAGCAATGCCTTATAAAGCCTCAGCATTATATCCTTACCTATATATTCTGGTCCTCTTGAAATGAATGCTATCAGTATATTTTCCGTTCTTACCACTGACTCAACCTGCAAGCTAACCTTTAGGAAATCCTCCACAAGGACTCTCAAGTCCCTTTGCACTTCTGATGTTTGAATTTTGTCTCCATTTAGAAAATAGTCTGCACCCTTATTACTTCAAAGTGCATAGGTCCTTTAACATCTGCCAGACAATGCTGAGGATGTTCTACGAGTCTGTGGTGGCCAGTGCGATCATGTTTGCTGTTGTGTGCTGGGGCTGCAGGCTGAGGGTAGCAGACACCAACAGAATCAACAAACTCATTCGTAAGGCCAGTGATGTTGTAGGGATGGAACTTGACTCTCTGACGGTGGTGTCTGAAAAGAGGATGCTGCCTAAGTTGCATGCCATCTTGGACAATGTCTCCCATCCACTACATAATGTACTGGGTGGGCACAGGAGTACATTCAGCCAGATACTCATTCCACCGAGATGCAACACAGAGTGTCATAGGAAGTCATTCCTGCCTGTGGCTATCAAACTTTACAACTCCTCCCTTGGAGGGTTGGACACCCGGAGCCAATAGGCTGGTCCTGGACTTACTGGACTTCTTTCCTAGCACAATTTACATATTACTATTTAACTATTTATGGTTTTATTACTATTTATTATTTCTGGTGCAACTGTAACGAAAACCAATTTCCCTCGGGATCAATAATGTATGACTATGACTACTATGACTATGACTATGACCATATTCTTCCCCACTCTATATAACATCTGCCACTTTTTTGCCCATTCTCCCACTCTGTCTAAGTCCTTCTGCAGATTCCCTGCTTCCTCAGCACTATCTGCCCCTCCATCTATCTTTGTGCTGTCCGCAAACTTGGCTACACCACTAGTCACTGGCAGCCAACCAGAAAAGGCCCCGTTTATTCCCATTCTTTGCCTCCTGCCAGTCAGCCAATCTTCTGTCCATACACATATTATCTTTCCTATAATACCATGGGTCCTTATCTTGTTAAGCAGCCTCATGTGTGGCACATTGTCAAAGGCCTTCTGGAAATCCAAGTGAACTACATCCACTGATTCTTCTTTATCTATCCTGCTTGTATTACCTCAAAGTCATTCCAGTTGGATCACATTTATTCCTTGCTCTAATGTTTGGTCTGAGCAACAACTGAACCTCTTGACCATGTCTTCATGCTTTTATGCATTGAGTTGCCGCCACATGATTGACTGATTAGATATTTGCATTAATGAGCAGATGTACAGGTGTACCTAATAAAGCGGCCACTGAGTGTAGGGATATTAAAATAATCTTTTGACAAACTAAAATTGTGGAACAAGCAAGTTAATTGGTTTCTACCTTGGTTTAAATATTCTTATTTTGGTAGTTGCTAGGCTAACACTATCTATTTGCATTTGGTGTCCTTATCCTGAAGGCCATGCACATTATAACAGAAGGTTTAAAGGGTGATAATGAGAACTTGGGACATTTCCTACTGGCATCATTTAAATCTGTGGTATTCCCAGAACTGGACATTCATTGTGGCTCAGTTGGCAGCATTCTTAGTTTCTAAATCAGAAGATTCAGCACTTTGAGAATCCTTCACTGTCAAAGATGCTGCATTTTGGATGAACTTGGCCTTCATGACTTGATACCTAAGGTCACATAGTGACTTATTAATAAAGAGAAGTATTCTTTTGTATTTTGAACAAAAATATTCCTCATGTAATACTTCTAAGATGATCTACTCGTAGCTCCTTGCTACATATTGGAATTTGCCATGTGGAAATAGGCAACAGTGTAATAGTGACTTCAAGAATACTTCATTGGCTCAAGGGTCTGCAAATGCTGGAATCTGGAGCAAAAAGTAAGTAGCTAGAGGAAGTCATCGCATCAGGCAGCATCTGTAGAGAGAAGTGAACAGTTTGCATTTGGGTCAGGACTCTTCATGTGGACTGAAAAATGTGGTAGCACCTGTTAGTCTCGCAAGACCATGGATCTGCACCTGGAAAGTCTAGCAGGGTCTGTTGTAGCTGTGGAGGCCCACATGGGAGTGACGGTCTCGGCTGCATAACCAGTAGAATGCTGCCTGCTGCGTTGTGCTGTCGCGGTGAGGCGACGCTGGAGTGTCCTCTCCAGGGCGTAGGCCTGGGCAAGGTTTTATGGAAGACCAGCAGTTGCCCATGCAGCAAGACTCTCCTCTCCACGACACCGATGCTGTCCAAGGGAAGGGCAAGGGCTGATACAGCTTGGCACCAGCGTCGTTGCAGGAGTTGCCAGAACGAGGTTGAAGGCAACGTCGGACTGCTTTAGGGTTTCCAGCTTGGATATGTCTTCAGGGTTTACTCCAGAAGCCTTTCGCATGAGCGGGTATGGCCGCAAGGCAGCGAAGGTTTGAAGTCAGGGTTTGCCCTCTCTTAGAAGGAACCACTGAAAAGAGTAAAGAGGAAATAACCAGTTTAAAAAAGGGGGGAACAGATGGCTGGGGCAAGAGCTGGCAAACAATAGGTGGACCTGGGTGGGAAAGGTTGATGGGCAGATGATCAGAGGCGGGAAGAAAGAGAGGAGATGTCAACAGAGGTTAATGAACCCATCCGACGATCAACTCTTCCTCACTTGCATTCAACTATTGTTGCCATTTCAGGGACTGAACCTCCACATCTCCCCAGCATGAAGAAGCTTCTTATTTCAGACCCAAATGGCCCATCCCTTATTTTAAAACCATGACTGCTAGGTCTAGACTCTCATCCTGCTGAAACTACCTTGTTGAAGCCTCGCAAGTATTTTATATGAGAACTTAATTTATATACTCATTTCTCCTAAATGCGAAAGAATAGAGCTTGGATTATTCCGTCCCTTCACATAGAATCAGAATCAAAATCGGGTTTATGATCATTGACATATGTCATGAAATTTGCTGTTTTGCAGAATCAGTACAGTGCAAGACATAAAAGTATTATAACTTACGAAGTACATAAATATTGCAAAAGATGAATAGTGAGGTAATATTCATGGGTTCATGGACCATTCAGAAATCTGATGGTGGAGGGGAAGAAGCTGTTCTTAAAAAACTAAGTGGGACTTCAAGTTCCTGTACTTTCTCCCTGACAGTAGTAATGTAGAAGAGGGCATGTCCCAGATGGCGAGAATCCTTCATGGCTGATTCTGCCTATTAAGGCACTGCCTCTTAACGATGTTCTCAATGGCAGGAAGGGTTTTTTTAGATTTAGATTATGAGAACACTCAGTCCTCTTTTATTGTCATTTAGAAATGCATACATGCATTAAGAAATGATACAATGTTTCTCCGGAGTGATATCACAGAAAACAGGACAAACCAAAGACCAACCCTGACAGAACCACATAATTATAACACATAGTTACAGCAGTGCAAAGCAATACCATAATTTGATGAAGAACAAACAATGGGCGTGGTAAAAATCGTCTCAAAGTCCCGAGTCGATCGACTCCCGAGTCTCCGATAGCAGGCGGCAAAAGGGAGAAACTCCCTGCCATAAACCTCCAGGCACCGTCAACTTGCCGATGCCTTGAAAGCAGCCGACCACAGCCAACACTGAGTCCATCCGTCCGAAAACTTCGAGCTTCCGACCAGCCGCTCCAATACAGCCTCCCGAGTGCCATCCTCTGCCAAGCACCTTCGATCTTGCCCCGGCCGCTAAAACACGCAAAGCCGAGGGTTTCAGGGCCTTCTGCTCCGGAGATTCCGGTTACCACACGGTTGCAGCAGCAACGAAGCGGGCATTTCAGAAGTTTTCCAGATGTTCCTCCATACTCTCATGTCCGTCTCCATCAAATCAGAATTGTGCATGGTCCCCTACATGACAGATAACAGATATTCATCACCGGAGAGGCCTCGCGCGCTGCCGTCGCGCTGTCATCTTCTCCATTATGGGTTGTACACTGAATGGAACTTCTGAATCACTCCCACTTCCTATAAACTTGTTGAATCTTACTTGCACTGCCATTGTGGCAAATAAATTCTTTCTTAGACAAGGAGATGAAAATTCTGCACTATACTTCAGGTGAGCCTCACCAAGCTCTGTATAATTAAAGGGAGAGATCTATAAGGTCATGATCACCTGTGAGTGTTACTGATCCGGTGTTAAATGACCAATGGAAGCTATCAGTTCCATGGAAAGTCAGCAAAAAAATTCAGGACAAATCCACTTAGAAAGGTTTCTCCTGAGAGCTGCAAAGTGCTGGAGGGGCAGATAATCTCAGGAGGACTCTCTGCTGTGGGCAGTCCAGCTTACACTACTTCAAAGTTGTCCCGTGGCTTTCGACTTGACTTTGGAATATCAGTGATAACAGAGATCCAGCCTTCTGTAGCATTTGCTCAAATAACCAGTGCACCTAAACTGGCATCATCCAGCAACCCAGCAACTTTCCCAATTCCCCATTGCATGCATCACCTCCTTAGAATGGCACTTGTGCATGGGTATAATAAGCAACTGAGCTTGTTATCGTGGAGTGAGAACCTAGAGCTTGTCTATCCTCATATTGCACACTTTGCAGCAGGTAGCAATTAAACTTTGCATGCAAATAATACCATATTAAATTTCTCTGGTTAATTGCTTCCATCTTTCCTTCAAATACTTAAATGTGTTTTCAACTATTATCTTTGCAAAAATTAACTTCATTAGGCATGGTATGAGTAGGTAAGGAAAATCGCTCTTTAATGTTTCTTTTCAAATTATCTTGCCATTGTTTTTGATTTAGTAATATCACTCAGCACTGAACTTCTGCATCGCATGCACTTCAGGTCCAGGCAGTTCAATCATTTTCTCATTCAAATTGATGAATAACAGCTTGACACACAGCCTTGAAATCATCTATCTTATTTCTGTGGTACAAATTAATTACATTCTTCAGTCTTTGGAATGCTGATCTTGCGTGACTCATCAACTGCATCCACACAAACATGAAAAAGTGCCTGTTTCTCATATGTCTGAGAAATGGACTCTGTAATGTGCTATTTGGTGACATTTACTCCGTTTAGGAATCATCGGTTTCCAAATACTACATAGCTCGTGGACATTCCTATTGAACCATTGTCGCTAAAGAAGTTCAGCAGGAGAGCTGTACCCATGAGTGTGCCTGTCACTGTGAGTAAAAGGGAAAGTAAAGGTCGCTCCCTGAAAGACAAGCTGGATTGCCTTCACCTGCAGCTGACCCAGAGTGAGATGAGGAACTGCTATTGCTTGTTCTTGCAGAAACATGGCTTCAGGACAACATCCCATGCATAATCAATCTTCAGGCCATGCTACTCTGGGACTTATGCTGATATTGTTTTGTCACTGTATGTGCTATCATACCGTTCAGATGCAATTTTGTCTTTTAACAAATCTTTGATTATTCTGATTTGCAGGTTTTAATGCCTGACATGGAAATGAATGTTCCTCTTCTATTCCTCTACAAGCCAGGCCCCTGACGTATGCCTGCATCATGTTAGTCTGGTATCGAAGGATATGGAACTTTGGGGTATCTTTGGTGGATGTTGGTAATCCTGCTAACCTCTAAATTTGAGCAAATGAGGTGGGAAAGGTGTGAGAACTGTCTGATCCAAGGGTTTTTGGATTTAACACACATACATACATAAAACATATGAATTAGGATGGGGAATAGGCTCCAAAGCAACATCCAATAGAGGGTTGACCCTGACCAACAGAGGGTCTAATATACAAAGTGCTGGAGGACCTCAGCAGGCCAGGCAGCATCTATGGAAAGGAGTAAACAATTAATATTTTGGGCTGAAATCCTGATGAAAGGTCTTGGCTTGAAACATCGACTGTTTGTATGTGTTACATTAGCTTAATTAGTTCAGCATAACATTGTGGGCCGAAAGGTCTGTTCTTATAGAAACATAGAAACATAGAAAATAGGTGCAGGAGTAGGCCATTCGGCCCTTCGAGCCTGCACCGCCATTTATTATGATCATGGCTGATCATCCAACTCAGAACCCAGCCTTCCCTCCATACCCCCTGACCCCTGTAGCCACAAGGGCCATATCTAACTTCCTTTTAAACATAGCTAATGAACTGGCCTCAACAGTTTGCTGTGGCAGAGAATTCCACAGATTCACCACTCTCTGTGTGAAGAAGTTTTTCCTAACCTCGGTCCTAAAAGGCTTCCCCTCTATCCTCAAACTGTGACCCCTCGTTCTAGACCTCCCCAACATCGGGAACAATCTTCCTGCATCTAGCCTGTCCAATCCCTTTAGGATCTTATACGTTTCAATCAGATCCCCCCTCAATCTTCTAAATTCCAACGAGTACAAGCCCAGTTCATCCAGTCTTTCTTCATATGAAAGACCTGCCATCCCAAGGTTTATGTTGTACTTGTCAATGTTCTAAATCAAGGTGTCAAATCCAACAAAAAGCTCATGGTCTATCACACATCACATCCTGGTGCTAATGTATGCTTCACAAGGTAGACTATCTACACTAGGCAACTAATGCTGAGAAACAGTAACAGTTACCCATCCCAGATGAACAACTCCAACGGATTGAGGCTCCAATTATATTCAGCCAGCTCTCTGACGGTGGTGTCTAAAAAGAGGACGCTGTCCAAGTTGCATGCCATCTTGGACAATGTCTCCCTTCCACTACATAATGGACTGGTTGGGCACAGGAGTACATTCAGCCAGATACTCATTCCACCGAGATGCAGCACAGAGCGTCATAGGAAGTCATTCCTGCCTGTGGCCATCAAACTTTACAACTCCTCCCTTGGAGGGTCAGACACCCTGAACCAATAGGCTGGTCCTGAACTTATTTCCTGGCATAATTTACATATTACTATTAAATTATCTATGGTTTATTACTATTTAATTATTTATGGTGCAACTGTAACGAAAACCAATTTTCCTTGAGATCGATAAAGTATGACTATGACTATGACTGACGGCCAGACTGCATTATTTACAGCGCCATATTGTTACTCATAGCCAAACTTCCAAAATTAGCATTCTGCTCTGAACTCCATTATAGTAAGAAATTCTGGAAGAATAAAGGATATTTTCAAAGCCTTCCTGAAAACATCTTGACATCCTCACTGGCTTGCGAGAATCCCCAACACATGAATGTTCAAAATGGAGAACAAGCTCCTGGGGTGCCCTTGGCAAGTGTCAGTGTCTTTGCTGAAAATACACAGCAGCCAAGCATAAATAATGGAAGGGGCATACCAAGTCACCTACTTGTCCATCAGCAAGTTCCCAAGTGTATGGTTGACACCCAGTCAGCATCAACTACCTCAGAAACATCTACAGAACACAAATGGAAAGGAAGTAAATCACTCTTTACCTGCAGAATTGAGCAGGAAGGAAGTGTAGAGAATGACATTTACGGTATCTTTTTAGAGTATACTGAATCATTTATACCCAAATAAATACATTCTGAGGTGTAAATTGTGTTATTATATAAAGACATGGCAGCCAATATGCACACAATAAGCTCCCAAAAGCAGCAATTTTAGAAATTCTAGAAATGTATCACCATCTGGTATGGGGGTCGGAGGGACCGCACAGGACTGAAATAAGCTGCAGGAAGTTGTACAATCTGTCGGCTCTATTATGGGCACTAACCTCCCCAGCATCCAGAATGTCTTCAAGGACTGATGCCTTAAAAAGGCAACATCCATTATTAAGGACCCCCATCACGCGGGACACGCCCTCTTCTCAATCCTACCATCAGGGAGAAGGTACAGGAGCTGAAGGCACACACTAAATGATTCAGGGAAAACTTCCCTTCCGCCATCAGGATTCTGAATGAACACATAAACACAACCTTACTACTTTGTTTGCACTACATATTTAAATTAACATTTTAATATATAGTCATCTTACTGTAATTCACAGTTTTTATTATTGCATTGTACTGCTGCAGCCGAACAACAAATTTCATTACATATGCCGGTGATATTAAACCTGATGCTGATTCTGAAATAAAAGCCCAGAAGACTGGAAGCATTCAGCTGGAGAGGCAGAAAGGGAGCCAACATTCAAAGATGATGATATTTCGTGAAATTGAGGAAAAGCTAGCAATAAGATGCAGAGGGAGAATGGGGAAAGGGAGTGAAGAGCAAGAGGGAAGGTGGGATTAATTAACAAATGGGAATGATGACATAATGGAAAAGAGTGTGGCATAACAAAAAGGTAGGTCTACAGGAATCAGAAGTAGGACGAACAGAAGCATTGGGCCAGATTGACCTTGAATTTAAATACACCATTTATAGGGCTACAATTAACCTTTTGGCAGTTTGTGCCGTCAAATGCCTTTTACTATTGCTCCTAAATGACCCTGTGATAAGAGACATTTAAAGAAATTAAAATAGATTAAAATAACTTCAAAAAATTAAAAATAATAGAAATAAATGTTATCTGGTGTAAAATCATTGAAAACATTTATATAGATTAAAATAAAAATAACAGCCTACTTCTCTTCATTTAATCTTTTCCAAGAAGATCAAAAGAATAGGGCAGAATTTGATATGAGAGCCATCAGTGAGGGACACAAAATTACAGAGGCACCATCCATACCAGGCTTGTCTGCTTCATACAATGAGGAACATGCCCTGAACGGTGCGGTGAATAGAAAGGGCAGATGCTGAAAAAAAGTACTGAACATGCTTTTTCTTATATGGTACCGAGCTATCAAACTACAAGCAAAAGATGAGTACTTTTCAGCCCATTATCTGAAATGATAAAAGCAGTAAGCATTTGGCGGTGCCCATCATCTGAAGTGGTTGAATTCAGCATTGAGATTGGGAGGCTGCGTTGTGTTGAGCTGGAGGCTGTTTCTCAAGCTTATGTTGAACTTATTTGAAGCAGTGCAAAAGGCCAAGGACAAAAAAAAAAGCAAATTGGCATGGGACTTATAATTAAAGAGAGTTCAACATTTAGGAATGTTTAAGTAATGTTGACTTGAGAAATGAATGTTAACCACATGCTAATATCCTCTATATTTTATGTGTAGATTCAGGAGAAATTGTCAGGATTATTGGCACTACTAAAGATTTATTTTCTGAGGTCAGCTTTAGCCTTTTGTATTTATACCTCTGTGTGGGTTGTGGATAACGCTGCCAAGACCAGCATTTATTGCCCATTGCTAACTACCTGGTCACCCCACTACAGGAAGGATGTGGGAGCTTTGGAAAGGGTACAAAAGAGGTGTGCCAGGTTGCTGCCTGGATTAGAGGGGATGAGGTATAAGGGAAGGTTGGACAAATATGTGTTTTCTCTGGAGTACCAGAATCTGAGTGGAGACCAGACAGAAGTTTATAAAATCATGAACGGCATAGATAGAGTAGACAGTCAGAGTCTATTCCCCAGGGTAGAAATGTCAAATATGTTTAAGATGAGGGGAAAAGATTAACAGAACAACATGCACAAATTGCTGGAGGACCTCAGCAGATCAAGCAGCCTCCATGGAAGGGAATGAATGGTCAACATTTCAGGCCAAGACCCTTCATCAGAATGTTGACTTTTTATTCCCCTTCCTAGACGCTGCCTGACTTGCTGAATTCCTCCAAAAATGTTCTGCTCAAGATTTCCAGCAACTGCAGAATCTCTGGTGTCAAAAGTTTAAACGAGACGTGTTGGACAAGTTTTTAATACAGGGAGTGGTAGGCTACCAGGGACAGTGGCAGAAGCACCTACAATAACAGAGTTTAGGAAGTTTTTAATTAGATGCATGAATTTTTTGCTTTTAATTGGGTTCTTTCTAGTTTCTTGCTTTGTAGCCACCTGTGAGCAAGCAAATCTCAAGGTTGTATAATTCATACATTCTTTGGTTATATATTAATCTTGCATCTTGAATCTCTTGAATTTGCAGCGAATGGAGGGATACGGATCACACGCATGCAAGAAAGATATAGTTTAATTCAGAATAGCTGTTTGGCGTAGATATTGTGGACTAAAGAGCCTCTTCTTTGATGTTCTATGTACATCTGTGTATATATATTACCTCAGAAAGGATGGGTTTAAGGCTGTTTTGGAGGAATCCCAAATCATTGAAAGATGTCATAGTGTCTCAGGCTCTTTGAGTTATACAGTGCGGAAACAGGCCCTTCAGCCTAACTTCTGCGCTCGTTTTGAGGCGGAAAATGACGTGGCGGCGAGGAAGACCACCCCTCTTCCAAATGACCAGGTGCTGTGTCTTACCATGGCCGAGGTGAGGAGAACCCTGTGCAGGGTCAACCCACAGAAGGCTGCTGGACCAGACAATATTCCTGGCAGAGTGCTTAGAGGATGTGCAGACCAGCTAGCAGAGATTCTCACTGACATCTTCAACATCTCCCTGAGCAGCGCTGTCGTTCCTACGTGTTTCAAGGCCGCCACCATCGTCCCCATGCCAAAGAAGTCTTCAGTGTCCTGCCTCAATGACTATCATCCCGTTGCACTCACATCCATCACCATGAAGTGTTTTGAGACGCTCGTCATGAGGCACATCAAGACCCTGCTGCCCCCCTCACTGGACTCCCTGCAGTTCGCGTACCGTCCCAAACGTTCAACAGACGGCGCCATTGCCATCATCCTCCTCCTGGCCCTAACCCACCTGGTAAAAAAAGACACGTACGTTTGAATGCTGTTCATAGACTTCAGTTCAGCAGTCAACATAATCATTCCTCAGAAACTGACTGGAAAGCTGAGCCTACTGGGCCTGAACACCTCCCTCTGCAACTGGATCCTAGACTTCCTGACTGGGAAACCTCAGTCAGTCCGGATTGGAAGCAGCAGTTCCAACAGCATCACACTGAGCACGGGGGCCCCCGCAGGGCTGTGTGCTCAGTCCACTGCTGTTCACTCTGCTGACCTACGACTGTGCTGCAACACACAGCTCGAACCACATCATCAAGTTCGTCAATGACACGACCGTGGTGGGTCTCATCAGCAAGAACTATGAGTCAGCATACAGAGAGGAGGTGCAGCGGCTAACAGACTGGTGCAGAGCCAACAACCTGTCTCTGAGTGTGAACAAAACAAAAGAGATGGTTGTTGACTTCAGGAGGACATGAAACAACCACTCTCTGCTGAACATCGACGACTCCTCCGTAGAGATCGTTAAGAGCACCAAATTTCTTGGTGTTCACCTGGCGGAGAATCTCACCTGGTCCCTCAACACCAGCTCCATAGCAAAGAAAGCCCAGCAGCATCTCTACTTTCTGCGAAGGCTGAGAAAAGACCATCTCCCACCCCCCACCCTCACCACATTCTACAGAGGTTGTATTGAGAGCATCCTAAGCAGCTGCATCACTGCCTGGTTCAGAAATTGCACCATCTCGGATTGCAAGACCCTGCAGCGGATAGTGAGGTCAGCTGAGAAGATCATCGGGGTCTCTCTTCCTGCTATTAGAGACATCTACACCACACGTTGCATCTGTAAAGCAAACAGCATTATGAAAGACCCCACGCACCCCTCATACAAACTCTTCTCCCTCCTGCCATCTGGCAAAAGGCACCGAAGCATTCGGGCTCCTCAGACTCCTCAATACCCAGAGCCCGGACTGACACCAACCTACTGCCCTCCACTGTGCATATTGTCTTGTTTATTATTTATTGAAATGCCTGCACTGCTTTTGTGCTCTTTATGCAGTCCTGTGTAGGTCTGTAGTCCAGTGTAGTTTTGTGCTTTTTTTACGTAGTTCAGTGTAGTTTTTGTATTGTTTATATAGCACCATGGTGCTGAAAAACGTTGTCTTGTTTTTACTGTGTACCGTACTAGCAGTTACCGGCGAAATGACAATAAAAAGTGACTTGACTTGACTTGACTTGAACTCACCCATGCTGACCAAGTTGCCCACCTGTGCTAGTCCTACTTGTTTGCATTTGGGACATATCGCTTTAAATCTTTCCTTTTCCTGTACACAGAAATTTAAATCTTATATATTTTGGAGATGTGAAATGGACACAGATTATTAAAGCTTTGAATAAGGGGCAGGACGAACAGTGAGTCATGTCTCTTGAGGAATTAAATACGAACCGATTGGGCATAGGTTTAAGATGAGATAACATCATAAGACCATCAAACATAGAAGCAGAATTCAGCCATTTGGCCCATTGGTTCTGCTGTGCCAGTTCATCATGGTTGATCCACTTTTCCTCTTAGTCCCAATCTCCTACCTTCTCCTCGTATCCCTCAATGCCCTGACCAATCAAGAATCTATCATCCTCTGCCTTAAATATACATACAGATTTTTGCCTCCACAGCTACCTGTGCGACACATTCCACAGATTCACCATGCTCTGGCTGAAGAAATTCCACCTCATCTCTGTTCTAAAAGGACTCCCCTTTATTCTGAGGCTGCGTCCTCTGGACTAGACTCTTCCACAATAGGAAATATCCTCTCCCTATCCACTTAATCAAGGCCTTCCACCATTTGATTGGTTCAATGAAGGTCACCACTTATTCTTCTGACTTCTAGTGAATACAGGCCCAGAGCCATCAAACGCTCTTCCTGTACATTTTATTTCTGTAATCAACTACAAGCTGTAGCAATCCGCATAAAACTAATTCATTGGATTTACTGGAATAATGGACATTGATTATTTGCCAGACATTGCTAACTTTTTTCACATTACCTGGCAAAGTAGAAGTAATCTATTATCATTTAGCATCGGTAGATCAATCTCTTTGGACTGCTGTGATGCACAATGTTGGTGACACTTGAGAAGGTGGTATTATTTCAGATGATGTATTCTAAGAGAATGCAGCTTTAATAAGCTGATTTGAAAATCAAAGTAGGTAGACATTATAGTAGAGGTAATTGAATCAGTGAATGGAATTGGAAAGTGACCTTTACTGTACAAGTGTGAAACAATTAATATTATTACCCAATCCTCTTGGTATATAGTTTTGGTTTCTCAACTTTGAGCCCTACTGTATACTGCTTAAAGTAGTTAAATATTGAGTAAGTTAAATATTGCTTGTCACTGCTTCAAAATTGAATTCTGGTCTGGTACCCCACATTTTCCTGAGTGACTTTTTACATACCTGAACTCCTCTTGGCAATCATCAGTTCTTCAGTTTTTACAATATGGCACTACTAGTCATCCAGGATTATATTTTTAAAGATGAAATGATTTGGTCTTTTGGGATAGAAACCCATTGCATGATCATGGGGAATAGTTGGGGCAGTGGAAATAATGAGGGTCCAGCACAGACAATCATCACCAAATGGACATCTGTAAGATTTGGTAATGTTGATAAAAACATATGATTGTACGTGTGGAATCCGGAGCTGGAGGCACATAGTGGTTCAGGCAGTATCTGTGGAGGGAAGCGGACAGTTAATGTTTTGGGTCAAGACTTTCTATCTGGAAGTCTGCAGTCCATTTAGATGTTTTCAACATTGGGAGAGTCTAGGACCAGAGGGGCACAGCCTCAGAATGGATGTCCCTTTAGAACAGAGATGAGGGGAAATTTCTTTAACCAGTACGTGGTGAATCTGTGGAATTCATTGCCACAGACAGACGGGGAGGTCAAGTCTTTGGGTGTACAGTATTTAAAGTGGGCGTTGATAGATTCTTGAATAGTGAAGGACATCAAAGGTTACAGGGAAAAGGCAGGAGAATGGGTTTGAGAGGGAAAATAAATCTGCCAAAATTGAATGGTGGACCAGACTTGATGGGCTGAATGGCCTAATTCTGCACCTCTGTCTCATATGACAAGCCATTCAATCCTGGAATCATTCTCCATTGAACTGTCTCCAGTTCCAGCACATCCTTTCTAAGATAAGGAGCACAAAACTGCTCACTCTCCTCCAAGTGAGGCCTCATCAGTGCTTTTAAAGTCTCAACATTACATACATGCTTTTATATTCTTGTCCTCTTGAAATGAATGCTAACATCACATTTGCCTTCCTTACCACAGACTCAACCTGCAAATTAACCTTTAGGGAATCCTGCACAAGTACTCCCAAGTCCCTTTGTGCCTCAGTCTTTGTATTTTCCAGACAGTGAGGAAATTGTCGGAGGAGGCTTATGACGTGCTCCGGGGTTGTTTTGAGGTGACAGACTGGCAGGCACTCTGTGAGCCACATGGAGAGGATATTGATGGGCTCACAGAGTGCATCACTGATTACATCAACTTCTGTGTGGACTGCAACGTTCTGGCAAGAACTATCCTTTGTTATTCAAATAACAAGCCATGGGTAACAAAGGACATTTAGGACATCCTGAACACTAAAAAGGGGGTGTTTAGAGATGGAAATAGGGAGGAGCTGAGGACAATACAGAGGGACCTGAAAGCCAGGATCAGGGAGGCTAAAGACAGGTATAGGAGGAAGCTTGAGTGGAAACTCCAGTAGAACAACATGAGAGAGATCTGGAGGGGGATGAGGATCATCACTGGGTTCTGGCAAATTAGCAACAGAGGAGCTGAAGGCAGTGTGGACAGGGCCAACAAACTTAACCTGTTCTTTAACAGATTTGACATTGTGGCCTCTGCTCATCCTAACGAAGGGTCCAGCTTGAAACATCGACTGTTCCTCTTCCTAGAGATGCTGCCTGGCCAGCAACTTTGATGTGTGTTGTCCCCACATGAGTCATCTGTTGTCGGCCCCCAACCAACACATACTCCCACTCTCCCCTCCTACCCCTCCTCACAGCCCCCTACCCTGCTCTCATGACTACACCCCTCCCCCACATGAAACCACCACAGTGGGCTTCATAGCTGAACAGGTGAGAAAACAGTTGAAACGTCTCCAACCAAGCAAGGCTGCAGGTCCAGATGGTGTCAGCACTAGGGTGCTCAAAACCTGTGCCCCCCAGCTATGTGGAGTACTTCAGCATGTCTTCAACCTGAGCCTGAGTCTCCAGAGGGTTCCTGTGCTGTGGAAGACGTCCTGCCTCGTCCCTGTGCCGAAGACGCTGCGGCCCAGTGGCTTCAATGATACAGACCGGTGGCATTGACCTCCCACATCATGAAGACGCTGGAGAGGCTTGTTCTGGAGCAGCTCCGGCCTATGGTTAGGCCACACTTGGATCTCCTCCAGTTCGCCTACCAGCCCCGACTAGGAGTTGAGGATGCCATCGTCCACCTGCTGAACCGTGTCTACGCCTACCTGGACAAGCCAGCAAGCACTGTGAGGGTCATGTTTTCTGACTTCTCCAGTGCGTTCAACACCATCCGCCCTGCTCTGCTGGGGGAGAAGCTGACAGCGATGCAGGTGGATGCTTTCCTGTGGTCATGGATTATTGATTACCTGACTGGCAGACCACAGTACGTGTGCTTGCAACACTGTGTGTCCGACAGAGTGGTCAGCAGCACTGGGGCTCCACAGGGGACAGTCTTGTCTCCCTTTCACTTCTCCATTTACACCTTGGACTTCAACTACTGCACAGAGTCTTGTCATCTTCAGAAGTTTTCGGATGACTCTGCCATAGTTGGATACATCAGCAAGGGAGATGAAGCTGAGTTCAGGGCTACGGTGGGAAACTTTGTCACATGGTGTGAGCAGAATTATCTGCAGCTTAATGTGAAAAAGACTAAGGAGCTGGTGGTAGACCTGAGGAGGGCTAACGCACCGGTGACACCTTTTTCCATCCGGGGGGTCAGTGTGGACATGGTGGAGGATTACAAATACCTGGGGATATGAATTGACAATAAACTGGACTGGTCAAAGAACACTGAGGCTGTCTACAAGAAGGGTCAGAGCTGTCTCTATTTCCTGAGGAGACTGAGGTCCTTTAACATCTGTAGGATGATGCTGAGGATGTTCTACGGGTCTGTGGTGGCCAGTGCTATCATGTTTGCTGTTGTGTGCTGGGGCAGCAGACACCAACAGAATCAACAAACTCATTCGTAAGGCCAGTGATGTTGTGGGGATGGAACTGGACTCTCTGACGGTGGTGTCTGAAAAGAGGATGCTGTCTAAGTTGCATGCCATCTTGGACAATGCCTCCCATCCACTACATAATGTACTGGTCGGGCACAGGAGTACATTCAGCCAGAGACTCATTCCACCGAGATGCAACACAGAGCATCATAGGAAGTCATTCCTGCCTGTGGCCATCAAACTTTACAACTTCTCCCTTGGAAGGGCAGATACCCCGAGCCAATAGGCTGGTCCTGGACTTATTTCCATCTGGCATAATTTACATATTATTATTTAATTATTTATGTTTTAATATTGCTATATTTATACTCTGTTCTTGGTTGGTGCAACTGTAACGAAACCCAATTTCCCTTGGGATCAATGAAATATGTCTATCTGTCTATCTGTCTGTATTTTCTCTCCATTTAGAAAATAGTCAACTCTATCATTTTTTCTACCAAAGTACATAACTGTACACTTCCCAACACTGCATTTCATCTGCAACTTCTTTTCCCATTCTCCTAATCTGTCCAGGTCCGTCTGTAGCCTCTCTACTTCCTCAAAACTACGTGCCCCTCCACCTATCTTCATCTGCAAACTTTGCAACAAAGCCATCAATTCCATCATCCAATCATTAACATATAATGCAAAAAGATTCAGTCCCAACACAGACTCCTGTAGAACACCTCCAGTCACCGATGGCCAACCAGAAAAGATTCCCTTTATTCCCACTCTTTGCCCTCTGCCAATCAGGCACTGCTTTATCCACGCTAGAATCTTTCCTATAATACCATGGGGTCATAGTTTGTTAAGCAGTTTCATGTGTGGCACCTTGTCAAAGGCTTTCTGGAAATCCAAATACACATCAACTCATTCTCCTTTGTCTGTCCTGCTTGCTATTTCTTCAAAGAATTCCAACAGATTTGTCAGGCAAGATTTTCCCTTGTGGAAGCCATGCTGACTTTGGCCTTTTTTAATCATGTGCCTCCAATTACCCCAAAACCACATCCTTAACAATTGACCCAACATCTTCCCAACCACTGAGGTCAGACTAACTGGCCTATAATTTCCTTTCTTCTGCCTCTCTCCCTTCTTGAAGAGTGGAGTGACATTTGCAATTTACCAGAAATCCAGATCCATTCCAGAATCTCGTAATTATTGAAAGATCATTACTAATGCCGCCACAATCTCTTCAGCCACCTCTTTTAGAACCCTGGGATGTACACCATATGGTGCAGGTGACTTATCTACCTTCAGACCTTTATGTTTCCCAAGAACCTTCTCCCTAGTAATGGTAACTTCACAAACTTCATGATCCCTGACAGACGAAATTTCCACCATACTGCTCATGTCTTCCACAGTGGTGACTGATGCAAAATACTTATTCAACTACTATTTCCTTGTCCCCCATTACTACTTCTCCAGCATCATTTTCCAGTGGTCTGATATCGACTTGCGCCTCTCTTTTACACTTCATGTATCTGACAAAACTTTTGGTATCTTTTTTAATATTACTGGCTAGCTTACTTTTGTTGTCTATTTTTACCTTCTTAATGACTTGTTTAGTTGCCTTCTGTTGGTATTTGAAAGCTTCCCAATCCTGTAACTTGCCACTAATTTTTGCTCTATCATTGCCCTGTCTTTGGCTTCTAAGTTGGCTTTGACTTCTCTTGTTAGCCATGGTTGTGTCATCTTGCCTTTAGAAACTTCCTCTCCGAGAGGTATATATCCTGTGCCTTCCATATTGTTTCCAGAAATTTCAGCCATTGCTTCTCTGCCATCATCCCTGCCAGTGTTCTTTTCAATTCTGACCAACTCCTCTCTCATGCCCTTTACTCCACTGTAATACTGATATATCTGACTATAGCTTCTCCTCTAATTTCAGGGTGAATTCAATCATATGATAATCACTTTCCCCTAGGGTTCTTTTACCTTAAACTCTCCAATCAATTCTGGGTCATTGCACAATACCCAATCTAAAATAGCTGATCCCCTAGTGGACTCAATTACAAGCTGCTCTAAAAAGCCATCTCGTAGGCATTCTAGAAATCCCCCTCTCTTGGAATCCAACACCAATCGGAATTTCCTAATCCTCCGCATATTGAAATCCCCCATGAAAATTCTAACATTGTAGCGGTGTGCTACACACAGCGCTAGAATAACCACACGGAGTTGGTGAGTTGGAGTTGCGATAAAGAGATTTATTCAAACTTCGCAGCCTGCTTTAAAGCCTTCCCGTTCCCGCCCTCCCTGGGGCGGGACTGCTTTGGGGAAAGCATATTCCCAGACCCTTTCTGCGCGTGGGATTTTCCCCCTGCTGGTGAAGATGGCCTGGCGCCCTTTTTGGGGCCGGCCCTCTGCCTGCGTGCGCTGTTTCGTGAGCCAGTTCGTAGGTGCTAGAAAATGGGTGCCACAACTTTGCACTTTTGGCATGCATTTTCTATCTCCTGTTGCAATTTGTAGACCACATCCTTCCTATTGTCTGGGGGGGGGGTCTGTATACAACTCCCATCAGGGTCTTTTTACCCTTGCAGTTCCTTAGCTCTATCCACAATGATTCAACACCTTCTGACCCTATGTCACCTCTTTCTAATTATAAGTTGAGAGGAAATTTGATAGAGGGAGACAAGATTATGAGGGGTATAGACAGGGTAAATGCAAGCAGACTTTTTCCACTGATGTTGGGTGGAACTACAGCCAGAGTTCATGGGTTAAAGGTGAAAGGTGAACTATTTTAGGGGAACACAAGGGCAAACTTCACCTCTCAGAGGATTGCAAGAGTGTGAAATTAGCTGCCAACACAAATTATACATGCAAGCTCTATTTGAATATCTAAGAGAAGTCTGCACAGGTACACGGATGTTAGGGGTAGAGGTGTCTATGGTTCGGGTGCAGGTCAATGGGAGTAGGCAATTTAAATAGGTTGGCACAAACTAGATGGGCTGAAGGGTCTGTTTTTATGATGTAATTTTCTGTGATTCTATGACTCTGGAAGAGAGAGATTTAATAGGAACTGGTGGCAACTTTTTCACCCAGGTTGACAGGTATATTAAATGCATTTGTATAGGTACATGAATAGGATGATTTAGGGGGTTATTGGCCAAACATAGGCAAGTGGAACTAGCTCAGGTAGTCAAATTGGTTGGCATGGACCAGTGGGGCCGAAGCGCCAGCTGCATGGCTCTATGATTCACCCAGCTCTTCCTACGGACTTGAAGTCGCTTATAAAGCCAGGCTTGGAGAGAGGTTTCCATTCTACGATACAGTATTGTGTGCAACTCACAGTGAAAAGACCCAATTAACGATTGCATTGTTACTGTTTAATAAATGCGGTACAGTATATAAATAGGTGAGGGGTTTGGAGGCTGTAGCTGGCATTATACGGGGGAAACGCACTGTTTCGGGTTCAGCGTGGAGGCGGAACTGAACGGGACGGGACAGGACAGGACAGGACAGGACGAGGCGGGGCGAACAGCGAGTTGTGGCTTTTCGCTACACCGTAGCAGGGCCAGGGCCTGGTGTGGAGTCGAGGTTACAACCGGGTTTCCCCTTTTGCTTCCGATAACTCTTTCGGCTACTGCGTATCGGCCGTTACGGTCCCCGTTCAGGAGCACACAGCCGGCCGGGTACCATCTGTATCAATGGCCAGACCCATGGAGCCTGCAATCAAGTTAAAACCTGGTATGGGGCCGCTGTACTTTGGAGCTTTGGGAACCTTTGTCTGTTTATCCTCGGGCATGGACACAAACGCTTGCAGAAGCCTTATCGTTTTATATCGCGCCATCTCCCTCCCCATTTAAGAACCTGGCCGTTGAAGTGGCCCAGTGTTAGTAATCGAGACCCCACGTGGCTGTGTGTGTTAATTTCCAGCCTCCCCGCTGGCGTTCATTGCAAGGGAGAGACTCAAACCAGCAGGGTTCCCAGTCACGGACTGAAATGACCCCGACGTCACCCGGGCTTTAGACACAATACACGGGAATAGGGGATGGGGGACTGGAAATTTTCAGTTATATCTCTTAGACTCCTGATGACTTTAGCGTGTTACAGTGGATCCAAATTAAATCTAGAGAGTTCACTTATGTGCACCCCACTTTGTAATTGTTAGGCTCTTGTGTGTTTCTCTTGTGACTTGTGCCCCATAACTCGGCAGCAGGGCAGATAAATGGTTGTTCATTTCAACATCCAAATAATTACTGAAGCTACAAATGCGCTACAACAAAGTTGCGATAATTTTAATCAGGGCCTTTTAATCTTAAACTAACGTTATCCTAAACACGGGACGATCTGCAGTTCCTGTAATTGTAGAGTAACACACTCAATATGATGGGGGAACCTGTGAATTACAGTTTGTGAACACTTTGCAGTTACCTGGCTTTCTGCATTAATTACTCATAATATGTGGTCTGATCTTCATTTAGGTCACAATAATAGACAAAACCAATCTGCATAAACTAATAACACACAAACAATTGTACTTTTCCTGTCTTTACTGAACACATTGTTTAATTATTCACAGTCCAGGCTGGGAGTAGTATGTGAACCCATATATTTAATAACTGGTAGCACCTTCCACCGAGATGCAGCACTGAGTGTCATCGGAAGTCATTCCTGCCTGTGGCCATCAAACTTTACAATTCCTCCCTTGGAGGGTCAGGCATCCTGAGCCAATAGTCCTGGACTTATTTCATAATTTACTGGCATAATTTACATATTACTATTTAACTATTTATGGTTCTATTACTATATTATTTATGGAGCGACTGTAACGAAAACCAATTTTCCCCAGGATTAATAAAGTATGACTATGACTTCTTCAGCAGCAATAACCTCTGCCAAACATTTCCTGTAGCTGCTGCTTAGACTAGCACAACAGCAAGGAGGAATTTTAGACTGTTCCTCTGTACAAAACTGTTTCAGTTCATCAATATTTCTTGCATACCTTGCATGAACAGCTTCAGGTTGTGCCACAGCATCTCAAATAGGTTAAGGCCTGGACTCTGATTTGGCCTTTCCAAAACACTAACTTTCTTCTTTTTTTAACCGTTCTGTTGTTGATTTACTCTTGTGTTTTGGATCATTGTCTTGTTGTATCATCCAACTTCTATTAAGCTTCAGGTGATGGACTGCTACCCTGACATTCTCCTGTAAAGTGTCTTGATACAATTTTGAATTCATTGTTCCCTCACAGATTATAAGCTGTTGAGGCCCTGAGGCAGCAAAGCAGCCCCAAATCAAGATGTTCCTTCCACCGTGCTTTATAGTTGGGATGAGGATTTGGTGTTGGGGTGCAGTACCTGCCCTTTCCCCTCAAAACATAGTGGTGTGCAGTTCTGCTGAAAAGTTCAACTTTTGTCTCATCTGTTCACAAGACATTGTCCCAGAAGCATTGTGGAACATCCAGGTTTTGTCTTTTGCAAACTTGAGATGAGCAGTAATTTTTTTTGAAGAGTAGTAGTTTCCTCTTTGTTGTCCTTCCATGAACCATTCTTGTTCAGTGCTTTTCTTATAGTGGACAGATGAACAGAGACTGTAGTTCTGGAGATTTCTGCAGGTCTTTTGCTGTTACCCTTGGGTTCTTTTTCACCTCCTTCAGCATTCCAAATTGCTCTTGGTGTGATCTTTGCAGGGCACCCACTCCTAGGGAGAGTAGCAACAGTGCTGAATTTCCTCCATTAGTAGACAATTTCTCTTACTGTGGACTGATGAACACTCAAGGTCTTTAGAAATGCTTTTGTAGCCTTTTCCAGCTTCATGCATCTCTACAATTCTTCTTTTAAGGTCCTCTGACAGTTGTTTGATTGAGTCATGGTGCACATAAACAGATTTTTCTTGAGAAGAGCAGACTCTGTCAGTAACCTGACTTTGTGTGTCTTTTTTATAGGCCAGAGCAGCTCTACAACCCACACCGCCAGTCTCATCTCATTGATTGCAACACCTGACTCCAAATTGCCTTTGTAGAAGGCATTACCCTAGAGGCTCATAGACTTTTTGAATCTAGACTGTGATTGTTTAAATGGTGTAGACAGTATTGATGAGAAGTACAATTGTGTGTTATTAGCTTAGGCAGATTGTGTTTGTCTATTACTGTGACATAGATGAAGATCAGACCACATTTTATGAGTAATTAATGCCGAAAACTAGGTAACTGCAAATGGTTCATAAACTTTTTCTTGCAACTGTACATGTGAGCACAATCCAGTCCAGTGTTATTGTGTTGAGAGTCTGTTCTGTTCACTGAATAGGGACAGTCTGTCTGAAATTTTAACAGATGCCTCTCATCACCAACCAGCGAGTCATATTGCTGTTGCCAACTCCCTTTCCAACTGAAAAAATTCCACAGTAGCAAGCTCAACATTTGCATTTAAAAAAAAATATAATATTAGAAAGTGATTTCCAGAACATGACAGAAATTGGTTGCCGTTGAAATCTGAACACCTTTTTGTTTATGGTTCGATATTCCAAAGCTAGGGGGAGGCCTGGCAGAGGTGTAAAAGAGACCTGACAGGTAAATTTTTACATAGAGGATCACATATCTGAAATGATCTGCCAGAGGAAGTGGTCAAAGCAGGTACAATTGCAACTTTTAAGACAGGGATTTCCAGTCTGGGATCCACAGACCCCTCTCTTAATAGTATTGGTGCATGGCATAAAAAATAGTTATGAAGCCCTGTTTTAAGAGGTATTTGGATAGGTATATGGAGGGGAGGGGCTTGCAGTGATGTGAGTGAACGCGGGCCACTGGGACGGGCACGGTAGTCAGCATGGACATTTTGGGCCAAAGGGCCTGTTTCTGTGCTGTATTACTCCACGGCTCTATTCTCAGGAGGGAAGAAAGATGAGGATACAACTCACAAGCAATTCCTCAATATCATAAAAGATGTTGAGAATCAATGGGTTGTGATTTTTTAATTCATTCAAATTAAGTATGCATGTACATCACATTTTGCTGATCATTTTTATGCTTAATGCAAAAAGGAATAAATAACCGTTTCAATAACATACAAAATAGCTAATTTGCATAATTTATAAATAAGATGTCTTTTCACTTTTCAGTTCTGATAAAAGGGTCTTTGATTTGAAACATAGGCTTTGTTTCTTTTTCCACAGATGTTACCTGACCTGTTGAGTATTTCCAGTATTTTCGGTTTTCATTTGTGTAGAAATTACTGCATAAGTTTGCATAGGTCATTTGTCTCTTCGTGCAGTCAGATAAATAAACATTATTTCTTTTGAGGAATTTGTCAGCATTGCTTATGAAGTAGCAGCAAGGTTACTGAAAGCTGTTGACTAGACTTTTAAAGCTTAAATAAAACATAAATTTTCAAAAATATCACCCAAAAGTGGAGGTTAATAGAAGTATAAGGAACACCTCTGGGATCTCACGGTAGTGTAGCGGTTAGTGCAACACAGTTACAGCTCGAGACGTTCAGGAGCTGGGAGATTAATTCCGATGCCATCCGTAGGGCACTCTCCTTGTTGATGCTCGGGTTTCCTCTGGGAGCTCTGGTGTCCTCCCATGGTCCAAAGATGTATTGGTTATTGTAAATTGTCTTGTGATTAGGCTAGTGCGAAATCAGTGGATTGCTGGGTAGTGCCCTAGCAGCAAGGTTACTGAAAGCTGTTGACTAGACTTTTAAAGCTTAAATAAAACATAAATTTTCAAAAATATCACCCAAAAGTGGAGGTTAATAGAAGTATAAGGAACACCTCTGGGATCTCACGGTAGTGTAGCGGTTAGTGCAACACAGTTACAGCTCGAGACGTTCAGGAGCTGGGAGATTAATTCCGATGCCATCCGTAGGGCACTCTCCTTGTTGATGCTCGGGTTTCCTCTGGGAGCTCTGGTGTCCTCCCATGGTCCAAAGATGTATTGGTTATTGTAAATTGTCTTGTGATTAGGCTAGTGCGAAATCAGTGGATTGCTGGGTAGTGCCCTAGAAGGGCCTATTCTGCACTGTATCTCTAAATAAAATAAAATCCCATTATGTTTAAACCATGTTTAAAAAAGCATCCAGCATAGGATCATTTAGCACAAAGGGAGGACTTTTGTCCATCTTGTTAGAGCAGGGGTCCACAAACCTCCCAGCTGGTAGTCGGGGCCAATGGCATAAAATGATTGGGAATCCCTGTATTTGAGCATTAGTCCTACATTCTGTTTCACAAAAAACAATATCTCTTGCTCTTTCTCCATGGGCCTGCTTTACTTTTAGCCTTTCGGTTATAAATCCAGTTTCCTTTTGAACTTTACAGCAGAGTTTACAAGATACATGCAGTAAGCACCGGGATTGCAAGAAACTGTTCTTTTAAGTGATTGGTTTGGTGAATTTATGTTGCGTTGTGAACATTAGATATCAGAAAGGAACAAAACGTTTTACCTGTCAAAAGATTCTATTTCCAGGGCTACTTCTACTTATTTTTAAAAATGGCTTTTTTTATGAGGCATAGTCTTAAGTTTGCAACCTTATTAAAATCAGACATGTCTTCTGCCTCATTTGTCATGTTTTGTTTTCATGATGTACGATAGCTGTGAGCAATGTGATACTTTAAAATATTTATGTACAGCAATAAAAATGCTGAATATTAATGGTAAATCAAAGCATTGGCCACACTGTACACTTTTTAAATCCAAGGATTATGGCTGCGTGTTGCAGACAAGGGTCTGAATTTGTACTTACTCCTTAGTAAGAACTACTTTGAACAATTTACTGCAATAAATCTTACCTAAACATTCTGGAATGCAGAAAGAGGTAATAAATTAATGCTTTTGATTTGCAAGGTTTAAATATTCTAAGAAGAATATTTGTGGATAAAATTAAGACTTCCAAAGTTGCAAATTGAGCCAATAAAATATCTGGAGATCAGGAACATTAAGAGGCAAGGCTGGAAGGAAGTGCTATAGCTATGCCAACCAACCATTTGAATTAGGATTAAGAGTGAATCACTCAGACCATGGAGCATGCTCTACCATTGAAGTAGGCCATGCGTTTTTAATCTGCATTCTTGTCTATGCAGGGTAACCTTTTGCTCTTTGTTTATCGCAAATCTATTCACCTCTGTCTGAAAATATTCAGCAACTCTGCTTCCACAGCCCTTTTGAGCACAGGAGTTCCAAAGGCCCACACACCTTATAGAAAAATATTCACCTTCAATGGTTGACTTAATGTTTTTGAGTAGTGACCACCTGTAGCTAGAAACCCCTGAAAGAGGCAACATCCACTCCACGTCCACCCTTTCATGACCACTCAGGATTTGCATCTTACCAGTCGAGTTCCCTCTCAGTCCTCTAGAAGCAGCAGATTTGAGTGTTGTCTATCAATAAAATCTTGCCACCGCTGTCTGTAAGGAGCTTGTATGTTCTCCCCGTGACCATGTGGGTTTCCTCTGGGTGCTCTGGTTTCCTCCCACATTCCAAAGACGTTCAGATTAGTAGGTCACACGGATATAATTGGGCAGTGGGGGTTCATTGGGCCGGAAGGACCTGTTACTGTGCATATCTCTAAATAAAATATAAAAAAATAAACACAATCCACCCATTACAAGTATTACTACTCATAACTGTTCTCTGAACTGCTTTAGTGCATTACATCCATAAATCAGGGAACCAGTAATGTGCACTGTACTTCAGATGTGATCTCAATAATCCTGTCTGTATCTAAAATATAATCTTCCTATTGTATTCGATTATCACTGTACTCATAGCATTCAGCCAGTATGTCTAATTGTTGTAGTGGCAAACCAACTATTCGTGAATCTTAGACCAAGGAACTGCTTCCTTCCTTCAAGTCATTTATATAATTCGTAAAATGTTCAAAGTACAAAGTGAAATTTATTATCAAAGTACATATATGTCACCACATACAATACTGAGATTTATTTTCCTGTGGGCATACTCAGCAAATCTATAAGATAGTAACTATATCAAAGTTGCTGGTGAACGCAGCAGGCCAAGCAGCATCTATAGGAAGAGGCGCAGTCGACGTTTCAGGCCGAGACCCTTCGTCAGGACTAACTGAAGGAAGAGTGAGTAAGGGTTCTCCCCCTCCAGCTTTCAAATCCCTTACTCACTCTTCCTTCAGTTAGTCCTGACGAAGGGTCTCGGCCTGAAACGTCGACTGCGCCTCTTCCTATAGATGCTGCTTGGCCTGCTGCGTTCACCAGCAACTTTGATGTATGTTGCTTGAATTTCCAGCATCTGCAGAATTCCTGTTGTTTAAGATAGTAACTATAACAGGATCAATGAAAGATCAACCTGTGCAAATGCATATATAAATAAATAGCAATAAATAATGACAACATGCGATAACAGGATAAAGAGTCCTTAAAGTGAGATCATTGGTTGTGGGGACATCCCAATAGATGGCGGGTGAGTGTAGTTTTTCCCTTTTGTTCAATAACCTAATGGTTGAGGGGTAGTAACTTCTTGAACCTGGTGGTGTGAGTCCTGAGGCTATTGTACATTCTAGCATGGCAGCAGTGAGAAATGAGCATAACCTGGGTGGTGGGGATCTGATGATGGATGCTGCTTTCCTATGACAGCATTTCATAAGGGTGTGCTTAATGGTTGGAAGGACTTCACCTGTGATGTGCTAGGCCGAATCCACTTCTGGGGTGCTAGCACTGTTTCCTGTGGTGTACTGTACCTGTCAAAAGATTCAAAGTACATATACAGAATACGACTCTGAGATTCGTCATTGCATCTTGCCAAGCAACTTAAAAAAATATGGAAAATTAAAAAGCTGCAGTTGCTGGAAATCTGAAATTAAGTAAAACAGAAAAGAAAACCCTTGGAACGAGAAACAGTTACATTTTGCATGTTGGAGATATTAGAACTGCAAAAGTGAGGCAAGACAAATTGTGAAAAAGTTGGAGAGGGATAGATATGATAAAAACTATCTCTACATTTGTCTTGGTGACGTATTGTTTATGAAGTTGCCTTCTTGAGAGAAAGAGACAGAACAAGCAAAGGGATGCGTAAAGGCTGCAGAGCGCATCTCAGATCTGTTGGAGTGAATTGAAACCCAAAAGAAAATGTTTGGAATGCTCAGGAGACTGAGCAGTGTCTGCAGGGAGAACAAATATTGAATTAATGTTGTAAATAAATAACCCTGTACTGTTCCAGTGAGGCTCAATGTTGTTTATCTCTACAACAGCTTCTGCCAGAACTGATGAATATTTCTAATAATTTCTGTTTTATTTCATATTTACAACATATACATTGCTTTGCTTCAGAAGCTTGTAAGTTTATATCACAATTTTCTTATCAGTATAATAGAAGGATTAATTAAATGTGAGAGCAGAATCTTTTGTTCTTTCTTAATTAGTAATTTAAAGTCAGCATCTGGAGCTATTATTAGATATGTTCATGTTATTTAGAAAAAAAAAGGCAATGTCAACATAATTTTGTGTCATAATTATACAACCATAAGACAGAAAAACAGAATTATGTCATTTGTCTTATTGAGTCTTCTGCTATCCCATCATGCCTGATTTATTTTCCCTCTCAACCTTATTTTCCTGCCTTCTCCCCATAACCTCTGACGCTCTTACTACTCAAGAACATATCAATCTCCACTTTAAATATATCCAATGACTAGGCCTCCACAGCCATTTGTGGCAATGAATTCCACAGATTCACCACCATCTGGTTAAAGAAATTGCTCTTCATTTCTGTTCTAAAGGGATGTTCTTCAGTTCTGAGGCAGTGCCCTCTGGTCCGAGACTCCCCATTATAGAAAGCAGTCTTCCTATGTACACTCTATCTAGACCTTTCAATATTTGGTAGATTGAGAGACAGACAGACAGACAGAACAAGCAAAGGGACATATAAAAAGCTGCAAAATGCAGCTTAGACCTGTTGGAGTGAGATGAAACCAAAAAGAAAATGTTTGGAATGCTCAGGAGACTGAGCAGTGTCTGTGGGGAGAGCAAATATTGAATTAATGTTATAAATGAATAACCTTCCAGTAACCCTGCACTGTAGCAGTGAGGCTCAACATGAGCCTGAGAAATAGCTTCCATCTGGACACCATGCTGCATCTAGGACTCAATGATAAATTCAACCATTTCAAGTAACTCAATTCCTCTGTATGTAACAGACCTGATCTGTTCTACTGAAAGGTCATTCAGTTACACTCTAACATTAATTCAGTATTTGCTCTCCCCACAGACACTGCTCCAGCTCTTGGACATTTCCAACATTTTCTTTTTGGTTTCATCTCAGACTACGTCCACACTATGCCAGATAATTTTGAAAACAGAGCTTTTTCTCTTCGTTTTGAGCTTCTGTCCACACTGAAATGGCGTTTTCAGTCCCCGAAAATGGAGATTTTCAGAAAAGGTCTCCAGAGTGAATAAATCTGAAAATGCCTAATATCCGTTGCAGTGTGTACGGGGTAACCAGAGCTTTTTAAAATCGCTGTCATGACGTGCCGGAACAGATGGCAGCAGCGCGGCATTTCATTGTTTTCTTCTTATTATTCTTATTACTACTTTATTGTCGCCAAACAATTGATACTAGAGCGTAAAATCATCACAGCGATATTTGATTCTGCGCTTCGCAGAACCTAACAATTTCAGAACAGATGGCAACGAGAAGAGTTAGAAATGTACTCACCAAATACTTTGACCCATAGCTTACTGAATAAATAAGTATACTCACTTTGCCCTGTTTTCTGTCCTTGCTTGTATGAAGGTGCTTTACCTATTTATGCAAGTACTTCTCTGACAATAGATGTGTAACAGCCTAACGTAACATTGTATGGAAATACAAGATAACACTGATGCAGACATGTTTTATACAATTAACAAGGTGCTTTATTAATGCAACAGAGTTAGTCAGTTTTTCAATGTTTGTCATCAGCTGGGTCATACTGTCCGTGAACTCCCTGTCGGTTGCCTCCATACACTCCAGTATTTGTTTTTGTTTTAGTTTTAAGTCCTGCTGCGCGAGAGCCAAGAGCAAGTCCTTTTAAGTTTTTCTACTCTGTAACTGGACAAACGCGCACTAAGTATACCGTTTCCTCTTCGCTTGTTTTCTGTGTGTCCTGCGTATGCCCAGTAGAGGAGTTTCGCCCAAATATCCGTGTTAGTGTGGACAGAGATATTTTGAAAAACGTTTAGTGTGTACACCTGTCGTTTTTACTCGAAACCGGCGTTTTCAAAATTATCCGGCGTAGTGTGGACATACCCTTACTCCAACGGGTCTGAGTTGCAATTTGCAGCCTTTTATATGTCCCTTTGTTTCTTCCGATTGTCTGTCTCTCAATCTACTGAATATTGAAAGATCCAGATAGAGTGTATACAGAGAGACTGTTTCCTATAGTGGGGGAGACTCGGATCAGAGCTCACTGCCTCAGAACGGAATGACATCCCTTTAGAACCGAGATGAAGAGAAATTTCTTTAGCCTGAGGGTGGTGAATCTGTGGAATTCATTACTACAGATGGCTGTGGACCCCAAGTCATTGGGTATATTTAAAATGCAGGTTGATAAGTTCCTTGTTAGTTAGGGCATCAAAGGTTACATGGAGAAGGAAGGAAAATAATGTTGAGAGGGATAATAAATCAGCCATGATGAGATGGCAGAATAGACTCAATGGGCCGAATGGCATAATTCTTCTCCTTTGTCTTATGGTCTTATAATCATGTCACAAAATTATGTTGACTTTGCCTCATTAGTTTTTCAAAGTAACTTGAACATCTGTAATAATAGCTCCAGATGCTGACTTTAAATTACTAATTAATAAAGAACAAAATATTCTGCTCTCATGAGGAAATCTGCAGATGCTGAAATTTCAAGCAACACACATAACAGGTTGCTGGTGAACGCATCAGGCCAGGCAGCATCTCTAGGAAGAGGTACAGTCAACGTTTCGGGAGTCCTGACGAAGGGTCTCAGCCCGAAACATCGACTGTACCTCTTCCTAGTGATTCTGCCTGGCCTGCTGCCTTCACCAGCAACTTTTATGTGTATTCTGCTCTCGTATTGAATTAGTTTGCCTGTAATACTAATAAGAAGAGTGTGGTATAAACTTCATTGTTTCTGAAGCTAAGTAATGTAGATGTCATAAATCTGAAATAAAACAGAAGTTATTAGAAATATCCATCAGTTCCGGCAGAAGCTCTGTAAAGATTAACAACGTTAATGATTCAAGTCACGAGCCATTCATCAAACTAGTGCAGAGTAAAGCAGATATTATTCTATAAAGAAAGCATGAGGACAGAAGGAAATTAAAAGATAAGATTTGGCTGGAGAGAATGTGTGTTGGATGTCCGTCGATTTCAGTGATAATGGTAGGAAAGCTTTTAAAGTGGAAAAGTCGTTGCACAGTGGCAGTTCCGCTCTCTCGACTTCAGAAGCCTTATTCCAGTGGTATGAGTGATCGTCACAACTGGAGACTTCCTTGGTTGCAGTGGATGGCCATGACGTCGTCAGTGTAAATGACAAAAAAAAATGGTGGAACTAGGTGAAAGGGGATGGTAAAACATGTGAAAAAGTACTAGAATGTTTAATGAAAAGACAAATGGAATTGCCAGTTGGAAAAAGGTAAGTCTTATAATGTTTCAACAATGGGTTGCAAAACTATGCTCCTAATAGCTGACTGTTACTAGGTCCTCGGTCAAATGGTGTTCTCAGTAGCAGATTGGTTGCAGATTCTGCTGCTGGTTTGCAGCGGTTAACAGCTCTCAGCAGACAGTGGTTTTATATTAAATGTGTAATGAAAGAAATACCATGGTGTTTGGAATGGTGCAGGGAAACAGTGCATCTGTCATGTGAAGTACAAATGCCTATTTGTCACATCTACAGAGCTGGAACAAAAACTTCTAAGCAGTGACTATATAAAAGATTTTATTTCTCATTGGCAAGAAAATTCAAAAGATTATGACTGTGAAGCAAGCTGTGTTAGTCATGGGCTGATTGGCTTTCGTGGTCAAATAAAAATGCCACTTCTGTAAATAAAATCAAATAATTAAAATTCTATTTTCAAGCAGATAATAAATTATGTGGATCATAAATATAATTTTTCTGTTGCCAAAATTGACATTCTGCCTCTTTTCAAAGAAGAAATATTTGAGTTCTTTGTGTAACAAAGTTTGGATGTTCATTCAGTTTATTGAAAAATAATCTGCCTGTAAAATTGGAATGATATAGACCGAAATTTAACGTAAAACATAGAAAAATAGAACAAATGATCTGGCCCCTTAGTCCAGGGGTCCCCAACCTTTTTTGCACTGTGGACCAGTTTATTATTGATAATATTCTTGCGGACCGGCCGACCGGGGGTGGGGTAGGGTTGCCAACGGACAAGAGTAGCAGTCAAATACGTTGTGTTTACCACGAGAAAGACTACAATTACCATGAAGCCGTGCGCGGGCACCAGCGCACGTGCATGTACGTGCCGATTTTTTCCCCTACAAATCGTTTTTGGCGATTCTTTTTGGGATTGGTGGGGGGGAGTGTTAATCACGACTGGAATATAGGTGATAAGTGGCTAATACACTCAATTTCGTTTCTAAAAGGGTTTATCTAATGAATTTAATATTAAACACACAGCGCATATTTTCCTCGCTTGAATAGTGATAAGTCAATTATCAGGGGAGGACAGGGGAGCTTGAAGTAAGTGTCGAACGAACTTCCAGTAGAAGTGGTAAAGGCAGGTTCGATATTATCATTTAAAGAAAAATTGGATAAGTATATGGACAGGAAAAGAATGGAGGGGTATGGGCTGAGTGCAGGTCAGTGGGACTAGGTACGGACTAGAAGGGCCGAGATGGCCTGTTTCTGTGCTGCAATTGTTATATGGTAATATAAGTCACTTATAAGTCAATAGCATCATAATATTTTAAGTAACGTTTGGATATTAAACACACAGCACATATTTTCCCCATATGAACATATAAAATCATTGCAACACACCAATATCGCTGAATCAGTTGGAGCCCTGGGCTTGTTTCCCTGCAACAAGACAGTCCCATCGAGGGGTGATGGGAGACAGCGATACTCGAAGGGGGTTCCTAATGTCCAGTCTATTCCGCAATTTAGTTTTCGTTGCATTCATTGCAGAGATATGCTGGAAATGGAAGCAACATTTTCAGTGCTTTCATGGCTATCTCAGGATATTCAGCCTTGACTTTGATCCAGAATGCCAGCAGAGATGTTATCTCAAACATACTTTTCAGCCTGCCGTCATTTTCAAGCTCGAGGAGTTGATCTCCTTCTCGCGCTGACATGGCCTCGCGTGCATTCAAGCTCAACCGGGAATGAGGAAAGGTGCAGCTGACTCATATCGCCAAATCATATTGTTTCCTCGCGGCCCAGTAGCGCATGCTTTGCGGCCTGGCACTGGTCCGCAGCCCTGTGGTTGGGGACCGCTGCCTTAGTCCATGTTATTGTGACTAACTAGTTAAGTTAGTAATTAAATGCCTAGCTAGTCCCTTCTGCCTACACAATTCTATTCTGTGTATATTCATGTACTTATTCAAGAGACTAAATGTTTCTTAAATTCTTCCTAGGTGTCACAAAGTGGGATATTCGGCAAAAGGTTTGGGATTATATGGAGGAAAAAAATTTGGCAAACTTCCCAAGACCTGTTCACCACAGAATCCCTAATTTCAAGGTAAAACTGCAGGGTTGAAGTTGTAATTCTTTCTTTAGATTCATAATAGGCAATTCTGACTGAGGCACATTATTAGCAAGTGGCATTTGTTTTGCTTAGCAATTCCAACAGACTGAAGATGAATCTGCTGGCGATAGGCTACTGTGAATAAATAGTCTTACAATTGTATAAAATGGTCAAAGTCTATCCAGTGTCGGTAAGCTGATTCAATAAATTTCCTGAATTAGTAGAGTGCTATCTATTAACCCACATAATTAGAGCAAAAAATGAACACTAAAAACTTCTATTTAAAAACTTTTACTGAATAATTAAAGATTTTATACACAGGGAATAGAATAGCCAGAAAGAAAATAGCCAAGATTCCTTTCATTTATTTGAGACACTGTGCCACTTAATTATGTCACAAGACTGTTGTAGAACAGTTTCTAACTAGCATCAGTTGCATCTGGTTCTGTTCAAAAAGTGATTTTTATCACTGATAGTTGGTGGGAAATAACCACGATGACAATTCAGAACTGTTTTGCTCACTGCGGTTTCAGCTATTGAGACTTGTGATGCCAGCAACAGCCGGGAGTGAAAAATGAAGTAATTTTACTACTTCAGCAAGTTTGGAACTACGAAGTATTTGAGGATGTTGACAATCGTCTTGAATGTTCCAATGCAAATAAAGTTTTGGATGATGCAATTGTTAAAAGCATTGTATGAAGCCAGTCCGTTATCTGTACTAGGTTACTGTCCTGAATTTGTTCATTTACAATCAAAAGAACATGGCAGCGTACACTGGATGAATTCCCCCGTTGATAACTATTAGGCACTAATACACAGTTTTATAGTACTGTAGTAGTATTGCTAACACGAGAAAGTCTGCAGAAGCTGGAACTCCAAAGCAACACGTGCAAAATGCTGGAGGAAGTCGGCAGACCAGGCAGCATCTATGGAAAAAAGTAAACAGTCGACGTATTAGGCCGAGGCCCTTCACCAGGACTGGTATTAGTAGTATTGATAGTGTTCTTATTTGTTCTTTATTTCATTTAATTATATAATTTGTCACTTGGTAATTTGTCTTTTTCATACACCTTTTTAATTATTTCCATGAAACCGGCTAATTGGGCCAAAATGTACTGGTCTCGATATGCCACAATTAATTGAAATCAACTGTTACTATATTTTTTTGGGTGTTGAGGTGAGTCAAGTTATCCATGCTGATTAAGGAGCCTGATGGTTGAAGGGTAATGACTGTTCTTCATCCTGGTAGTCTGGGACCTAAGGCTCCTGTACCTCCTTCCTGATGGCAGCAGCAAGAGGGGAGCATGGCCTGGATGGATGGTGGGTCCTTGATGATGGATGCTGCTTTTTGTCTTTGTGTGGATTGCTTACAACGTCACATATGCTTTTTGATTTAAATTTTGTTTCAAGTGTCCAGGAAATAAAGATTGAATATCTTTATAAAATATTATATATTTATGCTACAGAAGGAAATATTTGCTTTTGAGAAGTAGTATGCCATTTACCAAGGATTTGCGGATTACTATCTAGAAGTAGATCTTGGCCAAGTTGCTAATGTCATCGAGTTCATCAGAGTGGGTCTTGCAAATTAAACTTAGACTAATGTTATTCCTGCACTAGCTCTGCCTTCATGAAGTGAGCACAGAAATGTGGGTTTGCAGCAAGTGCTGGGTCGAGGACCCGATTGGAAAGGGCCTGAGGATGCATCCTGTGTAGGCGGGGTGAGGTTTGATGTTATATTTGAGGAGGTGCAGAATGGTGACAGTGGAGGGAAATCGAGACATCATCTATCAGGCTAGGGCATAGGAAAGGAGGTAGCATTGAGGTTTTTGGATGAGAGAAAGGGGGTTTGGGGACAGATTTAGGCCTTGATTCTATAGGAAACTTGGAAGTTCAAAGCTCAAAAGTTCGAAGTTAATTTATTATCAAAATACTTCTATGAGATTCATTTTCTTGCATGTAAAACAAAGAAATATAATCAAATCAATGAAAAACTGCACACAAAGGCTGAGAAACAACTAATGCGCAAAAAAGACAACCATACAAATATAAAAAAAGAAATAATTAATAATAATAAATAAACAAACAATATTGAGAACATGAGCGATAGGGTCCTTGAAAGAGAGTCCGTCGGTTGTGGAATCAGTTCAGTGTTGAGGTGAGTGAAGTTATCCATGCTGGTTCAGGAGCCTGATGGTTGAAGGGCGATAACTGTGTTTGAGCCTGGTGGTGTGGATCTATGGTTCTTGTACTTTCTACCTGAGGGCAGCAGTGCAAAGGAAGTGTGGCCAGGATGGTGGAGGTCCTTGATGATGGATGCTGCTTTCCTGTGGCTGTGTCCCTTGTAGATGTACTCAGTGGTGCGGAGTGCTTTTTCCCTGATGGACTGAGACATATCCACCACTTTTTGTAGGCTTTTCTCTCCTTGGGCATTGGTGTTTTTTCATACCAGGCCATGATGTCAGGATATTCTTCTCCGTGCATCCTGTTACGTACCCCGTAACTGGGTTGCCAAACCAGCAGAAATGGACCACTTAGTTGGAGTCTGGATTACTGGAACTAAGCAAGTTTTATTAAAGAAACAAGTAACACAGTACTCTAATCGTAAGGATATAAATGCAACAGGTTAGCAATGATAAAACACACGTACACAGAACTAGGATAATAGGAATCAAACAAACTCTATCGCAGTCTAGGGGTAAAATGATCAGTCTCAAGTGATGCAGAGTTCAGTTCAGCTGAGTACAGTTCACAGTAATCGCTGTTGTGCCGTTGGAGAGAGAGAGAGCAAATGCAAATTTCGATTCAACAGACCTTTGATGTTCCTCGCAGTTAGCTTTCGAGCAAGCCCTTTTAATGTCTTCTGAGGTCACCGACTGTGACCCCTCCATTCCAGATACGATCGTTCTTCCGTGGTGAACCCGGCACCCAGGCGAGGGTGAACACATACACCAGGTTCCCGCCGATCATACCTTTTCACCCTGTGCGTCTATGGTCGGTCCCGCGACCAGACCACCAAACTCCCACCAACTTGTGGGGGCACACCGCACTTCCAGGGTCTTGTTATCTCATGATCTCGTGGTGTCTGTCTTGCCTTAGCGAACCTGTTCCTTTTATCCCCCTGCTGGGGTATTGCCTATCCATCAAACTTCAAACAGTTCAGGTTCAAAGCAACCGGTCTGTCAATACTCAGGACTGTGTCTCTTTTCGTTAATCTCTCTCCTCTCCCATAACATTTTGAACGCTTCTCCCTTGGTCTCTCTTATCTCTCTCATCAGCATCAATCTTCTGATAACTTGGTTTTTCGTCACAATCCATAGAAATTTGTCAGAGTTTTAGATGACATGCCAATTCTGTGCAAACTTCTATGAAAGTAGAGGCACTGCCTTCCCTTCTTTGCAGTGGCACTCATGTGTTGGTCCCAGGGCAAAACCTCTGAAGTGATAATATCAAGGAATTGTAAATTACTGACCCTTTCGACCTCCATTCCCCTAATAAAGACTGGCTGATGGCCATCTAGTTTCTTCCTCCTATACTTAATAATCAGTTCTTTGCTTTTGCTGAAAGAGATACAAAACCGAGTGCTGGTTGGATTAGGTGTGAGCACTGTTCTAAAATCTTAACAGGAACATGCCAGTCAGAGGTGACAGGCGTCAAACTCCAGGAAAACCAGCTCATAATTAAGTAATGCTAGAATAATGGCTTCTGTGTCTTGTTGAGGCATGTACAAATGAACTTTAAGTGAGTAATGTCCAAATGTTACCATTCAATGCCATTGTGATTGTCTGAAATTTTATTTGCATAAACAGAGGAGCAAAATTCATTTGGTATTCTGTGACAACTCCCAAGTAAATTTCTTAATCTTAATCTCTAGATAATGTAGTGCAAGAATGCACTTCAAGGCCCTTGTTATAATATAGGTAGGTCTTAAAAACTAGTTCTACTTTTCCTAACATTCTGGTTCAAAACTAGCACTCCTACGGCAATACCATTATAATTAACATGATATAGACCAATTATTCTGTGGTCTTTCACGTTAACTGACCAATCAGGGCTAAATGAAAAGGCTATTTTTGTGCTATGTACAAATGAATATTGCATCAACTCATGATTAGAGAAGTCTTGATCTGTGCATCTCGTTCATGCTGTGCCATGTCATATGACGTGGGTGATCAGGGTCTTTCTGTGACCATGATTGTTCTTCGCAAAATTTTCTACAGAAGTGGTTTGCCATTGCCTTCTTCTGGACTGTGTCTTTACAAGACGGCTGACACCAGCCATTATCAATACTCTTCGGAGATTGTCTCCCTGGAGTCAGTGGTCGTATTGCCAGGACTTGTGATATGCATGAGCTGCTCATATGACCACCCACCACCCACTCCCATGGCTTCATGTGACCCTGATTTGGTTGGGGGCTAAGCAGGAGCTACACCTTGCTTAAGGTGACCTGCAGGCTAGCAGAGGGGAGGAGCGCCTCACCTCCTTTGGTAGAGATGTATCTCCACCCCGCCACCCATCTGTACATCTAGACTGGACATTTAGTCCCAGAAGTCAGCCGTTCATGAAATAATCCACTATAACATCTGGTATATTTGATCACTTTTTCTTTCAGAATGTATTTTTATTTTAGCAATATTCCTTTCTAGATGATGCACTTTTTGAATGTACTTTTTCCAAGTAATTAATATTGCTTGCTGCAAACAGAAAAGTTAAGTGCCTGTGTACTCCAATTTTATTGCTTCAACCTTAGTGTTCAAAATACCACAGTGAAACATAATCCCTTGTGTAATCCAGATTTTTTCAGGATGTAATGGGTTAGGAGATTTATGTGGGTAAAAAGGTTAATGTACTGTAAGGGAGCACAAAGAGTTGAAAATGTGGGGGATATAATAAAGCATCCGCATTACTGGTTGTTGTTAACTGCAATTCGTCACATGTTCTGGAAACAGGGGGCTGCTCAGGCTGCAGAAAAGTTGCCAAGTCTCCAAGAGTTCAAAAGCACATGGATTGTCAAAGTAAATCCCGACAAGCCACAGGAAAATGTCCGTTTGCTCGTGCTAGAAGTAAGTCTTCGTGTCTTATTGTCACTGCAGGGTGCATATGATGCCTGTACTAAAATCAAAAACCTAGATTGTTTCATCAAGGCAAGAGAGGTGAAGGTGGATCCTGATAAACCACTTGAAGGAGTCCGTTTAGCTGCTCTCCAGGTAATAATTCATGCACTTCAACACAGCAGTTTTAGCTTGTGTTTTTTTTTATTGACAAGATGTTTTTTGGGTTAGGAAACAGATTTATTATAAAAATTCCCAAAATGGACACACACTTGTGGATGTCCCAATGTCTCTTGCCTATTGTTACAAGTTAACATTACACCTTAAAAAAAAATTTAAATCATGGGATGCCTGGCAGTCCTTCAACCACAATGACATTAGAAATTCATAATATATATATATAATTACTGTAATTCACAGTTGTTTTCCCTATATTATCTGGTATTGCAGTGTACTACTGCTGCAAAGTTTACAAATTTCACGGCACATGCCAGTGATATTAAACCTAATTCTGATCCATAATGCAGGATTTTTTTAACATGAGCGTGAAAATTTATAATAATTTTTCCACTACTGCGTAGATTTTTTTTGTGTAATATAGTCTCTTTTTAAAAGAAAAACTGCTCATTTCAACTTCTAATAAATCCTGTGCTACATCTTTAGAAATCTGAACAACCTTGTGCTCTAAAGGCCCCAGTTTGTTTAAAATATAACATAGGAAGACAGTAATATACATAGGAAGACAGTTTGGAGGATCACTAGTTGAATATATTTTATTCTGGTGATCAGTAAAGAGTAGTTGAAGGCTGGAGATTATTGCTGTTTGTTGGGCATCAAGCAATTGTGGCCCCAGTTGGAATGGAAAAATATCTGCTTGGTCATCCGATGATTATCTTGTTTCCTTGCAAAATAATTGCACCCTATCTCTAAAGCTGAGTTATGAAGTAATGTACTGTAAAGTGTTTTATGAAATGCCGTGCCATCAAGTTTCATTTTGCTGTTACAACAGTGAAAGAAAAATGTGTTCATTTTGCAGCCTGCTTTTTATACAGTGTCAGGTGTTGCCTTTCTCCTGCAAGATATCTCAGACACATAATTGAGAATAACTGGTAACAATCAGCTAGTGTGCACTTCCACAAGTGAAAATAATTCATCAGAGCACACCATTGGAACAACTTGGGTGGTTATATACACTGGTTTATTCCTATCAACAGTCTGACTACTGAAGAACTTGATATGTGATGATTTGACCTCATAATAAAAATTAGCTCTGACAGGGGAAGTATTTCAGTATGAACTTACAGAGACCCCATAACTAGTTGTTTACAGCCTTGGCTCATTCTCCCAAATTGCTTGCAGAGAGTTTTTCTTTGTCTTGGGGGATAAGGCTATCCTAATGCCATGGTAATGCATGTGTTTATGCATAGGCACTGTGCAGGGAATCACCTCGCAGTTCACTAACATAATTACCATCAAATAATTTAGTTCAAATTATATGGGGACCAGAAACCTATAAAGTACATGCCATGAATTGATCTTGGGGAAATGCTTAGAGAAAGGAGTACCACTGGTATTATATTGGAAGGTTAGTCAGAATATAAGGAGCATTACGCTGTAATTTGAACATGACTAATGTTAAAACTAACTTGTTTATACAGATGAGATATGGAATATGCTTAATTAAATCTGATGGGAGTAACTCACACTGACTGATAAAGCAACGTGAGCAATTTACATTTGCAATTTATTGTGCCAACTGTCACCTGTCAATGTAATTCTCCTTCCTACTCCCAACCTTTGTTAATCTGTCTGTGACTGCTGACTATTCAGTAATGATCTTTCAAGAATCACGAGATTCTGGAATGGTTCCGGGAGGCTGCAAAATTGCAAATATCACTCCACCCTTCAAAAAGTGAGAGAGGCAGAAGAAAGGAAACTATAGGCCAGTTAGTGTAACCTCAGTTATTTGGAAGATGTTGGAGTCGATTATTAAGGATGAGGTCTCAGGGTACTTGGAGGCTCATGATAAAATAGGCCTTAGCCAGCATAATTTCTACAAGGGAAAATCTTGCCTGACAAATCTATTGGAATTCCTTGAAGAAATAACAAGCAGGATTGACAAAGGAGAATCGGTTGATGTTGTGTACTCTGATTTTCGGAAGGCCTTTGACGAGGTGTCCCCATGAGGCTGCTTAACAAGCTAAAAGCCCTTGGTATTACAGGAAAGATTCTAGCATGGATAAAGCAGTGGCTGATTGGCAGGAGGCAAGGATGGGAATAAAGGGAACCTTTTCTGATTGGCTGTTGTTGACTTGTGGTGTTCCACAGGGGTTTATGTTGGGACTAATTCTTTTTACCTTGTATGTCAATAATTTGGTTGATGGAATTGATGGCTTTGTTGCAAAGTTTGTAGACAATATGAAGATAAATGGAGGTGCAGGTAGTTTTCATGATGTAGAGATGCTACAGAAAGACTTAGACAGATTAGGAGAATGGGCAAAGAAATGGCAGATATACAGTGTCGGGATGTGTATGGTTATGCACTTTGGTAGAAGAAATGAAAGGGTTCACTATTTTTTAAATGGAGAGAAAATACAAAAATCTGAGGCACAAAGCAATTTCAGAGTCCTTGTGCAAGATTCCCTAAAAGTTAATTTGTAGGTTGAGTCTGTGGTGAGAAGGCAATATTAGCATTCATTTCAAGAGGACTAGAACATAAAAGGAAAGGTGTCATATTGAGACTTTATAAAGCACTGGTGAGGCCTCACTTGGAGTATTGTGAGCTGTTTTGGCCCCCTTAGCGAAGAAAGGATGTGCTGAAACTGGAGAGGGTTCAAAGGAGGTTCACGAAAATGATTCTAGGATTGGATGGTTTGTCATGTGAAGATTGTTTGATAGTTCTGGGCCTGTATTCACTGGAATTCAGAGGAATGAGAGTGAGCTGATTGGAACCTGTCGAATGGGGAAAGGCCTTGATAGAGTGGATGTGGAGAGGATGCTTCCTATGGTGAGAGAGTCTTAAGACCACGGGACACAGCCTCAGAATAAAGGGGTGTCCTTTTAGAACTGAGATGAGGAGGAATTTCTTTAGCCAGAGAGTGGTGAACGGTGCAATACTTTGCCACAGGCCAAGTCTTTATGAATACTTAAAGCAAAGGTTGATAGAATCTTGGTCAGGGCATGAAGGGATACGGGGAGAAGACAGGAGATTGGGGCTGAGAGGAAAATTAGATGATGAAATCTAATGATGAAATGGTGGAGCAGACTCACTGGGCCAAATAGCCTAATTCTGCTCCTATGTCTTATGGTCTTATATAACTGAGGCTCAGCACAGGCTCGAGGAACTCAGGTTCCACCTGTGCATGTTGCGACCTCGCAGACTCGATATCAAATTCTTTGACCGCAGGTAAATTTCCTTCTTTCCCTGTACCAGAACTGGCCATTTCTGCTTAAACTCGTCCACCTGTGTGTATGGGTCAGGTTTACACTCTCCATTATCACAGCCTGACCTGCTGGACACCTCAAGTAGACCTGCTTGTTGTAACACAATACTCTCCTTGTCCACATTATTGCCCCACATATCCATCTGACTGAAAATCTGTATAAGGCATCTCCACAGCAACTATGATCTCCCCCTTTCACAGCCTGTCCTATCCTATTTGATCTTTCCATCCTTCCACTGAACCTTCTCTGTAACTCAATATTAATTTGTATTCTCTTTCTCCTGGCTCTGATGAAAAGTCATCAACCCAAAACATCAACTCACTTCTTTTTCTACAAATGCAACTTGACCTGCCGTGTGTTCCGAGCATTCTCTGTTTTCAGTTCAGATTCCCAGCACCCCTTCAGTTTGTTTGCTTCTCGTTAATTTAGAAATGGCATCAAAGGTTACGGAGAGAAGGCAGGAGCACAGGGCTGAGAGGGGTAACAAATCAGAACTGATGGAATAGTGGAGAATGGTATAGAAGTTTCGATGAATCAAGTGTCTGCTCCCATGTCTTAATGGTTTTAAATGTTTGTGTTTCTAGCAAGATGGCTACAAATCCTGGTGAACTACCCCTGCTGCTCCATTTGTTTCTTCTTAAGGGAACTCTGATTCTAAACAACATCCAGTAGTTTGGTTCATGCCGTGCCGATCTTGGTTCTAACTTTCATAGTTGCTCAAGGAGCCCTGAACATACACTTGACTGTAGAATGAAGAAGTGACAGTAACCACCTCACTTGCGTAAATATGTAACTCTTTTCTTAAGCCCGTCATCCTGCAGGAGCCTAGGCTATCAACAACAGCTCGCCAGAGTCCTCTGTCCCCTGGGTCAGTTTTTCAAGTTGTTCCCAGGTGTAGGCCATCTTCAAAGATCCTTTCCCTCCCAGAGATGAGGTCTTTGGGGCTTCTATTGGCGTTTCTGTAGCACTGGGCTTTCATAGGATGAGGCTGCTAGCCCCTTGCCGTGGCAGAGTTGATGATATGTAACGCCATATGAAAATTCGGGCAGCATAGAATTGCTAAGTCAATGAAGATGGTCCTGTCATTCATTGAGTTAGCTCTGTGTAGAACAATGCGCTTGTCCCATTCCCCTTACTTTTCTGCTCATCCTCTTTCCCTTAGCTGTGACTTTTTCTGATATTAAACACAGATTGCTGTATATCACTGTGAGAAATGCTTCACCTTTACTTTGTTGATTAAGTACAGAAGAGGTGATGAAGCAATTCGGAGGGAGTGCCCCTGCACACTGGACAATTTGATGGAGATTGTTCTGGCATTGATACTAATCAGCCGCAGTATATGGGTACCCTATCAAATGGAACAAGGACCTAAAAGAATAGATTATCTCCTTCAATCTATCCCCATCTGACATCATAAATGTATTTCAAAAACCCAAGTAGCATGCCAAATTTATGTCAGTTTAGCATTATGTAAAATAAGCCAGTTATTGATGGCATCAGCTCTTGTTATTAATTACCAAGGCACTTAATATATTTGTCTGTATGTTATCAAAAATGTTAGAATCAGAATCAGGTTTAACATCACTGGCATGTGTCACAAAGTTTGTAGTTTTGTGGCAGCAGTACATTACAACACATAACACTAAAAACTATTAAGTTACAATAAGTACTGTGTACTGTATAAAAATAAATTTAAAAAGTAGTGCAAAAAGAGAAGGGGAAAATACTGAGGATGTGTTCAAGGGTTCATTGTCCATTCAGAGATCTGAATGCGGAGGGGCAGAAGCTGTTTCTGAAATGTTAAGTCTGTGCCTGTATCTCCTCCTTGATGGTAGCAATGAGAAGAGGGCACGTCCTGGATGATGGGGGTCCTTAATAATGAGGGTTCTTAATGATGGAGGCTGACTTTTTGAGGCATCGCCTTTTGACGATGACCTGGATGCTGGGGAGGTTCGTGCCCATGATGGAACTGGCTGAGTTTACATTACATATACTATAAATTATAAGATATGCGTATAAAAATTAAATGTGGTGCAAAAAGAGAGCGAAAGTGGTGGTTTACTCATGGGTTCATTGTCCATTCAGAAATTTGATGGTGGAGCGGAGGAAGCTGTTCCTAAAGCATTAAGCGTGTGTCTTCAGGCTCCTGTATTTCCTTTCTGATGGTAGCAGAGAGAAGAGGGCATGTTTTGGGTGTGGGTGTCCATAATGATGGACACGGTCTGTTATTTATAGATACCGAATTTATAGATGGTATTTGTGCCACCTATAAATTGACATTTTTTTTTGCATTTCTGTTTCAACAATTACATTCCGGTATGGTATACTGCAAAGCTAGATTTGACTCCCTTCTCTCCCCTAGTTGATTTCCTGCATTACAGACCCAAGGTAAAAGTGAACTTAGCAATTTTATCCTTTAAGTCCCAAATTCCACAGAGCATTACAATGCATTGGTTGGGCATGGTGAAATCAAACATCCCCCTGTGTAAACAATATATGCAGAATCCATGTGTAAATATTTTAAAGTATGTGTAAGATACTATCAATATTTTAATAACCTTTCACATTGAGGTACAAGTGCATCTGCAGCGTTATTTCAATGGAAAAGATTAACATGTTAACACCGTCTCATGTTAACACAGTGCTGGTGGTTTAAGTTACCTGCAGCTTTTGAGGGCATTAAAGGATTATCCCAAACAATCATATGTGACATCACCAATCATCACCAGATTTGAACTCATCTTTCAGAACCTTCCAAAAATTTCCTTGCTTCCAGAGTAGCTATGCGCATGGCCTGAGTTTAATGCATGTTGACTTGTAAATTGTTTTGAGTTCATTGTTTGCCAGTGATCTTTCCCATTTCATCTGAAGTGCAGTTTGTGGAATGAGTTATTATAACTTAATCTGACAGTCTATTTCGTTCATGTTTTTAAAAAAGTTATTATTTCTATCTAGATTTGTAACCATCGCCGACCTTTCTGTTAAAATATGAATACTCTCTACTGCACCTAACAATACCTTAAACCCACTAACATGCTCACCAGCACAGACAAGACCCAGTACACATAACAACACAGCTGCTCCACCAACATATATAACTGCATTTTCAGATATATGTCTACACACCTATTCTCTTCTAGTTATGCTCATTCCCACACCATTACACCTGCAACACCAGTACAGTATATCCAGAAATATTCTTGACAGAGCCAACCAGCAACATGCAAACAAGACTCACAGACCTGAAATACAAGACTAAAGGACTATAAGACTTGAGAGCAGAATTAGGCTAATTGCCCATCGAGTCTACTCTGCCATTCCACCTTGGCTGATTTATTATCCCCTTCAACCTCATTCTCCTGCCTTCTCCCCTAACCATTGACACTCTTGTTAAAGTTGTACATCAATTCAGGTGTACTGTACTTTTGATTGTACACCTGAAGTATACTTTTGGTTGCTCATCTCCTTCAGGAATAATATTCTGTTGGGTAAAGGGATGGACGTGATCAAGGGCCTTTCCCAAACATGTATCCTGAGTTTTCTTTGGGAACCACTTAGTCACTTTTTTGACCACCTTTCCACTGAAAGCATGCTCAAGGTCAAAAGATCAAACTTGGCCATGCCTGCCATGATGCCTGACTCTGCTGGTCCCATATGCCTGTATTGCCCCCATTCCCCTCTAAACATGTTGAAAAGCCTCGACAGAGTGGATGGGGAGAGGATGTTTCTTATGTTGGTGGCGTCTAAGACCAGAGGACACAGCCTCCGAGTAGAGGGGAGATATTTCTTCAGCTAGAGAATGGTGAATATGTGGGATTTGTTGCCACGGGCAGCTGTGGAGGGCAAAGCATTTGAGTATTTTTAAGGCAGAGGTTGATAGATTCTTGATTAGTCAGGACGTGAAAGGATATGGGGAGAAGGCAGGACATTGAGGGAAAATGGATCAGCCATGATGAAATGGAGGAGCAGACTCGATGGGCCAAATGGGCTACTTCTGATCCTATATCTTATAGTCTTATGGTCTAAACATTTTCTATGTATGTACCTGTCTATATATCTTTTAAACATTGCATTGCACCCACCTCTACCACCCTCTCTGGCTGCTCATGGTATACATGGACCACTATGTTGAAAATGTTGCTGCCCAATTCTCTTTAAATCTTTCCCTCTCACCTCAAGACTATACTCTCTAGTTTTGAACTCCCCTACCCTCGGAAAAAAGACTGTGACTATTCACTCTTACCTATGTCACTCTATATTTATTTAGCGATACAGCGGGGAGTCGACCTTTCCAGCCCCTTGAGCCATGCGTATCAGCAATCCCTCAACCCTAAATAATCCTAAAAAACTTAATCCCTTATTAACCTACCTGGTACATCTTTGGACAGTGGGAGGAAACCAGAGCACCCATGGAAAACCCACCCTGGACATACAGAGACTCCTTACAGGACAGCATCAGATTTGAACTCTGAACCCTGGGATGCCTTCAGCAGTAACAGTGTCACGCTAACCTTATAATCCACAACCTCAGCCCTCAGTCTCCTTTGCTTCAAGAGAAAATTGTCCCAAACTTTCCAGCCTCACCTCATAACTCTTGTCCAGGCAACATTCCTGGGAATCTTTTCCATTCCCTCTCCAGTTTAATCACATCCTTTGTAGAGCAAAGTGGCCAGAACTGCACATTGATATTCCAGCTACAGCTTAACCAATAATTTGCACAACAGAAACATGATGTCCTGCCTTATACACAATACCTTGGCCGATGAAGGCCTTCTTTATCACTCTGTGTATATATGGCACCACTTTTAAATGACTGTAAACCTGTACCCTAAGATCTTACTGTTCAGTAACATTCTCCAGGGCCCTGCCATTCACTGTATATATCCTGGCCTGGTTTAACTTTCCAAAATATGTTACTTTGCACTTGTCCTTTCACTTTGATCAATTATCACAACTGTATTCTTCCTACGTAGTTCAAAGGAAGTTTATTATCAATGTCACCATATCCAATCTTGAGATTAATTTTCTTGCAGGCATTCACAGTAAATACAAATAAACAAAAAAAATAATAACAATAAATGAGCAATAACTATCGAGAACATGAGATGAAGAGTCTTTGAAAGTGAGTCCATAGGTTGTGGGAACAGTTCAGACTTGGGGTGAGTGAAGTTGAGTAACATTATCCAAGAGCCTGATGGTTGAGGGATAATAACTATTCCTGAACCTGGTGGTGTGGGAGTTGTGGGTCCTGAACCTCCTTCCTGATGGCCGCAGTGAGGAGAGAGCATGGCCTGTGTAATTGTGGAGGGGGGGGAGGGGGGGGTCCTTGTTGATGGATGCTGCTTTCCGGTGACAACCCTCCATGTGGATGTGCTCAGTAGTGGGAAGGCTTTACCCCGATGGACTGGGCTGTCTGCACTACTTCTTGTACGATTCAATTTCCACATGTCTGTTCGTTGCCTTTATTCCTTTAAACAATTGTTACCATTTACCATTTTAAATAAAAGAGAATTAACTTTGTCCATAGCCAAATTAAAATATATGGCAAAAGTATAACAGCAATTACGGCATTGCCCTTTCTTCAGATAATCAATTCGTTGTCCGTGAGAACAAGGGCCAGTTTGGCACAGCTCTCAAATAAGTTATGTAGCCTTCTAACACTCATGTAGTCGAAACTTAAAATAATTAACATTTTTTTTGTTGAATTGACAAAGAAGATACTGTAGGTATTGGAGTTATAAACAAGCACAAAGTGCGTGCTTGCAGGAGAATGGAAAATGTAAATTTTAAAAAATGAATTACAAAAAAAGAAAAAAGGTTGTCATTATCATACATGAAGTGTTTTATTGGTGGAGAGCTGCAAGGAGAGACGTTTTGAACAATGGAATTAGTAGAAATGTTGAAGATTCCATGGATTTTTAATGTTAACATTAAATTTGTAGCGATGTCATAACTAGATATTGGCATTCATCAAGGGATTTGTATCAGGATATAAACAGGTTCCTTTTTACTTCTCTAGACTAGAAAAACATTGTTGGTCCCAACACCTCGGTTGAGAACAGGACTGTTCAATAAAATTGTTCCACCTCCTGGGGCCTCAAAGGAAACATTAAGAGTGTGTTCTACTGCTCAGGTATGTACTCTGCCAATGAATAAATCCCTTTCTTGTTTTAGTCACACTAGATTAGAAATAGGAGCAAAAGTAAGCCAACAGCCCCTAAAATGGGGGTTCCCATAATGGGGTCCACAGACCCCTCAGTTAATTGTTGAGATCCATCGCATAAAAAGGTTGGGAAGTCCCTGCCCTAGAGCTTATTCTACTATATGGTAAGATCTTCTTCCTTGAAGATTTTCTCGCCCTAACCTCATATCCCATGTTGCCTCAGTTATACAAAAATCACAGTTTTGAATTCAGTCAGTAACTGAGATAAGAAGACTTTTGACCTCACAGTCTTCTTTATTATGATCTTACATTTTATTGTTTACATGCACTGCTCTTTCAATGAAGATTTTACACTTTATTCAGAAAGTTTGTTTTACCTTCTATTTCAATGCATGGTGTAATGATCTGAAGTCAAGTTTTGAGCTGTATCTTGGTACATGTGACAGTAACAAACTGTTACCCATATCAAAGCTCCTTAGAATGGATGTTTTCGATCTTGAATCTTTGGGTTAACAATTTGCACATTTGTATCCTACCCTTTATTTTGAGACTGTTCTGGATTCCTCAGCCAGAGGAAAGATCCTTTCTGTACATAGCCTGAGAAGATCTCTAAAATTTTGCTTCAATGAGAGTAACTCTCATTCTTCTCATCTTCAGCGAGCAGAAGACTGGCTTATTCAGTCTGTCCTCAGATAACTTATGAAACAATTTGTTGAATCGTGGCTGCATTGCCTGTGTACGAGTATTTGCTTATAGGTACAGTATGGGAATGAAAATTGTATGTTGTACAAGTCTCACTATGACTATATATAACATAATAAAACATTTTATATGTTCAAATCCTCTACCATTTATGAAAAGGACAAGGATTGTGTTACAGCATCACACAATTGGAATCCATGTCATTTTATACATTAAGTGAGAGAATGGAATCAAGCAATCAAAACCAATTAGTTGCACTTTTAATTTAGTGCTAGCAGGCTCAATTTATAGCATGACTTTCTTATCGTCCCATTTCCTACATTCCTGCAACAAATTCTACAAATTTCTCCATTTGCCACAGGCGTTCTTAAGCACATCTGTGTTGGTGTGAGGATGTATTGGTGGGTTGGCATGTCTCGAGTGTTGTAAGTTTTGGAAAACCAGTTTTTTGATCAAAAATTTCCAAATGTTAGGGCAGAAAATGGCCTATTAAGTATTAAGATAAGGAGACCATTGATCAGGTTTGGACTTAAGTTGTAGTTGTTCAATTGATGCTTGCACTAGTTCCTTGGTTTAGTCCATAGTTTAGCCATCATACAAATATACACACGGAAAAGTTTGAAAACTGACCTTTTTCCATTGCCAAGAAAACACATCATACCTGGAGCTCTTTCACAGGATTCTAAATTGACTAAAGTAACAACTGTTTCCATTTTTCAATGTACCCAACTACGAAATCAAAAGTTATGAACTTTGGGTAAACATGACCCGACTGTTCCAGAGGAGCCTGCGTAAAAAATTGAGGCAATCCTTTCTGGCTTCTAACTTTCATATTTTTCTTAGATATGTTCATACGATAACTGTTAGCTAAGTTATGATAAATGAACTGGAGACTTTTCATGGATAGTAACCCATGCAATTGTTGCCTTTTGACTTGCTGGAGCTATTTCTGCTCCTGGTTAACATCAAGAGACTCTGTAAGTGCTAGAGCGCCATCTAGTGTTTATTTCTAAAACATCGATTGCTACTGCTTGGAAATGGGCAAGCCATTCGAAGCCTGCAAATATTAACAGCTAGTTAAAGATTGGCAACTCATGTGACTTGGAACTGAGCAGAGATTGAAATAGTAGTTACATTGATTCAAGATCAGGTTGAGAGTAAATGAGAAGACACAAACATAGTTGACTTTAACAGAGGAAGAAGTTAAGGGGTAATGATAGAACTTCCATTAACAAGGTCACCAGCCATTTAAGGTTGTTACTGTGACAGGATATGAACTGTTAATGAATTAACTGAGAAGTGGACTTGAAAAAAAAACGTGCAGAGAATCTACAGCAGATGATTAGATGCAGTTTTGTGGTCACACATCTAGGTGTAATGATACTGGTGACTCTATCACAGGAGTTCCATTATAAAGGTTAACTCCTTTGGCTAACACCATGTGTTATAGGAAACTAATCTTTTTGTTCAAAACTAGATGAGGTGAAGTTAATATTTAAGTTCTTTTTTTTTCCTTTTTTTGTTTCTCTGATGAATAGGACCATTAATTTGAGAAAGTTAGAAGGTGAGTTGACTGTTCTCTAGTTTACAAGGGGCATTTGCAATTATCAGAAAGGTTGTTGAAATCCACTTTATTTGTTTTCAGGTAAACATTCAATTTTCAGTGTGTTTTAACAAGGGCACACACTTACCTACCAGGTGCACCAAATAGAATGTCTCTGTTTGGTGTTTTATATTCTGCGTTTTCCGCATGTTTATACGTTTGTTTTTTTTGCACATTGGGGATTTGATGTTTTTCTTTGAAAGGGTTCCATGATTTTTTTTCTTTGTTTTACGGCTGTCTATGGGAAAACAAATCCCAGGGTTGTATTCTGCATACATACTTTGATAATAAATGTAATTTGAACCGCAACTGGCTATTGAATCAGCATCTTTTGCAGAATCATCTATGAATGCTAAATTGCTGACAGTTCTTTCTCCATCGCTTCACATCAGCAAAAGGAAAATAATTAGTAACAGAAAGTTTGGTATAAATTGGTATTATTGTTAGGTATTGAATTTTTCAGTTTTAAATAATTAAAAGACAGTAGATCACTTAAAATATTTTGTTTTCCTGTAGCCCTTCTTATTTCACCAGTGAAATTTTATGCCAATAATAAAGTCAGTCATTGAGAATTGACTCTTTTTTTTTCCCATTTTGTTGTAAGAATGCTGGAATTTTCTTTTAAATTGCACGTAGTAGGCTACTTTCCCTTTGAACCAATCACTTTGGTTTTGGAAAGATGTAGTCTGCAGCATTGAATGTCATTCAATAGGTGACGGTAAATTTGAATAAATTACGTACTTTGAATATGTAACTGTTGCTATTTTTATGAATTTCAAGTTACTTGCACTTGAAATGTAAGGTAATTGATAGGTTTCATGATGGAAGACTTTTATAATCAAAATTACCTTTTTTTTTCTTAAATACTATATAAAACTGAGTGGAAATGCCCTGAACCAAAATACAAATTCAAGCCCTAATGATCATCTCAACAGAAAAAAATATTTTACTTCATGTAATGGAAAACCTGTATTTATACAATAAATTCACGATTTCAGGGCAACATTAATGCTTTATTGCCCTTTAAAATAATTATTGATTAAGCTATTTTTGTAACACTGAGAAATCACACCCATTATGTGCCTATCAAATCCCACTGACAGTAATGTATCAACAAAGACTTTTTTTTAAGTTGATTGAGGGATCAATTTGACCAAGAGACAATGGAACTGCTTGTAGGAGCCATGAACAGTATCTATTTTCTGTCTGTCTGTATTCTGTTTTGTGTTGTGTGTGTTTATTATGGGTTATTATGTGGGTTGGGGTGTGATAGAAACAAATGAGTATAGTTATGTATTCATGCTTTGTCCTAATTTGTTGATAGGGATGTAGCCAGGGTTTTTTTTGTTGACTTCTAGTTTTGATTATGCTGATTTCTAATATCACAATATTAGATTGTTCATCGTTGCTGGTTTCGTAATAAAGGATTGATTGTACATTTTTCAACTTAGAACTCAGTAATTTGGAAGCATGTCATACAGTATCGAGTCCTTCACTCAGGCTCTCAGTGGTTTTGTTTTGTTTTAAAGTAACTGCTACACCACCAACAAATTAATGCTATTAGAACTTTTAACATCTTACTCAACATCCTTGAACATATTCCCCTGGTTATGCAACCTATTTATTATCATTTTTATTCATTTTCTTTCTGGCCTTTTGACAATTCGTAGCAATTTCTGTGTTCTCATTCTTCTTCCCACTTTATAATTGATGGTTGGCAACCTCACCAACAGTGGCAAGACTGATCTGACTATGGTTACATCTGTGTGGAAAACCATGATCACCCACAGTCCTCGTTTTCATCTGAAAGAAAAAAGATGTTACAGGCTGGAATGCTGTCTCACACACACACACACACACACACACACACACACACACACACACACACACACATATATATATATAAAAAAGGAACAAAAAGTAATTTTGTAACAAGAGCCTTTTGAAGTTGTTACAATAAATAATTTTATTTAATGGAAAAAAATGCATTTATATAAAGCAATTTCCATAACCTCAGGGTGTCATAGTGTTCTGTATAGTTAATAAGGCATTTTCAGCAGATATACTGCAATGCTTACAGCTTCAGACATTGATATTTCCTCTCTACAGACATGTTGCCTGACCTTTCAGATTCCTGTGTTCTGCAGTTTTTTTTCTTCTAAGTATTTTTAAATGTAGTTGGTCGCTGTAGATTTTTATAATAATCAAGACATTATATAAATTTTACCTCTCTGTTCATATTTGGCTAGTTGGTGACTATTTCAACTGTGTGATATTATATTTCCTGTTACTCTCTCCAGGGAGTGAAGGATTTCAGTGTACCTGTGAGACTTGATGCGAAAGTTCACATAGACCTGGTTGTGGTGGGTTCTGTGGCTGTATCTAAGGAAGGTAACATTTATAATGTAAATATGAAATATACACTTGTAATGTCAAGATAAGTAGCACTGTACCACTAATATGGACTTCTGGTATAAAAGGGCATAATTCACAAAACAAAGTACCTTAAAGATCTTCACTGGGAAATTACCAGACAAGATTTAACAGTGAACAAGAGAAAGTTTGCAGACGCTGGAAATCCAAATCAACACACACAAAATGCTGGAGGAACTCAGCAGGTCAGGCAGCATCTTTGAAAATGAGTAAAGAGCTGACATTTCAGACAGACGGTTCTGACTGAGCAGTATTTAACAATATGAAGTATTAGGGTGGATGATCAAAAGCTTCGTGAAAGAATTTGGTTTTAGGAAGTGTCTTGAAGGAGGAGAGCAAAGTAGAGTCCTGAAGCGATCTGGGGTGCAGTTTCCATAGCTTGGTCTCCTTGGCAGCAAAGGGAGCATGGTCACCTCTGGTGGAGAAGTGGAAGCAGCCAGAACTGGGGATGCACAGTGCTCATGTTGGTTTGTACAGCTATGAAAATGAATATAAGTACTTAAAATTGTTGTGGAGTAGTTTATCTAGCCACTCAGGCTTGGTCTTTCAACCTGTAAGATGTGGCCTTTCTTCTACTTTCTTGCCTGATCCTAATAAGTGATTCGCCAAAATCTACCTCTGCCAACGTTAAATGACACATCATCCACAATCCTCTGGGATTAGAGAACTCCAATGACTCAGGAGTCACCTCATTTAAATGTTAGATAGACTTTTTGTCCTGAGACACCGTCTCTAGATCCCTCCACTATAGAAATATCCATACAGCACCTCTCCTGTCAGACCCCTTCAGAATCGTACACATTGAGGTTATGCCAGAGAACGGGTCCAGTTAGACTCACGTATATCCTCATAAAGCAATTTGTATTTAATCCCAAGAATTGGTCAAGTAAATTGCCTCTGCGTCAAGTAGGAGGAATGATTAGTAAGTGTGGAGAAGGCACAAAATTTGATGGGTGTTCTGGAAGGATGTCTAAGGCTAAAGCTGGATATAGATCAAAGTTGAAAATGTAGTCGCGCTGATACACTACGAGTGCTGTGTGGGCGAGCCGCCACAAAAATACATTTATTATCAAAGTATGTACAGTACTGTGTAAAAGTCTCAGGCAAGTATATATAGCCAGGGTGCCTAACACTTTGCACAGTACTATTTTTCCAGTTTTTCCAATTACTAAGTGTACCACTGAGCTAATACTAAGCTATGTACTCCTATTTCTGTTTCCCAACCACCTTCCTATTTTAACCAATATACAGTACTGTGCAAAAATCTTAGGCACCCTAGCTATATATTTGACTGTAAGGCTTTTGCACAGTACTGTATATTATATAGATTTGTCTCCTTACAAGCAGCCACAAAAAAAGAACCCCAATAGAACCCATTTAAAAAAAAAGACAGTCAAACACCCAATGTGCAAAAAAAAGAACAAATTGTGCAAACAATAAAAAGTAAGCAAATAACATTCAGAACTAAAGTTCACAGCCACGAAGCTGGTCATTGCTGCAGCCGGTCCTGGAGCCTGCGAGTTGCAGGCCATAGCCTCAGTTCAGCGCAGAAACTAGTAAACCTCGTGGAGCAGCCGGCTGTACACTGACCCATCCCTTGCCTACGATCCTGACACCCTGACCTTTTCAATCTGGCTCGGTGCTTAAGTCGGCCAAAGATTGGTCTCTGAGGCCTGGGTTCTGCCAACTCAATTCACCCCATACCTGACCTTTCCAGTCTGGCCTGGTGCTAAAATCAGTCAAACATCAGCTTGTTTCTTGCTCTCAGGCCTGGGCCCCACCAGCTTGTCTCTTCCATCTTCCATCTTAGATCTGCCGCTTGGAATTGGCTCCAACTCTGCTCCAGCAATGGCCAAACAGTGGCTTGCTCCAGATCTGAACTTTTGGACTGCCTGTACAATCTGGCATTTCTGCTGTGTGAACTGAGGTCTCAGAAGGAGCAGGAAGGGTGTGACGTGGCATGTACAGGCTGAATCAAAGTGGGTGGCCCAGGCCTGAGAGCGAGGAACAAGCTGATGTTTGGCTGATTTCAGCACCAGGCCGGACTGGAAAGGTCGGGTATGGGATGAATCGAGCTGGTGAAAGGGAAGTTACGGGCTATTGGTCGCAGTGAACATTGTCCAGAAAAAGTGTGATTAATTGAGTAGTTAGTGGACTTGTTTGCTACCAGTAAGGTTGTGTTTCACCAATGCCATCTTAAACCAGAAGTTAGAAATCAGATAGAAAGTTGGTCAGAATATTGGCAGCTGAAATGTAATCCTAGCAAGTGCACGGCAAATGCACTTTGAAACTCAAATTGGGATCAGACACATTCAGTAAGTGGAATAACACTAAGTGATGTTGTTGGACAAGGACCATGGTGTCTAGGGACTTTGGTATTCAAGAATATAGCTCCCTGGAAGTGACAATGCATGTGGACTGTGTGAAGAAGGCAAATGGCATGCTTGTCTTTATCAGTACAGAAGATGTGAGAGGAACTCAGTGGATCAGATACCGTCTATGGATGGAAATGGACAGTCAGCGTTTCGGATCCCGTAACGTCAATTCCGTTTTTCTCTATAGATGCTACTTGACCTGCTGAGTTCCTTCATCTTCTTGTGTGCTGTCCCCGATTCCAGCATCTGCAGTCCCTTGTGTCTCCATGCATGCCTTCATGCTCGGCCCTGCTTCAGGAATTGGAGTTGATGTGAATTAGTCCACAGACGATAAGATTTGATTGAACTCAAATTAATGGAGCCAATAGCTGATGCACGTAAAACCAGGGTTTGGAAATGAACATCTTACTTTGACATGTTTAGCATCCATTTTACGTTGACATCCTGACCATTGTTCATCTGGGTTACTTGTTTGACTCTTAATATGCAATTTGCAAGGTTGGAGAATTGGAAAAGGAGAGGGCTTTGCTGACTTGGAGTACTCCATGATGGTATCGATGGGAAGCATTGATGAGGATACAGTCGTTGTTACCACCGTACATGACTGCCAGGTTTGTTGAATTTAACTATAAGGAAATATGAAGTGTAACATAAAGCAATTGCTTTGTTTAGTCATATAAAATAATATAGCCAAATGCATTTTGCTTTTGGAGCAAAAAAGTAAGCCAAGCCATGAATATCAATCCTATACTCTGCAACTAAGTTTAAGTGTCTCATATGTGATTGTATGAAAACAGCAAAAAACTAACTGCTGGTTTATTGCGCTGGCCTCAGTCATTCCAGTTCACACCTACAGCCATGTACTGTATTCTCCTGGGAAAGAGCTGAAACCACAAAGAAAACCAAAACTAATAAAGGGGAAAGGCAGGGGGTGAAATCTGGAAAATTTTTTGCACAACCCTCCTAAGGAAATTGAAACCAGTCCAGAAGATCACATTGACTAAATGCACATTAACTGTTAATCCATTCACCTCCGACATGATGCAATCCATCGGCCAGCCAAACTCTCCTCCGGCTTCCTCCTACAGGCATGAAGAGCGTTGGAAACTACCACGTGAGCCAGCAATGCTTTCCAGACCCTCAATACTCTTTTGAAAAAGTATCCAGCCCATCCCTACTTCTGTACAGTTTAAATGTAGTTTTCCCCAATGTGTCACACCAAAATATTCCATCAGTTGGCACCCAATCCAATTTGGACTGCAGTGTGAATCTTTTGCAAATGAACAGTGCTCAAAACCGTGTTGTGATTGAGGCCATCAATAGAATATTTTCTTTTCAATTTGGAAAAATAAATATGAGCTACTGCAGAGGAAAAAGAAAACCGCAAATGGTGAAATTTGAAATAAAATTTGCAAACACTGCGAAAGGACAGCGGGACATTTTGTTCTATTGAAATATTACACTCGGAACATTAACCTGCCTGTTTCAGTTGTTGGTCAGCCCTCAGAGTACTTCTGGCATTTTTTTTTTAAAGTGTATGTGAGTAATGTCTTTCATTTCAAAATCTATATTTTAATATAGCAGGATTTGTTCACAAGGTTCAGAACGGAATATTCAAATATAGCTTGTATTATAAATGCAGAATGAATTCATGATAATGGCTGAGTAAAATGGTGAAGCATTATGTGGACAAGTGATCGGAACTAGGGTTATTGTCATTGGAACAGAGTGCAAGGGGTAAATTGGTGGACGCATTAAAATTTAATGAGTTTTAATTGAGCAAATGGTAAAGTGTCCCAGTGGAAGGAAGAACCATATTCAAAAACCACAAGTGGAATCAGATTTTATCACTTGAAAAAGAGAAACAATTTCATCTTGCAAAATGAAATAGAATTGTGGGAATCGGAAAAGAGCATAGGATTGGATCTAATTTAACAGTCTCTCAATGAGCCTGTGAGTGGCCTTGCATTATCTCACAGTAATATCAACCTCAAACACTTTTGAGAAAATGTACCTGTTGTCAAACACAGCCTCTTGTCCATTTTAGGGTCCTATGTGATTGGGCAGAATGAAGATTAGCTTTACTTGTCACGTGTACATTGAAACCCACAGCAAAATGCATAGTTTGCATCAAATCAAATCAGTAAAGATTGTGCTGGGCAGTCCACAAGTGTCATCATGCTTCTAGTGCCAACATAACACTCTCAATTTACGAACCATCACCATACATCTTGCTGGGACGTAGGAGGCAGCTCACACAGTCACGAGGAGCACATACAAACATCTTACAGACAGCTACAGATCGAACTCCGATCTTACACCTGGAGCCTAAAGCATTGCACTAATCCCTACAAATCTGTGCTGCCCTTTGATGGACTTAATATTCAGGAGGATACTCGAAAAGACAGCCACATGTTTTTCCATTAATTAGATGTTTACATTAATTGAAAAGTCAAGCAACACTAAAGTAGCCATGTTAATTGGAGACACAAGAAACATAGAAAACCTACAGCACAATACAGGCCCTTCGGCCCACAGTAATATGCCGAACATGTACTTACTTTAGAAATTTCCTAGGGTTACCCATAGCCTTCTATTTTTCTAAGCTCCATGTACCTATCCAGGAGTCTCTTAAAAGACCCTATCGTATCCGCCTCCACCACCATCGCTGGCACCCCATTCCACACACTCACCACTCTGCGTTTAAAAAAAACAACTTACCTTTGACATCTCTCCTGTACCTACATCCAAGCACCTTAAAACCGTGCCCTCTCATTTTAGCCCTGGGGAGAAAGCCTCTGACTATGCCTCTCATCACCTTATACACCTCTATCAGGTCACCTCTCATCCTCTGCCGTTTCAAGGAGAGAAGGCTGAGTTCACTCAACCTATTCTCATAAGGCATGCTCCCCAATCCAGGAAACCTCCTTGTAAATCTCCTCTGCACCCTTTCTATAGTTTCCACATCCTTCCTGTAGTAGGTGACCAGAACTGAGCACAGTACTCCAAGTGGGGTATGACCAGGGTCCTATATAGCTGCAACATTACCTCTCGGCCCTTAAGCTCAATCCCACGGTTAACTACAGAGTCAACCTGCGCAGCAGCTGTGAGTATCCTATGGACTCAGACCCCAAGATCCCTCTGATCCTCCACACTGCCAGGAGTCTTACTATTAATACTATATTCTGCCATCGTATTTGACCTACCAAAATGAACCGCCTCACACTTATCTGGGTTGAACTCCATCTGTCACTTCTCAGCCCAGTTTTGCATCCTATCAATGTCCCGCTGTAACCTCTGACAACCCTCCGCACTATCCACAACAGCCCCAACCTTTGTGTCATCAGCAAATTTACTAACCACTTCCACTTCCTCATCCAGGTCATTTATAAAAATCACAAAGAGTAGGGGTCCCAGAACAGATCCCTGACGCACACCACTGGTTCACCGACCTCCATGCTGAATATGACCCGTCTACAATCACCCTTTGCCTTCTGTCAGCCAATTCTGGATCCACAAAGCAAGGTCCTGTTGGAGCCCATGCCTCGTTACTTTCTCAATAAGCCTTGCATAGGTTACCTTATGAAGTGCCTTGCTGAAATCCATATACATTATATCTACGGCTCTACCTTCATTAATGTGCTTAGTCACATCCTCAAAAAATTCAATCAGGCTCATAAAACAGGATCTGCCTTTGACAAAGCCATGCTGACTATTCCTAATCATATTATGCCTCCACATGTTCATAAATCCTGCCTCTCAGGATCTTTTCCATCAACTTATCAACCATTGAAGTAAAACTCACTAGTCTATAATTTCCTGGGCTATCACTACTCCCTTTCTTGAATAAGGGAACAACATCTGCAACCCTCCAATCCTCTGGAACCTCTCCCGTCCCCATTGATGATATAAGGATCATTGCCGGAATCTCAGTAATCTCCTCCTTCCCCTCCCACAGTAGCCTAGGGTACATTTCATCCGGTTCTGGAGACTTATCCAACTTGATGCTTTCCAAAAGCTCCAGCGCATCCTTTTTCTTAATGTCTTTATACTCAAGCTTTTCAATCCACTGTAAGTCTGAACTGCAGATGCTGAAATCTACACCTCTCTTTGTCTGCCTCCATCTATCATTCACCTGCCAAAGCTTCCCAACTCCACTCCCACTCCCCACCTGCCTATCGTCATACACTGTCCTCAGTCCACCAGTCATCTTCAGCTTCTGTTTTACCACACCCCACTTCCCCTACTTCGGCCATCTCTCCTCTCCACTCTCAGTCCTGAGGCAGGTGTTGACCTGAAACATTGACTGTTCCTATAGAAGCTGTTCAACCTGCTGAGTTCCTCCAACAGATTGTTAGCCATGTTAATTACTGCATTCTTTAGAAATACTATAGATTATGAATGTGTAAGCAGAACTGTTGGCACATGGCCAAGTGGTTAAGGCATTCATTTTGTGATTCGAAGGTTGCTAGTTCGAGCCTTGGCTGAGACAGTGTGTGTTCCCTTGTGCAAGGCACTTTACCACACATTGCTCTGCGACGACACCAGTACCAAGCTGCATGGGTCCTAATGTCCTTCCCTTGGACAACGTCGGTGTCGTGGAGAGGGGAGACTTGCAGCATGGGCAACTGCTGGTCTTCCATACAACCTTGCCCAGGCTTGCGCCCTGGAAACCTTCCAAGGTGCAAATCCATGATCTCATGAGACTAACGGATGCCGATATAAAAAAGCAGAACTGATTTTCTGATTAGCAAAGCGTGGAAAGACAAGTTATAGGAATGGTTTCTCTTCAGATGAGATCATATATGAAGATTCTGTGAACGTACATAAAAGATTGAATGTTCCAAGGCATTTTTTTAATATCGTGGAACAAGAGAGACATGATGGCTGTGCCAATGGCACTACTGTACCAGGATCCGGGAAGGAGTTGGATGTGCATTGGGCTTATATTTTGAAGTTGGTTTGACGTTGCAGTGCATGAAGTTTCCAGCTCTGATCTCCAAATATGCACGACTCAGATGATTGAGTTGTAAATGAAGTGTTGTTGTTGTCGTGTGCAAAAGTGTTGTACTTGGTTTAAAAAAAAGTTATTTCAAGTGACACTGCTTCACAGATTAATAGTAGTCTGGGATCTTTGTCAAATGGCTTAACATCTCATCTGATAGAAGAATAAAACCAAACTGTCATGTACAAATGAGAACAGTAGGCATATCTTTAAAATGGGGTTTCAACTGTTTCACTGTACTGTAATCCAAATATGATTATTCTTCTGAAGTTTTGTCATTCAAATACTCTTGACTTGCAGTGTTGAATGTCAGAGGAAATTACCCAGCATTCATGGGTGGCTCCCCATCATCCTCTATTTGAACCTCTAAATCATGAGATTTTAAATAACTACTGCAAAGCTTTGTTGTAATAGCAGTAGAATCATATCTAGCCATCTAAAGGCATTTTTTCCAGACACTCGTATGGTGCAAATGCAACAAGATAATGGCTGCCCCTTCCATGGTCTTTGTACAAGTTGTTCCCACCCAAGATTCTGAACTGCAATCCCTGAATAACAATAAAGTCAACATGTGAAACTATGGCAACTGATTCTTGAAACTCTCGAAGCGCAAGTCTGTTTATTGCTTCTTATTCATTGATCGTCTTCCTGAAGTATATTTAATAAGCATTATTTAACAGTAAAAATATGCAACAAGAACACTGAAAGGCCACTACTAAGTACTTTCAAGAGGACATTGACCCTTCTGCTGACTTCTTTCTCCTCAATTACAAGCCGATGGCAGATTCATTTGCTTTTAGTGCCAAATTAGTTCAGATCATTTAAAACACTACCATAAGTTAAGTTGTACGGTCAAATTCTCTGGGGTAAAAGAATAGTTCTTCATGGTATTTTCTGTATATATCCATCCATCATTGCTGTCTTCGTGGTCTTGTATTGATTGCCTACTCAAAGTGGGTAAACATTCAATTGAAAATTAGTGATCAATATTTCTTAGTTTGTGTCTGCACATTAATATAATTCTTGGACAATTCTGCTCATCAATTATAACCAATTACACGGCTGTGTTAATGGTGATGTTTGGCACCAGTTAGAATTTATGAATTACAGTATGATGATTACTTAAGATTTGATCCCTTGTTTATTCATTTCAATAAATGATTAAAAGATTGATCATGTACCAAAGGACATTCAAAACATTAGGCCAGGTTTTGGTTGGGAATATATCTATTTATCTGCAATTGTAAACATTGGGCATGGTATTATTGTGTCCAGTGCTCCCAATGCATTGTTGAGACCCGTCATAAATTGGGGGATCACTTTGTCAAGCACCTGTACTCCACCCGCCAAAAGCGGAACGTCCTGGTGGCCAACCATTTTAGTTTTGATTCCCATTCTTGTTTTGTCATGTCAATCAACACCTTATATTCTGTCTGGGATAGCCTCCAACCTAATGGCATGAATATTGATTTCTCCTGGTTTAAAAAAAATTCCCTCCCAGTTCCCTGTTCTTCGGTTGCCCACTCTGACCTCTACCTCTTCTCAGCTCCCTATCATGTCTCCCTGGGTCCTCTCTCTTTTCCCTTTCTCCTATCAAATTCCTTTCCCTCCAGCCCTTTACCTTTCCTGCTCACCTGTCTTCACCTATCACCTTCCAGCTATCCTCCTTCCCATCCCCATTCCTTTTCATTCTGGAGTCTTCCACCTTCCTTTCCAGTCCCAAAGAACGGTGTCGGCCCGAAACATTGACTGTTTATTCATTTTTATGGTTGCTGCCTGACCTGCTGAGTTCCTCTAGCATTTTGTGTGTGTTGCTTTGGATTTCCAGCATCTGTAGACTTTTCTTGTAAGCATATTATTAAGGTTGCAGTCAGTGGATCATCACTATTTAACCACCCCTGTGGGAGTGTAAAGTTGTTGCAAGCAGGAAATGTGTGAATATCCTCAGCCTGGTTAGACCTGGAGCTTTTCATTTTTTTTTTGGAAGGGGTGGAGAGAAACTATAACAGTTCATTAAGTATAATTTAAAATTTTTTGTAACACACAGAAGACGCTGGAGGTCAGGTAGAATCTATGAAGAGGAATTATTCCTGCATCTGCAAAATATCTAGTGCTTGGATATTTTTGCTTGAATGCATTTTTGAAGATGGATTTTTTTTTGCTCAGCATAACAAAACTTTCAATTTACAGATACAATGTTTTTAATATTTTAATAAGTTCTATATTTAAAAGATTCAGGAAGTTTTAACATTACTTGCAGATCTTCTCTTTTTCTGAAAGAATGCTTTGAAGAAAGATTTGCTTCCATGGGTTAGAGTTGACCACGGATATTGTATCCTAGCTGTAGATATGCAAGCCAGGGCAGTATAATATGGAGAACAAACTGTTGTCCATGTAGCAAGCTTTCCCCTCCACGTATCTGATGAACCCAAAGGAACGGCAGAGACCGATACAGTTTGGTACCAGAAGTGTCGCAGGGGTTGCCAGTCTGCATTGAACTCGACATAGGACAGCCTTAGGGACTCCAGCTCCGGATTTTGCCCTCTGAGTTTATTCCAGAAACCCTCCTCATGAGTGGGTGTAGCCGCAAGGCAGTGAAGGTTTGAGATCAGAGCTTCCTTCTCCTAGGTGAACTGCTAGCCACAGCTGACGAGCCCACTTGCCTGAAGCGACTAGTTTTAAGGCACCAATAATCTGCCTTTGCCCTTTCTCCTGTCAGTAGAAGTGGTTCTGCCTTCCTTAGTAGCACAGCCACATGTGAAGAGCACGAGCTGGACTTGGTTGTCAGAGGCTATTTGGTGCACACGCCATTGGAATATTTTAATAGGTGGTGTGAGCTTGTCCCCATTACCACCCCTGGCTATAACAACGTTGACGAACCAATAGACAATTTAATAGTTATAACTAAATAGCAATGAACCGACCCCATGACCTTCATTGTCTTGCATCTTGATTTAGGTGAAAACAATATTTGCAGATAGCTAAGCTGAATGGAAACATGAAATGTGAAGAGGATGCAGTGAACCCTCAGTATGAGTTGAATGGAATTAATAAATGCACGGTAGATGGAGTATAAGGGGGATAATTTTTTGGCAGAAACAGCAAGGCAGATTAATTTCTGAATGACAATTGAATGGGAGAGGGGTAGTGTCCTTGTGCATTAGTTGCCAAAGCTAAGCTTGAAGGTCAGAATCAGGTTTATTGTCACTGACATGTTGTAAAATTTGTTGTTTTGTGGTAGCAGTACAATACAACACATAGAAATTACTTTTAATTATAATAAGAATATATAAAAAATAAATAGTACAAAAAGTGAGCAAACTAGTGTGATTCAGGTAGATGATATATTGGCCTTCCTGATCAGAAGAGTTGATTACAGGAGAAGAAATTTTGTTCTGGAAATATATAGGGCCATGGTGAGGCCACATCTTTGATCATTGTGCGCAGTGTTGTTTTCATATCTGAGGAAAGGTGATCTTGCACTGGAGGGAGTGCAGCAAAGATTCATTAGTCCGATTCCTGGAATGACAGATCCATCTTTTGAAAGGAAATAGGAATGAAAGGGAATCTCATAGAAACAACAACAAAAAATCAAACTGAACAGATCGAATGCAAGTAGGATGTTACTGTTGACTAACGGGGGAGTCTAGGATTTGAAATCACAGTTGGCCATGATTGTGTTGAGTAGTGGAGCAGGGTCAGATGGCCTACTGTTACTCCTGTATTTTGCAGTTCCATAATCCCTACTGTGATTCTCCTACTGTCTGCTTACACGAGGAGTAACTTTATAGTAATGAATTAAGTTTTCAACCAGCGCTGAGATATTGGAGGGAACGGGAACATACAGAGACATCCCTCTGGTCACAGGGGGCATTTGAAACTTCAGATAAACAAGACCGGATGTCCGGAATGAACCCGGATTCCTGAAACCACAATGCCGCTGCACAGGAACGCTACCCCGATGTGGAACTTGCTGATGAAAGCAGAGGACATGAGAAAGGTTAGGACAGGAAAGTGAGAGTGAACAAGTGGAAGGAAAGGAAGTGAGAAATGGGAAAAGAAGGGAGTGAGTGCAAGAGAGTAGAGAAGAAGAAAGGCTGAATGGAGAGAAGGATCAGAGGTTGGGAGATCATGCCCTTGGGGGATTTAAGCACAATGTAAACCTTAAACTTCTTTCACAGAGTTCACAAAGACAAAGCATTTTCCTTGGTCCAATCAAAAATATTAGAATCCTGTCCTTGTTCAGCAGGCCATTTTTTAAAATCCAAGGCAACTCTAGTAGCTCATGTTCTTTTGTGTAATTTTGTTTGTGGAATAGCTGATGAAAGCTGCTCTTGGAACCATCTCAAAAAAAAGAAGCTGCTAGTATTGCAACTCAGACTTTTTCCCTATTTCTCTCTCCTTTCTCTCATTTGGAAACAGTTGGGCACAATAACTTCTCTGCTATTGATGCAGTCACAGAGATCCGAATTCACCAGCATTTTGTTTGATCTGTTTACTCGAGAGCTACTGTTCATATATTTTTGTTACTTTCTTAAAAAAGAATTCCAACTAGCCATCACATTTTCTGCATTTGTTGACGTAACAGAAGACTGCAAACAACGATGGTCATTTTGACAGAGGAAAGGTTTAGAGCAGGAGTTCCCAACCTAGGGTCCAGTGACCTCTCAGTTAATGGTAGGGATCCATGGCATAAAACGTGGTTGGAAACCCCTGGTTAAGAGGGATACCAGCTAAATGCAGGCAAGTGGGACAAGCTCAAGAAGATGCCTGGTTGGCATGGATGAGCTAGGCTGAAGGGTCTATTTCCATGCTGTATAACTCTATGAATCTATGGTTCTTGGGCTGAGCAAAGCATTTCTGAATGTTACTGAGTTTATATCAAATAACTTTGCAATTACCTACCAAGCTGTCCCTTATTACTTAAAATTAATTTCCAATTATACAGTTTTGTGCTAAAGTCTTAGACACATATGCATAGCTAGTGTAACGGCTACTCGAACAACCCAACACCGCTAAGTTTACCTAAGACTCTTGGTCAGTACTGTAGTAATTTTATGTATTGCACTGTACTGCTTTTACAAAAAAAAACATGTCTTATGTGAGTGATGATAGACCTGATTCTGATACGGGTCTCTAATGTGGGCTGAGAGTGGGAAGGAGGCAGGGCGAGGGAATCATGGTTCGGAAAAGTGGAAGGGAGAGGGGAGGAAGCAGGAAGCGCCAGAGAGACGTTCTGTAATGATCTATAGGCCAATTGTTTGGTAACAAATGACCTTGCCTGATGTTTCAGGGCAGGGTGTGTCTGCAACCACACAACCCTACCCTGGCACTCCTCTTCCACCTGTCCCACACCCCTCCCACAGTGCTTCACCCTTGGCATTCCCAACATCCTTTCCTCTCGCCTGATTTGCAAACTCACTCTCTGCTTCATATTCACAAATATACAGTATAGCCCCTTAGCTATATATATATACCTAAGACTTTTGCACGGTATCATATATTTTGAATTAGTTGACAATTGAACCAGTTCAGTCAAGAGTGAGTCCTTCTGCTCACTTGTTTTGACAAGATCATTCAATATCCCATGAGGAAGACCAGATACCCCTGCTGTTTGAGTTGAAATTTTTATTTTGGCTCTTTAGTTTCCAATAAAAAAATGTATTGGGGAACAAGTAGACAAGCATTGTATAAAGTCTGTGTGATCAGTATGTCTTCTTCCTTTAACAGTAATTGCTGCTTGCTTGATTTTAGCCAAGCAGAGAACTATGCACATTCAGAACTGCTCTTTGCACGTAGTAAATCTTTCACATTTCAATGCAGACTCTGATTTTTTTTTAGTAGGGCATATTGGTCTAGTCAGGAGAAGTCAAGTTGCAGGAAGGAAAGCTGAGGTTGATTCCTCTGATGCTGAACAAGTTAAAGAATCTGATAGCATTTGCTGAACCGGTGATTCTGTCAGCAAGCAGGGCGGTGGTAACAGAGTACGCTGGAACACCATCAACCGCAGGGTATCGTCCACCAACCACCCCTTGCCTCTCCCCCCAAACCGTCCTCCATGTAAATCACACACTAGTCTGACTTGGAGATATATCACCATTCCTTCATTGTTCCTCAATCCTCTAACTTCTTTGTGGATGAGGAACTGTATCTTCACCAGAAGAACCTCACAGTTTCAAGAGGTGGCCCAAAACCACCTTATGAAAGGCAATTAGGTGTGAGCAATAACTGCTGGCATTGCCAGTAATATCCACATCCTAAGAATGAATGAGTAAATCCCGTCTAGCCAGGGGGTGGAAGTGCGCTGTACAGTGAAAGCTGACAGAACTCAACACGGTCATTTTAAACTTCAGACGGAATAAAAACTTGGGAAGTTCTAGTTGAGTTATTTTGTTTATTCCCTCCTGGTTTACATATAAAAAGCATCTGTGAGCATCCTAGTGGCCCAGGGCAATACCTTTTTAGTAGAAGGGAATACCCTGCGGGTCTGAGAATTAAGTATCGTGCTTCACGGTTTAGCATGGGAAGATAGTGCAAAAGCTGCAGCCCCAATCAGGAAGCCAATCATTGGCAGTGTAAACATTTAAACTTGGGTTTAATTTCTAAATAAGTTTAGAAAAAATAAACACCAGCATGTATATTTACACGAGGATAAGGCTGCTTTGCAATCTGATCCTTAAGCATTTCCTTTAATTCATTCATTGCTAAAGGTACCATTTGGCATGTCTCACACTGCAGTTCCCTGATTCCAAGGAGGTGCCAGAGGGGTGCTGTTGATGCAGCTATAAAGAGCAAATGCCAACAGTAGCAAGTTTGGCACCACACAGTAAGTGACATAATGCGTTTAGTACTGAATAGCATTGGCTAACTGTTGAAAAGTTCTGTTGATACTCTGTCAAAGATTGTGAAGACTATTAAGCAGTTTCTATATATTTGTCTTTCTAGTTGCTTGACATCCCAGAAGAGTTGATGGACGACCATGATCTAATTGTAGATTACATCCTGACACCTACTCAAGTGATCAGAACAGATTGCAAACGTTCCAAACCTCAAGGAATTATATGGTCAAAGGTATAGCAACATTATTTATCTTCTATGCAGTTGTTTTTCTTTAGGAGAGAGTATGTCAAATTTGATGTTATTTGTCTCTCCATTTCTGCCTTTGGTCCTTCTGCATTTCTCCACATTTGTTATCCATTTACAAATTGACTTTATTGTTATTGGTCACTAAGAGGGACCAGAGAAAAGGGAATCTCACTTTCATAACCTCTTTCAGCAACTCAAACCCCAGCCTTCCCTGAATTTCTCCAATGCACAAAATGTACATTTCCCTGCCCTTGTTCATTAGAGATGTATTCCAGCTCCCACAACAATGCCAGCCCAACTTTAATCGTGCAACATTACAGCAATGTGCAATAATAAATTCAAGTATCGCTATGGAATAACCTTACTCCTTGTAAGGTTATGGAGAAAAGAATTGGAAAGAGGCTGAGTGGTGCCGTAACAACCACCTCTTACTCAATATCAGCAAGACCAAGGAGCTCATTATTGACATCAGGAGGAAGAAACCAGAGGTCTATGAGCCAGTCCTCATTAAGGAATCGAAGGTGGAGAGGGTCAACAAGTTTAAGTTCCTTGGAGTTATTATTTCAGAGGACCTGTCCTGGGCCCAGCACATTAATGCAATTGCGAAGAAAGCACGGCAGCGCCTCTACTTCCTTAGGAGTTTGCGAAGATTCAGTATGACATCTAAAACTTTGACAAACTGCTACAGATGTGTAGTGGTTGACGTGGTAGACTTCCAGTCTAAGATGGAATGGGTGAAGCACTGCAACTATTTGCTGGCAATCAATAGCCTGTAACTTCCCCTTTGGAGCTAATCATCTGACCCACCTGTATGACTTGGCATTTTTGCGGTGTGAACAGAAGTCTTGAAGGTAAAGGATGGCTGTGGTGTGGCAATATGGGCTGACTTAGAACCATAGAACATTACAGCACAGAAACAGGCCTTTTGGCCCTTCTTGGCTATGCCGAACCATTTTTCTGCCTAGTCCCACTGACCTGCACCTGGACCATATCCCTCCATGCACCTCTCATCCATGTACCTGTCCAAGTTTTTCTTAAATGTCAAAAGTGAGCCCTCATTTACCACTTCATCTGGCAGCTCATTCCACACTCCCACCACTCTCTGTGTGAAGAAGCCCCCCCCCCCATGTTCCATTTAAACTTTTCCCCTTCACCCTTAACCCATGTCCTGTGGTTTTTTTCTCCCCTTGCCTCAGTGGAAAAAGCCTGCTTGCATTCACTCTATCTATACCCATCATAATTTTATATACCTCTATCAAATCTCCCCTCATTCTTCTACGCTCCAGGGAATAAAGTCCTAACCTATTCAACCTTTCTCTGTAACTGAGATTCTCAAGTCCCGGCAACATCCTTGTAAACCTTCCCTGCAATCCTGACTTGAGGTGGCAGGATTCGGGCCTGAGAGCGGGGAATGAGCCAATGTTTGGCCATTGCTGGAGTGGATTGCAGGTGCTTCGATGCAGCAGAACCGAGGAGAGACAGAGTTGAGGCAGTGGGGTCTGAGCCCGAGTGACAGGAATGACCCGAGGTTTCGACGATTTAAGCCAGGCCAGACTGAACTTACTTTTATTGTTTGCACAATTTGTTTTTTTTTGCATATTGGGCATTAAAAGGTCTTTTTAAATGGTTTCTACTGAGTTTATTTGTTTAGTGGCTGCCTGTAAGGAGATGAATCTCAAGGTTGTATTTAGCATAAATATTTTGATAAATAAATGTACTTTGAACTTTGGAGAGTATATTGACTGGCAACATCACAGCCTGGTATGGAAACACCAATACATTTGAATGGAAAATCCTACGAAAAGTAGTGGATACGGTCCAGTCCATCATGGGATAAGCCTTTCTCACCATTGAGTACATCTAGACAAAACACTGTCATAGGAACGCAGCATCCATCATCAGGGACCCCTACCACCCTCCCATCTCTACCACTTTCTTCTCACTGCCGCAATCAGGAAGATAGTACAGGAGCCTCAGGAATCACACCACTAGGTTTGGGAACGTTTATTACCCCTCAACCATCAGGCTCTCAAACCAAAGGTGATAGCTTCACTCAACTTCACTTGCCCCATTACTGAACTGTTCCCATAACCTATGGACTCACTTTCAAGGACTCTTCATCTCATGTTCTCGATATTTATCTTCAACCCATTCCAAGGCTAAAATGATAGCAACCATCTCAGACATAAATACTGATAGTTTATCTGACAATCTTTTCTTAATCATATCCTGCAACTTTAGAACGTAAACAGAAACATCTGAACAACCTGTCTCAGGATCTTTTGGACCATCTGTACAGATATATAAGAAGCCATAATACCTGCCTTGCATAAATTGCTGAACTTCCTGTGTCACCGATACACATTCATTCTGCACCTTGATCTTTTCTTCAAGGCTTAAATCAACCAAAGGAAAAGGGAAAAACCATGGAGAAGTGACAGAACACTGGGTCTGTATTCCACATTAAACAACCCAAGAGTCTTGTGCCCATTCAATTCCCATCCACCCAAAACTTTCGAGTCCTCCCAACAGTCTATTAATGTTGACAATATTGAATGGCCAGCTTTATATCCTCTTCCGTTAACCCAATAAGCCAATGCTAATTGTAACCTGGTGGAGATGTAAAGTTACTTCACAATTAATGCCAAAATCTGGATTGATTTAATAGCACCACAACATAATCTCAATTCTTGAGCTTGAACATTATCTAGGAATTTTGGGACTGCTGCTGGGGTTGACCCATAAGCAGCAACAGAATCTCTTGACCATGACTGCATGCTATTACGCATTGGGTTATCACCACATGATTGGCTGATTAGATATTTGCATTAATGTGCAGGTGTACCTAATAAAATGGCCACCAAGTGCACATGGAATTGGTCTGCAAATGAAGGATTTACCTGGCTGTGGACAGAAATTTGCAATTTACAGATGTAAATTGAATGCATCTTTTTCTTTAAAAGTCCTGACGAAGGGTCTCGGCCTGAAACGTCGACTGCGCCTCTTCCTATAGATGCTGCTTGGCCTGCTGCGTTCACCAGCAACTTTGATGTATGTTGCTTGAATTTCCAGCATCTGCAGAATTCCTGTTGTTTGCATCTTTTTCTTTCCCAGTTTTGGATCATGTGTTAATCATTCTAGGCACATTTATTTCAATAGTTGTAGAAGGCCATTCCGGAAGCATCCCACAACCTTTTGTGTACGTAAAAAGGAGGGACATGCAAATGCAAACATAGCTGCAGTTTAATGCCCTCTCTTGCTACTGGCACAGCCTAGCTCCCATCAGAGTCATTGGATAATGGCCAATCCTATCCAACCCCATGTGGTGATCTACTGCCCAGTTCCCACTGAGCTGCATTGGCAGGTCACCTAGGTTATGGTGCTGAGGCCTGAGCCCGAACATAATGACATAGGTTTTTAGCTACTGAACTTGCGGTTCTTTTAACCAAAAACTAGCTGTCACCCTCCTGCGCCAGAGACAAGCTTTTGCTCACATTAAACATTCCGTAACCGTTGCATCAGTTTTATCATGTACCTTTTCTCTTGGGGACAGGTGGATTCAGAGATGATGAAAAAAATTCCTATCCTAAAAAGCTTTCACTTCAAGGAAAAGCAAGAGGGCAAGGATGTTACGCTGAAGGATGAAAGATGCGTCTATACAAAAGAGATGATAAGGAAAGGTGCAACCACAACACTAATGGAAAAACACCCATTAGGAATGGCTGGAAATTGCAATGATTGTGAAAAACAAACAGAATTTGACAGTAAAAGACAATTTAATCCTCCAGGCAGAGTTACTACAGTGTATATGGGTAATATACCTCGAGGTATGAGAGTCAGTGAATTGAAGAACATTTTGAGAGACCACAATGCAGTTCCATTACGTCTAAACTGGCAGGGTGCACAACACCGAGCTTTTCTTGACTATCAGGATGAGAAAACTGCAGAAGCTGTTGTAACTTCACTCTCAGGCTTAAGTTTAAGTGGGAGTACCATTCGAGTTGAACTTGCCAACAAGAAGCGTGACAACAGATTGAGAAGTCAAACAAATGTACATGTGAACTGACAGCCTTTAACATGATCACATAATAAAATTGTTAATATCAAACTTTAAATGCCAAAAATATTATTGTTCTTACTCATAATAAATAACTAAATAAAGGCATCTTGCAAGACAAGACCATGGATCTGCACCTGGAAAGTCTTCACTCTCCAGGGCGCAGGCCTGGGCAAGGTTGTATGGAAGACCAGCAGTTCCCCATGCTGCAAGTCTCCCCTCTCCACGACACCAGTGTTGTCCAAGGGAAGGGCATTAGGACCCATACAGCTTGGCACCAGTGTCATTGCAGAGCAATGTGCCTTCCTCAAGGACACAACACGTTGCCTCGGCTGGGGCTCGAACTCACAACCTTCAGGTCACTAGTCCAGCGCCTTAACCACTTGGCCACGTGTCCATACATTTGTTCTTACTCAAATGTATAATTAGAATGGAATCAGTTCTTATAGACATTGTCTTTGCTTTTGTTGTCCTTTTTATAAGATGGAATTCAAACAGGTGAAAAACACCAAGGACACTGAGACTATGTAATGAGGACAGAGGGCACATCTTTGAAAGGATATGGGGCCCTGTATTGGACTTTCTTACGGGGTGAGGACTGAGGTTTTTTGGTGCGGTGCACCTCTGCTGTGTGTGTTTGCTTTTGCCTTTATATTTTTCTCCCTTACGCTGCTCAATATTTACTTTGATTTTGTTATGGTTGTGGTTTTTGTGGATGTGCTGCATTTTTGTTTTTTTTTGTTTGTAAAAATAAAACTTTAAAAAATAATATAAAAAAAGAAAAACATCAAGGAATATTTTCAATTCACTAATAGTCAATAGAATAAGAAATCTTAATCTGTATAAACACTGTACTACCCTGATATTTAGAAATAATACCTGAAGTATTCTGCATGCTTCTGATAATACTTAGTCTCTAATCCTGTGAACTGCTTTTCCAGAAACATTGAACTTTATACTTCATTGTCGCCAAACAATTGATACTAGAATGTACAATCATCACGGCGATATTTGATTTTGCGCTTGCCGCTCCCTGGATTATACAATTATATATTATATAATCAGAATCAAGCTTATTATCACTGGCATATGACGTGAAATTTGTTAACTTAGCAGCAGCAGTTCAATGCAATACATAATCTAGCAGAGAGAGGACAAAATAATAATAAATAAAACAAAACATGTTAATAAATAAACAAGTAAATTGCTGCTGGCTTTATAGCTGTTCCCTCATATTAACCTTTATAAAGTATTGAGTGAATTTTCATGGCTGATAATTGATATCCCCAATTTATATTCTCCTTTAGAGAATGATTGTACTAATTTCTCTTTTGCTTGGATTATTAGCTGCATTCATTCCATTTTGTACATGATGTTTTATGTAATCAAAATTATTAGAACTTGTTAAATTTGATCCATTTCAGGTTTATTGTAGTGACATCTGTTTCCAATGTTTTAAGGAGTCTTGTAAGTAATTGAAGAATTGGGCATGGACCATTCCAGTAGCTTGCTTTCCAACAGAATGGGACTCAGGAAAGATGGCATGAAATCTGCTTCACAGGAAAGGTCCGTGCTGACCTGTTTATCTGCTGAGTCCCATCTACCTGGACCCAGACCTTAGCTGCTCATACCTCTCTTATCCATCTTAAAGTCAAAGCCTGTCCCGAGCCTTGTAGGCTCATCGGGCCGGTGTTTATGCCGGTTTCCGTGGCGTGAAGTGACTGAGAGTGCGAGACTCCCCCCCGCCCCCCCGCCCCCCCCCCCGGATAGGATGCCAGTCTATCGAGAGGTTAACCCCCAGCATTTTGCCGGTACCCATTTTCAGCTGGGTGAACTGGAGTAATGTGTGGTTAAGTGCCTTACTCAAGGACACAACACGCTGCCTCAGCTGGGGCTCAAACTCACGACCTTCAGATCACTAGTCCAACACCCTAACCGCTTGGCCACACACCACTCTCATCCATGTACATAGAACATAGAATAGTACAGCACAATACAGGCCCTTTGGGCCAGAATGTTGTGCCGACCCTTAAACCCTGCCTCCCATATAACCACCCCCCACCTTAAATTCCTCCATATCCCTATCTAATAGTCTCGTAAATTTCACTAGTGTATCTGCCTCCACCACTGACTCAGGCAGTGTATTCCACGCACCAACCACTCTGTGTAAAAAACCTTCCTCTAATATCCCCCTTGAACTTCCCACCCCTTACCTTAAAGCCATGTCCTCTTGTATTGAGCAGTGGTGCCCTGGGGAAGAGGTGCTGGCTATCCACTCTATCTATTCCTCTTAATATCTTGTACACCTCTATCATGTCTCCTCTCATCCTCCTTCTATCCAAAGAGTAAAGCCCTAGCTCCCTTAATCTCTGATCATAATGTATACTCTCTAAACCAGGCAGCATCCTGGTAAATCTCCTCTGTACCCTTTCCAATGCTTCCACATCCTTCCTATAGTGAGGCAACCAGAACTGGACACAGTACTCCAAGTGTGGCCTAACCAGAGTTTTATAGAGCTGCATCAATACCTCGCGACTCTTAAACTCTATCCCTTGACTTATGAAAGCTAACACCCCATAAGCTTTCTCAGCTACCCTATCTACCTGTGAGTCAACTTTCAGGGATCTGTGGTCGTGTACCCCGAGATCCCTCTGCTCCTCCACACTACCAAGTATCCTGCCATTTACTTTGTACTCTGCCTTGGAGTTTGTCCTTCCAAAGTGTACCACCTCACACTTCTCCAGGTTGAACTTCATCTGCCACTTCTCAGCCCACTTCTGCATCCTATCAATGTCTCTCTGCAATCTTTGACAATCATCTACACTATCCACAACACCACCAACATTTGTGTCGTCTGTAAACGTGCCAACCCACTCTTCTACCCCCATATCCAGGTTGTTAATAAAAATCACGAAAAGTAGTGGTCCCAGAAGCAATCCTTGTTGGACACCACTAGTCACAACCCTCCAATCCGAATGTACTCCCTCCACCATGACCCTCTGCTTTCCACAGGCAAGCCAATTCTGAATCCACCTGGCCAAACTTCCCTGGATCCCATGCCTTCTGACTTTCTGAATAAGCCTACCGTGTGGAACCTTGCCTTACTAAAATCCATGTAGATCACATCCACTGCACTACCCTCATCTCTATGCCTGGTCACCTCCTCAAAGAACTTTATCAGGCTTGTTAGACATGATCTGCCCTTCACAAAGCCATGCTGACTGTCCCTGATCAGACCATGATTATCTAAATGCTCACAGATCCTAAGAACCTAAGAATCTTCCAACAGCTTTCCCACCACAGACGTAAGGCTCACTGGTCTATAATTACCCGGACTATTGGTACTACTTTTTTTGAACAAGGGGACAACATTTGCCTCCCTCCAATCCTCCGGTACCATTCCTGTGGACAACGAGGACATAAAGATCCCAGCCAGAGGCTCAGCAATGTCTTCCCTTGCCTTGTGGAGCAGCCTGGGGAATATTCCATCAGACCCCTGGGGACTTATCCATCCTAATGTAGTTTAACAACTCCAACACCTTCTCTCCCTTAATATCAACATGCTCCAGAACATCAACCTCAGTCATATTGTCCACACCGTCATCAAGTTCCCTCTCATTGGTGAATACCGAAGAGAAGTATTCATTGAGGACCTCGCTCACTTTCACAGCCTCCAGGCACATCTTGGGGTTTTCCTTTACCCTACTCGCCAAGGCCTTCTCATGCCCCCTTCTTGCTCTCCTCAGCCCCTTCTTAAGCTCCATTCTTGCTACCCTATATTCCTCAATAGACCCGTCCGACCCTTGCTTCCTAAACCTCATGTATGCTGCCTTCTTCCACCTGACTAGATTTTCTTCCTCACTTGTCACCCATGGTTCCTTCACCCTACCATTCTTTATCTTCTTCACCAGGACAAATTTATCCCTAACATCCTGCAAGAGATCTCTAAACATCAACCACATGTCCATAGTACATTTCCCTGCAAAAACATCATCCCATTTCACATCGGCAAGTTCTAGCGTTATAGCCTCATAATTTGCCCTTCCCCAATTAAAAATTTTCCTGTCCTCTCTGATTCTATCCTTTTCCATGATAATGTTGAAGGCCAGGGAGTGGTGGTCACTGTCCCCCAGATGCTCACCCACTGAGAGATCTGTGACCTGACCCAGTTCATTACCTAGTACTCGATCTAGTATGGCATTCCCCCTAGTTGGCCTGTCCACATACTGTGACAGGAATCCATCCTGGACACACTTAACAAATTCTGCCCCATCTAAACCCTTGGAACTAATCAGGTGCCAATCAATATTAGGGAAGTTAAAGTCATCCATGATAACAACCCTATTATTTTTGCACCTTTTCAAAATCTACCTCCACTCTGCTCCTCGGTATCTCCGCTGCTACCAGGGAGCCTATAGAATACTCCCAATAGAGTAACTGCTCCCTTCCTGTTCCTGACTTCTACCCATACTGACTCAAAAGAGGACCCTGCTACATTACCCACCCTTTCTGTAGCTGTAATAGTATCCCTGACCAGTAATGCCGCCCCCAGCTATCCCTTTTAAAGCGCTGAAATCCAGGAATATTGAGAATCCATTCCTGCCCTGGTGCCAGCCAAGTCTCTGTAATGGCCACTACATCATAATTCCATGTATGTATCCAAGCTCTCAGTTCATCACCTTTGTTCCTGATGCTTCTTGCATTGAAGAACACGCACTTTAGCCCCTCTACCTTACTACCTTTACACCCTTTTTTCTGCTTCTCTTTCCTCAAAGCCTCGCTATATGTTAGATCTGGTTTTTCTCCATGCACTATACTTGCAGTTCTCGCATGACTTTTATCCTCCACCACCTCAGTATCTGCTCTAACACTCTGGTTCCCCTCCCTCTGCAAATCTAGCTTAAACCCCCCAGAGCAGCACTAGCAAACCTGCCCGCAAGGACGTTAGTCCCCCTCCAGTTCAGGTGCAACCTGTCCCGTCAGAACAGGTCCCACCTTCCCTGGAACAAGGCCCAGTTGTCCAGAAGCATGGAGCCCTCCCTCCTGCACCAACTCCTTAGCCACGTATTTAGCTGCATTATCTTCCTATTTCTAGCCTGGCATGGGTAGCAATCCTGAGGTTGCAACCCTGGAGGTCCTGTCCTTCAACTTTGCACCTAACTCCCTAAACTCTCTTTGCAGGACCTCCTCCTTCTTCCTATCCACATCATTGGTCCCTACATGGACCACGACATCTGGCTGCCCACATTCCCTCTTGAGAATACTGAGAACTCGATCCAAGATATCGCGGACCCTGGCATCAGGGAGGCAACAGAACATCCGGGATTCTCGATCTCTTCCACAGAACCTCTTATCTGTCCCCCTAACTATCGAATCCCCTATCACTACTGCTCTCCTCTTTTTCCTCCTTCCCTTCTGAGCTGAGGGTCCAGTCTCAGTGCCAGAGACGCGATCACTACAATTTGTCCCTGGTAGGTTGTCCCCCAGCTACAGTATCCAAAATGGTATACTTATTGTTGATGGGAACGGCCACAGGGGTGCTCTGCTATTTCTGTCTATTCCCCTTCCCTCTCCTGACAGTCACCCAGCTACCTGTCTCCTGACTTTTAGGGGTGACTATCTCCCTGAAACTCCTGTCTATTTCTGCCTCTGACTCACAAAGGATCCGAAGTTCATCCAGCTCCAGCTCCAGTTCCCTAACTCGGTTTGTCAGGAGCTGCAGCTGGATGCACCTTTTACAGGTGTAGTCATCAGGGACAATTGTGCCCACCCTGACTTCCCATATATTGCCAACGGAGCACTCGACTGCCCTAACTGCTGCCTCCATTACCTACTCCTAAGTTAATTAGATTAATTAAAGGAACTTACCCAGCCTTACCTCACTGGGAGCAGGCTTGTCCTCAGCCTCTGCTCACCGAAGCCTCTCGAGCCAAAGCCTTCCTACTCTGTCTCCCACTACTCCATCGCCTGCTCCTACGACGCCCGCTCCGTTAATCTACTCACTTTTTAAACTCTCCCGCTGTCTCGCAGGCCGCTCTTCACGCACTTGCGCAATCGTGTCCTGTTCAAACTGCCGAAGAAATGGCCTCCCCTTCTCAAGCTGCTCGCTTTTTAAACTCTCCCGCCCTCTCCCACTGTGCCTAACAAAATCTGTCATAAATGTGGCAATTAAACCCGCATCCTCTGCTTCTGCTAGCAGCTCGTTCCACACTCACACCACCCTCTGAGTGAGGAAATCCCCCCTCAGGCTCTCCTTAAATATTTCACCTTTCACCCTGAACCTATGACCTCTAGTTCTAATCTCAGCCAACCTCCAGGGGAAAAGCCTGCATGTATTTTCCCTATCTATACCCTTCATACCTTTGTAAATCTCTGTAAGATCTCCCCTCATTCCCCTACTGCCAGGATATAAAGTCCTAACCTATTTAACCTTTCCCTGTAAGTCAAATCCTGGCAACATCCTGTAACTTTTCTCTCTATTCTTTCAAGCTTATTGGTATCTTTCCTGTAGATACTGTAGGTGAGCAGAACTGCACACAATATTCCAAATTCACATCACAGAAGTCTTATACAACTTCAACATAACATCCTGACTCCTGTACACAGGGCTCCATTTATGAAGGCTAATGTACCAAAAGCTCTCTTTATAACCCTATTTACCTGTGATGCAACTTTCAAGGAATTAGGGATCTGAATTCCCAGACCCCCTTGTTCTACCACACTCCTCAGTGCCCTAACAGTCGCTGTGTAAGTCCTATTCTGGTTTGTCCCGCCTAAGTGCAACACCTCACGCCTAACACACGTCTGCATTAAATTCCATTTGCCATTTTCCAGCCTATCTTTATCCAGCTGGTCCAAATCCTACTGCAAGCATTCGTAGCCTTCCGTACCGTCCACTACACGCCCCCCCTCCCCCAATTTTGATGTCATCTGTATAGGCCGTAAGTCATAGGAGAAGAATTAGGCAATTTGGCCCATCATGACTGCCCCACCATTTGATTATAGCTGATTTATTTTCCCTCTCAACCCATTTCATCTGTCTTCTCCCCCTAACCTTTGGTGACCTTACTAATCAATAACCCAACAATCACTGCTTTAACAGCAGTCTGTAGCAATGAATTCCACAGATTCACTACTCTCTGGCTAAAGAAATTCCTCCTCACCTCTGTTCTAGGGGGGTGTCCTTCTATTCTGAGGCTGTGCCCACTTGTCCTAGACTCTCCTATTATTGAAGACAACCTCACCACGTGCGCTCCAACGAGGTCTTTCAATATTCAGCAGGTTTCAATAAGCTCTCCTCTCATTTTCCTAAACTCCAGCAAGTACAGGCCCAGAGTACTCATACATTAACTCTTTCATTCCCAAGATTATTCTTGTGAACCTTCTCTGGACCCACCTCAATGCAACCCTCTCCAAAACTAGTCATAATACTCCAAATGCGGTCTGACCAATGCTTATAAAATTACAAACATTCTAATAAAAGTCATAAATTCTTTTAAAAAAAAGTGTAGTTAGGGCTCAGTAAGAAGCCAACACAAATTTCAGATTTTATGATCAATCTGATTTCATGCAGCGTTATAAAAGCAATCCAGAAACCGACCTAAGTGCCCTAGCTTTAAGTCACTTAATTCTGTATAACAGAGCAACAAGGTCTGTTGCAGACATACAGTCTTAGACACACGTATACGGCTAGGGTGCCCGAGAATTTTGCACAGTACTGTAGTAACTTTATGTATTGCACTGTACTGCTACTACAAAAACCAACAAATTTCACAACATACATGAGTGATGATAAATCTAATTCTGATGTGGGTCTCTACTGTGGACTGAGAGTGAGAAGGGGACAAGAAGAGGGGGAATCATGGTTGGGAAAAGGAAGGGAGAGGAGAAGGAGTGGGAAGCACCAGAGAGACATTCTGTGATGATCATTAAACCAATAGTTTGGAATCAAATGGCCTTGCCTTGTGTCCCATGGCTGGGTGTGTCTGCACCCACACTATCTCTGGCTCTGGCACTCCTCTGCCACCTGTCCCCCAGTGCTCCACCCTCACCATTCCCAATACCTTTTGCTCCTGCCAGATTAACAAACTCACTCCACACTCCACGTTGACAATACAGGACTATCCAAAAGTCTTGGCCTCACAGGTTATATATACTGAGACCCGAGCTATATAAGCCTAAGACTTTTGGTCAGTTCTATAACAGTTCTGAAGCAACACACAAACCTCCAGTTCACATTCTTATGAATCGTCTTTGGACCATCTCCAATGCCAGCACATTATTTCTTAGATATGGGATCAAAACTGCTCACAATATTCCAAGTACAACCTGACCAATGCCTTAAAAAGTCTCAGTATTACATCCCTGCTTTTTTATAACTGGTCTGTTCAAATTGAATGCTTATGTTCCATTTGCTTCACTCACTACTGATTCAACCTACAAGTTAACCTTTAGGGAGTCATGCACTAAGACTCCCAAGTCCCTTTGCACCTCCAATTTCTGAATCAGCTCCTCATTTAGAAGATAAACTATGCCTTCATTTCTTCTACTAAACTGACTACATTTCCCTGTGGTGTATTCGATATGCCACTTCTTTTCCCATTTTCTTAATCTGTCCAAGTCCTTCTGCAGACTCCCTCCTTCCTCAACACTACCAGCTCCTCAACCTATCTTTGCATCATCCACCAACTTAGCCACAAAGCCATTACCCAGATCATTGACATTTAATGTGAAAAGTAGTGGATCCAACACCAGCCCCTGCAAAACACCACGAATCACTGGCAGCCAACCAGAAAAGCCCCCTTTATTCCCTCTGCTTGTACTGCCACTTAGCACTGGTGCTCTAAAGCGATGCACCAAATACTATGGTACTGTGCCACATTAAGAATAAAACAATGTTTGATTCTTAATGCGTTGGGCAAATACGAAGGAAGAACAAATAAATTCTTTGTCCTCAACCTAAAATTAAAATGTGAATACATATTTTCTATTCTGCAGCAAAACAATGAACAAATGGATATAATATTAAACAGCTAATTGACTGGACTGGAATCATATTTTCAAAGCAGTGAAGGCATTTTTCTGTTGCAAATACTGAACAATCCTGAATAATTTGCTCTGCTTAGATGTTGCCATGTTGTCACTGATAAATTCTTTGTACCTACAGTTCAGAGACATGAGAGAGACTGCAGATGCTGGAAATCTGGAGCTTTTTTGTCTGGAAACCTTCTGTTTAGAGGCTGATTCATGAATAGGTGCCAAACAAACAACATTTGCTTGAAATTCCCAAACAAATTAATTAAAGGCTATTTCTTGTAGCTATATTTGGAATGGCAGCTGTTCTATTGAAGTTTAAAATGCTGATTCTTTCCATCGATTTGGAAAAGCCTGTGCTTAAAGGAAATTTGAACCTAGGAACTATACCCCAGAAACAGGCTATTTGGCCCATCGCAGATCTGAGAGTGCTTGCTCTTGAGTTGAAGCTGATTTTGCACACCTGTCTTTTCCCCAGTTTCCATTTCAAATATTTATCCAGACTATATTAAAAAATGTTTAGACTTTGCCTCAATAGTCACTTGTGGCAAACCATTCCATTTTTAATAACTCTCTGTGTGTAAAAAATATTTTCAACCTTAGTGTTTGCTCTTTGGAAAATCCTGAATCTATGCCCCTTTTTACTGACTTGTCAACCAGTGTAAATAATCGCCTTCTCTTTTCCCTACTCAAAAATGTCCATCATTTTGATAGCCTTTGATTCACTTCTCAATCACTTCTAGATTTTTTAATGAAAAAGTTTGCATTTTCTAGGATTTATTTTAAAACAGATTACATATTGCAAAACCTGTGTCAGGCAATGATGGAGTGCCTGGACGGAGTGTATGACTGACAGCAAGCAATCTTCTATGGCAAAATTGATCTTGATCAATCTGCCACACACATTCAGAAGTGTTCTCACCAAGCACGGCTGGAAACCCAGTCGCCTCTGTTCTAGCTAGTTGAGGTATTGTCCTGTGCAACTGATCTCATTTTTCCCCACAGTTAGCAATACCAAATACTACCACCAGGGGGAGTAAGTCAGAAGGAAGAGTCAAGATTCAGTCTACGTTACTCAACAGCTCTTAAGTTTTTTAAATATTTTATTTCTTTATAAGACTTATTTACCATGGTGTGAAATCTCCATTAACAAAACAAACTGAATGTATATAATCAATTTGTTAACTCTAATAACAGAAATCGTGTGTTTCAGAATCAAAATTAGATCGGGAATGTACAAGGTAACACAAGGTAAATCATTCAAAAAGAAAAAGTCATCTAACTTCTTTAAGAGTGCTCAATTGAACTTGAAATCAAATTGATGTGAATTCCATTGAGGGCAATTTTATCACCCTGCTATTAATTAAATCCTTTCCTTCTGAAGTGCAATGAGCTATGTCTGTGTCTGAAATTGTTGCTCTCTACTGTTGCAACTTTGGCAAATGCCCCAGAGAAACAGTTTTAAAATGCTATAGTTCGCTTAATGCCAAAAGCAGCCATTCACACTACTTGGTACACAGCAGTGGATCAAGAGGGGCCTCGTGCAATTGCATAGAGTACTAGAATATGCAGCACAGAAGTGACCCTTAAGGTTCACCACGTCCATACTGACTACTTTGCCTGTCCACACTCATTTCATCACGGGTTATAGACAAAAGAGTTTTAAAGATGAACCAGACTAGATAAAATAAAAATCTGGAGAGAAAAACCTCAATAGGGCAGAAAAAAACTTAAGATTCCTCGAGTTCTAGAGTCAAAAGAGTAATCCAACATGGAAACAAAACCATTTGGCCCAACTCGCTATGCTAACCAAGGTGCCCAGCTAAGCTTGTTTTACTTGCCTTTGTTGGGTCCATATCCTTCCAAACCTTTCCTATCTATGTACCTGTCCAAATTCTACTTATATTCAGGTTGCCACTGACTTCCATTTTAGGATAGTTTAAAACTTTGGTAACCCCTGAACCACTAACTGATGTGATGTATTCTTTAACTACAATCATAGAATCATCAAAACGTGGAAAGAAGTCATTCACTCCATTGAACTGGTGCCATCTCTCCATAAAAGCAATATAATCTGCTCCATTTCCCAGTTTTCGCTCTTTAATATAGAACCATTACATTGTTACCTTTACAAAATCCTTACTGCAATTCACAATCCTTTTGAGTGAGAGACAAACTGAGTTTTGAGTCATATCTATGGGAGCAACAAGTGGCATTGGGCAAGGCTTAGAGAGAGAGTGGTGCCAGTCCAAAGTACAGCAGTGTAACCATGCTCCGTGCCAAAGGGGTAAACTGGCACTTGATGCTCTGAATGATCCTCAATAACCACCTACACATTCAGACAGAAGTATATAATATTTCATTACAAGAGAATGAACAAAGGACAAGTATTTTTGCTTCTACCGATAACTTTTCCTCCAGTTTAGTGAAAGTGAGTAGACAGCCATAACAAGCAGAAACAGCCTCAATATCTGTTTGTGGCCTTTCAGTATAATTTTAAATCATTTCTTATATTTTTCTGAATGATTCTGTCTAATTAAAATTACATAGTGCATTCAAATGAGAAATATTGTCAATATTCGTGACCAAGTCATGGTTGATATTACAGTAGATGATGTAAATATATTCATTTCTATGGACATTACAATGTGGGTTATTTTTCAGACAGTTCATAGAGTAGGCTGCAAAACACTGATGCAAGCTTTGGAAGATTTACTCTGTTGTATATGCAGCTAAACTTTGAAGGTACTATTAAACATGATGCCAAGTGGTAATATCTCTGCAAAAATTCTATCTATGTTTATAAGAACAGCTTTTTCATGTTATATTATACATAAATATGTTTTATTCAGAGGAAAACAAAGGATTTCAGACAATCTAGACACAGACTCTATTTTTTAGGCAACTTTTAATAGTTAAAATACAATCATTGACTGAGATAAAGATTAATATCTTGGGTACAAGACCTTTACTGGGTCTGAAAGGTAACCACAACACGTTTACAGAAGTGAACATGGATGGGAAGGTCAATGAATAAATCTTAATGTCTGATGCTCATTATGATCACGGAAAATGCAGCTCGTGAGCTTAATGGCCTGTGAATGAGTTTTTATAAAGCTTTCAAAGTGATGAAAAGGTGCTGGATGACATATAAAGTTCATCTCAGTCAAGCAGCCTGAAGGTATTTGGAAGTCAGAAAAGAAATTTGGCCAGCAAGTCATGTTGTGACTCCTGTAGTACCAAACGCAAATTGTGGGAATATTTTTCCAACCTTGGCAACCTTGGTTGCCACTTTGACCTTCATCAGTTTTACAGTCTTTTGCCTGTTTGTCCTGCACTGGCAGCAGTTCCTGGAGATATAAGCTAAGCCAAGCACTATAAGGTATGGAATTTCCTGGCATTGTGCAAGGAGGAATGGGAAATCTCCCCCTTCAGTGCTTGACCTAGGGATGGGATATGAGAGCAGATATTGTTGTAAAACACAGTTTGGGTGATGGGTAAGAGGAGAATAAGATGAGAACAAGAAAATACTGGATAAATAAAAGCGGAATGAGATGGAAATGGACTGTTAAATGTACACTTGTAATGACACAAGGCAATTTATGATTTATCGGGTGTCTACCCACATGTTCACTCCTTCCTCCTCTTCTCTCCCTCGTCTACATACAGCCCACCTCTTGCTTCACCCCTCCCCTCACCCCTTTCTGTCTGCACTCTACCTTTCAGTCCAGATTATCCATTTCACCAGTGCTATTAGACGCTCTGCGTTCCTCCAGCAGTTTGTTTTTGTTCTGGTTCATTTATATAGCCAATGGACCACAGCCAAGCTCTGCAGGCCCGCAGCATCTATAAGGGTTTACTGGTGCACAATTAAACAGTTAGTGGTCTCGGAGTAGAAGGACTCTGTGCGTGAGTGCATTCCTAAACAATATCACATACGTCAGATTTCAGTCAAATTGGTTCCTTACACAACATATAACGGAATGACAGAGAGCACTGGATACAGCAAAGGCAAAAGGGCTAGACAGCATCCTGGCTGTATTACTGAAGCCTTGTGTGTGGTGCTGGTTGTGCCTGCAGCCTATCTGTTAAAAGTACAGATATAACTTTGCCATTGTTGGATGAGTGGCAACACTCAGGCAATGCAGGAGGAACTCAGCAGGTCAGGCAGCATCAATGGAAATGAATAACCAGTCGAGGCTTCAGGCCGAGACCCTTCTTCAGGACTGGAAAGGAAGGGGGGAGATGCCAGAATAACAAGGTAGGGGGAGGGGAAGGACAATAGCTCAAAGGTGACAGGTAAAGCCAAGTGGGTGAGAAAGGTAAAGGGCTGGAGAGGAAGGAGTCTAATACTTTGTACTTTATACTTTTTAATAGGAGAGGAGAAAGGACAATAGGAGAAAGAGAACATGGAGGGGACCCAGGGAGAGGTGATAGACAGGTGAGAATAGAAGAAGATGGGAGAGAGAAGTTTTTTTTTACCAGAAAGCAAAATTGATATTCATGTCTTCAGGTTGGAAGCTGCCCAGACAGAACATAAGCTGTTGCTCCTCCACGCTGAGGGTGGCCTCATCATGGCACAAGAGGAGGCCATGGACCGACATGTCAGATCCTGATGCTTCTGCAATCCAAAGGTTCTTCAGAAGTCAAAAATGAGGCATAAAATGTGTTACTTAAAGCTGTTTTATTAAATGTTACAAGGACAAGGAGTATCAAAAGAACAAACAAAAAGACCAGTCTAAAATGTAGTCATGATCTTCTCCTACTCAGACTTGAGATAACAAAAATATTTCAGTGATAACTATCCACATAAGTATAAAATAGCCAGATTTAAGTAGTGCGTTACCTGCTATTGAAAACTAAGGTTTTTTTTTTGCTTGCTATTTTGAATGTGCTGTGTGTGTTTTACACCTTGGCCTCAGATGAGCACTGTTTCATTGGGCTGTGTCTATGTATGGTTGAATGACAATTAAACTTGCATTTGAAAAATACAGATGCAACTGTATCGTAATTACGAGGAAATTCACTGAACAGTATAGGTGATTGTATAAAAATACAAAGAAGCATAGGAAAGTTAAACTACAGGAAAAATAACAGTTCCTCAGCCCCAGTACAACAACATCGACTTGACAGTGTGAACTTTGACCTTGTACGTGCTGTTCACATAATGCAGGACTATTCAAATCTGTCTAATTACCACTCTCAAATAACCTACTCACTGGCATCTACTTTGGGTTTCACCAAGACCACTTGGCTCCAAATCTTGACATACATCATTCAATCATATACCAAAAAAAAAGCATTTTAGTGGTGAGGAGATGGTAACTTACCTTGATGTCAGATACAGTAGTTCATGGGGTGTGGTAATATGGAACTATAGTAAGAGTGAGTTCAAGAAACATCAAGGGGTAAAAACTCTAATGGTGAAAGAACAGAATACAGTTCTGCGCAAAAGTCTTAGGCACATATACAATATATAGGTAGGATGTCTAAAACTTTTGCACAGTACCGTATTGTCAACAAGAAGCGACGAGCAAGTCTGCAAATCTGGCGGGAGCAAATAATGTTAGGAATGGTGAGGGTGGAGTGCCACAGGAGGGGCATGGGGCAGGTGGCAGAGAAGGAGTGCCAGGGCATGGGTGTGGCAGACACACCCAGTCCTGAGACCATAAGACCATAAGACATAGGAGCAGAATTAGGCCATTCAGCCCATCGAATCCATTCTGCCGATTCAGCATGGTTGATCCCAGATCCCATTCAAACTCATACACCTGCCCTCTCATCATATCCCTTTATGCCCCCAAACAATCAGGAATCTATCAACTTCAGCTTTGAATGTACCCATGGAATTGGTTTCATCCGCAGTCTATGGCAGAGCATTCCACAGATTCACCACTCATTGGTTAAAAAAAGCCCTCCTTACTTCTGTTCCAAAAGGTCATTTGATTCCAAACAATTGGTTTATTGATCATTACAGAATGTCTCTCTGGTGCTTCCTGTTCCCTACCCCTCCCTTCCCCTTTTCTCAACCATGATTCCTCTCTCCCTGTCCCCTTCCCGCTCTCAGTCCATAATAGAGATCCATATCAGAATAAGGTTTATCATCACTCACATACGTCATGGTTTTTTTTGTGTGGTAGCACTACAGTGCAATACATAAAGTTATTGCAGTGCTGTGCAGAGGTTTTAGGCACACTACCTATACATGTGTGCCTAAGACTTTTGAACAGTACTGTATATCACTCCAAAGAGGACGGTGGTTATTGTAGGTTAATCATCTAAATCCAACCCCCCTCCCACATCAGTTCCTCTTTACTGGGCCCAATCCCGTTCGGTTATATCGATGACCTCCATCCCATTCAAGATCAGAAGCAGGAGTGTTTGCTGATACTTGCACGGTATTCAACATTGTACTGCCATTCGGCTCAGTACATCACGGGTAAGGCCCTCCCAACCATTCAACGCATCTAATTATGAATCGAAAATACACGTGGACTAAGATGTTAACTGTCCTGTGCTATCATCAGTTGATCTGCCACCTGTCTTCAGGAGTTTTGGGCCGCTTACGATCAGGACTCCCTTGAGGTGGTGGGCCAGCAGTGCTGAAGTACCACCTTCCACTGGTGAGCTTAGAAACTTGGCATCTGCCTCTATCAGTCACTTCCATCCAACAGATAGTCTGCTCTTCAAGTGTCTATGCAACTACTGAAGGGTTTGCAAAAGATGTATACACTGACTATCTGCCCCTCTGGACATACTTGGTCCACACCCATGCTGATCCTTTCTCTGATGCCTCAGCTACAGCCCTGCTGGTTGACTTGATCTCTCTTCCAGTGAAGCCAAGGTCACGCAGCCACTTCTGGAAAGTGATCGCAATAAACCCACAGCAGCCTACTTCAAATGGATAGCATGAGACCTTCCACCCTCTGTCTCTGCACTCTGATCTTAATTCTGCATACTTAACTTGCGCTCATGGGCTTCATCAATGTTGTCTTCCCAGGGGACTGTGAGTTCACCAATAACTACTTCTCTACTGGTGTCAGACCATTGGGTTGAAGGGCCGAATGGCCTACTCCTGCACCTATTGTCTGTGGTCATATGATTATATCTGGATGCAATGTGGTGAAAGCTATTTGCTCCGGGAAACTGCATTTCCTGTCCAGGTCAGCCTTGACACACCAATCATTGGCTGAAGAAAGTATGCTTGATCGTGAGGCTGTGCTGTACACCCTTGACCTGGAGCCTTCTTTCACAAATGATATGTGATGTTCTGTGCAGCATGGGGCATGAGATAAGTTCAACACACCTACATGAAACGCTGTTGTAAGAAAGCGTAAGAGATCCTCACCACCCAGGCCATGCCCTTTTCTCGCTGCCGCTGCTGGCTTCAGGTAGAAAGTACAAGAGCCTCAGGACTTTGACCACGAGGTTCAAGAACAGTTATAAGCCCCCAACCATCAGGATCTTGAACAAAAGACGATAACTAGGCTCATCTATTGAGATGTTCCTGCAACCAAGGATCTGACATTTTATCTTGTTATTTCATGCTCTTGTTATTTCTTACTATTTATTTATACTTGGATTTGCAGTTTGTTGTCTTCTGCTCTGCTTGATCTTTCATTGAATTATAGTTACTATTCTGTAGGTTTACTGAGTATGCCCACAGGAAAATGACTCTCAGGATTTTATGTGGTGATATATTTGTACTCTGATCATAAAATTACTTTGAAATTTGATTGTGCTGTATGTATTATGCTTCATGTTCAGTTGGATGTCCAGTGCTGCAACAGATATCCAGTGTTTTCCTTCAAAACTTACACTGCATTATGTAATTCTCCATAGCACAATACTAGAGGTAAGGATGGTAATGCAGAAATTTGAAACCCCAACTCTGAGCAAAGGAGCACCAGTAGAGCTACTAGGACTTGATGTTTCAATCCCTATGGTAAGTTGGCACTCTCGATGTTGGCAGTGGGTTTGGAGTGGTGACAAGGAGCGAGGGTAGGTACATCATTGGGGTCATCAGGTGGGCACCCTCCTTCTTTGACGTTTTGTTGATGAGCCCATGACATCTCCAAAGGGCTCAACGGTGCTATCTGGCGTCCCAGATACACCCCCCTCAGTTCCATACCCTCCTGTCTTCATCTTGCAGCCCTGTTGTTTCCTTCCTTCTCATCCAAATCCAGTTGCTGCTTTCTTCTGCTGCATTTGACAAGGACTTGATTGCTTGTTGGAGGGAGTGACCCCTCACCCCCATCTTCTTCAATAGACTGGTCGTAGATGCAGCAACGAATTCCCCTGCATCCCATGTCTACAGAGAAAATCTTGGTCTTCCAGCCATTCTTGGCAGCTTCAGTTGCCAGTTCAGAGTACTTGGTCTTTTTCCTCTCATAAGCTTCTTTGACACCATCTTCCTATGGTACTGTTAATTCCACAACATATGCCAGCTTGGTTGCTTTGGACCACAGGGCCATGTCTGGCCGGAGTGTTGTAGCTGCAATGTCTGGGGGAAACACAAGCTTTTTTTCCAAGTCCACGTCCATTTTCCAACCCCGAGCAACCTGCAGAATGCTTACATCTTTTGATGTTATATGGTGCTCTGGAGGTTCCTGCCGATGTTTGTGGGAGAGCATCTGTGGTGATTCGCCTCTGTTCCAAGATTGATGCCAGCTGTCTGAGAACTTGGTTATGCCACCAACTGTACCGCCCCTGGGTGAGGCTCATGGTGCATCCTGTTAAAATGTGCCTTAGTGATCCAGGTGCTTGACAAAGACAGCAAGCGGGGTCTTCTCCCCACCACTGGTTCAGGTTCTGGGGTGTGGGTAGGAGGTCATAAGTGACTCTGACGACAAAACTTAGCCGAGATCCTTCCATCTCCCAGATGTCACGCCAGCTAAGTTTCCTCTTTTCCAGGCTCTCCCAATTAGTCCACTGGCCTTGCTTGGTCATTGATACAGCCTTGGCGTGTCGCTCTGCCTCCCCGTCTTCTCACCTCCTCCCCCACGAGCTGTCTCTTCTGCACTGGTGTTGCCTTGTGCCATTGAGGAGCCTTTGGGACAAGCCCGAGCCCGGCTGTCCCATGTTGGACTTGGCCAACCACATCCCTGAAGCAAAGAGCAGACTTAGCACTCTGAACGGCTTCAGATGGGGTACACTTCCTCCCCGTTACCACACGGGGGGCCACTTATGGAAGTGGTAACAGAAATGGCAGTAACAGGATGTATCAGAAAACTCAGTTTTCTGGCTGCAAGTGGTGCTTAGCATTTTCCTTATATGAATAGGTAAGTTCTTCAGAGCAAATAACATTATAGAAGCAAAAGGTGCAAACGTTGCAAGACTGTAGTGATCTCTGAGCAAAAGGAAACTGTTACATTAATGGAATGGGGTCAAATTTTATACAACATGAACTAACTTATTAGCGCTGCATTACATGGTTGATAACCTAATTAATGAGATGGCGAGACACAAAAAACTCACCTTGACAGACTCTGGCCTGGAATATTTCAAAGCCACCAACTTGGTAGGTGTAATCAAATGCCACCTTTGGGCACAAAGACCATATTTGCAGCAGCCAAGATGTTGAGGCAAATATGCCCACTGGCCTAATTCTTTGTGTTCCTGCTGGTGGAGGAGCTCTAAGAGCTGGAACAGAAGACTGTATTAGTTAATGTCCACTACAGTGAGTCTTTTCCTGTTAGCATTGCCAAGACAGCTGCAAAGCAGCATTAACTGACTGTAAGGTCATGCTGAATGCAAGTGCTGATAATAAGCATTTGCTAGTGCCCATGCATGTGGAGAACTGAAGAATGATATGTTTCACTGAGCTGGATTTATCTCATATTTATACTGAATTGAATAAAAATCCAGAGGTTCACTGCTGTGTAACAGTGAATGCATACCAATGGCTGTTCTCAGGTGAAGAGATACCAAATGAGGGGAAATCAACCTTCAAACAAAAGGTTGATTTGAAAATCTCGCAGGAATTTTGGTGGAATTTCCAAGTTGTAAACTCAGCCAGCTCCATCATGGGTACTAGTCTTCTCGGCAGGACATCTTCAAATGACGATGCCTCAAAAAGACAGCGTCCATCAGTAAGGGCCTCCATCGCCCATGACATTCCACTTCTCATTGCTTCCATCAACGAGGAGGTACAGGGGCTTGAAAACACACACTCAACGTTTCAAGAACAGCTTCTTCCACTCCACCATCAGATTATAGAATGGACAATGAATGCATTACCTACTTCATTTATATATATGACCTATACAACATACTGTATGCCTGTGATAATAAACCTGATTCTCATCCTGATATGGTAGTGGCTCCCAACAAGGCATAAAAAAGGTTGGGATCCCCTCTGATACAGTAACTGCAAAAGGACAGAACAGCAGTGCTAGACAGCACTGGGAAAACTATTTGAAGCTATACCACGGTAAAGCTTCTTTGAAACAGAACACGTGCGCCCAGTAGTCTGAGGCGAGGCGCTTGGACCTCAAGATTGATAAAGAATGGCTACAGTAGAAGGTCACTGTCCTACGAGATGGGAGGGAAGCGAGCGATGTTACAGAGCTCACAATGGTGCACATGATCATTAACTGATCTCCCCTTTACTCTGGCAAATTGAGCCTCGATATTGGGATAAAGGACACCAGATGTCTCAGAAGATGGGTCAGGACAGCGTTAGCAGAATCTCCTTCTTTAGTCATTATAATGCCATGTGACACCAGTTCGAAGGTGGATAAGGAAACCTACTACTAATTACCATCTATCATCCCCCCCTCAGCGGATCCAGTCAGATCAGACAGCTTTTCTCTATGTTTAATAACAGGAGGAAGGAGCATTGAAAGTAGCAGGGGCATAGAATGAGGTTGGGGGGAGGGGTGGTGTTTAATGTCCTCCGCCAAGACTGGCTTGGCAGCCCTATAACAAACCAATCTGGCCAGGTCTTGCAGCACCTAACTGCTGGAGCAGGTTACCCATGGGTCAACATGAGGGATAAAATAACTTGACCTTATCCTAATTGTAAACTCATGATTCAGCATTCCCTTCACTCTACCATTGCTACCAAAGGTCAGTGAGCAGTCCAGGGAGTACATCAGCACCAGAGATACTTTATAATGGGCAGTTGCCAGTCTAGCCTCACTGCAATACTGGACTACTTATTTATTCAATGGACAGAGCTAAATGAGTTCACAGCCAATGGGTCAGTTGGGTCAACGTCTGCAGTGAATGGTAGTGAATAACCAAGTAACTAATGGGAGGAGGAGATCTTATTTCTTCCCCATCCTCACTGGTAACAAGGCCCAGTGAGAACAAAAAAAGACTGAAGCATTCTTAATAATGCTTCTTCAGTACTGCAGAACCTACTTTGTACCCTAATTAGATCATCACTGTCACAGGAGCCACTCTGCAGCCAATTCACTTGCCTTCATGTGATTAGACGACACACCTGAATGTACTGGTTGCAGCAAAGGCCACAGGATTGGACAGCACCCCAAGTGGAGTATTGAAGATCACTGCTCCAGAGATAGCTGTGCCCCTAGACAAGCTGTTCACACAGAGTTACAATACTAACTTCTACTTGACAATGTGAAAGATTATTCAAGTATCTGAAAAACTTGTCCCTGAGGTCCCCTTTAAGTATTTCCTCTCTCATCTCCCGCCTCTAGTTTTTGACTCCCGTATCTTGGGGGAAAAGTCTGTCACCATCCATCAGTTGGTATATCCTTTGCTGCAATTTGGGTAGACGGGGCTCATCAGATGTGGTTGGCAGCTCATCTGGAAGGAAAACCCAGATCTTAAACCTGTGCTGCCTTGTAGCAATACCCACTCATGGAGAAGACTTTGTGAATAAACCCTGAGGCAAAAATTCGGAGCTGGAGTCCTTAAGGCAGTCATACCTTGAGTTCAATGCTGACTGGCAACTCTTGTGATGCTGCTGGGTGCCAAACTGTATCAGTCTTGGCTGTTCCTTTGGGTCTATCAGATACATGGAGAGGGGGAGCTTGCTGCACAGGCAACAGCTTGCTCTCCATATTGTACTGCACTGGTTTGTGTATCTAGACATCTAGGATGCAACATCTGTGGTCAACTCTAACCAGTGGAGGCCCAGTTTGCTACATGCCCAGGCTGGTAGCTTTGTCCTTTAGTACTCAGGTAGCCCTGGTTTTACCAAACCCTTCTTGGTGATAGGTACTGATGTGACCAGCTTCTGCCCGAACCCCATTTATAAGTTCGATGATCACACCACCATAATAACAATGATGAGTTGGAGTGCAAGAAGGAGACAGAGAGCTCAGTGACCTGGTGTCATGACACACAACAAGGCCGCAGGGTATGAATCAGAAACTTCTAAAAACTGCAGGGTCTTTAAAATTATATTACACAAATACTACTTGACTATGCATTTCAAATCGGGGGAGGGGGAGAAGGATGAGAGAATTTTGTAGATAGTTTTGCAGAGAAAGGTTTTTGAAAAGTAAAATGTCGATTTGTTCCAGGTTTACAAAATAGTGTTTGTTCTGATCCATGGCCACTGGTGTAATTAGATCGTGATTCACATGTAAAACGCAAACAGTAAAACTACTTGAAATTCAGCTAAGAACTTTCCATTTGAGCAGTTTATAAACTAAATCTTTATTTATTGGAGCTATTGAATTTAATAAATGGTGTTGATTTCAGCAAATGAGAAGTTATAATTTCTGTAAATATTGCCACGTAAAGCCAGCTTTCATTGAAGCAGAGGGATAAAGTTAAGCATTGCCATAACTAATGGTTCAAAATGACTGAGTAAGTGAAATTCCATTTTCACAAGGAATTCCGGGACTTTTTTTGACCTGATGTTTTTGGGATTTAATTCTATAACTCGGCCCATTTATCCCACATAAAAAAAGCAAGTCAGCAGCTCATCTGGGTCAAATGTGCAACAGTGTTGATTGCACCCAGTTTACAGCGTTAGAATCATAGAGTTAGCAGAGAATGCGGACATTTGGTGAATTGTGCTGGTATCAGAGCTAATTTCTCCATATTATTTCATAGCCGCATCCTGATATCATCCCACTATAGCAGGGGTTCCCAACCTTTTTTATGCCATGGACCTTTACCATTAATCGAGTGGTCTGTGAACTCCAGGTTGGGAATACCTGCACTATAGCGTCCTCACTGTACCCTCTTCAGGGCACTGACTTTCTTTTGTAGACTGGATCCTTTTAACTATATCCAGTACTCTAGCTAGATGTTCCAGTTAAAGTTTAATTGCCAGTCAATTGTACATGAAGACCCACGAATGCAGCTAAAAGAAACAGCGTTTTACCGGGGCCGAGTACAAGACACAGTACCAATAGTCATACACAAAACAAGGCACACATAGAGTATTTCAGATATGAAGTGCATATAAGACAGAAATAAAATAGTCACACAAAAAAATATATATAGTGCAGGTCCCTGAGTCCATGAATGTTGCAGCTGTCTGCAGTCGAACTGAATTCAGCTTATCTTCTGCTAAGTGAATACTGGGGGCATCACTGACTCCAGCATGTATTCCTCACAACGCTGCATCTAGCAGTCTGGTGAAGTGCCTGACTCTGGTGCCGCTGGGCAGCGGCAAACAGGTGACACCACAGCTTGAGGCCTAGTCTTTGCTACGACTGAGGACACACTGCTTCCCCTGCTATTCACCAAAAAACCAATGAAGTGGACTTGCAGCATTCCACCAATGTCCAACAGGGTGTTGCCATCACAAAAAATGTGACTAGCACTCCCTGCTCGACTGCACACCTCCTCCATGAATAGATGCTTCTCTGTCAAGGGCAGCATCACGGACTGCATCAAATAGATCTCGTTCAGTTTATCCACCAATGAGCAACTCACCGATGAGGTAGACCTGCAGTACTTTAAGTTCTTAATGTCCAGCAGGGACTTGCAATCGTAAAAAGTTTCATTTAAAAAAAGACAATGACACCTTTGGTTGATTCCATACAAGTCTGTGTGCACCACCATGTTACTGGAAGTCTATTTCTAATTCTTAATTTCCGATGAAGAATAATAGAAATGTTTAATGTGAGTACTATGTTCTTTATTTTGTCTCCTTAGTTACCGCAACTCACGTTTTCTTACTTATATCAATCAGAACTGTCACCTTGAAAGATTTCTGGATGTGTTATCACAGATTCCTCTGTTCTTGTACCCCATTAAAGACAAAGCTGTTTAGATTATGGTGCCTCTCCACACATTATTTTTCTTCATAATTATCTGCCTTGAGTAATGCTTGTTCTCCACGGCCTCATATTGCTATGCTACATTTTCAACTTCAATCTGAGTATTTGCAAACTCATTTGTATTGCTCAAAATCAAGATTGTATATATCCTAATTTCAACAAGTATACAGTATCTTTCTCCCCAAACAGAAAAGCGTCATGACTATCTCCTTTCCTTTAGCTAATTACCTATCTATACTGCCAATCCTTCATTAATACAATATGCTTCTAATTTTAGAATGTCTACTGTCATCAAATACAAATCTGCAGCTAATCTATCTAACACTGCAAGACTGAAGTGACTAAGATTGATAAAGACAGGTCTACTGCCCATGTAGTGCATTGTGTACAAAGCTGGACAGGCAGTACAACACCTTCTCAAAAATCACTTGAGCTGGAAACTTTCTGCAGGGTTTTTAATGAGAAAACTTTGTGAAATTGCAGAAAGTTAAGTAAAACACAGATTAGATTCAATACAGAATCATAGTGTGTCTGAATATACTAATATTATCGATTATTCTCACGACCAGTACCACACACATGCAATATTCTATAGTTATGCTGTGGACTAGAGTGGACTCATGACACAATAATAGCTTAATAGTGATGAACAATTCAAACATTCATTTTGTAAAATGTCGTATGACTTGGGCGATCATGGTCTTTCCATGATTATGATTGTCCCTGGCAAATTTCTCAGTTTGCCCACTGCCTTCTTCTGTGCAACGTCTTTACAAGATGGGTGACCCCAGCCATTATCAATACTCTTCAGAGATTGTCTGCCTGGTGTCAGTGCTCGCATAACACCAGCAGCAGATATGCACCACCTGCTCCCATGGCTTCACATGACCCTGATCGGGGTCTAAGCAGGTGCTGCAAGTTGACCTGCAGTCTAGCGGATGGAAGCAGTGCCTTACACCTCCTTTGGAAGAGATGCATCTCCAACCCGCCACCCAGAAAGAACAATAAACCTAATATTTACTTCAAAGTACATCTACTAACTGTTTACCAACATTAAGAAAGTTTAAGACTCACAAATATTACTGTTTCAAGGACAAATAGAGAGTGGATGGAGATGCTTGCCTTTCTATTATATTTGCTCCAAGTCAAAATCCAAAGTAACCTGCACAGGAAATGAAGTAAAAAAAACAGCTTATGAACAGGAAGTGATGTTTGTACAAAAAGAATGACATACAAAACAAACAGTGCCTCTAGAGGCAGAACAGGGCATTTAGCTCTTTGAATCTTCTCCACCATTCACTCATACCTCATTTATTTTCCCTCTCAACTCATTCTCCTCCCTTCTTTCCATAACCTTTGACACCCTTACTAATCAAAAACCTATCAACCTCCATTTTAAATATACCCAATGACTTGGCCTCCACAGATGTCTGTGACAATGAATTCCACAGATTCACAACCCTTTGGCTAAAGAAATTCCTCCACATATCTGTTCTATTCTGAGGCTGTGTCCTCTGGTTCTAGACTCGCCCACTATTTGAAGTATCCTCTCCACAACCTCTCTATATAACCTTTCAATATTTGATAGGTTTCAATAAAATACTCATTCTCCTAAACTGAAGCAAGTAACGATTAGCTGTATTTGTCACCTGTACATCGAAACATACAGTGAATTGTGTTATTTGTGCCAACTACCAACACAGTCCGAATATGTGCTGGGGGCTGCAAGTGTCGCCATGATTCTGGCACCAACATAACCTGCTCACAGCTTACATCTTTGGGATGTCAGAGGAAACCACAGCACACAGAGGAAACCCATGTATTCAAAGGAAGAACATTTAACCCTGCACAAATGGTGGCATGAATAGAGATGGTCCCGTAATAGTGTTATGCCAGCCAGTCTGCTACTGCACTGCTCCAAAATATGGATGGCTTCATGAATTTGCATGTCATCCTTTCACAGAGGCCTTTCTAATCCTTTCTGTATTGTTCCAGTTTTAGTATATCTGCTGCCAAAGTGAGTGCAGGCCCCAAGCTATCAATAATAAACTGCTCCTAATGTGTTAACCGAAGATCATTTTCATAAAATTCCTTTGCACCCTTTCCAGTGCCAGCATTTCCTTTCATAGAAAGGTTTCCAGAACTGCTCACAACACTCAAAATGTGGTCTCACCAATCCCTTATAAACTTTCAGCATTATATCTTTGCTTTTATATTCTAGTCCTCTCAGAATGAATCTTGAAAATGCATTTGCCTTCCTTACCACAGCCTCAACTTCCAAGTTAAACTTTAGGGAATCCTGCACAGGGCCCCCAAGTATCTTTGCTACTCCATAGAAACCATAGAAACCACAGCACAGAAACAGGCCTTTTGGCCCTTCTTGGCTGTGCTGAATCATTTTCTGCCTAGTCCCACTGACCTGCACACGGACCATATTCCTCCATACACCTCCCATCCATGTATCTGTCCAATTTATTCTTAAATGTTAATAAAGAACCCGCATTTACCACCTCATCTGGCAGCTCATTCCATACTCCCACCACTTTCTGTGTGAAGAAGCCCCCCCTAATGTTCCCTTTAAACTTTCCTCCCCTCACCCTTAACCCATGTCCTCTGGTTTTTTTCTCCCCTTGCCTCAGTGGAAAAAGTCTGCTTGCATTCACTCTATCTATACCCATCATAATTTTATATATCTCTATCAAATCTCCCCTCATTCTTCTACGCTCCAGGGAATAAAGTCCTAACCTATTCAACCTTTCTCTGTAACTGAGTTTCTCAAGTCCTGGCAACATCCTTGTAAACCTTCTCTGCACTCTTTCAACTTTATTTATATCCTTCCTGTAATTTGGTGACCAAAACTGAACACAATACTCAATTTTTGAATTTGCTCCTTATTTAGAAACTAGTCTACATCTTTATTCCTTTATTGGTTTATTGGTTCCTTTATTGGTTTGCATGACCAAACACTTCCTTACACTGTATTCCATCTAACAACACACACAAAATGCTGGAGGAACTCAGTAGGCCAGGCAGCATCTACGGAAAAGAGTTCAGTTGACATTTCAGGCTGAAACCGTTCAGCAGGACTGGACAAAAAATGCTGAGGAGTAGATTTAAAAGGTGGTGGAGGGGAGAGAGAAACTCAAGGTGATAAGTGAAACCTGAAGGGGGAGGGGTGATGTAAAGAGCTGGGAAGTTGATCGGTGAAAGAGATACAGGGCTGGAGAAGGGGGAGCCTGATAGGAGAGGACAGAAGGCATGGAAGAAAGAAAAGGGGGGAAGGAGCACCAGAAGGAGGTGATGGGCAGGCAAGGAGATAAGGTGAGAGAGGGAAAAGGGGATGGAGAATGGTGAAGGAGATGGGGGGGGGGGGGAGCATTACCAGAAGTTCAAGAAAACGATGTTCATGCCATCAGGTTGGTGCTACCCAGATGTGTTCTGTGGCCTCATCATGACAGTAGAGGAGGCCATGGATAAACATATTGGAATGGGAATCGGAAGTTGAATTAAAATGGGTGGCCATTGGGAAATTCTGCCTTTTCTGGTGTACGGAGTGTAGGTGCTCAGTGAAGTGGTCTCCCAATCTACGTCGGGTCTCACTGATATACAGGAGGCCACACCGGGAGCACTGGACACAGTATGTGACCCCAACAGACTCACAGGTGAAGTGTCACCTCACAGGGAAGGACTGTTTGGGACCCTGAATGGTTGTGAGGAAGGATATGTAGGGGCAGATATAGCACTTGTTCCGCTTGCAAGGGTAAGTGCCAGGAGGGAGATTAGTGTGAGGGATGAATGGACAAGAGATTCATGTAGGGAGCGATCCCTGTGGAAAGTAGAAACTGGGGGTGGGGGGGGGGGGGAGGGATAGATGTGCTTAGTGGGGATCCTGCTGGAGATGGTGGAAATTGCAGGGAATTATGTATTGGACACAGAGGTTGGTGGGGTGGTAGGTGAAGACAAGAGGAATTCTATTCCTAGTAGGGTGGCAGGAGGATGGGATGAGAGCAGACGTGAATGAAATGGAAGAGATGCAGTTGGGGGTAGCGTTGATGGTGAAGGAAGGGAAGCCCCTTTCTTTAAAGGAGGACATCTCCTTTGTTCTGGAATGAAAAGCCTCATCCTGAGAGTAGATGTGGCAGAGACGGAGGAATGGAGAGAAGGGGATGGCACTTTTACAAGTAACAGGGTGGAAGGAGATTTAGTCCAGGTAGCTGTGAGAGTCTGTGGGTTTGTAATAGCCATAAATGTCATGGTCCGGATCGGGGTCTCTTTAAATTTACTATGTTTATGTTACGATCTGGACCGTTGACTCCCTGTTTCCCTCTGGTTCACTGTCTTCCCGTGTCCCTTGGCCTTGGTGATAAGAGGCAATTTACTCTTGGCTGAACCAGTAGTTTATAGTCTCCGGCTTTCAACTGTTCGGTGCGGGAGCGTCTGCAAAGTCACTAAAGGTACGGCGTGCCAATGTCATCTGGCTGGAGCAAGCCTAGTCTCCACCTGAAGCGAGTGCCAGTAATTCCCCTTTCCTCACCAGAGCAACCCTGTCAAGTTACCTCGCCAAAGCGAGCCTGCAAAGTTTCCTCACTGAGGTGGGGCCGTCAGTTAACCCGCCAGAGGGAATCAAGAACTGCTGTCTACTGTTCCCGGGCCGAGTCGAGAGCTCGCCACTACCCGGAGGCTCCAAGTCAAGTCCTGGCTCTGGGGGCATTCAAGTACCAAGTCAAGTCCTGTCCCTGGCGGCATCCACATACTGAGTCAAGTCCCAGTCCTGGCGGCATCCAAGTTCCGAGTTGAGTCCCGGCCCTGGCGGCATCCTAGTTCCGAGTCGAGTCCTGTCCCTGGCGGCATCCAAGTTCTGAGTCGAGTCCTGGCCCTGGTGGCTTCCAAGTTCCGAGTTCAAGTTCTGGCCCTGGCGGTCTGTGATTCCTGTTCTACCCCTCTGTCTGAATCCCTTCTCTGCCCCTCTCACCTCTAGCCCTGGTCTGCAGCCCTCGCCTGCACTTCGGTCTAGTTCTATCGCTGGAGCTAGATAGGTACTGTCTGGTGTTCTTTCGTGTTGGTCTTGTCTGGTCCTCGCCTCCATGGGGTAAGTCAGGCTGTCTTGCCGTCCCCCACGGGGGATCATGTCTTGTCTTGTCTTGTCCTCACCTCCGTGGGGTAAGTCTTGCCATCTTGCCGTTCCCCCGTGGGGGGTCATGTCTTGTCTTGTCTTGTTCTCGCCTCCGTGGGGTAAGTCAGGCCATCTTGCCATTGCCCCGCGGGGGTCATGTTTTGTCTTGTCTTGTCCTAGCCTCCGTGGGGTAACTCTTGCCGTCTTGCCGTTGCCCAACGGGGGGTCATGAGTCCCGGCCCTATGCCCTGTAACCAAAGAGTGGTCCCGGCTCTCTGTTCTGTGTGTGAGTCCTGGCCCTATGTCCCATATCCAAGGAGGGGTCCCAACTCTGTGTTCTGTGTATGTGCCCATGGTTCCATGTACCTGCTCTCCCGAGACCGAGGCTCTGTTTTTCCATGTTCCTCCTCTCCCTAGCCCAAGTCATGTCCATACCTGGTTCTGGGGTCCGAGCCCGGGGCACGACCCAGGTACTGGGTCCTTGCCCAGTCTCTGGCTCAGAGTCCATACGGTAGCCTCTTCATGTCGCCGCTAGTTCTGGGATTCAATTCCGAGTCCTAGCCCAGACCCCTAGTCCCAGCCTAGTCGTAGTCCTGAGACCTTGTCCAGTTCGCTATTCCTGCTTCTGCTTTGCTCTCCTGGTATCAAACAATAAACTAAATTTAATTAACCTCACAAGATGTGTCTTGCATTTGGGTCCACCCTTGCTCCCAATGCCCCACCATTGTGTCATAAATAGATAAGCTGTATCCAGAGATAGAGGCAGAAAGATTGAGAAAGGGGAGGGAGGTGTTGAAAATGGACCAGGTAAATTTGAGGGCTAGGTGGAAGTTGGAGGTGGATGAAATTTGAGTTGAGGTTGGGTGTGGGAAACAGCCCCAGTACAGTTGTCGATGTAACAGAGGAAAAGTGCGGGATGGTCACCAGTGTAGGCTTGGAACATAGACTGTTCCATATAGCCAACAAACAAGCAGGCATAGCTGGGGCCCAATGCTAGTGCCCATGGCTCCACCTTTTGATTGAAGGAAGTGGTAGGAGCCAAAGGAGAAATTATTTAGAGTGAGGACAAGTTCCACTAGGTGGAGGAGACTGGTGGTAGAGTGGAACTGATTGGGTCTGGTATCCAGAAAGAAACGGAGCCCTTTGAGGCCTTCTGGGTGGGGGATGGAGGTGCGTAGGGACTGGACATCCATAGTAAAAATAAGATGATGGGGCCAAGGAACATGAAATCATTGAAAAGATCCAGAGCATGTGAGGTGTCACAGATATAGGTAGGAAGGGACTGAACGAGGGAGGATAAAACAGAATTGAGGTATACAGATATGACCTCAGTGGGGCAGGAACAAGATGAAATAATAAGTCTATCTGGATAAACGGGTTTGTAGATCTTGGGTAAGAGGTAGAAAAAGGAAATGCAGGGTGCGGGAACTATCAGGTTGGTGGCGGTGGATGGGAGATTCTCAGAGTCAATAAGGTTGGGGATGGTGTGGGAGACAATGGCCTGGTGTTTCTTAGTGGGGTCCTGTTCGAAGGGTAAGTAAGAGGAGGTGTCTGAGAGTTGGTGCTGGGCCTCAGCAAAGTAAAGGTTGCTTCACCAGACTACTATAGCACCTTCCTTATCTGCGGGTTTAATGGTGAGGTTAGGATTGGTGCAGAAAGAGTGGAGAGCAGAGCGTTCAGAATGAGTCAGGTTGGAATTGGAGAGAGGAGTGTTGAAGTCTAGACGGTTGATGTCCTATTGGCAGTTGACAGTGAAAAGGTCCAGAGCAGGCAGAAGAACAGGGCGGGGTGTCCAGGAAGAGGAGGAGGGTTGAAGATGGGAGAAGGGTTCATTGGTGCGGGGTGGAAAGTCCCTGCCTAAGAAATAGGCTTGGAGATGGAGGTGGCGGAAGAAGAGCTCAGCATCATGGCAGGCATAGAACTCACTAAGGTGTGGGTGCAGGAGGGCAAAGATGAGGCCCTTACTGAGGACAAAGGAGAGGGGAAGGTCGGAGAGGATGATGAAGACTCAGCGTGGCTGCGAGCTGACCCTTCTTTGCCATTCTCCCAATCTCTCTAAATCCTTCTGTTGACTCCCTACTTCCTCAAGATTACCAATTCCTCAAACTATCTTTGCATTATCCACAAACCTGGCCACAAAACCATTAATTCCACATCCAGGTCATTAACATATAACATGAAAAGAAGCGTACCTCACACCGACTCTTGTGGAAGGCCATTAGTCACCAGCCAGCCAATATTCTGTCCATTGCAGCATCTTTCTGGTAATACTATGGGCTCTTATCTTGTTTAGCACCCTCATGTGTAGCACCTTGTCACAGGCCTTCTGAAAGTCCTTGTAAACAACATCCACTGACTCCCTTTTATCTGTCCTGCTTGTTATTTCCTAAGGAATTCCAACAAATTTGTCAGGGCAGATATCCCCTGAAGGAAACCATGCTGACTTCAGTCTATTTTATCAAGTGCCTCCAAGTACTCCAAAGCCTCATCCTTAATAATGGACTCTAATGTCTTGCCAACCACAGAAGTCAGGCTAATTGGCTATAATTTCCTGTCTTTTGCCTCCCTCCCTTCTTAAAGAGTGGAGTGACATTTCAGATTTTCCAGTCGTCCAGAACCTTTCCTGAATCTTGGAAGTTCATTTCTAAAGATCGCTACTGTTTTGAATCTCTTCATAAACTGTGACTTGTCTTCCAAACATTTCTCAAATTGGATGCCTGTCCAATAGTGTCCCATCTTGGCGCTTGTTTTGGATGTTTCACAAAGAAGCACATTCACTGTGGACAATTTCTTTCACCTCATCATCAATCTCTTTTTTGAGGATATGTTTCTTTCCTGAGGTTGGAAATTAATCTACAGCTAAGTTGACTGTGTTCCAAAGAGGACCGTGAGGCTGTATGCATTCATTTTAGTTCCACTTCATTAGTAGCTAATTAGCTCATGGGAGAGACCATTTATTTTGAGGCTCATAAGTGTAGCTTGTGTTACATTCTACATTGAAAAATATGCTTCAATTCTCAGTACAAATCCTTATTGCCTGACTGCCAAAGTATTTACTTCAGCTTGTTTATATTTTCAATTAGTCAATTAGGTTATTCTCCTTATTACAACTTAAGAACATTCCACTCCTTATGCCTGCTCGGCACCCAGTAAAGCCAAAGCTGAACTTATACCTCAGTGCGATTTTTCAATGTTAGTCTTGATTCCCTTAATCTCTCTTCTATGCAGTCAGTAGCTGAACACCCACAGACTGTTTTGGGCAGAGAATTCTAAAGATTCAATGCCATTTTTGTGATGAATTTTTCTCTCTACTTTTTCCATCTGTCTGATGCCTTATTTTGATACGGTATGACGTATTTCCTGATACCTCAGTAAGGGGATGGACCCTGTCAAGGTCAGTAAGTGTTCTAAAGGCTTCAACCTCTTCCTTTTCAAAACTCAAGATCTTCAGAATCTTCAAGACAGAGGAAAACACCGTGGCCCAAGAGTCAATGTGAATCTTTGTTGCATTCCCTTTATCACAAGAGTATCTTAGACTATAAGGTCATAAGACATAGGAGAAGAACTAGGCCAGTTGGCCTATTGAATTCGCTCTACTATTTGATCATGGCTGATTTACTTTCCCTCTAACTTCTCACCATTCTTCACATCAACAAGGAATGCTGTTGCAGGAAAGCAGCATCCATTATCAAGGACACCCACCATCCACGTCATGCTCTCTTCTCACTGCTAGCATCGGGAAGAAGATACCAGGTCCTACACTAAGTTCAGGAGCAGTTATTTCCCCTTAACCATTACCTCTTGAACCAGAGGGAATAGCTTCACTCCACATCACTCACCCCAACACTGGGCTGGTACCACCACCTATGGAATTACTACCAAGGACTCTTCATCTCATGTTCTTGATATTTATTGCTTGTTTATATATTATTATTATTTTGTTTTTTCCTCTTTTTTTTTTGAACAGTTTTACACATTGGTTGTTTGTTCCTCTTTGTTGGGTGCGGGTTTTCATTGATTCTTTTATGTTTCTTTATATTTACTCGGAATGCCCACAAGAAAATGAATCTTAGGGTACTATATGTTGACATATACAGTATGTACTTTGATCATTAATTTCATAGTCATAGTCATACTTTATTGATCCCGGAAGAAATTGGTTTTCGTTACAGTGCACCATAAATTATTAAATAGTAATAAAACCATAAATAGTTAAATAGTAATATGTAAATTATGCCAGGAAATAAGTTCAAGACCAGCCTATTGGCTCAAGCTGTCTGACCCTCCAAGGGAGGAGTTGTAAAGTTTGATGGCCACAGGCAGGAATGACCTCCTATGACGCTCTGTGTTGCATCTTGGTGGAGTGAGTTTCTGGCCGAATGTACTCCTGTGCCCAACCAGTCCATTATGTAGTGGATGGGAGACATTGTCCAAGATGGCATGCAACTTGGACAGCATCCTCTTTTCAGACACCACCATCAGAGAGTCCAGTTCCATCCCCACGACATCACTGGCCTTACGAATGAGTTTGTTGATTCTGTTGGTGTCTGCTACCCTCAGTCTGCTGCCCCAGCACACAACAGCAAACATGATCGCACTGGCCACCACAGACTCGTAGAACATCCTCAGCATCATCCGGCAGATGTTAAAGGACCTCAGTCTCCTCAGGAAATAAAGATTTACTTAGAACTTTCAACATTTGACACCTTTACTAATCAAAAACCTATCAATCTCTGTTTTAAATATACCCAATGACTTGGTCTCCACAGCCATCTGTGGCAATGAATTCCATAGATTCACCTCTCTTTGGCTAAAGAAATTCCTCCTCATCTCTGTTCGAATGGGTCATTCTTCTATTCTGAGGCAGTACTCTCTGGTCCTAGACTCTCCCACTGTTGGAAATATCCTCTCCATATCTTCTCTATCAAGCTCTTTCAATATTTGGTTTCAATGAGATCCCTCCATCATTGTTCTGAAGTACAGGCCTAGAGACAGCAAACACTCATTAACCCTTTTGTTCCCAGGATCAATCTCACAAACCTCCTTTGGACCTTCTCCAATGTCAGCTCATCTTTTCTTAAACATGGAGCCCAAAACTGCTCATAATACTCCAGATGCAGTCTGACCAATGCCTTATAAAGCCTCAGCTTTATATCCTTGCTTTTATATTCTAGTCCTCTCAAAATGAGCTGACATTGCACGTGCCTTCCTTTCCTCAAGTAAGAAGGTTTTCATAGCTATATGCCTAACAATTCTTTAAAGCATCCATTCTTGCCATTGTAATCCTTGTAAGCCCAAAGGACCTACTGAACTACTCCCAGCAGCGACGACCTAATCTGGAAGCTGATTTACAGAATTCCATTGTTGGCCCAGGTCATCTGCCTTGCCCTTGGGTGGGAGCCATTTCAGCAATCACGATTTTACAGTAATGTTATGTTTCATCCGCTGGAAGGTCAGTCCTTGGCTCCCTGTATCAGCCTTTGTACTTTCTGCCAAGCTTTTGTTCTACCTTTTTTGTGTTTCCCCTTGGATGTCTTGGTATATTTAACATTTAAATAAGATGAAGTATCATCAGTTAAAAACATACAGTAGCGAAGCAATTTTCCAGTATTATGTCTCAAGAGTGGTGTTGAACCAGAATAGGAAATATTAATTTTTTTCATTGTTTTTAAAGTTCGGCTAAAGTTTACAGGCTTTTTTCAGGTCATGAAACAATGGGATACATTACATATATCATATTACATGCAACTTTCAAATGCATATGCTGACGGCTTAGCTAGTTACCAGACAGACTTTTCCTAAACCCCCTACATTTGACCTCAACCTCTGGCAAGGATTAACCCTGGCGTTGCCAACTAGGAAATATTCAATCGATAAAACTTAGCACTTGCTGCAAAGTTTACGTTAGCATGAACCTAGCCAAAATTTCGACCCAGGAGTCTTTTTTCTAAGGTAGTGATTCTTTCCTTTCTAATTAAAACATATATTTTTCTGCCTTCAGCACTACACCAGAAGCTCTATTTCTGTTTGTTTTCTTTGGCTCTTAACCTGCCATTTAATTTTAATTTACAGCCAACACAAGCAAACAGGTAGCAAATCTTGGACTGTGCTGTATAACTGCTGCTGAAATCATTTTCTCTGGGATTTTCCCTCTTGTACATAACATGAATTGTACTTAAATAAAGTTAAAAATACCCCAAGGCACATTGGTAATTTTAGGCAAATTTCACATTCACTTTCCAGAGTGCCCTTATAGAATTTTTATCTTTTTCAGAGTGTGCAGTGTAGGCTTGATCTGTTAAGTATATAGATGTGTGCTTTTCAAACAATCTGATGTTACACATTCCCAACAAGTATATTGTTGGGAAAGGGACCTGTTATCTCCAGGCAGCTTCCATGTGTACCAGGAGATGGCAATATTGTTGCATGTTTCAAACACGGGATATAAAAGCTCAGCTGTTGAAGAATCATAAATGGAGAATACTGTATACAAAGCATTTTTTAATAGGAGCTTGATTTACATCTCCAGTTATTTGTATCTAAACTTTATATGAGAACTTATGGATGGACAATAATTTCCCCAGGGTTGTAATGGGGGGGGGGGTTGGTTATGGAAGTGGAATGGGGGTCTTCATCAGCTCCTGTAACTGAGAGTGTATTAAACCCAGTCAAAAGAAACCAAGGAAGTTCCCAGTATAATCTATGATCATTATAAATTCTAGGGAAATTTAAGCCTTGACCAACGAAGAAACACTCAATTTCCAATTGCATTTATTAAAACAGGAAAACCACCCTCTTAGAGACTGAAGCCACTTTCCAACTGAACGGTCAGAAAATCAGTGATGGTATTAAAATCATTTTAATGTGCATAAGGTGCTGGATGTTACTGAAGGATTTTTTTAAAAATTGAAAAATTAACATTATTTATAATTATCTCTTTGCTTCACATCTTGTTTTAGACCAGTCATTGCAATAAATAATATAAAACAGGAAGATTTCAGTCAGTCTGTGTTTAGTCTGTCGTCCATGGGTTGACATATAGAGGATTATTTTGCTGCATTTTGTGTATGTGTGTGCGTGTGTGTGTGTTTGTTTGCATAAATTTTAATTGCATGAGACTTCCTCTGCAAATGATATTAGCTAAAATGCAGTTTGAATATTTCACTAATTTACCACCTGTACTTTCAGAGGGATGCTTTGTTCAAACTACTTTAAGTACATATATAGGGCTAAACTACTGACTGTGGCAGGCAGTTCCAAACAGAACCACCAACATTCAGCCATTTAAACTGAAGTTCCGGACTTCCGCGCGTGAACTGTTAAACACAGAAGGTCAGGACTTATTGAGAGATTCAGACAGCCAAGTCTATAAGTTTTGGAATTTCTCATGTAATGTTGAACATTGGGAAATTGCCACAAGGCTCTTTCATAGGATCCAATTTTCCCTTGATTTCATGAGGGATTGCGGAGCAAAAGAAAAAGTAAGCTATTTTTCAATTTTTTTTCCCTTCACATTAATATTTTAAGTGATCTCTAAATCAGTTTTTTTAGTTATTTTGAACAATTTTTATCTCTATTTCTTTCTTCATTTTGATCCAAAAGATTTTTTGAACTAACCTTAGATCTCAGGTGGATGAAAATAAAACATTAAAATCAATGCTAAGTTTCAACACAGGCACAGCTCTACTCCAGCCCTGGTTTACCAGCTGAGAAAGGTTGGCGAGGCTGTCTTGGAGGATTGGAGAAGGGCACTTTTCAAAATATCTCTGTCTATTCTGCAGCTAAGCAGAAGAGACAAAGATCTGGAGAATCAAGTGGGTAAGGCTTCCATACCTGGCCAGGTAAGTGGAGGTGTGGGCAGACCCTGGGCATGAATTCCATGTGATTGGACCAGATCACAAGGGTTCAATCCAATGGATTATTTTTAGTTTAAGAACATAACAGCATATTACAGACCCTTGAGCCTATGATGTTGTGCAAACCTTTTAACGTACTCTAGGATCAATCTAATCCTTTCCTCCTACAAAGCCCTCCATTTTTCTATCACCCATGTGACTATCTAAGAGATTTTAAAATCTCCCCTGTGTGTCTGCCTCTGCCACCACCTTTAGCAGGGCATTCTGTGCACCCACACTGTGTAAAGAACTTACTTTTGATATCATCCCCTCCCCAACGCTTTCCTCCAATCACCTCAGAAATATGTCCCGTTGTATAAACCATTTTCTCCCCGGAAAAAAAAATATCTCTGGCTATTCACTGGGTCAATGTCTCATATTGTCTAGTTGCACATGTTTATGAATCGAAATCAGATTTTAGATTTCATATTAAAGAGAATGAAAAATAAAACTAAGAGGATTGTGAAGAATGGGAGCTGAGAATGTATCATCTGTTTCACTAACTGAAACAGAAATAAAGACTTGGCTTTCTAAAATGCTTTAGAGGCTTCATATTATCCCAAAGTTGTAAGGCAAATGAAGTATTCTGGATGTGTGGTGACTATTGTAATGTACAACATTGTGCAAAAGTCTTAGGCATATATGTATACTGTATTGTTGTTCATTCATCGTCATCGTCGATGAAGACCTTGGCACCATTACGATGATGATGGTGTCGAGACTAGCGCGTGACTTGGATTTAAGTGAGGGAGAGTTGCGTAGCGTCAGCCTCACTCTCTCTTCCCAATTCCCATCTGGATCCAGTGGCAAGACAAGAGTCAAGATGACTGGAGATGGGACTAGGCACAGTGGATGACCAGGACATCTTCTGTGTCTTGTCCTACTCTACACGTTCCACAATGCTTGCAGAGACCGCCTTCTTGACTATTGGACCTTCCATTGGTCTCGTCCGCTCAATCCGCCGGAGTCTGTCTTCACATGCTGGGATAGACATCTCCCTATCTCACCGAGGGTTTGAGACCCGTCGGCTACCCTCACCTGGTTTAGCCGGCTTGTCGAAGCCATTGCCCGGGGTGTGGCCGCTGTCGCATGCAAACAGCTACAGGGAGCCACAGGTGAGAGCTGAGTGCCAGGTGGGGACCAAAGGTGGACTAACTGCCCTGAAAAGGACGCGACATGTTCCCCCACCAGAGGTGCTACCCCTCCCTGACACCCCATACACCCCTTATATACTGTATAGCTATATATAGCTAGGGTGTATAATACTTTTGCACAGTATTGTAGTAATTTTATGTAATGCACTGTACTGTTGCCAGAAAACAAAACAACTTTCATGATATACGTGAGTGATGATAAGCCTGATTCTGATATGAGTCTCAATTGTGGACTGAAAGTGGGAAGGGGACAGGGAGAGGGGAATCATTGTTGGGAAAAAGGGAAGGGAGAGGGGAGGGAGTGGGAAGCACCAGAGAGACCAATTGTTTGGAATCAAATACCATTGCCTGGTGTTGCAGGGCTAGGTGCATGTGCGTCTGCACCACCCCCTACTCTTGGCACTCCTTCTCTGCCACCTGTACCACTCCACCCTCGCTATTCCCAGTATTCTTTGCCCCTGCCAGATTTATGAATTCAATCTCCGCTCCACATTGGCAAATACAGTACTGCACAGTCTTAGGCTAAGATGGCCATGACTTATGCACGGTACTGTAGAACGGATGGTAATCAATGTGTAAACAGTAACGTGATATCGAACAAATTGTTTTGTTTTAAAATCATGACGGAAGGATAAATATCTCTCAGAAAACCAGGATTAACTCACAGTCATTTAAAGAATCTACTACACTTACATGAGAGGGAAGAAAGCCCACACTTTTTTCATACTAAAACCTTTTGTTTCACAGAATGTGAATGTTGCCAATGTGGTCATCATTTTGCTGTCTAGCCCTTGTTATCCATTGAACAGAATGTCTTTCCAGGCCATTTCAGAGGGCATTTAATGTTGGGTCTCCAGTCAGACATAGACCAGACATGATATTGAGCACAACTACAAAGAGTTCTGCCACAAGAAAGCAAAATCAATCCTACTTTACAACTCCTCCCTTGGAGGGTCAGACACCCTGAGCCAATTGGCTGGTCCTGGACTTAATTCCTGGCATAATTTACATATTACTATTTAATTATTTATGGTTTTATTACTATTTAATTATTTATGGTGCAACTGTAACGAAAACCAATTTCCCCCGGGATCAATAAAGTATGACTATGACTATGACTATAAAGCACTCCCACCATCCAAGCCTTGCTCCTGAACCAGCATGGATAACTTTGCTCATCTCAACCACCTCAACATTGAACTGAATCCGCACTATAGGTAGATACTTTATTGATTCCAAAGGAAATTACAGTGTCACAGTAGCATTATAAGTGCACAGATATACACAGATTAGAAGAGAAGTAAGAAAGAATAAAAATAATTTACCTCAAATAGTCTAACAGGAGGGGTTATCACTTCCCTGTCAACACTCACAACACGCTGGAGGAACTCAGCAGGTCGGGCAGCATCCGCAGAAACGATCAGTCAACGTTTCGGGCCGGAACCCCGCGTCAGGACTGAATCATACCCAGAATCATTTCCCTGGCTATAAGTTGATTCATTATAGAGCCTAATGGCCAAGGGTAAGAATGACCTCATATAGTGCTCTTTGGAGCAGCACAGTTGTCTTAGTCTTTTACTAAAGTGCTCCTCTGTTCAGCCAAATTAGCATGCAGAGGGTGAGAAAAATTTTCACCCATTTTCCATCGGGCCCTTTGTTCTACCATAGCCTCCAGTGTGCCCAATTTGACTCCAATAATAGAGCCAGCCTTTCTAATCAGTTTATTGAGACTGTTGGCATTACCCATGTGGATACCATTGCCCCAGCACACCACCACATAGAAGATTGTACTGGTGACAACAGACTGGTAGAACATGTGAAGGAGATGCCTGCATACTCCAAAGGACCTCAGTCTTCTCAGGAAGTAAAGGTGACTCTGGCCCTTCTTGTTCACAGCCTCTGTGTTGGTGCTCCACTCAAATCTGTCATCCAGGTGAACCCCCAGGTACATGTAGGTCCTCACACATCCACGTCCTCACCATCAATTTCAAGGACTCTACAGGATGTTTCAGAATTATTTAATTATTATTATTATTATTATTATTATTATTTGTTTTTTTTTTGGTATTTGCAGTTTGTCCTCTTTTGAACATTGTTTGTCCGTCTGCAGTTCCGATGAAGGGTCTCGGCCAAAATGTTGACAGGCTATTAACATCCATAGATGCTGCCTGACCTACCGAGATCCAGCACTTTGTGTGTATTGCCAGTCTTTGTGTGCAGATTTTCATGGACTCGATTGCATTTCTACTGTGAATGCCTGCATGAAAATGAATCTCAGGGTAGTATATGGTGACACATATAGAGTTTGAGAATAAATTTGTTTTGGACTTTGAGAACAATTGCAGATTTCCTCCACCAAAGGACACCCTTGAACCAGCAGTTTATTTGTTACAATGGAACTTCCCCATGTATCAACCCACTAACTACAGACTGTAGTGAATTAATCCTCACATCCAATCCTTGGAGCATACTGCAGTGCAGAAATCTGAGAAACATCGCTGAAATGAGAAGAAAGGCCAAGATCCATTAAGTAATGCACCACCGAATCTCAAGAGGGATGATCAAGTAAAGTTAAAAGCTAAGGCTGAATGGCATCATGCCCAAGTTCTTTAAATACTGCACACTGTGGGTGGAAGGAATCTGGAGGGATAGGAAGTTCATGGTATGAAGCATTAGGAAAGAATGAGCAAAAGACAGGCAATTGTGCAGTGCAGAAGGGAGGAAGGATATCCTGGATAGCACACTATTTTGTACTTTGAAGGAACAAGACAGGAAAGTTCAAATGAACAATGGCCATAGTAATAAATTAAGTCATGACAAATATGAAGAGTTGTAATAGAGGAAGACTGCTGGTTATAAATAAAAGATTGCTGGGCACACCCCTTCCACAGGTATGAGAGGAATGTTTGAGCACACTCCCCAGGTGTGGGGGCAGGGACCCTGCAAATGATTTAAGGTTCAGCACTTCTACAAAGGTGTTCTAAAATACGCACTCACACGCAAACACGCGTGTGCACATCTGCATCGTTTAAATGCTTAATGCTTGTGAAGGATCATTGAAAGGGGGTGTCTGTATCTGTGCATGCCCCGCTCCTTCACCCAACCCCTGGTGGGATTAGAAATCTGTGTAGGAACTCAGCGATCACTGTTTTAGGATGTATGGGTGCCAACGTTTGCCAGAAACCTGCAGCCTGAACTTGATCCATAATTAATTCTCAGGCCTCCTCTGGAGCAATTTGGAGGAGATAGTGGTGTCTATCACACCTCCAAGACCCAAAGAAATCAGGGCTGCAGGCCTGACCAAAGGAAATCCTGTTGAAGTCCCAGGAGAAGGAATGTGGAGTGGTTGTAGAAGAGTGCAGTGTTTCTCAATCACTGTAAATTCACTTTCCAAAAGCAAACTTTCAAATAGAGCTTTCAACCTAATTTATCTAATTATTTCTTTAAAAACTGCACTTGGTGGTATTCACACAAGCCACTACATTTTACCTATTTTCCCATACATATCTGGGTGTTGGGGTGGAGAATCACCTTTACCAAAGGAGGTGTGAGGCATTGTTTCCCTCCACTAGCCTGCAGGTCACCCTTGGGCAAGGTGTAGCACCTGCTTAGCATCCCCCTGCCCCAATCAAGGTCACATGAAGCCATGGCAGCAGGGGTGGATGGTCACATGAACAGCTGGTGAATATCACAAGTCCTGGTTATGCGACCACTGACACCAGACTGACAACCTCTGAAGAGTACTGATAATGGTTGGGATCATCTGTCTTGTAAAGACACTGTCCAGAAGAAGGCAATGGCAAACCACTTCTGTAGAAAAAAAATTGCCAAGAGCTATTATCATGGTCATGGATAGAACATGATTGCCCATGTCATACAACGTGACATATAATAATGATGTTGACATTGATGACAATTAAATCAAAGAACTTCCATTGTCAAAGTACGGAGGGTCTCCAATCACTGGAAAATTTACATCATCCGGCACAAAAGTAGCTGGATACGAAATGCTATTGTCATTACATTTGGATATGGAGCAAGACACCGAAGTGGGTTGATAGTTCACAGACTTTGATGCAAACAGATTTAGAAAGAAAAGAAAACAATAAACGCTAGGCCAAACAGGACTGTTAACTAAAACTCTCAATTGAAAAACAAAGCCAACACTGAGGCTAAAAGGAATAACTAAATATAAAACAAATAGTGCTAGACTTCAGAGTCAGTTAACTCGACAGTCCAAGTTCTCAGGCAAGGCATGTTGCAAGTAGGCGGCGAAACATTGCTGTACTTTGCTCAAGTCTAAGACAAAAAGTGCTAAGGCAAAAAGAATGGAGTTAAATACCATCACAATGAAACAATAATTAACTGACACATGCATATTCACAAGTGCAATTGTCGTATCTGCTGTGCTGCCAAATCCGTGGTTGTGACAGCTACAGTCTTGTATGGTCCAGTTCATCTTCTGCCTTCTTTAAATCCTTCCAATACCCACATTGCTGAAGAGAGCACACAGTATTTCTCACTCACATAACATCTTCTTCCACTGTAATAAGCTCAAGACACTCAACACTATTGGGGGACAAGGAGGCTGTTTGATAGGCCTCCATTCATTTCAGTAATCTTTCACTTGCTTCACCACTGGTACAATGTCAAACATATTTTTATGACAACATTCACCAAAGCTACTCTGATCATACATCTGAAACCAGCAATCTTCATTATTTATAGTGGTGTTCAGGGCAGCAATGGAGGCCCTCCATCTCTGGCAGGGTTCAGGGCTTGTTATTGAAACAGCAATGAGGAATTTCCACTATGAGGAAGGTTAAAAGCAGCAGTTCACTGAAGCATTCTCATCTGGGAGGTCTCATCAAAGTCAAACATCATCCTCCCTTCCTTCATTGTTAGCATATCTAAATTCTAAAACACTCTACTGTACAACACTGGTTCTGCAGAGACTGAGGTACAGATCATCATCTCATCTTGCAGGGTAATTAAAGATGGACAATAAATTCTAGCCCAGCTAGTAGAGTTCTCATTGTGTAAGTAAAATAAATATGACATACAATAGCTCTTATTAATTGAAAGTAGCCAGTACTACCGAAGGGTCTCAGCCCGAAATGTTGACTGTATTCTTTTCCATAGACGCTGCTTGGATTTCCAGCATCTGCAGATTTTCTCTTGTTGAGGAATGATAATGTATTACATACCCAGTAATATAACTGGGCTTGTAATACAGATCTACTTATTACAAATGGATAAATTTGTATGCATTTCATAATTAATCATAAGATCTTCCCGATTTTTTTTGTTTCTCCATCTTCCAATTTGCCATTTAAAATCCCTCTTAATTTTCAATATTTTCCACATGGCCTTGGTCATCTGTTCTCATTCAGCTTGGCCCACTTTTACTCTATGCCTCCGCAAAGTTGTTTGGGGCAACAACTATGTTAAGAGTACCATGGAGAAGTGAGATTCTGATTATTTTTAGAACAGCACCAAATGATGTCTTCCGGATCATCCTCTTTACCCGTTCAGAGCATGGAGCCCCTCCTTAATGTCAAACAAAATGCAACTATCTATAACCTCTAACACCCACACATTGCTATTGTGAGAAGTTAAAATTGGAGAAGTATGTTCCCTAACCTACTTCCCATAATCCTGTTCCTTCAAATGTTGAGCAGCTTTTTTTTATGGGAAGTATGTTAGGAAACATATTTCACCAAGTTTTAACCCTGATTATAAAGAAATCCCTCTAAGAGGATCATAATCTTGTCATAGGGTTTTGAGGCTTGCATGCCTGAATGACCCAGAGAGCTATGTTGGTTGGAGTCAGGGCATTATACTTTGGCTCTTGGTAGGTTCACCCATGTCAAACAGGTCAAACGATAGAGGCCAGACTAAGAGTGGCCCACCGGTCCTCCAGGTTCGGAGGGGGGGTGGGTTCAGCTCAGGGCTAATAACATTGACGGGTAAAACATACTGTTAAGGAAACAGAACTTCTACATCTGAGTGCGATGGTATTCCTGAGTCTCCAGCTGGGGCTTGCATGACACACAGTAGGGAAAACCAAGAGGAATCTATTGACATGATAAAGGAAGCCCTGAACACCGCCAGAGATGGAGGACCTTCATTGCTGCCCTAAACACCCGTAGGTTAATAGGCAGCAACTACTAAAGGAATCACAAAATATGAGACATTGTGTCATTTGGGATCAAACATATTTTCGCAAGTTCCAAATAGTCAACTGGATTTACTCTCTAGTTGGCTGTCACTTATAACTAACTGTAGAATCTGAACAGGAAATATTCATTGGAGACAAAAGAAAATTGCAGTTGCTGGAAGATAAAGGAACAAACAATTTGCTGGAGGGAATCCATGTGGGGTGGAGGGAGGAATTGTTGACATTTTGGGTCAAAATATTACATCAGAAAATATTCATTGATGATTACAGTTCTGTGCATAATACTGATTAGGTACTTAGCTTAATCATCTCTTATAAAATTAACAATTATTCTAGGCCAACAGTAATATCTCAACACACACATCACCAGTGACTTTCTGACTGTGAATTTAAAATGAATGAAAATCTCCAGTGGAAAAGCAGTTATCAAACAGTATCAGTTAAATAGCTTATTACCAGCAAATTCTAGTTTTTGTTGTTGGGGAGAAATAATGCTTCAAGGTGCTATTTTATGCCAAAAATTCAACCTGCTCTGAGCAGAGGCTTTCTTCAGTCTATTCCAGAGTAAAAGGGAGTGAACCTGACAATTGGAAATACATTCTGTCAAAACAACTAATTAATACTCTTTATAAACATTGTGCCAAAAATAATTAGATTTTGTTGGAAAAATTATTTGTTCAGAATAGGGCATCATTCCACTTTTCCTTTAAGGAAATGTTCAGTGGCTCTCCAACATATGCTTGAATAAAGTGCCAGAGTAAAAATCCTGTCAGAATGAATTCTTCAATCCTTTATACTGTGTGATCAAAGCTCAAAGCAAATCCAAAGTAAATTTATTATCAAGGCATGTACATGTTACCATATACTACTTTGAGTTTCACTTTCTCGATAGCCCTAATATTGTATTTCTTCATTACTGGTAGGATGCCAGTATTAACATAGTTTAAAACTGTTCTCAGTCCTGTTTGGTTGTTAAACGACACTACTTTCTGGTAAGTCGAATGGCTTGTAGATCTCTGCTCAAAGAAAGGGCTTTCCATTTGACAGCTGTCCAGCAGAGCTTTGTTCCATTTATTTCTCTGCTTTGGCAGCTTTTCAGTTGGCTAACAAGCACAAACAGTAAGGAGCGTACATTTACTTCATATAAGTTCTTAGCAAATTGAATCTGAAGGATGTTAGGATCTTGGGAGATATTTGTTTTTTGTTACATCTTAGGAACTCATGTAATTATCTCCCCTTATCTTCTTCAAACCAACCATCTCCCAACCCATATTTTTTTCCGTTGACTTTAATACAGGAAAGTTAGAAGCTGGGGACACAATTACTGAAAAACACACTGCTGGCATATGCCAAAAGCAATGCAGCAGAATATTTCTTTATCTCCAGATGGTTTCTAATACTGATTTTAGACATTACAAAGTGCAGTTAAAATGCTGTTGTTCTCAATGAAATGTATTCAAAGCATTAAATTATTAATAATGCTTATTTTAATAGAGTGACATTGACTGAGAAACTTTCACATCACAGCTCTTGCTAATAATAGTGTAAATGATCTTAATTAATTTACTCAACACAGGCCAGGACTTTTTCAGTATTGTGTAAGATAAACCATGCTATCTGGTATCTTCATGTCCCATAATGCGCAAGTAAAGGCATCCGTTAGTCTTGCGAGACCATGGATCTGCGCCTGGAAAGTCTTCACTCTCCAGGGCGCAGGGCTGGGCAAGGTTGTATGGAAGACCAGCAGTTGCCCATGCTGCAAGTCTCCTCTCTCCTCGACACCAATGTTGTCCAAGGGAAGGACATTAGGACCCATACAGCTTGGCACCAGTGTCATCGCAGAGCAATGTGTGATTAAGTGCCTTGCTCAAGGACACAATACGTTTTCTCGGCTGGGGCTCAAACTCACGACCTTCAAGTCGCTAGTCCAATGCCTTAACCACTTGGCCACGTGCCCACACATGTGCAAAGGCCTCTACATTACGTAGTAAAGCAGCTTTACATTTGGTTCAGCTGGCTATTTTCCTCACCATTTGTGGCACCAGTCCATTTCTGGGCATTTTTGAAATGACCAATACATAAACACAAGTGATTCAGCAAATACTGTGTACATCTTGAGCATCATGCATAAAGTGCTGGAACTCTGCAGGTCAGGCAGCATCCATAGAAAAGGTTCAAAGTAAAATTTATTATCAGAGTTCATACATGTCACCACATACAGCCCTGAGATTCTTTTTCTGCAGGCATACTTAGCATATCTACAGAACCATAACTGTAAACCAGATCTGTAAATTGTAAACAAACTGTATAAAGCAGATATAAATAAATAGCAATAAATAGCGAGCATGAAAAAAGAGTCCCTAAATAAGTATAGTGAACCCCCTTTTGTTCAAGAGCCTGATGGTTGAGGGGTAGTAACTCCTCTTGACCAGGTGGTGTGAGTCCTGAGGCATTTGTACCTTCTGCCTGATGGCAGCAACGAGAAAAGAGCATGGCTTGGGTGGTGAGTATCTTTGATCGATAGATGCAGCTTTTCTACGGCAACGGAGATGAATAAAGAGTTGATGTTTCAGGCTGAGGCCCTTCACCAGGACCAAATTGGTGTGAACAAGTTGCCCTTTCCCTGCCCTTCCTCCCACATTTAATGTTAAGCCCCAGCCTGCTCAGTACAGGTGGCCTGTGAGTTGAATTTTATCATGCCTACCCCATTCTACCTCATGACCAACCACAACAAAATCTTCCATGTATATGTTACCCTTATATGGCAAGGAGGTCTAATGGTGTTTCAGAGGAACATAATCATGCAAGCAATTGACATAGTGTGGCAATGAGAGATATTGATGCTCTCTTGATCAAAGGTAAAATCAGAATTTATGCTTTTAAGATAGTCAGATACTTGGAAAGTCTTAAAGGAGCGAACTTTAGAGCTAATTGCCTTGTTAGCTGAAGGCATGTACACCAATGACTTGAAACAATGCAAAAGAATAGGCGCATTGCTCGGCCGGCCTAGAGAAATTCCAGTTACAGTAACGTTTCAGATGAGTTTGTAAAAAGCTGTGCAAAAAAAAAAGGTTCTGTAGGCCAAAAGGCTGTTTATATCCTGTCATTTGAACTCTTTGATCCATACTCATATTTTTGGCATCTTTGTGTGAAATTTGTAGCAGCTAGTTTGCTGCTATATAGGGATTTACCAACATCAGAAAACTCGTAAGCAAAAAAACATTTTCAGCCAATTTTGTCAATAAATTCCATGGAATGAATTTCCTTGTTGAGGACAGCTCAGTCAGCTTGCTTACGCATTTATTTTAAAAGGTTGTTGGCAGGCCAGTTATGTGAAAGAGTCTTCTCAACTACTGTTGGTCTTTTCCACAGGAAGCAACTTCTTCTGAGAGCATTATTATATGTTTATTTTGTTCTATGCTTAGTGTTGCATCTTTCGACCTTCAGTGTGTGCAGACCAAGTAGATGTGATCTTTCATGGATTTTGTTATGAGTATTATTTATTGATTTATCTATTTATTGAGTATGCCTGCAAGAAAATGAATCTCAGGCTTGTATATGTACTTTGATAAGAAGTTTACTTTCAACTTTCAATTTTGTGTGTATTGTGGCAAGTACATTTGATTACTCATTTTATCCAGTTACCCTGGCTCTTCCTCCTTCCTTTCCAATAGCATCTGAGGTAGGGAATTCCAAAATGCTATACAGACCTCAGTATCTTTTTTTATCAACCATTTTAAAATGATTTCTCAATTGTTGTAATGGATGGGATTATCTACAAAAACTTTTATTTAAAGAGGGTACTTATTGTGCTTTAAGCTACCTTAACGTACTTCATAGGATCATTATTGGGATAAAAGTGGGCACACTTTATGTAAGTATTGCATGTTTTTTCAGCAAATTGCATAATATCAGGAATTAAATACTAAGTCTGTAAAAATAATTCTGGTTATTGGTCTATGATGTCTGGTAAACATCTCACACACTGATCAGAAACATCATGTCTTCTCTAAGCTATTGATAAAAGTACTATGTGTTTCTCAGAGGCAAAAGGTACAGGAGATAGCACTTCAGGTCAGTAATCTTTGATCAGAACTACCCATGATAAAAGGTCATTGATTTGAAATATTAACACTCTCTGCAGAGGGTGTCCAATTTCCTGTGCACTTCCAATGCTTTATGGTTTTATATCCACTTCACCAAATCTTTTTTCAGCGGCATTACGTAAAATTTAGTTTTTATAGTTATTATTTGTTCTTTTGCTTCTCTGCTATTTTGAATCATTTTGTCATTAAGAATACTGCAAACTAAAACTAACGACAACTACGTGACAACCTGTGTTGGGTTGCTGTCTGGAGTTTTGGGTTGGAGATCCAAACAGCTTCTCCCTTCATTTCAAACAGTGTTTTGGCATGCAGCACGCCAGCTTAAGCAAGGGCACTTTTTAATCTTTCATTCAAGAACCATCATCTTAGAAATACAGTGCTCCCTAACCACTGGAACAGCAGCTTTATGTCATGTACCTGAGTCACTAAAATGCAGATCAAACGTAAGGCCTTCAAATTCCCCAACTGGCAATTGTGGGTGAGGTAAGGTTGCTGCAGGAGTCATACGTAAGATCAGAGAAACTAAAAAATATAGTAAATATTGTATGATCAAACTAAAGGGTTATCTTTAAACACAGTTTTATAGCAACTGAGATTTCAATTAGTATATTTAATAACTGTAATTATTGTATTTCAGAAGCAAATCATTCCAGGTACTAGAAGCCTGAATTAACATTTTCAGTTCAATGACCTTTCAGAATTGATAATAGATTATTAATTCAAAATGTTAACTTCACAGATGTTGTCTGGTCTGCTGAGTACGTCTTGTATTTTCTCTTTAATTAAATATCCTAAAATTTTACTTAATATTTTAGTTTAAACTGTACATTCACTAAATCACTTTGAAACTATCTGGGAGGAATTAGTAAATTGCCAATAAGATGTTGCAAATGCAGTTGAAACAGATAAATTCCCCTAAGAATCCTTGGTGCAAGATAGAATCACGTTTACTTATGACACTGAAGGAGGCAACGTCGGCCCATCGAATCAATGCCAGCTCACAGACTAATCTCCCTCCCTCCACTATTTTCCGTGATTTGCTCTCTCCACGTTCATGTCAACTTCCCCCACCCCAGATTCTACCGCTCACTGGGTACAATTCACAGTAGCCAATTCACTAATCTGCAAGCATGTGTAAGCACCGGAGAAAAGCCTATGCTGCCATCGGGGGAATCTGCAGACTCCGCTTTGACAACAATTAGAGGCGAGGATTGAACCCCAGCTGCTGAGCTGCGTCACTTCCGCCAATTCAGTCTCGATGTCAATATCATCAGATGCTCGGGTTCAGGTGGAATGATAGAATGCCTCGAGAGGTTTGCAAGGGGCTTAGCAGGCCTTGACATATTTTGTTCATTTATATGTGAGGATTTCCTACTTTGGCACTGGCTGTTTCCCGATTTTCATCCCAATAATATGATGGATACGAGATGGGATACATTGAATCATCCTCTCTAAATGCCGACAAAGACAGTTTAGGCCGAATCGGCTCTGCTTGCGCTTTAAGAAACTCTGCTGAAGACGAACCAGCTGGAAACTGCGAGCTGGTGAACGCACATGCATAATTTTCTCCACCACTTTTGCTTCGAATACAACAACCTGGTTAAAATACTGCTTTCAAACAGTGCCGAGTAACAGCAAACCATTTACCTTATCACATTGTCACCTGTCTTCCCATTAAGAGCAGAACTTAAAAAGGAACTTAACATAACGAAAACATTCAAGGTATTTTTGATTCTTACTTGGTGGATATGTGATTACAAGTTTTCATCAGACGCACACAGATTTGACACATATAAGTGTCGTTTTACAATCTGCCAATGTTAACTTGATTTCAAACCTGCGCAATAGTAGACTCAGTATTGGATATATATCTTCAGCCACGAAATTCCCCTCGCTAAACCTTTCCCTTCCATCATATCTCTTCCCTCTTGAAAACCTTTCTCTTCAATCACACCAATGACTTCTTCAGCTGTATGTAAGTTACTGTCTTATAATATTCCTGCGCAGCGTCTACGGATATTTTACCCTATTAAAGGTACCACAGACATGTACAGTAAGTGGTTGAAGATGCCCTTAAATGTGAAAAGTATGGGCCAGAAGGGCTAACGTGCAGAGCCACGCGATGGCGCTGCAGAACAATTTTTTTCTCCAGTTCCGTGCATTGATTGCCTCTGTTCGCACTGAAAAGTTTTGCCTCAAACCAGAGGGCTCCATGGTTCGCCCGTTGCGACCTACTAACGCTGCGAGTAGAGACAAATTTACAAAGTTTTGTTTCCAGTTTGTCGGGGATGATTCTGAACATTTTAAACATTTTACCTCTCAGATAAGCACCATTTCATAATTTTAATGTCCATATATATACAGATTACATTTCTGCTCAGAAGATACACAAATGTACGGAAATAAATGTAGATATAGATTCAAATGTGATGTCAGCGACTTAGAACAAACGATGAATAATCCGTTTATAAATTTAACAATCTATTTACATCAGTAACTTAAAAAATATTCAATACTTAAAATACCTTCAGATGTGTGACCAGTACTGCAAGAATATTGGAAAATATTGGGCAAAAGTTGAAGAAATGATGACAACTCACATCGAAGTGGAACTGGAAACAATGATTACAACGCTTTTAAGTTTAATACAACTACATCCACATCCTTGGAAAGTATATTTCTTAAATGGCACAATTTGTTCAAAATAAAGCATAAAATACAGACACATCAGCGTTCTGTTGTGTACTTATTAATAGTTATAGTTCTGTGACCATAGACCTCAGAGATATTTCAGTGTTATGTAATGGACCTCTAGTCACACTAGAGTGGATGTAAATGACGATGGTGCACTGTCTATGTTCCGCACATATAGAAATTTCTGGCAACTGTAGAAACAGTCGGCATCAGGATTTCATTTCTACTTTGATTTAAAATAGACGTTCCAAATTTTTCAATTTTCCGAAATAAATAAAAATCTCGGAACTTCCTACCGAAGTGGGTTGTTTTTGAATCCGCTACTTATTTATGTGACAATTACAGATTTAAATAACACTGATAATCTGTGAGGAACTGGCTTTCAAATAAATTATGCCCGCGTCTGAAATGTCAAGTTTGAAACTCTGCAGTTTTAGTTACCCAGCTCCTCAGGAGTACAGCGGACTGTGGTGGGTCCACACACACACAGACACACACCGCTTGTGGTATAAACTACAATACTCATTCCAGGCTATGAAAACTGCATGCCAGGTTTTATTTTATTTTACAGAATTATACAATATCATGTAGACCTCTTACACGGAATAAAAGGACACATCCTTTAGGCCATCTACTTTAGATACAAACCTCTATAAATTCACATGAATTACATTGTATACAGTGCATAAGATTAGGTTAAAAATGTGTCACAATACTGCTTCCAAATCCTTCCAAAGAGCAAAAAAAAGCTAAATATGTATTTTCCAATACATATTCAATTTTTAAAAAAAGAATGTTCCTTTTTAATTAAAATTGTGTTATGTTCGATTTACATTAAATGACAAAACTATACAAAACAAATATTGCCAGCAAAATTCACGGTTTTGGAGACTATTTAGTGTCCTGTATGAAGGTTAGCTAACATTTAGAATAAATAGTAACTATTTAGATTGAGCTTCGCTGAAAGTGCCTTCACAGATCGTATCTCTCTCTCTCTCTCCCTCTAGCAATAATCCTGGATCCACTTATTTCTTTAAATAAGGATCAAAATAAAGTTTATATAGACAGGAACACATGCTGCTGCAGATGAAGACCATTGCAGTGCAAGGCAGGGGAAATCTATTCCACCGAGTATCACATTACACAAGGTTTGATATCTTGGTAAGTCATTTGCTGATGATAGTAAGATCCATTAGTTGATGGATGCATCGAAGGCGACGTCATGGCGTTGAAAGAGAAGACAAATTCTTTCCTATCACACACGCTGGGAGACTGTGAGTGATATCGCGGGATTCCTGCTAAATAAAACAGGGCAAAACACACCAATGAGGAAATGGTTTAAGTATAATGCTTCTGTTAATATAATGTTTGCAGTCTTAAGCTTACAAAAGAGCGGCTCTTCCAAATAAAGTAAGTACGTCAAGTATAGAATTAGTTGACCAAGGCAAGCAAACCCATTCCCAAAGCATGATAGGCCCTGAACTTATTATATAAGGGTTTGCTTTTAAAATCGCTTAACTGCATTTCAAACGTTAACTGCAAGACAGAACTGGTTGACAGATCTCACCACTTGAAATTAGTGATAAGTTATTTCTTAGATCTATATTCATAAGCTTGAAGGTCATCATTATACTGACGGTTCAGTCGCGTTCAACACATTGGTAATCATTGGAATGCTACACTTGGCATCCTAGTTTTTCCCGCCGTTTTCTCGCGGTTTATATCGACGCACATTTTGTAATGGAGCCAAACCTCTCCCGATTATTGACGATCTTTTTTTTACTGTCATCGTCACCGAATCGGTGAATTTAATTTAGCCTGTTACGCTGTTTTAGTGAACCATGAAATTATGTTAAATTTCTCCAAAAATATACTCCAAATTAACTGCAAAGATTTCTGTAGGCCTTAGCGGATGTCATTGCGAGTTCCAATTAGCATGTATGCAAGATTTCAGGAATATATGTTTAACCGAACAGCTATTTAAATTCAACATTATTCCACTGACTGTAATATTTTAAAAATCGTCATGCTCGGAATTTTAGCGGGCGCTTAAGCTTTTAGAAATTACAAGTAGCCGTCTTATCTACATATTTGCTCATTTTAATGCAATCGTGCCACTTGAACTTAATTTAATTACGCGGCTATAACGTGACATCACGCTGATAATCACTGTAATATGTGCAAGATAATTCACAATATAAATGACCTGGATTTAATTTCATCTCGGTATTGGTCGCTGCACTGATTTACAGACAGGCCTGGTTGATAAAACAGCAGAAATCGGCAATTGATTATAGGCTACTGGGAACTGTATCTCCTAGTGCGTGGGTTAATGTGGTGCCTGTCGCAGGCAAATAAACCAACTTGGTAGAAATGCCTTTCGGTTGGATTTTGCAAGCTGCAGTTAAATAATCTTTAGGTTTATACACAAAAAAAACCCCTGAAATCAGTTTATTTGCTACCAAATTTTTGCTGCTTATTTCAGATCCACAGCAGCAGTTTTTTTTCCACACAAAAAAAGGGTCTGTTCTCGGAGTGATTGGGAACGGGATATTGTGCAACAGCAGAGTGGCTTCCCCCCCCCCCCCCCGCACCACCCCCATCCACCCACGACACTGCAGATTCACACAGTTAATCGTGCTTCAGGCAGAGTTACTTTGGCGCTGAGCTCCGGGCTGCGAATCCCCAATAGGCGGCTTCTGCGGCGGGGAGCCGGCACTCTGCATTCTGATGTTGTTTTTGCCGTCGAGTTGGCACCGCAGTAAACGCTGTCTCTGCGGGGATGGCATCGAGATGTTTTCTTTGACTAAGTTTTGGAATTTGTTGGAAAAACAAAGGGCGGTTTATTCTTGTTATTTATTCCAGCCAATAACCAATTACGTGTGGGGAGAGGAAGCAAAAACAACTCACTTCCTTAACTTAATGACACTTTTGAAACTCTTCTACAAGAAAACAACTCAATCCCAGGCTCTATCATTTTCCTAATTAATCGTACTGGCGCATCGCCAACCAATAATACGCGGGAGTGAGCCTGCGTTCGAAAACTTCTTAATTTTGTGTTTCGCACAGGCTGATTTTTGACCTTTATCAGAGTGACCAAATCAAACTAGATTTAAAACAACATCGTGGTTTTTTTTCAGCGATATGGGGAAATCTTTTGAGCCTTGGAATTATCTTTCACAGAAACAAAAAAAAATCTTTCAGTAACTACTGGTTATAAAGGAAGCCGAGCTGTAGTAATCAGTGCTAGAATTTTGATTTAACCCCTTGCATTCATTAACTTAACGTGCATTAATAATATTTTTTCTGTTTTCCCGTCATATTTGCGCTCAAGATCTTCCTCAAGTAATGATTTATAATGAGTAGTTATAATAATCAGGAAACGATTATATCGTATGTATTATGAGATTCTGATGCAGATCTTCTATATATTCAGGTTAACCCGTCTCGCCATAATAGCGCAAATAAAATGTGCTCTCTTTCACAACTTTGATTCGATTACACCAAAGTATGAACATTCTTAAATACCTGATTCAAATTATAGACACAGATTACTGTCAGTCGCAATAGATCCCGTTACTGTCGTGTTATTATACAGTAACCTTTGCACAGTAAAAGTATTTATATTTCTGCTATTGTTTAACTATAACAGCATTGCTTTGTACCTTGTATATCGGCGGTGTTGTGGCTATTCTGATGTAAATAGGACTGATCTAGAGAGTGCGCTTGCAGGTTTGAAGTTATATTCGCCGACGGGTTGCACGGTGAGAGGGGCTGCTGTTTGATATATGAAGGCCCGTTATTGAGAGCGGAGGCCGACGGAGCCCACGCTGAAGTCGAGGTAGTGTACATGGAGTGTGTGTCCATCACCCCGCCGCCGGTCAGCAAGGGAGACGCGGACACCGAGCTGTCGGCGTGGTTGGGGTAATCGCCAACGGAAGATCCCGTACAGCTTCCCATATAGTGACCGTTGTTGGAGGAGAGGTGAGAGACAGAATGTCCGGGTAAACTCATCCCGTCAACGTTGCTGGGCAGATGTCCATTCATCATGCTTATACTGCTATCTAGAGAGAGTCCGTTTGGAGCACACGAAATGGGTCCTCTTGACCCCTGGAAGTTATAGGTCTCTGGGATATGGTTGAATCCCAATCCGTTCACCATGCTATACATTGGTTTAAGAGCTTGGCACTTCCTGCGAAAACCCCTCGGTCTCCTTCTAAAGGAGCCCTCCTCAAACATGAACTCGCTGGCGGGGTCAATGGTCCAGTAATGGCCTTTGCCCGGTCTGCCTAGACCCTTGGGCAGTTTGATGAAGCACTCATTCAGGGAAAGGTTGTGACGTACCGAGTTCTTCCAGCCTTGGTAGGAGCCTCGAAAAAAGGGGAACCGGCTCTGTAGGAACTGGTAGATTTCGCTGAGCGTCAGCCTCTTGGTTGGAGAGCTTTGTATGGCCATAACAATCAGGGCTATGTAGGAGTACGGCGGCTTCTCTGGGCGCCGTATGCCAGCGTTTGTTTTCTTAGTTTTGGTGGTGGAAGTCGCTGATTCCATCACAGAGCTCTGATTGTTCGGCTTTTCCATTCCCGCAGACATGGGACTGCTCTGGGCCGTGCTGTGAGCCGGCGGCTGCTGAACCTCGGCCGTCATTTAACAACAATTCTCAGCAAGCAAGTCACTTGAAACCGAAATCGCGGGTCCGCCAAACTCTTGAGTCAAGCCGGTTCCTTCGCTATTTCCAAATCTTCAAACTTCTTGCTTTTAAAATAAAGCTTCCTCTTGGTTCGGGAATATCCGGATTCCCCCTCAAAATAAAAAAAAGTATCACTGTAGTTGTTGAAAGCGCGAAGGAGGGAGCCCTTCCCCCGGCACGGTTATTTCTTCAGTGCTGAAGCCCTTTGCAAAGGTCGCCGAGATGTGGGGTAGCTTTTCATCGCAGTGCTGGGATCTGCCACGCCAAAGAGATCGCGTTTACTTATCTCTTGTCATCAGCGACTCGAGCCTCTCGGCTGTCAGACGTAAGGAACAAGAAACTCCCCGCCCCGACCCCCACCCCCTCCCACCTCGGTCAGGACTGGTGGGCTGTTAAAGGATTCAACACCCGCCTTCATTACCGATTTGATCTGGTATCTACGTAGTCCAAACCAGCTTTTTATTGGGGGTGGGTGGGGTGAGGGGAGAAATCAATCTCTGTGGCTGACTGTCCTTCTGTTTGTGTGTGTGTGTGTGTGTGTGTGTGTGTGTGTGTGTGTGTGAGAGAGAGAGAGAGAGAGAGAGAGAGAGAGAGAGAGAGAGTAGATGGATATATATTAAATGCAACCAATTCATTAAGGAAGTGGAATAATACACATTTGTGCAGTTACCAAACTAAAACGACCCATATTATTGCGATATAATTATTACATTTAAAACATCATTACCTAATTAAAAATAATCTCAGGCCAAAAAATAATGCTGGAGAAGGTAACAAAGTAAGGATGTAGTACAAGTTATTTAATACATAAATAAAATTATTTCTGGTTATTGCAAGGAGTTTTGCACTTGAAGAATACGGTTGCCTGTTGTGAAAACAATCGCTGATAATGTACTGGGTTTATATTTTCAAAGAGAATTAGAGATGTACTCTTTATGAAAGCTGGAGTTTAATAGACAGGAACATGTACAGGATGTTTATACAAAAACGATGTAAACATCTGCAATCTGCTCCTTTAAAGAAAATTGAGCGAAATCCCATCTAATACTCTTTCCTTTCTGTTACTTATAAAATGTTTTCTTGTAGCTTCACGCCTGACTGTTTAGATATTCTCTTCATATATGTATTTATATATAAATAAGCCAGTTCGAGCAGGGTTGTGCCCATTTGCTGGCCCGCAGTGTTTGCCACACACACGTGTATACACACACACACACACACACACACACACACACACACACACACATACACATACACACTGTCACTGCAAGAGAGAGAGAAAAATAGAGCGACATGAACGAGGAGCCTCGGCGCCTGGCATCGTTTGCAATAACGTGTCGCATCCCCACAAACATTAACCAAGGTAAGGGACATCACAAATATTTCTGCAAGTCTTTCAAGTGAAAATGAAAGCTTCTTAGACGATTAGAAGGCAAGTGTGAGAAACCCGTGCTTTGATTCGGCGTCGTGGCTTAGAAAGTGCCATTCTTATTGTTAGTTGCCATGTTTTATAAAGATGAACTACAAAAGCAAATGCACAGGGCAAATCCAGACGGCGCCTGCATCTCTGAACATACTTCCTCCGGTAGGATCGTGGGATTTTTGCTAAAGTTGTACGTGTATCGAATGTCTATGAAGGACGAGATTCCCTGGAAAAGCCGAATTCTGCAATCGTTTTGCAGTGAAGGTAGGATTAAACTAAGTGTCAGCGACTCGATGTTAATACAATTGAAATCAGTTTGCAAATAGCAAGACCGTTAAGGATTGGTAAAAAAAAATGAGATGTTCTTTAAGTTCCAAAAATATATACTCATGCTGAATTATACGGTTAGGAGACGGCAGAGAATAGATATTAAAAGTAATACCATTGCACGATAATGCGGCTCGTTGTAGAGCACTTTTTAAAGAAAACAACAGCCATCAATAGCATACTGTTGCTAATCAACTTGCGCCAGTAACCCCAGCTTTTCTATAACAATAATAAGGTCGTTAAAAAATTAAGCGTACGGTAACGAACACTTTTTCCATGCCTCTTGCAAAACCATATAAAACGCTTAAACCATAACGTCAATAAATGCATCGTGTTTTCTTTGTGCCCGGTGATAAAAAGAGTATGAAGCTAGGGATTTTGCCGAAGTCATCAATAATCAAAAAGCGGACGGAGCTCGTAAAACTAGATCTGTGCTTCAAGGGGATAAGACAAATTGGAACATTATAAATATAGGTGCATTTGCTTAAACAATTTACAGATCCTTTTGTTAATACTGAAGGCAGATTATTGAAAGGTATTTTGTTAAGAAGTTTTTCGATACATTATAGTTTCAGAATTTAATTTCATTGTTTTGATAGAATGTACGCCTGCGCCTCCTTACACGCACGTCTTTAATTCCTTTGGTAATATTCGCAAACGTTTTCCACCTGCCCGTAGCCAGCACATTCATTACGAAAATTACTATAAGTAATTTCTTATCCGTAACTGAGGAGCATACCTAGATGCCACGTCCTAAAACAACTCTGAATGTTTTATTGCCATCACTAATATATAATCCATTGATATTATGGAATTAAAATATGAATAGGCAAAATTAAAATAATGTAGTTATATGCTTTAATAAATCAAGTGCCAAAGGTGGATTTAGCATTTCTGCACGCATGAACAAAAGAAAAACCTATCGTTATGACTGTCAATATTTCTAATATTTATATATTAATCAAGTTATTTTTGAATCTTCGGAACTAAACAGTGTCCTTTTCTGTTGGACACTATAAGCGATTAGATATTGTATATAACTTTTCTGAGATGAATTAAAATAGCATATATTAGATAAATAAAAATACTGTTTATTGGAAAAACCGATCAGTTTGGTGTTCACGATTCAGCTTTAAGTGCATTTAGGCAAAAAGAACTAGGAACAATTGTTGATGCCAGCTACATGCAAAATTACTAAAACAAAAGATTATTGATTGCAAATCAAATAGCTTTAAGAGACAAAAATTATAGCTTGCATGTGTAAAATTCGAGTGGCTATGTTAATTTTAGTGGCAATGTTACGTTTACTTCATTTAAACAGCATCAGACCATTCTTCTTTATCAATAATATCCTTCAAAATATGCTCGTGAGACAACTTGACCTCCCATTGATACGCAATTTTTAAAGATCAAAATCAGATTTGACAGAGTCGTGTTGATTGTATGCGGGATGCAAATCAAATTAATAAAAAGGGAATGCACGTAAACGAGTTTTGGGGTTAAGTTATTGTAAACAGGCTGCGCAATCACTGACCCTGATTAGGCCCGCGTTCAGCATTTATCAGCGCTCAGGGCTGAGGGAGAGCGCAAGCCGAGACCACCCACGGTAGGAGTTAAGGCACGCGTGTGCCCCTGCTTTAATTAACATCAGCCGCCCCCAAGATCCCCCCACTCTCCCAACAAGGCGCCCCCTCTCCTCAACTTTCATCAATTTAAATAGAGAAAAAAGTTTTAAAAAATGTTCTGTCGTCCCAATAAAAATTCTGGGTAATCACGGGCAATCCCAAATCCAAGGGGAGGGAGGTAATGTCAGGAGTAGTTTCATCAACTGTTAATAAAATATCCATCACTCCCTTCCCCTAAAGTGGTGACAGAGTAATATAGTGTCTTCTTAATTGTCACAGTGACAGTTCGTCAACCCGAGGAAAAAAATTGCAAATACCATCAACTAAACACGGCTCAGAATGTGGGGATGATCTGGTTCTCCTCTGTCTCCGCTCTATAGATATTTTTTGACTTGCCTAGTCTTTGTTTTATCTATCTCCATATCCCGCTGACGTATGCAAAACTCAAAGTAATATAGAAAGGAAAGATTCTCATGAAGTAGGAGACAACACTTGCTCCGGGCCTATTACCCTCAGATGAGCACTGAAAGAAAAACTCGTTTTAAACCTTGTCTGTGTCCAGATAAAAATATGATATGCAATTCGCAGTTGAAAAATATGCACAACTCAAACAGTGAACTTACAACTTTTTAAGCAAGTATAGGTTGTGGTTACCAGAAGGTTGATTAAATGAATTCATACACTGTATGGAAGTCTTGATGGCACATGATATTCCATTAACTAGACTTTATGAGATGAGAGAGATTAAGGTTTGCGTTGGCGTGGACTTAAACAACTATGTTTTCTGTAGTTCAAGTAATATTAAAGCTATGTTGACAGGGGGGAAAACCTACTGAAGCGTTAACATAATTTAAATTGATGCCACAGTATATTATAGATGGGCATTTGTTATTATACTTAGTACAGTGGTTAGAAAGGGGCAGGCACTTGGAGAATAGTATCAATATCTATCGTTTAAACTGAAGTCTCAATTTGGCCAGAGCGACGAAAACGTACTATATATATATATACACACACACAAACACACACACACACACACACACATCTCTCTCTCTCTCTCTCTCTCTCTCTCTCTCTCTCTCTCTCTCTATATATATATATATATATATATATATATGTATGTATGTATGTATGTATATATGAAAGCATGCATCCGGTTGCTTAAACATTAGGGGAATTAAAAGCGCCTCTGAACGAACTGGATGAAAATAAACGGGACAGATTTTGGATGACAATGTTGACAGTGTTTTGTAATAAATTCGGGTCTCATCGTGTACCCGTAAGAATGAATTGCTAATAATGCTTTGCCCTGGATAGCAATATGCAACTTCACCTTCAGTTTATGGTTTGAATGACAATTGTGAGCAGGCCAATCCCAGTCTCCAATAACATGGAGGCTTGGACAAAACCATGACTTCCGAAGAGAAGCCAGCGTTTTTTTTTACCACAACCTCCAATTAGAAAAGCAGGGGTGTAATTTCAACGTCAATACTTGAACAGAGCCCAATATTTTTTTAAGAGATAAATCTTTTTTGATCCAGAAGATATCAATTATTTTTGTGGCGTCCCTATCTCGACCCATTTCGGCAGGCTCTTCAACTAAAGACACAGATTTTCCATGACGTTATTCCAGTGAAATATGTGACAACGATGTAATTGAGGGAATTTATAGCCCCCTCCGCTGCTTAGTGATGTATTTTTAATATTTGCATCGTTGGTTTTTAAACAGAAGGTCCAATTCGAGTCTGAATTAAAGTAAACAATAGGACGCCAGTCAACAAATAATCATGTTCAGTTTTTGTATTAGAAATGCAAATTGCATGGGAAATAGTTGTAACTATATCATGTATTAACCGCTTTAGCTATATGGGTACTTTGTTACAGGACGGGCAATTATTTGGGATTGCGTGACGCCTTGGTGGTAATAAATAAATAGAGACACAGTATAAGCGGATGTATGTTAACAATGTAAATTAATTGCACTTATGAACATTTTTTTCTCTAAGACACATTCAATCATCCCCTTTTTAGATGCTCCGAACCACGGCGATATCTTTTGAAGTTTTAGCGGTATATGCTGGTGTATGTGTGTAATGTGTACAGTATTGCCCTCTGATTTTTCGCTGGCCTCCTTTACACTATAATATTCTTAATGCTCTAGCTTCCATATTTATTAATTGGACTATAGAGCTTAATGACTAGCAATAGCAAATCTGGAATGAAATTATCCAGCAACTGCATACAGTTCGAAGGACGACATTTGCGTTTGTCGCAGCTACAACACAAGTAACCATTAAAAAAAATGCACAATTTCCATAACATCAGATTTGTAGCAGTTGAACACGTTTTCTCAGATTCTGCGAGTCAAGCAGTTGTTACAAGTGAGCCGACTCACTGGGTTCCAGTCTGGTAATTACTTTACTGTTACGCTCAAGTAACTTTAACTGTAAATGCGAAATATTTTAATATATTTATTGTTAATTATATTTCTTTTGGGTGATAAATATCATTGTTTTTCAATTATAGATTCACATTTGAAATCATTATACCCAAATTTGTGTTACCCTGTATATATCAAGGCTTTTGATTGCACACGGTGGGACAGAGGGGGAAAATTTTGTCCAATAGTTTGATGCATGACCTAAATATAAATTGCGTATCTAATATTTTGACTACCTTTATCATAGAATGCCTCGCAGTAACTTAGATTTTTTCTCAACTATTAAGCGAAGTATGACAATCTTTTATGGTCTCTACGTAGCAGATTCAGTTATTCAGGAGAGTTGCCAGTCTAAATTCAAGACGATTCTACTTTTCTTTGGCAAGTCAACAAATTAGGAGACGAACAGAACGAGTAAGGTGAAGTTCAGTATACAACGAAGTGTTCGTAAAAAATAGAGACTGAGAAACGTGTCGGCTGTTTAATGGTTAAGGGCTAGCGGTATTGTAGTGAACAAAACCGCTAGCTGCTGTAATTCCTACAATATAGGAATTGGCTACGAGCATTCTCAAAGCAACCGTAGTAACGCGTAGTGAAAGAACATGCGTTTGACTGAACCATTATCAGCCAAAACAAATCAGAAGCTTGAATGTAATTATAACTACAGTTACATCAACATGTAGATCTATTATCTGCGTTTTTTTCGTAAATAAGCATCATGATATTAAGTGGTAACTAAATTTTGAACTGCAAACCTGGCATAGTTACCACTTGCCTCCTAAACAAGTTTGACTAGTATCAATGTATTCCAATAGTTCACATAAATATACGAAGAGTGCTTTTCTATTTTCTTATGAATTATTGGCCACTCATGCATGAATTTTTTCCCCATTCCGGTTTAATCATATGCCAAAATGCAGTCTCCCTGTTTCACATTGTCATTTGTACCAGCTTCGATGAACTGGTGAAGAATTGCTTCGATAGGCTTCATGTCTTGTATCGAAAATCGTGCTGACACATTTGACAGAGCATTAATTAGTAAAACAGTGGTGTTGTAATTATATATCGTGTTGCTATGTGCTGTGTACATTGATTAGGTAATCCTGCATTGAAGGGGGATGGGAATGTGTTAAATGGGCGCCATTCTATGAAGCAGCACTAGAGGGCTCACTTCAGGGTTCTCCATTGGTTGAAAAGTGCACTGACACAGCCTTAAGTAAACATATTTGATAAGGGACTATCACTGTTAAGTAAACATAATTAGAAACAAATGTATATCTGTAACTATTTCACCGATGGTGGTTTGGCCAGCTCAAAACTCAATTTGTTCTCTGCCTTATGACGATGGACAAAATCTGAATAAAATAAGTAGGGTGTCGGTCTTCCAATAAATGATCCCACAAAAATGTATAAAAATGAGCCAAAAGAAGAACAAGCATCCCCGATATCGTTAATTGATACCTCCTAATTGATATAAAAATCAAATTTGCATCTCTTCAAATACTTCCTTGACCTATCCCAGTATCTCCTTGCAGCCCCTGATGTCTCGATTTCTGAACTCTTGTCTGATCCTCATTTCACTCGTTCCACTACTGACGATCGTGCCTTCAACAACCCAGGGCCGAAGCTCTGGAATTCCACTCCTCATCTTATTTTCCTTTGAAGCATTCCTTAAAACATGCTGCGTTGACAAACTCTTCCTAATATCTCATGTGCTTTGCCGACCACTTTAGTCTGATGTAGAAGTATATAATTTTTCAATTGGAAACAAAGGCCAAAAAAAAAATGGACAGCAAATCAATCAGCATTCGGCATGGAATGAGTAGCCTTGGATTTGCCCATCAATAGAATAGATTAGGTTCTGTATTGAAAGTCCTTATTATCAACAGAATATATTATAGGTGAGATAAAAGTGATAACCACCTGAAAATTCAATTGCCAAGAACGTAACATAATAGGGTAATTGACTGAAGGGCGTTTAGTACAACGACAGTGCTATACATACAGTAAATAGAACCAGTACAGAATGATGGAAATTAAATTAAGTCAATCACAAATTGAGGCAATTTCGAAATTTTCCGAATGTTGATATTTAATCCGAGTTTTCACTTTATAGACGAATCAGTTTACAGGAGAGTATTCTTTGCAACGTTGAGATTGTGTACCTCATTTAGACAATTTCTCAATAATAATCCCTGTTGTCAAAAGGAAATAAAAATGCCCTCAATGGATCCAGAACGAATACTTGTCAAACATAGAGTGCCGAAAATCCATTTATAACCACACGCAGGCCAAGTTTTAATACATACAGATCATTCCAAACTAGCGAATATATTCCTGACATAGTCAGTTATGGTGTAATCAATGCTGTTATTTGCAAATTATGCGCCAATTTTTCACCTCTCTCTGGTGTGAAATCAGGTTTGTACTGTTTGAAATCCGATTTTCCCAGGTATGGGAAAATACCGAGCAAGCTCATCTTTGGGCAGGTGTGAGAATCCAACAAATATTATCTAACATTAATAACTTGATATTTGTTGCCCTAAACGCCAGTGGCGTAACAGGCAGTAACTAACCATGACTAGATACATCGTAAAGAGCAAAATATTAAAATATGCAGGAGGCTGATGATGTGAGATGAAATGCTAATTTAATTAACCCATAATGATATGTCATGCGGAAATATCATGCATGATATTTCTGCATGACATTCTTCTCAATTCGGCGAAGGAATTAAAAAGTAACTGCGGATCTCAGATATGAAACAATTATGCAACGTATTGAGACCTGGACAATTATAAAAGAAGCGTATTATCACTAAGCGTATCCATCATTCGGGGTTCAATTAACTTTCAGACTGGTTTGTTGTTATTTTTGAAAACACTCAGAATATCATGCTGCCTGACCCTTCGAATATTTCCAGAATGTTCTATTCTGTATATCTTAAGCAATTAGATCTTGTTTTTAAATCAAAAGCCTTCCTTCAGTGAAAATAATTAGCTGTGGTTTCTTGGGATCAATTGATGTCATCACATGTTTTCTCTCCTCATGGAAAGCTCACACTTGTAACTTAGTTATAGGTCTATGCATCCCGTCCATCGCCATCTCAGATATTGTTCGGAAGGGGTCTAAACAGAAGAAATGGGGGAATTGATGAATGTTTCTGAATTATGGAACGATTTAATCAGAATGAGCTAAAAACTCAACAATTTATTCGGCTGACCTTACATTTTCCCTATTATGAGATTGTATGCCAGTCCAGTTCTGTTTTTTTGTGTTTTCATGCAGAGGTAAACTTTTTCAATCCAATGCAATTCGCAAGAATGGGTAGCACTGTCCAGAAAGCGATATTTAGTGCACGTTGTCTGATCGTCCAATAGCGTACAATTAAGCGGCAATATTTAGATCCCAGGTTGTTCTTTCAGTTTTGAATTGCGCACGCCATTACATATAAAGATATTCTCTTGTTGTCTCACCCACTACAATGATTTTGTACTTTCATTAAACTAAAGAGTGCTTCTTCAAACACTAAGAGTAAATTGACAATATTCTTTTATTTCTAATATTCAAATTGAATAGCACAAATTATATAGCGTTTGGAAGTTTATTATGAGTGGCCAAAACTTACTACAGTGACAATTTGTTATGATGGTCGCACATTAATTCGCTGCAATGCATGTGATACGTGACGCCGTGATTACCTAGAGTTGCATCTTCGTTTCAATAAAGCATTTCCAGGTACTTCCAGCCGACTTGTATAAGTCGAGCCAGTTCTATAGTTTGCATTTTTCATTGTCGGCTTGTGAAACTCTCGTAGAAACGCGGTGTATTGAGTATAAATCAGATTGACTATTGTAAACTGATTTTGGTTTATAGTAGTCTACCGTTTTCTCAGGCTTCCCTGGTTAGGTTGCGTTCGGGCTCATAATATAAGTTATGGAGAATACAAGCAGCCCCGGTGTTCCCAACCACATCTCACCCTTGGGTTTCCCAATCAACAAGCAAATACTTCGGTCATCTCGAAAACGTTTCCTCTACGTGCTCAAAATACTCTTTATATAGTACAGAGGAATTCCTTCCAGAGGTTGATCGCTTTCAATTGGATTCTGGAGTGCGTGGTATCTATATTCATAAATGTCATTACATCAAGATGTTATAATTTGTTAATTAGATCAAATGAACTTTGTTTATTATCTACTATCGGTATCTTTCTATCTCTCTATCTAGTTATCTGTTTATCGATCTATTTATCTATTTATCTACCAGTGTATTTATAGAGTTTGGTGACATTAGATCTGAACCATCCAAAGTTTGGTGATGGATATTAATACAGTCTTCAAATCTAATCGAGTGACTGACAAGCGCAATTAAACTGGGGAATATCACATCCTTCAAATAAAGCCGAATAAACCCCCTGAACATGAAAACTAAATCTCAGCAAGTTCCAACACCAGAAAAAAATAAAGTTTATTACAATAGCCACATAGCATTTGCAATGGGATTTGCCAGTAAAGACTGCGCGTGTAAATAGTGCACGTATCTTATTGAACTCACTGAACGTTACATTATCTTTTTGATGATGTTTATAAGATAGAAAACATTGCACAGTGAGAACGCCAACGATTTGGAGATCTCTATCATGTTTTCTCAAAAATAATTAAAATGTGCTGAATGGATACAACATACATATTTTTAACCAGTCGATTGATCGAAGCAACTCAAATACATCAGATAGGGCACTACTGGTGAATGTGGATGCCATTGCTTGGTAGACGTTCTGAGATATGATATCTGAACTAGTTGATAAAGACTATGTCTTAGATTGAATGGGATTCCCCATGTTCAGCAATATAATCTGCAAAATATTCTCTTCATTATCTGTGGAGAATAGTGACAATTTTCCCGATTACCTGAAGAAAACTAATCTTAATAAATGCATTCTGCTTCCCACACACCTACGGTTACTAGATTCTGAATTTTAACCTTTTAATGGCTGGTGGATTATTCGGGCACCGCACTGAACTTTCAATTCCCTTCGTGAAGTTTACTTTTTTTTTGCTTCTCAGTGACATGAGGTTATTTTCCTCGAAGTGTCTTGTTTTAAAGAGTAAATAGCAAAGAGCGGTTATTCAGTAATGAAGGCTCGTCGGGTCTAACAACGTTCATTATTTCCAAACCTATACTGCTGAAAGCTAAATAAGCCAATCATTTTCTCGATGGGTGGTATCTTTGTAACTCAACATAACTATTCTAAATTCTCGCTTTGATAAATTGATGCTGTATTCAAAAAGGGCATCAATCATAAAATACACATTCCATTAATCACGATCAATCCTGTCAGCAGACACAGCTAGCAATTTGGCTTGCGTTCAATTTCTGCATTTGTTGAACTAAACGTTTCTCCAAAAGTAGTATGGGAGGACGTGAAGGTTTATAGGGAGGGAGTCACTATTCCGAGCCAACTTTTTTTTAACATACTTTTCCACGCACTCGAATTTTTTTCTCCGATAGGACATATTTCAAAACACATGTGTTGTAAACTGAAACTTGCATTGTGTGTTTCTAATATTGAGATATCAATCTATTAAACTGAATGCAATACCAGTCTCTGAAAAGAGCCCACATCAGAATGGATGCAATTACCTTTTGGGCCACACAATCAACACTAACGAATGCAGCTGTTCTGTACAGCATCTGGCACTTTCTGGGGTTACTTTGATGTTTCTTGCATATTGGTTTACCATGTACAATTGTTACCACTGCTGGATTGTTAAACCCTTCCTCCGCCAATCCATCCTGGGTAAATTCATCGAAACAATTGTTATTTAATGCACGGCACCACAGGTTAGCATGCACTTATAGTTTAACCACATTTATGTACAAATTCTTTACTGATTATTAACTGGATATTTTTTGTGGACTCATTAAATAGACATTCAATGCGAAAGGCGCATTGTTATGTGGCTCGACTGAACCTTTAACGTATATCGCAACCTTGTTAATGCCCGTTCCCAGTAATAACCAAATTCTTGTCCTCGGGATAATCGCCAGAGTACCTGACGATGATACGGATTCTGGTTTATGACCAAACACAGTCAAGTCACGGAGAGGGTGGACGCACACAAGATTATAGAGAGATTTATTATTGAAGTCTCACTGTCGATGAATTATTGATAACGAATGATTATTACAAGAGTACGGAAAATGACGTGCATGCGATAGAATAAACGAGAGATCCTGTTTGATTAAGTATTAACTACTCAAACAGTGGCTGGCGATGACTCGTTCTAAAAAAAGTGGTTTATTTTCTTTTAGAGTCTATATTAAGTAAAAAAAAAGGGTATATTTTGTTTTTATTTATTTACATTTATTCATACGTACTTGCTTGGCTCCGTGATTAGTTCAGGATCTTTGATACAAGTTTTTAAACGAAATGAATAAGCTTTAAAGCAAATAGTTAACGAATGTCCTAAAAGTACCCAGGAATATCAGTGTTGTAGCCACATAGTAATTTAGTTTCTATTTTTTTGGGGGGGGGGGTTGGGGTAGGAGTGACATTATATCCGACAATATTCAGAAGCTAACTTAGTTTTCTGTTCATAATTTTTTTTAAAAAACTTCAGTACTATAGTATAATTAAATAATAATTTTGGTTGAAGTGTCCAACCTGACATCTCACTTGTGATGTCTCACAGCCTATCCAAAGTGGCCTCATATATCATGAATAGTTTTTAACGTCAGGATGTAATCTAAAAACTGGCCAAAATCTGAAACATTCGATTTTGATTTGATATTAATATTATTACCCCTTCTCACTTCAATGGAGCAGAACTCAATTTCCGAAAAATTTTCACGCTTTTTCTGCAACAGTGCATGCTCATAGTCAAGCATCCAGAATCTGATTAAATTTGGAGATTTCCTTTCTCTTAGATTTTCAGCATATTTATTTTATAGTTGACCCAGAAACTGTGTAAAAAAAAGTGTTTACATTTCAGTAAAGTTGACATTCCTTGACATCTGCACGGATTCTTGCTCTAAAGCAGGTCAATAAAATTTGAGACATATTGATTTATTTGAAACCTTGATACACAAATCCCGCAAGTTTTCCAAGATAGACTGTTTATATGCAGCTTGGTACAACTTAACATCATGAACATTATATGACTTAAATTTATTGCTTGGGTTTATTTCAGCATATATGCATTATTCAGGTTGGTGTTCGCCCATTTACAGGTATGTGATATAATCTGCCCTGTTTGATTCAAATTTACATGAAAAGAACTGCAATAATGTGCAAAATTCAAATTTTTCTAACAGAAAAACCCCATTCGTTTAACAACTAATACATTCCCAAACAGTCTGTACACTTCACATCTCACACAAGCTAAGTTGACCTGACTAGCTCCGATAATTACGGATAGGTACGACTTGAATATGGGATATCAAAGACTGCAAAAGTTAGATTAGCATTTGTGCTCAAGGTATATGATAGTTTTTATTAAAATCAGTAAACCAAGATATTGGAGTGAGGTTCTGGTAGGGAATAAAAAAATGGAAGTTTTGTGATTTATTGAAATTTGTATGTCAGAGAATTATTCAGAATTGGACAGTATTTCAAAAAGAACATTACTCTATTTCTTCCCCATCAAACTGATGACAAATGAGCATCTTCTTCCTGAAGATGAATTGCAAAACAAAGCAATGCCTTTTTGTGATGAATCAGAGTTGGAAAAAGAAGTAAATTATTTGTTTTTAGTTTCATCAGGGTTAAGAATAAATGATATTGTTTGTTCTGAATGGTGTAATTGATATTATGAGGCTTCTGTTCACCAATTTGTAGAATTATAGTACAATAATATGAAGGATGAATAACGCAGCAAACACACATAACCCCAATATAACAATTGCAACCCATCTGTAAAATCTTGCTTGCCAGCTTAAAAAAAGGTTATTTCATATATGCTGCAGTGTGTTTACTTCACAATAATGTTTGACATTATGATCCAGTATGCAAGAGTTCAAAAGGCATCATGAGTAACAACGAGCGCTCTGGAAATTCATGATGAATGAATCGCAGAATTATTTGCTTGCTTTTACTTTTGGCTTAAATGAGGAACTACTTGGCCATTATAAAATAAGGTGGAAATTTAGTACACCTACTTTGTAACTGCCTGTTATGCTGCAGGCATTTAGGGCAGCAATGAAGGTCCTCCATTTTTGGAGGAGTTCAGGGCTTTTTTTAAGCACAAAATAATCTGCAGATGCTGCGGTCAAAGCAACACTCACAACACGCTGGAGGAACTCTGTACGTCGGGCAGCATCCGTGGAAAAGATCGAAAAGATCTGTCCTGATGAAGGGTTCCGGCCCGAAACATCAACCGATCTTTTCCATGGATGCTGCCCGACCTGCTGAGTTCCTCCAGTGTGTTGTCAGGGCTTTTTTTATTGTTTCAGTAGCTTGGTTTCCACTACTGTCAGTCACGCAAGTCCCGCGTGGAGTCTCAGGAATACCACTGCACTCAGATGTAGAAGGATTCTTCACTGGTGTTTCTGTAACAATTTTGTTTGACCGGTCAGGGTTGTTACCTCTGAGTTGAACCCCCGAACCTCTTAGGTTGGCCTCTACCCTATGGCACCTGTTTGGCACGGGTGAGTGACCCTCCCAAGAGCCAAAGGATAAAGCCCTGACTCCAGCCGACATAGCTCTCCAGATCATTGAGGTACTCAATCCTCCAAACCATGACAAGTTTGTGGTCCTCTTGGATGTTACTACACTACTTGTTCACATAATTAATTTATTATTGAATCTGAAAATGAATATGGTGAAAACATTATTTTCATCTTCTGTAGGGTAAATTTATTGTATGAATGAGGGTAAAAATTACTATTCTGACTTCCATTGTAGCTGCAATTGATATCTTGGAGAATGGGAGGTTTTCAAACAATCCCATATGTTTAGGTAGGCAAAGCAATAGCCTGGATACTTCCACTGCTAACATAAACAATTACCATAATGTCTTCAGTATGCATTGATTTTAATAAGTAATATTACTTGTTATTGGAAACCAATTGGATTAGAAAATATGGGGGAAATACTTTGGTCACCTACTGTTGTGATATTACAAAAGCATTAACATATGTTTAAGCTGTGCCTGTGTGTAGAGGAGATGAACTGTGGCTCACATTCCCAGGGTGTTACAGGGTTCTCCAGTTTTGAAGGACTTTGCTTTTCCCTATAGCTACTAAAAAGGTAGGTAATATGTGCAGATGCAACTTTGAGGTAATGATCAGTGAATCATACATGGCAATGTTGTTTGAGGAGATATTATTACTAAGAGAAATGTGAAGGACTTACTTTTATATTATAATCAAGAAATTCTTCTTTATGTTCCCTGAGCAGACATGAAAGGTTTTATGTGCATTCATCAAAAGTATAAAGCATCCAAAGAAGCCTAAAGTTATAAAGCATAGTGTGTTGGAATGCACCTGTCCTTTGCTTGGTAAGAGAATCACTAGAAAGGTGCTCCTCATGAGTCTATGCAGAAAATGGATTGCTAAGCTAATTGAGAGTAAGTCTGACCCCCCACTTCTGCACTTAGCCCAGAGTCTAGGAGCGCAGTATTAATGTGCTGAACTCAGGACCTGTGTGCATTTTGTATCTGGTCCCTCAGCTTTATGGTTGGCCTGTCAAACACTTCCCCATTCTTTGGAACGGAGTCACCTACTTGAAAACCAGATACGTCTTAATATTGTTGCTAATGTTTCTTAATTAATTTATACGATAACATATTTTGGAATCATGTTATTATATTTTAAATCATAGAAACATAGAAAACCTACAGCACAATACAGGCCCTACAGCCCACAATGCTGCGCTGAACAAGTACTTACTTTAGAAATTACCTCAAGTTACCCATAATCATTTAGTCAGAGTTAACTTTCCCATAAAAGAACAGAAATAAACAGGAGCAGGGGTAGGCCATCAAGTCTTTCAAACCTGTCCCGCCATTCAATCTGATCATGACTGAAATCTATGCTGACCTCAACTCCTCTTCAGTGTCATTTCAAAAGGCTCAACAATACCTTGTTCCCCACTGCCATCAGGATCTTGAATTGATCAGAAAAATAACCTTAACACTAACATAAAAACATAAGAAATAGAAGTTGGAGTGGACCACCTGGCCTGTCGAGCCTGCTTGGCCATTCAATAAGATCATGGCTGATCTGGCCATGGACTCACCTCCACCTACCTGCTTTTTCCCATAAACCTTAATTCTCCTACTATGCAAAAATCTATCCAACCTTCTCTTAAATTATTTACTGAGGTAGCCTCCACTGCTTCATTGGGCAGGGAATTCCACAGACTCTCCACTCTCTGGGAAAAGTAGTTCCCCCTCATCTCAGTCCTAAATCCACTCCCCCAAATCTTGAGGCTATGTCTTCCTAGTTCTAGGTCACTACCTCACATTATATAATTTTTTTGTCTCTCTCAGCCTGCAAAAACGTCATTATGTTTGCCATACGTTATGTTTAATTTATGTTAATTCAAGTTTATGTTAACTTATGTTTGTCATATTTGTAATGCACTGTGAATGTAAGGCTATGACAATAAACTTGATCAGTTCATCATACCCCTCTGTTTCTTAATTCATCAAATATTTATTCTCCTCCATTTTAAATACTTCTAATGATCAAGCTTTCTCCACCTGCTGAGGCACAAAATTCCAGAGATTTATTAACTCCTGCAAAAAATTGATATGGAGCTCTGTATTAAATGCCCAACCCTTTATCTTGTCGGTAGCTCTCTTGTTTAAGACTCTCACGCTAGTGTAAACATTCCAGCATCTCGGCCCCCTTACAATCTCATAAATTTAAGTAAGATGACTTAATTTAAACTTTAAGCAATGTAGGCTCAATCTATTTAGTTTCTCTTGGTAATTAATTTTGAATAAATTTTATTCATTATTTAAATTTCAACCATTTATAAGTATATCTGATTGTCAGACATCTATTAAGAGGTCAAAAGCACAACATGAGGGGGATGAACCTCAGTTTCTGGCTTCTGAACCCTCATGGCTACTCATAGACTCATTTGCCCGACTGGGCTGCCAAGGGTGGGAAGACTTTAAGTGTGATTAACCCCATAGGATATCAAAAGGCAAGAGATCCCCCAGAGGATGAATACAAAACATAAGCTGGGTCCATTGTTTTCTGTGGTGATAAAGACCTGCGAATCAACTGAAGAATTGAAAGTTATGTGGCAGATTCTAAAAGCAGTACACTTTGTCCAAAGATCTTCAGAATTAACGTCTGACTCCCATAAAAATGCTCTCATCATTTTCCAATAGAATAGAATTAGATTTAACTCAATAGAAACAGACAGTGGACCAATCTTTTATGTCCTAGTAAAAACAAAGCTTAAGTACCAGGAAATGGGGGGCATGGGAGATGAAAATTACAAATTATTTAACTGTGCACGTCTGCTCACTTTATTATTCTAACAGTAGAAATGGAATCAAGCACGTTCAAAATAAAATTAAGAAAATTCTCCAGATACTGCCAAATTTAACATCCACCTGGCCTCTACAATTTTTAGTGGAAGTGTATACTGCATTATGATTTTTGTTGGATTCCCAACAATATGTTTAATGATTTTCCATTCAAGCACTGTGCTTAAATTAGAAACTTTACCAGAATAACAATGAAAGGAGAGCGACTTGAACTATTATAACTATACACAGATTGATGGTTCAGCTAATTCAGACAGTAAATAACTGAGACCACGAAGGTGCCAGGTTTGATTACCAGTCTTTGCTATGTTAATTGATCCTATTCAAAGTAGCACGAGGAATGTTATATTTAACCTCATAGTCTAAAGTCATATCTTAATTTGAACTCAAAATGCCTTTGTTATTGCTGGAGTAAATTTGTTTGTTAAGATTCTGCTAAAATTAATTTGCGCAATGACAAACACAAAATCTATGAACGATACAGTTAGTCACTACAGTAGGATGTGGTTTTTGTTTTGCTGTTATGTCATTTTTAAAAAATAGCTTAATTGACATATGAGAAATGTGGAAATCTGGAGAGGTTTTACTTACACTGCATAAAGTTGGTTTATGGTCCAAATATTTGTATTTAATAAGGCTGTCTAGCCAGTAATTTTTGCACTGTACTGCCACCTCAAAGTGACAAATTTCACAACATATGTTAGTGACAATAAGTTTGAGATTGATTCTGGAACTGCTGGAACTGGTGCTTTGCTGTTTGGAGAGCTTTCAGCACTCCGCAGTCTCTGTGAGGATTCTGGGAGGCAGAGAAGAACCTTGTCAGAACCTTGTGGCTGGAAGGCATGCTAGATGGAGCGGGGTGCGAGCGATGTTTGGCTCCATTTTATAGCTTGCATTGTTCGCCAACTAAAGCAATGAGGGCAATTGAATCATCAAGGCGAGTGTGGAAGTTTGGAAATCATTTGGGTGTTCCAGTGCTCTTCAGTCTCTGAGAGAATTCTGGTGAGCGAACCTTGTGGCAAGAAGGCTGCAAGATAAGGTGCAAGCCAATGTTTGGCTCCATTTTCCTGACTGCAGTTTCCACTGAGCACCGAGTGACGAGGGAGATTGAAGCATCGAAATGAGTGCAGAGGGTAAGCGCCAGCTGCTTGCCTTTGGTCAGTTGCTCTATACCAGAGAGGGGAGAGCATGTCGCTGTGCCCAGAGAGTATTGCCCAGTTTTTCCTGCATTTTGGACGTGGACTTTGGACTATAGACTCTTTTTTCAGTCTTACAGTATTTATGTTCTTTTTTTTCGCCTGAGCTTGTTTTTTTTTTGTGTGGGAAGGGGGAATTGTGGGTTGAAGTATCCGATCTGTTTTGTTTGTTTTTTTGTGCGGGAAGAGGGATTTGGTGGCCAATGTGCCTGATCTGTTCTGTTTGTTTTGTTGTATGGGAGGAGGGACTTGGGGGGTTGATGTGTCTGATCTAGGGATTGAGGTGCCTGATCTATTTTGTTCGTTTTTTTGTGTGGTGGAGGAGGGATTTGGGGGGAATCAATGTGTCTGTTCCATTTTTGTTCATTTATTTTGTGGGGAGGTGGGATTTGGGGGTGGATGATCGTGCTGCCTTTCTTTTCTTTCCTGGTTTCATGACTACCCAGAGAACTGGAGAATTTCAGAGTTGTATACTTTGATAATAAACTAATTTTTGTCCATGATTGCTCTTGGCAGTTTTTTTTATATAGAAGTGGTTTGACATTACCTTATTCTGGGCAGTGTCTTTACAAGGCGGGTGACCCTAGCCATTATCAATACTTTTCGGAGATTGTCTGCCTGGCATCAGTGGTCACATAACCAGGATCTGTGATATGCACCAGCTGCTCAAACGGCCATCAACCACCTGCTCGTATGGCTTCACATGACCCTGATCGGGGTGGGGGGGCGGAGTAGTGCTAAGCCGGTGCCCAAAAGTGACCTGCAGGCTAGCAGAGGGAAGGAGCACCTAACATCTCCCTTGGTAGAGATGTACATCCACCCCTCAACCCAGATATGCAAATAAGCTCTTAAATTGCCTCCCAGATCCAATATCTCTAAGAATATGGAATAAATTGAATGATATTTATGAACCAACGCATTAGTTGTTTTATACTTGGTTTCAGGGACATTAAAACTTGAGCCATTCTGAAAGAATGTAGAAAGTACACGTGCAAATTCTATAGGGTGTGACTCACATGTTTAAAATTCCTCCAGTATTTTGTACTGTATTCATTAGCTACCTCTTCCTGGGTTGCAGCTGGACTGATGAAACAGAGAGGAATAAGTGGAAATTCAAGGGATCTGATTTAGTGAAGTGAAAATTAATACTTTCACTTGGTGAACTATTGGAAATGTGAGCATTAGGGAAGTTTAGGTTGATGTAGCTGTGAAATCTTTTGATCAAGAATTCACTTGTTGCAGTTTCAAAACTCTAACACAGAAACAGCCATTCAGCCCAATAAGAGGCCATTTTACGCAGCATAATAGAACAACATCATTTGGATGGAAGAAAAAATTAACAGAAATAAAAAAAAGTGCATACCCAATTGCAGCTGCCAGAATTGGAAAATGGCATCCAATTTGCATACAGCAATATGATCATGATGAGCTAATATCATAATGTTTCTGGAGGGATAAACATTGATCAAAGTATCCCGATATTTCTTCTTTCTTCCATCATAATGGGAAACATCCCATCCAAAAGATGGTGTCTCCAAAGGTGCAGGAGTACCTGAGCACTGCATTAATCTTAAGCCTTTGGAATAGCAGGCCATTTAATTGTTGATCAATGTATAGTAAATTCTCCAACTGCAATGTGCTTTTTCACTTTACCGCTGAAATATAATCTCATAATGGAATCAGGAGCACTATTTTCTGGCTTGCTTTTCCTGTAAGCTTATGTGTCCATTTCATGAAACTGAAGTGATTTATACATTAAATATACCTTTAATCATATGCAATCTTGTTGTGATTCAATCATTTATTCGGTTGTCATCTACCAAACTAAACTATCCCCTTACATTCTCATTTACAGCATATGAACCATTCACTGTTGGAACATGGCTGAATGTTTTTAATTTTCAAGGCATCTAGGTGACTTCAGATTATTATTGTTTTAAATTTAAATTACATATTGTGAATTGGTGGCTTTGATATGTATATTTTTAATTTCATTAACTTTATGAAATGATTCATAGACCAAGTGTAGTACATAAATCAGAATTGAAGATCGACCACAGTGTAAAATATTACAAAAGATTGTAGGTGAAGGGATATTTACACATTTTGGTTATTATTCGATTTTAATCAAAGAAAAGCTATTTCCTTCTATTATCATTTAAAGAATAATGATCATATCATTCATCAAAAAATCCCCAATTCAGTTGGAACTTACTATTTCTATCTAAAGCGCCCTTCACTGAAGCTATGTTTAATTAAGCTGAAACAAGACTATAAGCAAATAAGTTCATGGAGATCCAAGACTCCAACCAGCCACCTTCTAACTTCTCATCTTTTTTTTACAGTCCTGATGAAGGGTCTCAGCCAAAAACGTTGACTGTTTATTCTTTTCCATAGATACTGCCTGGCTGGTTGAGTTCCTCCCGCATTATGTGTTGGTATGAGATGCTCCCTCCTTTTTCAATATAAAGAGACATTGGACTGTGTAGGAGAGAGAGTTTAAAAGAAACGGGGTGGGAGGCAGTTGGTATACTTTGCGCACCAGAGTTCCTGAGGAAATATTGGATTACATAGCGGGAAAGAGAGTTAAAAATAAATGAGCAGGGCAGTCAGCACATTTTACATGCCATAGTTCCTGAGGAGACACTCGATTGAGTAGAGGGAGAGGGAATTTAGAGAATTCAACAGAAGCGAACGGGGACCTCAGCACACTTTGTGTACCTCAGTTCCTGAGGAGACATTGGATTGCACATAATTAGGCACTTAGCAAGATCCAATAAAAAGAAGTTAGGTTTCAAGGGAGCGACCATTTTATGAGTGAGCCAGTATTGGAGTAGGGAGTTGAGGCTTTGGCTCATTGAGGCTTTTGTGAGGAGAGGTGTAAGCTGTAGGTAGATTCTTTTCCTTTCTTTATTCTTTCTTTCTTATTGCACATTTAGAGCAGTGGGGATGCCAGGCAGGACAGTGGAATGTTCCTCTTGTGGGATATGGGAAGGCAGGGAGTCCTCAAGTGTCCCTGACGACTACACCTGCAAGAAGTGCATCCAGCTACAGCTTCTAACGGTCTGTGTTAAGGAGTTGAAGCTGGAAATAGTCATAGTCATAGTCATACTTTATTGATCCCGGGGGAAACTGGTTTTCGTTACAGTTGCACCATAAATAATAAATAGTAATACTACTATTAGTAAATAGTAAATAGTAATAGTCATGGAAATAATAAATAGTAATAGAATAGTAATAGAAAAATAGTAATAAATAGTTAAATAGTAAAATGTAAATTATGCCAGTAAATTATGAAATAAGTACAGGACCAGCCTATCAGCTCAGGCTTTCTGACCCTCCAAGGGAGGAGTTGTAAAGTTTGATGGCCACAGGCAGGAATGACTTCCTATGACGCTCTGTGCTGCATCTCGGTGGAATGAGTCTCTGGCTGAATGTACTCCTGTGCCCACCCAGTACATTATGTAGTGGATGGGAGACATTGACCAAGATGGCATGCAACTTGGACAGCATCCTCTTTTCAGACACCACCGTGAGAGAGTCCAGTTCCATCCCCACAACATCACTGGCCTTACGAATGAGTTCGTTGATTCTGTTGGTGTCTGCTACCCTCAGCCTGCTGCCCCAGCACACAACAGCAAACATGATAGCACTGGCCACCACAGACTCGTAGAACATCCGCAGCATCGTCCGGCAGATGTTAAAGGACCTCAGTCTCCTCAGAAAATAGAGACGGCTCTGACCCTTCTTGTAGACAACCTCAGTGTTCTTAGACCAGTCTGGATCATTCGGGAGGCTAAGAGGTTGATAGACAGGGCATACAGAGAGAAAGTTACCCCCAAGTTGCAGGACACAGGTAACTGGGTGACCATCAGGAAAGGGAAAGTGGATAGGTAGTCAGCGCAAAGTACCCCTGTGGTCATTTCCCTCAACAACTGGATATCACTTTGGATACTGTTGGGGGAAGATGACCAAGAAGAAGTCAGATCTCTAGCACTGTGTTTGGGTCTGTGGCTCAGAAGAGAAGGGGGAAGAAGATGTGTGTTGCAGTGATAGGGGATTCATTAGTTAGGGGACAAAAATAAGGCTCTGAGGGCAAGAACAAGATTCCCAGATGGTATGATGCCTCCTGGGTGCCAAGGTCAGGGACATGTCCACAGCATTTTTAAGAGAGAGAATGAGCAGCCAAAGGTCCATGTAGGTACCAATGACATGGGTAGGAGTGGTGAAAAGGTCCTGCAAAGTGACTTCAGGGAGTTAGATGCGAAGTTAAATGACAGGACATCCAGGATTATGATCTCAGGATTGCTACCTATGCCATATGCTACTGATTCCAGAGACAGGAAGATCATACTGCTTAATATGTGACTAAGGAGCTGCTGCAGCAGGGAGGGCTTCAGATTTTTGGATCATTGGGCTGATCCTGTGGGAGGTAAGTGCAGGAATTGCAGGGGCTCTAACAGAGACATTTAAAGTGCATACAGAAGGGATGGTTTGCACCTGAACTGGAGGGGGACTAATATCCTAGCGGGAAGACTTGCTAGTACAGGGAGGTTCAAACTAGAGTTGCATTGGGATAGGAACCAGAATGACAGAACAGATAATGGAGAGGTTGTGTAGACAGATGCTGTTGAGATTTCAGACAAAGTCAGGAATCAAAAGGTTCAGCATGGTGCAACTAATGTCCTGAGCATATATTTCAATGCAAGAAGTATTGTAGCAAAAGCAGATAAGCTCAGGGCATAGATCAACACATGGAATTACGATATTGTAGCCATCTGTGAAATTTGGTAGCAGGAGGAGCAGGATGGCAGGTCAATATTCTGGGGTTCCGTTGTTTTAGACAACAGCGTGGGTGAGATTAAAGGTGGGGGGGGCTATGTTATTAGTCAGGGAAAATGTTATGGCAGTGCTCAGTCAAGACAGACTGGAGAATTTATCTAGTGAGAAATTATGGGTACAACTGAGTAATAAGAAAGGTATGGCTAAAATACAGACCACTTAACAGTTTGCGGGAAGAATTAATTTATAGAGGGATCGCAGACTCCTGCAAGAAACATAAGTTAATGATGGTAGGTGATTTTAAATTTCTGCATATTGGATGGAACTCCCAACCAGTAGAAGGGCTGGATGGGAAAGAGTTTGTCAGATGTGTTCAGAAAAATTTCCTTAAACAGTACATAGAAGTCCCAAATAGGGAGAGTGAGATATTAAACCTTCTGTTAGGGAATGAGACAGGGCAGGTGACAGAAGTTTGGGCAGGGGAACACTCTAATGCTATTAGTTTCAAGGTAATTATGGAAAAGGATAGACCTAGTCCTTGGGTTGAGCTTCTAAATCAGGGAAAAGCCAATTTTGATGGTATTAGAAAGGATCTGGCAAGTGTGGATTGGGACAGGTAGCTTTTTGGCAAAGGCGTATTCGGTAGGTGAAGGCCTTCCAAAGCAAAATGTTGAGAGTACAGTATGTTCCTTTCAGAATAAAAGGCAAGGATAACATGTTTAGGGAACTTTTATTTTCAAGAGATATTGAAGCTCTGGTTATGGAAAAGAAGGAAGTGCTTAGCAAACATAGACAGCAGGAACAAATGAGTTCCTTGAGGAGTATAAGAAATGCAAGAGAAGGAAGTCAAGAGGAGTAAAAGAAGGCAGACAAGGTGAAGGAGAATCCTAAGGGCTTCTACAGATGTATTCAGAGCCAAAAAAGAGCAGGGGACAAAATCCTTCCTCAGGAGGATCAGAGTTGTAATCTATGTGTGGACCTTAAAAAGATGGGAGAAATCGTAAATGGATTTTTGCATCTTTATTTACTTGGGAGATGGCCACAGTCTGTAAAAGTGAGGCAAAGCAACAATGAGATTGTGGACTCTATACAGATTATAAAGAAGGAGGTGTTTGCTGCCTTGAGGCAAATTAGGGGAGATAAATCCCCAGGGCCTGACAAAGTGTTTCTTCAGACCCTGTGGGAGGTAACTGCAGAAACTGCAGGGACTCTGGCAGAGACATTCAAAACATCTGTAGCGACAGGTGAGGTGCTGGAGGATTGGAGGAAACTAATATTGTTCTGCTGTTTAAGAAAGGCTCTGAGAATAATCCAGAAAATTACAGGCTGGTGAGTCTGACATCAGTAGTGAAGAAGTTAATGGAAGGTATTCTAAGGGACTGAATATATAAGCATTTGGATAGACATGGACTGATTAAGGGTAATCAACATAGCTTTGTGCATGGTAGGTTATGTCTAATCAATAATAGATAGATAGATAGATAGATAGATATACTTTATTAATCCCGAGGGAAATTTAGTCTGGATGACAATGTAATTAACTGGGTCAACAAATTTGCAGATGACACCAAGATTCGGGAATGTGGTGGATAGTGAAGAAGACTATCAGAGCTTGCGGTGGGATCTGGACCAGCTGGAAAAATGGGCTGAAAATTTGCAGATGGAATTTAATGCAGACAAGTGTGAGGTTGCACCATCCAGGGTAGACAGAGGAGTGTGGTAGATCAGATGGATCTGGGAATACAGGTCCATAGTGAAAGCAAAAGTGGCATCACCAATAGATAGGATTGTAAAAATGCTTTTGGAACATTGGCCTTCAGAAATCAATGTATGGAGTATCGGAGTTGGGATATTATGTTGAAATTTTATAAGAGATTGGGGAGGCCTAATTTGGAGTAGTGTGTCCAGTTTTGATCATCTACCTACAGGAAAGACATGTTGGATTAAGATTTTAATTTAAGATTGATTTAAGGTTTAAGATTTATTTATTTAAGATTTAAAGGCTGCAGAGAAATTTTTCAAGGATGTTGCCAGGACTTAAGGACCTGAGATATAGGGAAAGGTTGAATAGGTTAGGATGTAGAAAATTGAGGGGGAGATTTGATAGAGGTATACAAAATTATCAGGGGTATCAATAGGTTAAATGCAAGCAGGCTTTTTCCACTGAGGTTGGGTAAGACCACAGCTAGAGGTCATGAGTTAAGGGTGAAAGGTGAAATGTTTAACGGGACCATGAGGGGGAGCTTCTTTACTCAGAATGTGGTGAGAGAGAGGAATGAGCTACCAGCACAAGGGGTGGATGTGGGTTCGATTTCAACATTTAAGAGAAATTTGGATCGGTACATGGGTCGGAGGGCTATGGTAGGCTATTGTTCAGGTGCCAGTTGATGGGACTAGGCAGATTAATTGTTAGGCATGTACTAGATGGGCCAAAGGGCCTGTTGCTGTATTGTAGTTGTCTATCATTCTGTCATGTTGTTGTGTTTTCATTCAAGCTTGTCCATACTGTGTATCACATTGTAGATATAAAGGGCACGTTTAGACCAGCAACAACTAGCCTGTTTAGAAAGAGAGACATGAGAGGAACTGGAAAAGCAACAAGCAGTCAGAGACATAGCAACAACAGTGAGCAAGATCAAGGTTAATTCCAAGTTCAAATATTTGAATAAATTTATTACCTACCATATACTAACCTTGAGATTAATTTTCTTGCAGACATTCACAGCAGAACACAGAAATATGACAGAATCAATGAAAGATTACACACAAACAAGGACTGACAAGAAACCTAAAAAGTGGATACTTAAGGTTTGCAAAGGATCTTCTGGTAAAGCCATAGGAATGTAACCACATGGAATTAAAGCCCTTTTTTACATGGAGGCAAATAAATTTGTTGTGAATATTTGTGCTATGTAAAATCAAATATCAATTTGGAGATAAGAAATTAAATAACATCTGTTGCAGATGTTTGTATTAACATAATCATTGCTACTATATAACTACACTGGAAAATTGTGTTTATTTAGTTTATTCATAATTAATAAATTTACTTAATGGGCTACAATTAATTGTTGTCATATTTTATTTTACAGTTTTTAATTTATTTTTGAGACTGGAATTCTATTCCAATGTATGTTCCATCATATTGGAGAAGTAAAAATATTTGATTTATGTGAAAATATTTTTTCTTAAAAAAAACACCAGTACAAAATATTTACTAAGCTGCTAAAGCACAGTTTCATGGCTAATAATTTTTCAAAAATTTTGATCATGAAATTTGCAGCAAGTTACATTAATGTATAAACACCTACGTTTAGATTATTAAGCATTATACATCTTCGTTATTGGGCCATCTAAATTTTAACTTTTGTTGCTTAATTCTGCATTGGAATACAAAGTAAACTGTATTGTATAGGTTCAAGGTTGAAAATGAAATGAAAATTTGAAATGAAATGAAAATTTCGAGATTGTGTGACAAGTAGTTAATAAACTTGTTGCTAAAAGTAGCTGAAACCCATTGCTTCATTTATCTCTTAAATCAGACTGAAAAGATATTACTTAGAACGCAAAATGGTACCATGTATTTAGACCAACTAGCTCCTTTGTGGTTGGTTTGTTTTTGTTTCTACCACTTGGGCCTGTATCACTCTGTCACTGTAAGAGAAATTCATAGTGAGCGAAGGTTGTATTCAACTCATAAAGTTTAAATAATTTCATCAAATACAGGAGAGAACTCCAAGCCAAACATGGATGTCATTTGAAACCTCAGACTGCATTACTACTTTACACTCACTGGCTACTTTATTAGATACACCAATGCATCTGCTCATTAATGCAAATATCTAATCAACCAATCATGTATCAGCAACTCAATGCATAAAAGCATGTGAACATGGTCAAGAGGTTCAGTTGTTTTTCAGACTAAATGGTGTGAAAAACAAAGAACATCCAGCTCATCCACTTCATGGCTCAGCCTGTTATATGTTCAGAGATGCTTTTCTGCACACCACTGTTATTACGTGTAGTTATCTGAGTTACTGTCACCTTCCTGTCAACCTAACCCAGTCTGGCCATTCTCCTCTGATCTCCTTCTTTAACAAGGTGTTTCTGCCTATTCTTTGTAAATTCTAGAAACTGTTGTACGTGAAAATGCCGGGGTTCTCCAACTTCTGAGATACTCAAACCACCCCATCTGGCACCACCAACCATTCCATAGACAAGGTCACTTAGTTCACACTTCTTCCCCATTTTGATGTTTGGTCTGAACAACAACTGAACCTTTTGACCGTGTCTGCATGCCTTTATGCATTGATTTGCTGCCAGATGATTGGCTGGTTAGATATTTGTATTAACGAGCTGGTGTGCAGGTGTACCTTATAAAGTGGCCACTGAGTGCATATTATTTAATCAATTGATTGATTTATTTATTTACTTGTGGAGACATAGCATTGAATAGGCCCTTCTGGCCCATTCAGTTGTGCCACCCAGTAACTCTTGATTAAACCTACCCTAATCATGGGACAATTTAAAATGACCAATTAACCTACCATGGGCTGTGGAAGGAATTTGGAACATCCCGAGATAACCCACATGGTCATGGGGAGAACGTTCAAACTCTGCAAGGAGGGAAATGATCCTGGGTGGCTGGGTACTGTAAAATGTTGTGCTAACCACTAAGCTTCCATGCCAGCCAATTCTTGATATTCCTCACACTTCTTAATCTGGGGGAAGTTTTTAAACATTTTACATCCTTAAGCAATAGCATAGCTGCTCAGCATGATGCAAGAAAATCATAGTTGATTGGATCAACATGAAATATGTATCACTATATGATAAGTTCTTTATTCAACTGAGTCTCCACCAGCTCAAACAACTTCAGTATTAAAAATCATCTCCATGCTTAATTCATATGGCTTGATGGTAGCACATTAAGACGTGGATATCAAATTACTCTAATTAGCAAACAACAAGGGTTTTTACCTTAATATGCAGTGTGATATCTCATTCCTATTATTAAAGTATTAAATTTACTCTTCCGCATAAAAAGCAGTGAATTGCCTTGGGGCAAAGATGTGGTTGCTTTTTTTTAATAATTGAAGTTTGTTGTAATTATTTTTCCATTCATGTTTAGCTCTTATTCAATATGCAAATATAGGGTTAAAGTCAGGAGGGACCGGCTGGCTTCTCATATTCTTTCCTCCTATCAGCCTCTCAAAAGCGATTTTATTCAGCCAAATTTTCCGTGGGGGGTGAAGATCATGCAGGAGAATTTCAAGGTTATAGTTTCTCCATGGTAATGTAACAAAGGTTCAAGAAGTGAAAATGATTTCACATGGATTGACTACAATGGAGCAGAACACTGCACAACTGCGTCTCACAGACCTTTGTGAACAATCAGTGTTACATTAAAATAAAATATGATAGTTATCATCCAACATTTGTCCTTTTAATTTTTTCAAGTTCAGACTGAGATAAAGTTTCAAAGATTTTTATCCTGTTATTTTGCTGAGATCATATTACAATAATTGACATCATCATCATGTGCCATGTTGTATTGATGTGGGCAATCATAGTTTACATGACCATGATTGTTCTTGGCAAATTTTTCTACAGAAGTGGTTTGCCATTGTCTTCTTCTGGGCAGTGTTCTTACAAGATACGAGGGTGAACCCAGCCATTATCATTACTTTTCGGAGATTGTCTGCCTAGCGTCAGTAGTTGCAAAACCAGCAGCTCATACAACTATCCACCACCTTGCTCTCATGGCTTCACGTGACTCTGCTTGGGGGGCTAAGCAGGTGCTACACCTTGCCCGAGGGTGACCCACAGACTAACAGAGGGAAGAAGCGCCTTACACCTCCTTTGGTAGAGATGTATCTCCACCCCGCCATCCGTATTGCAATACCACTCTGAATTAAAACAGATTTAAATATTTAATTTACTGAGAAATAAATGGTAGAATTTCCGCATTACTATCTGTAACTCTTAGAGCACCATTATGTCATGGGTGTAAAAACTTACATAACTTCTGCCGTAGTTATCCTGTAGGGCTTGCTCACAGTGTATCCAAAGATCGTTTACTTGTCTGTTGATATAAATAGTTGAAAAAAATCCAAGTAAGAACATGTAAGCAGTTTTTCCTGGTAAAGGCAAACTCCTAATGTAGATAGTAAACAACACAATATGTCATTGAACTGGCCAAGCAAGAGAAAATTCAGAATATATTACATGAACAATATCAAGGTAAATAATTAATGTCACTGTAAGATAACTCTTCAGTACCTTATTAGATTAGGTGGTAAGAAATGAATGTGTAAGCAAAGCCACGAAAAATTGTTGGACTTTGCCTATTATCGTGCACATATTGTGATGGAGCATGTACTGCACAAGTACAGCAAACTTCCATGAATCAGATGATCTTATTTCATTCGTCACTCGTTCTTCTGGTGAAATGCTAATTAATTAAAACTTACCAATTATTCTGTCAGTTTCTAGAATATGTAAGACTTCAGATCTGAATGCATATGTATTATTTTTGAAATGTACTCCAATATGAGTAGTTCTGGCTGATGTTTAAGGCAGAAATCTATATAAGCACAAATAGAAAAGTTTCCACAGCACTGAATTTACACTGAAGTCTTTCATCGTGTATGAACATAGAACATAAGTAGAACACTACAGCACAGCACAGGCCCTTTAGCCCACACCATTGTACCAACCTACTCCAAGACCAATCTAACCCTTTCCTCCTAGCTAGCTGTCCATGTTACTATCATCTATGAGCCGATCTAAGAGTTTCTTAAATATCCCTAATATATCTACCTCCCCTACCAGCCCTGGCAGGGTGTTCCACGCACTTACCACTCATTGTGTAAAAATCTTGTTCAGCGCATCTCCTCTGAACTTAACCACTCTCATATTAAATGCATGCCCTCTGGTATGAGTCATTTTGACCTTGGGAAGAAGATACTGGCTGTCTATCTGTACCTCTAATAATCTTAGAAACTTCTAGCAGGTCTCCTCTCATCTTCCATCACTGCAAGAAGTCAACCCAAATTTGTCAAACCTCTTGTGGTAGCACATGTCGTCTAATTCAGGCAGCATCCTGGTAAAGCTCTTCTGCATCCTCCCCAAAGCTCCCACATCCTTCCTTTCATAGAGCAACCAGAACTGGATGCAATATTCAAGGTGCAACCTAATTACAGTTTGATAAAGCTGCAATGTCACTTCCCCACTCTTGAGCTCATTTCCTGGATTAATAAAGACAAGCATGCCGTACGTCTTATTTACATCCTTATCAATCTGTACAGCCACTTTCAGGGAATTATGGATTTGGAACCCTCTATACATCAACTCTGTTAAGGGTCTTGTCATTAACAGTGTACTGTCTCTTTGTATTTAATCTCCCAAAGTGCAACACCTCATATTTGGACAGATTAAGCTCCACCTGCCATTTCTTCACTCATATCTACAAATGACCCCTGTCCTGCTCTGTCCTTTAGCAGTCTTCTTCATTATCCACAATGCTACCAATCTTTGTAAAACCCACTGACTTACTCACCCACCCTTCTATTTATCCTGCTATTAAAGTGTAAGGAGTAATTGATTTCAGTGTTCATGAACTCCACAAACCTTGGAAACAACACACAATAAGGTGCATCTCTGAGCAAAAATAACATCACATATTGCCTTAATTTAGCATTCATTATTACTGGTGGCTACCTATTTTAATTCCACTTCCCATTCCCATTCTGAAATGTTGGTCCATGGCCTTCTCTACGACCACGATGATGCCACCCTCAGGTTAGAGGATCTAACTGCATCTGTTTGGATGGTTTCCAAACTCACAGCATGTACATTGATTTCTCTAACTTCTGGAAATTTCTCTGCCTCCTTTTTTCCCATTCTCTGTTCTGGTTCCCCTCTTACCACTTCTCTTCCACTCACCTGGCCATCACCTCCCTCTGGTGCCCCTCACTTCCTCCCATGGTCCAGTCTCCACTCCAAAGCAGATACCTTGTTTTGCAGTCGGTTACTTTTACCACTAATGACTGCATAGGTTCTCACTTCATACCTCCTTTGCCACTCACCTGTCTTCCCCCTTGCCTGGTTCCACCTATCACCTGCCAGCTTGTACTCACCCTCCCTCTCCCATCTTCTTATTCTGCCTTCTTCCCTCTTCCTCTCCAGTCCGAATGAAGAATCTTAGCCCGAAACATTGACTGTTCATTCCTCTCCATAGATGTTGCATAACATATTGAGTTCCTCCAGCAACTTGTGTTTGCTCCTTTGGATTTCCAGCATCTGCAGAGCCTCTTGTGTTTATTAGTAGAATGCTCTTAGTTTATTCAGTATGCCTGAGATTTATTAGAATATGGGAGTGTAGTGCCTGAACAAGGCCATTTCAACTGTTTATAAAATTTAACATAAGTGAACTATATAATACAAACTCAATATAAAATAATTATAGGTCTATAGCTCAGAGTGATATTATTAGCTTACGTCAATGTGGAATGATCAGTCGCAGTGTCAATACCTGAAGTGTCAGACTTGAGTGTGTTGATTTTTAAAAGACAGCATCTTATTGGGACTTAGACTGGGTACTGAATCCCCTAACATATCTCTAGAGGTCAACATAAATCTCTTTTGTCAATCTGTCAACACTATACTTCCCCTGAATGAATCAGCAACAGGTGCTTTATACTTCTGTCACTCACACTTCATATAATCAGTCTGTGCATGTGACCTGTTAGTGAACAGTCAGCTGAGACTGTTAGTACGGCAGGAACCATTAAAAATTGTTCCAAAGGTACACTGATCTTCTATCCCCTTGTCCCAGAGGGAAGTCATGCTTGGGTCAGGCGATGCATAGATACTCAGTTTGTATGACATTCTGTGATGATTTGGAGGAAAATATAGGACTAAACACACAAGCTTCTTCCTGGCTTTTATAAATGATGTGATGTTCATTTGTGTAACTCCATACATCATTATCATTACTTGACTTATATATAATCAAACAGAAAATGACAATAAACAATAGAGCATTGATTTAGCTCAGTCATGGATTTAGTTATAATAATTGCCTCATAAATATTCAGACCCACATGCTTTTGATTCTCCAAATTCAATCTACGCTGCTTGAGTTGCTTTACTTTCATCCCCGTGTTCTCATGTTTTTCAAGATGCTTTGTACACACAAGCTTGTGTTACTTGTAGTTGTTTCCTGAACATAAGACTTGTGGAAGTCCTTTAACATTCACAAACATGAGAGAATCTGCAGATGCTGGAAATCCAAAGCAACACACACAAAATGCTGGAGGAATTCAGCAGGCCAGCAGCATCTGTTAGAAAGAGTAAACAGCTGATGTTTTGGGCCGAGACCCTTTCTTCGGGACGGGGGGTGGGGGGCGGGCTGTGCAGGTGATGCCTGAATAAAAAGCTGGAGGGAGGGGAAGGAGGACAAGCTGGAAGGTGATGGGTGAAGTCAGGTGTATGGGAGAGTTCAAGGGCTGGAGAAGAAAGAATCTGATAGGAGAGGAGAATGGACAATAGGAGAAAGGGAAGGGGGCCCTGGGGGAAGTAATAGGCAGGCGAGAAGATGTGAAAGGTCAGAGAGGATGGGTGAGGGAATAATTTTGTTCACCAGAAGGAAAATTCAATATTCATACCATCAGGTTGGAGGTTACCCAGATGGAATATAAGATGTTGCTCCTTCACCTTGAGGGTTGCCTCATCTTGGCACACAAGGAGGCCATGGATTGACCTGTCAGATTCATACCATTCATAATAGTGAATTAACCTTCACTATTTTCCTTACAAAGATATTTGTAAACTCATTTAATAGTCAGTCTTGATGATGGCCTCAGGTATTACTTTTGATTTCAAATGTCTTCTTTTCAACTCTTCACATTTTATGACATTTTAGAAATATATCTTCACATGTTGGTTCTCAGTAGTAAACCAAACAAATGAATTTTATTGAATCTGAACATGTACCCTCACACACTTAGCTGCAGCTACTTTTCATAGGACTCTTTTGTTTCCTTCCCACATAACCCTATCTGAATAATTCTTGGATACTTTGTCAGTGAATGGCTGGCTGACTTTTCACTACTTAAATATTTGCAGCAATGAATTAGTGTCCCCTTGTGTTTCTGAGAGCTCAGATTCCTTTATCATTTTGCAGGTGATCACTTACCATTCATGAATTCTTGAGGAAATAGGGACTGGTTGCTGAGGAACTCTCATTGCCCACTATTGCCCTGCATACCTGATCAAGTATCTCAGCCCAAAACGTTGGAACTTTATTCCTTTCCACAGACACTGCCTGACCTACTGATCTCCAGTATTTTGTGTGGCTGTTATTCTAGATTTCCAGCATCTGTAGACTCTTGTGTTATTTGTCCTGCATATCTATTGTTCATAGGACTCCTGATTCACCTGATATCATCACTTGCAACATTTGAACTTGAAATAGTTTAACTTGCTCCTTGACTTTCAGGCCTGCTCATTCATCCTACATGCCCCTGGTCATGACTTTCTGATTATCTCCAGCGTTTTTTGTTTAAATTTCAGATTCCCAGCCTCTGCAATTTTATTTTGCTTTTTGAAGAAATATCATATACCTATGTTTGTGTGCTTATGATCATTGATACTAGGAAGTAGTTTGCCCAGGAATCTGACTTATTTTAGGAATTCGTACAATGCACCACAGTTTCATTGTTGTAAAAGTAAGCTTTAGACAAGGAGCTTTAAACCCTCATACTCCCTCCCAATGACTCTCCAACAATATTTGTCAGTCTCCTAAAGTCACCCCTCAATAACATCTATGTATATCTGACTAGCCTTTATTTTCATTGTTTTTTTCACATTGGATTAGACTACACTTGATTTTGGTCAAGCCTTGCTTCATGGTAAATGAACACAGCTGTTAAAGACAGAACATTACAGCTCCAGCGCCCTGGGTTCAGCCCTGACCTCTGATGGCGTCTGCGCTGAGTATGTATGCTCTCCCTGTTTTCACCTGGGTTTCCCCCAGGTGCCCTGGTTTCAACAGGTGCATTTAATGTCAGAGAAATGTATACAATATACATCCTGAAAGTATTTTTCTTCACAAATATCTATGAAAAACAGAGGAGTGTCCCAGAGAATGAATGACAGTTAAATGTTAGAACCTCAAAGCCCACCAGCTCCTCCCTCCCACGCACAAGCAGTAGCAAGGTAACGAGCCCCCCTCCCCAACTAGGAAAAAAGCATTGGCACCCCCCCCACCTAACACTCAAGCATGCAGCAAAGCATCAATAAAGGCACAGACTTGCAGTACTCCAAAGACGACTCGTTCACCCCGTAATTTGGCATACCACAGGCTCTCACTCTCCCTAATAAGGGAAAAAAAAGATGTCCCCATTTCACACCGAGAGGGAGAGGGGAGACATAAAAAACAATTCGCTGATTTATGATGTTAAAAGTTTGTTGCATCGCTTTTTTCGAGCTCTGCGCCCAGAGAGCTCAGGTCTCTGGATGCACCAGCCCACGGCAGCGAACCCGCTGCTCCTGATGTTCCGTGTTCTCCCGTGACGCCTCATTCAGGGACACCAGCCTTGAATCAGCTCGTTCTTGAGAACCATAAAAATCTGTCACCCCGAATGTGTGCCAGTCTTCCAGGCTACATCCTTAGGATAACAAAGAGCAGCCGGTTGTGAGGCCCTGAGAGCGAGTCCCATTATTGCAAGGAGTCAAAGTTAGAGTGTAACTCCAGGTCAGCGTCTTCAAAAGAACATTGAGAAGGAAAAAAAAGAGATATCAAAGATAGAAATAGAACTGTCCAAAGATGCAAGCAAAGGAGTTGCCGTTTAGTGCCATCATCACTTCGTTCTGCCCCTGTGGTTTACTCCGACAGTCCAAAAGTATGGAGGTTATGGACACTGCAAATTATCCCAGTGTAGTAGAATTTGGAAAGAAAACAGACTGGGTGTAGGTAGGTACTTAAGGGTTGTTGTGGACTTGGTGGGTCAAAGGGCATGTTTCTGTGCCATAGGAGACTGTTTTACACCAATATCTATGGCTGAACTAAACGTTTATGAGTCTTACTGAAAATGATACTGTGAATATCCTTTGAGTGGAGCAGTCATAATGATGACAAGGTCTGAAAATTTGAAATGCCACCCCTGCACTGCCCAGGTGACCTTTTGTGTCAGAAGTACAGTATTTTCCACTGTCTCTAACTATTTCTGTCAGTCAGAGACTTTTAAAAGAGTAAAGGTATTTTTTAAAAATGTGCCATCTCATATTACATGGGCGATCATGATCTTTCTATGACTATGATTGTTCTTAGCAAATTTTTCTACAGGCGTGGTTTGTCATTGCCTTCTTCAAAGTGGCAGCTTACAGGATGGGTGACCCCAGGCATTACCAATATTCTTCAGAGATTATCCATGTCATGTCTGTGCACAACTATATATCAGTTAAATAAAAGCAAGCACACTGGAGATTGGTTTAACTGGTGTATTCACAATGCAACTAGAGAAACAACAAAGAGCGTGCACAGACAACAGATCAATATGTAGTGCTAGGTTGGGAGGGTCATTGTTCTGAAAGAAATATATCCGTACATTACACTTCTTTCCCTTTAGATTAGTGCAATATAAAACTGTATGTGCAAAACAATCTCCCTTTCATAAACCCATAATCCAAATAAACATGCTTTTGCAATAACAGTCCATAACTAACGTCACAGTTCTAAAGGTTCAGTCTTTTGGGTGGCACCTTATTTCTTTCAGGATAGCATCTCTGGACCTGTGGAGTAGCATCAAGTTTGGTAGGTGACTTGCCTAAGACTGCATTCTCGGTTTCCGGTGCCACGCTGCTGTTAGTGACATTATCATCACTGAGAGGTAAGTCTGGTGACTGTAATGTGTCTGTTTTGTTGGATGCAATTGACTCAGGTGTGTTCTTCAGTTGTGCATCCAGTATCTGGTCCACATGACATCTCCATGTCTGGTCTCCAACATCCACATCAGTGGTCCAGTTCGTGCAGCTATCCTACTGGGTGTCCCCTTGTCTTATCAATAATCATGTGTTAGGACCTCCAGTCCAATCTCAAAGCTCCTTGCTACTTCACTTGGTAACTGGCTAACTGTTTATTCTGTACTTCCCTGTGGAGGTCTTATCTCAGGAGATCTATGCAAAGTCTCAGATTCCTGCTCATGAACAGCATTGCAGGTGTTCGATTTGTTGTCTCATGAACAGAGTTCCAATACACAAAAAGGAAATGGTCCACCTTGTGTTGTAGAGAAATAACCTCTTTGTCCATAGTTTTAATGGACTTCTTGAAGGTTTGGATAAATCTTTCAGCTTTGCTGGGCAGTAGGGAGCTGACTTGGAATGTCTGTTGCCATTTTTTGTTTATGAACAGTCAGAATTCTTCTGATGTGCATTGTGATCCATTGTAACTCACAATTTGTTCCGGTAAGCCACTTCTGGTGAAGATAGCTCTCACAGCAGAGACAGTTTTTGTTGAGGTGGTTAACATCATTGGTATAACCTCTGACCACTTCGACTGAGCGTCCACAGCAATCAGGCACATGGAGTCCATGAATGGTCCAGCAAAGTCAATATGTACTCTTTGCCATGGTGAAGATAGCCATTCCCACAGGTGTAACAGTGCCTGTGAGGGTGCACTTTGAACTCTTTGGCATTCTGAAATGTTTTTGGCCAAGTCTTCAATCTGTTTATCAATTCCTGACCACCACACATAGCTCTGGGTGAGACTCTTCATCTTGATTGTACTCAAGTATACCTGTGCAGATTTTCTAACACTCTGGTGCACAGTTTAGAGGGAACCACAACACAAGATCCACATATCAGTATGACGTACTGACGGTGGTATCATCTTGTTGAGAGCTCTGGAAACATTATTTCATAGACCTTTGACAATGTCGGGTCATTCCTTGTTTCCCTTTGCATTTCAAAATTTGTTACCAGTAACTGGTCCACCAATGCAGCGTGGAATACTTCTGCTGGGTTACAGTATGAAGACTTTTCTTCCTCATTTGCCAATAGGGGAAGACATGATAAGCCATCAGCATTGTTGTTTGGTAGTGTAAACTTTTGTCCATTGAGGTAGTGGTGGAACTTCTTTATTCCCCATACTAGACTTAGGGCCTCTTAGTCAATCTGTGTGTAGTTGTTTTCCATGCTCACGAGTGATCTTGAAGCAAATGCAATCAGATGTTCAGATCCATCTTTCATAATATGTGACAAAATGGCTCCAATACAATAAGGGGATGCATTGCATGCCAGTCTGATGGGCAGGGATGGGTCATAATGGGTGAGCATTTCATCATATGTTACTAGTCTCTTTGTTTCCTTGAATGCTTTTTCACATCTTTCTGACCATTCCCACTTTGCTTCTGTCTGTAACAGTGCATTTAATGGATGCAGTACTGTAGCAATGTTTGGGAGAAACCAGTGGTTGTAGTTTACAAGGCCCAAGTGTGACCAGAGTTGTGACACATTTTCCGGTTTGGTTGCCTGTAGCACTGCATCAATCTTCCCTTGTGACTTATGTAAGCCACGTTTGTCAATGACATGTCCACATTATGACCTTTCAATCTTGAAAAACTCACATTTCTCTCTCTGGTATCTGTATTCCTGGGATATCTTGGAGCATTTGGTCCATTGCTCTTTGCCAAGTTGCTGGAGCTGATGCAATGCCAAAGATGAGACGATTATACTGGAATAGCCCCTTGTGAAAATTGATTGTGAGGAACTTCCTGCTTGACTCCTCAATCTCCATTTGCAGATAAGCTTGTGACAAGTCAGTCTTTGAAAATCTCTCCCCGCCTGCCAAAGATGCAAAAATGCTTTATATTCATTGAAGAGGATACTGCACAGTACACACAGCACCAGGTTGATGCACACCATGAAATCCCCACAAATGCAAATGACTCCATCTTTCCCTTTCTTGATCACCGGGACGATGGTCATGACCCAATTTCTCCACTCAACCTTGGAGAGAATTTCGGATGCCTCCAAGCTCTGTCTGCAGTTCAGCATCTACTTTAGGACGTAGTGCATAAAGCATTGGACACACTTTATGGAATCTTGGTGTTGCTGCTTTATCTAGTTCAATTCTGGCCTTCATGCTTTTGAGTTTACCAGCCCCATCTTAAACACCACTTTAGCATTAAGCAGCAGTGCCAGTCTTTAGTTAGTGCTACCATTTGTGCTGTCATTGCCTATTGATGTCACACTGACAGCTTTGATTGAGCGGCAGTCTAGTTGGATTTTTCTCAACCATTCACATACAAAAAGTAATGGCCCTCCACTTTTCAATACATAAAGCTCTAACTGTTGTGTTAGGCCTCCATAGATCACATTTACTTTCAGTTTGCCTTTGGGAGACACTTTTTTGCCTGTGGAAGTCTTTAGCACCACTGTGGTCTTCTCTAATGGTATCATAGAAAACAGACTGTTGTAGTCAGCCTCTGGAATTATAGACAAAGCTGACCCTGTATCCAGCTCCATTGTCAATAGATACATCAATTATGACCCAGATGGTTTTGTGATCTGCTTCAGTTATACTATGCAGTTCTAGGTATAACAGTTCATCTTTGTCATACTCTATGTTGTCTGATTCCATTTCACATTTGGTACCTTTATGCATTTGCTTAGTTTTGTGTTTGAGACTTTTCACTTGGTTGTGCTTTTTGTCTGCCTTGCACATTCTCTCTGTGTGACCTTGTCTGTAACACTTTATGCAGACTTTTTTCTTTGAACCACAGTCATTTGCACCATGGGAGGATTTTACACATCAATAACATCTTTGGATTTTTGTACCATTCAAGGATATTTTGTGCATTTTACTTTCTAACCTCCTTCTCTTTAGTTCTACTGCATCCTTTGCTTCAGTCTCTAATGATACTGCAATGTCACTACTCATTCTAAGGTTTGGTCTCTTTCAGACAGTAGTCTCTTTTGAGTCCTTTGTCTATGCATGCCTCATACAAGTCTGTCCCTTAGTCCAGCTCTAAAGTCACAGTACTGTAAAGATTTGCGCAATTCTGCAATGTATTCAGAAATGCTTTCATCTTTTGACTGGCTCCTTTTGTAAAATCTAAATCTCTCAGTTATTACCAGCAGTTTAGGGCTCAAGTGATCTTGTAAAATAATAACAACTAAGTCGAATGTCTTGCTTGCTGGATTTTCAGGGTTACCAGGTTGTGTAAGAGACTGTACGTTCTTGGGTCTGTTAAGCTAAGAAGTATGAGGCATTATTTTGCTCCTCCACATTACAATACAGTTCAACCCTCTCGATATATGACTCCCAGCCTTCATTAGCGCTATCAAATTTGTCAACTTTCCTGAATAGAGCCATCACCATGTTTTTTCTCTTTAAATTCAGCGTGTCTTTCGCTGTTACTCACACGTTCCTTTGTTAGCGTCTGTGTTGGCTTTCTCGTGCTCTTTATCTCTCAACGTTTCGTCCCCTAACTGTCGGTGCAGTTGGTGATATCTTCTGACATTCAGGTTCATGATCGTTGCCAATTTGTTGTGACTGTGCACAGCCACATATTAATTAAATAAAAACATGCACCCTCGAGATGGTTTTACCTGGTGTATTCACATTGCAATGCGAGACAGAAAACAATGCACATGCATAGACAACAGGGCAAGCACTGACAGCAGATCAATACGTAGAGTTAAGATGGCCGGGGTCATTGTTCTAAAGAAGTAGATCCATATTTTTCAGTCTGCCTGGCATCAGGGGTTGCATTACCAGGACTTGTGATATGCCTAGCTGCTCATATGACCATTCAGCACCTGCTCCCATACCTTCATGTAACCCTGATTTGGGGGGGGGGAGCGGCTAAGCAGAGAGAGGAGCACATTACACCTCCTTTGGTAGAGACGCATCTCCACGCCACTACCCAATTCATTAGATTCACAGTTCTATTTGCAGATTACATTTCCACAATCCACAAAAATGCTTTAAACCATTGACCTCAAGAGTAAATGTTCAAATAGTATGATGTACAAAAAACCTCAGTTTGCAACAGGAATCTGATTTTACTCTGCATGGGACAACCAATACTGAATATTTTGATCTCTGGGAACTTACTTCAAAATCTGTTATTTTTATTTTAAAGAAGCCTAAACATTAGGATTTATGATATTCAGTTTACGTGCAAATAGAGTAAGATGCAATGAGATGCCTTCTTAGGAATAACAGATATGCTGGGTGAATTTGGATTGTGTTTTTGATGAGAAGGTGCTACTCAAGCCACTGAGCTCCTCCAGCAGATTGCTTGGTGCTGTGGATTCCAGAATCTACAGTTTCTTGTTTCTCCTAACAGTTTGGTCATTCTCTGTCTTCTCTCTTCCTCCTGTCTTAAATAGTTGGGTCATAGTTAACACCCTCCAGGAAACATTCCTAAATCTCTGGAATTTGAGAAGATGACAATCAAACCATTCACCTTCTTATAACCATGTACTTCAAAGCTGAAGATCATTCTTCAGTATTTCTGAAGACAGACACACAATATCTGTTTATTACCTCTCCTGTTTTCTTATTTCTCATGTCAACCGCAGATGCAATACTTTGTTCTCTCTTCCCTTACTACCATCCGAAGTTCCAGATACACCACACCTTTCAGATAAGCCAATGATTCATTTACACTTTTTCGACGCAATGTTCTGCAGTTAGTGCTATTACTTTGGTCGACTCTATAATGGAGATTGGTTGACCATTTTTGTTTAGTCCATTAGGGTTTTCAGTTGCCCTTCACTTTAACCCTCCATCCCATTCCTACTCAGAACTATCTGTCTTTAAGCTCATATATAGTTACACTGTATTCCTAAGGAATAGGCTAAGGAATAGCACCTCAATGCTAACTAGGCACATTACAGTCACTAGGACACAAAATTGAATGCAACAATTTTAGATAACCAGCATTTTTATAGCTTGGTTCATGAAAGTTTATAATAATAAATCAAGACGATAAATTCAGAAAATGCCAAGAGAAACCAGAAACAATCTATCACACTGGGTGGATCCTGCACCAGTTTAGTTCAATCTGATTACTTACACCAACACAATCAAGTGGCAAATATCATTCACCAAAATCTTGCTTTAAAGTACAAACTCATGAAAGACACCATACCTTACTATAAATACAAGTCTGATCCAGTTTTAGAATCAAGGGCATAAAGATTATATTATGACTGATCCACTATTACAGATAGGACAATCCATAATAGCTGTCCGGATATAATATTACAGGATAAACAAGCAAGAACAACTTACTTCATAGATACCGCCATTCTAAACACACAAACTGCAACATACAGAAACCAATAAGTGAAAAGCAACAGAAAGAGGACATTGAAAGACTATGAAACATAAACAGGCTATACATCGTCCCAATAGTAATACCTATAATTGGTATCATCCCAAAGTTTCTACACAATAGCATTAAACAATTACGCCTACACAACAATACTTATGTAGGCCTCCAGAAAGCCACAATACTAAACACCACTAGAATAGTCCAAAGGTTCCCAGCAATTGAAAATGAATGTGCTTGGCTTTGCCCATATCTCAGTTTTTACCAGCTTGAGTTGAGAAAAAATAAAAATAATGATATTAACTCTATTTTAATCTCTCCACAGTTGTTGCCTGACCTGCAAAGTAGCTTCACCATTAAAGCTCAAAAGTTCAAAGTTCAAAGTAAATTTATTATCAACATACATATATGACACCATATACAAGATTGAGATTCATTTTCTTGTGGGCATACTCAGTACATCTAAGAACTATAACAGGATCAGTGAAATACCATACCAAACAATGTGCAAAAGACAACAAACTGTGCAAATACAAAGGAAAAAAAGAAATAATAATGATAAATAAATAAATGACAAATACCGAGAACGTGAGATGAACTGTCCTTGAAAGTGGGTCCACAGGTTGTGAAAACATTTCAATGATGGGTCAAGTGAAGTTGAGTGAACTTATCCTCTTTGGTACAAGAACCTGATGGTTGAGGGCTAATAATTGTTCCTTAACCTGGTAGCGTGAGTCCTGAGGCTCCTATATCTTCTTTTGAATGGCAGCAGCAGCAAGAATTGAACATTGCCTGGGTGCCAATGGTTCCTGACGATGGATACTGCTTTCTTGAGTCAGCATTCAGTGTCGATGAGCTCAATGGTGGGGAGGGTTTTACATGTGATGGACTCAACCGCATCCATTATATTTTGTAGGATTTTCTGTTCAAGGGCATTGCTGTTCCCATACCAGACTGTGTTGCAACTAGTCAAGATACTCTCCACCACACATCTATAGAAGTTTACCAAATACTTCAGTATCATGCTGAATCTTTGCAAACTTCTAAGGAAGTAGAGGCGCTGTTGTGCTTTCTTTGTAATTGCACTTTTGTGCTGGGCCCAGGACAGGTCCTCTGTAATGATAATATCAAGGAATTTAAAGTTGCTGACCCTCTCCTCTTCTGATCCCCCAATGAAGATGGGATCATGCACCTTTGGTTTCCTCACCCTGAAGTCAATAATCAGCTCCTTGGCCTTCCTAACATTGAGTGAGAGGTTGTTGTTATGGTACCCTCAGTTAGATCTTCAATCTCTCTCCTATATGTTGAATCAACACCACCTTTTATTTGGCCAGTGACAGATGCGTCATCAGCAAACTTAAATATGGCACTGGAGCTGTGCTTAGCCTCACCATCATAAGTGTAAAGTGAGAACAGTAGGGGGCTAGGCCCAGAGCTTGGTGCTTATGGAGATTCTGAAGGAGAAGTTCTTGTTAATCTGAACTGACTGGGATCTGCAATTGAGAAAATTGAGGATCCAATTGTGCAAGGAGTTATGGAGGCTTAGGTCTTGAAACTTTTTGATTAAGTTTGAAGGGATAATAGTATTGAATTCTGAGCTGTAGTTGATAGAGAACATCCTGATGTATGCACCTTCACTGTCCAGATGTTCCATGTTAGATTAAAGAGCCAATGAAATGACATCTGCTCTGCACTTGTTTTTATCCGTTTTTATTTCCAAACAAGTATTGTTTTAAGGTCTGAAAAATGCTTGAGGTAGTATCAAAGAAAACTTTATATTCTGCCTCAGTGATGCACTTCATCTTAAAATTCTTTTTAGCTCTAATTTAGCTCTAAGCTGGCCAACTACTTTAAATTTTTTGTGAACCTATTCATATTTTGTGACTTCAGAGCCTTAGGAAAATGAAATAAAAATGAAGGCACAGTAAAAACCCCAGAAAATAAGAGCAGCAGAAGGCCTCAAACCAACCCTGCCATTTAATAAGATCATGGCTAATGTCCTTTCTTGAACCAGTTCCCCATAACCCCCCATTTCTTCCTTTTGACTTGAATTAAAAGGTGCACTGCCAATCCCACTAAAAATCTTCTCGCAGTTTTCCTCAGAATATCTGTTATCAGAATACTAGTCTCAGCTAAGTCCCTTCAGAAACTGATCATTATGGAAATGATTGACTGGTGAGGGACAGGTAAACTTATCCTTTCAGGATTTTCCAGTGCTGACTTCACTACACTTGGTGGTCAGTAATTGCACTTTTACATTTTGGAGACACTATACCCAAGTCACTCTGAGAAGGACAAAGGAACTAACTATATGAACTCAGAAATGAGAATGGAGACCCCAAGTTCCCACAAGTAATGAGCATCATGCAATGGGTTGCATAAATATACCAGTGCAATTCTTCAGTGAAGTATGTAATGGGGTATCTATGGAACCAAATACATACTGTACTTCAATGTAGGAATGGTTTCAGTTGGAACAACCGTACTCTGTGGGGAAATGAACCCTCCTATAAGTTATCTGAAAACAAAACATTGACATAGTCTCACAAAGACATTGATAGCTGCTGTGAGAGTGATACAGTCAGAGTTCAATACCCTTTCATTATCAGGTATAGCAGCTGGCCCAGGAAAAGGAATCTCTTCTTTTGTGATTCCATTGAAGCTAAGATATAAAGGCAAGTATTGGCGAAAGTCTTCTCAGGATACCTGTCTAATTTAATGCATGACAGAATTATCTATGACTGCTTTAACTCAAAGTTGTAAGCTTTGTGTTGAGATAATTAAATGATAGTAACTTAATATTCTCTTCAGGAGATCCCAAAAATAGTTTATTCCCATTGATGCCGCAAGGTCATGCCAGCGACCAACGGCAACATCCTGCAGATAGTTCACGAAAATATTTCCGTTACTTCTTCTCCTTTCAAATATGATTCTACTACTAAGCTGCGTGCGATTGGAACTTGTGAGTTACATTTTGATTGTGTGTTTTTGGGCTAATTGAGTCATCTGACGTTTTGCTGTCTCTGAGAGAGTTTGGTGAGGTTTGGAGTGGAGTGTGCAGCTTGGACGTCTGGAGATGGGGTACGAGCCAATGACTAACACTATTGCTTCTCTCCAATTGAGGCATTGAGGGCACAAGCCCAAGAATGACTCCATTGCTTCTCGCCAATTGAGATATTGAGCAAAGTTGAAGTCGAGAAAGACGAGAGCAGAGGTCGGGCAGGTATCTGGCACTGTCTTCCTGCGTTTTCCTCTCCTTCTCACTAGCTGTTGTCGGAGGAAAGTGCAGTAGCCTTGAGTTCTGTGCTGCAGGGATTGATCAGTGAGGCTGTGGACATGTTCTGGGAGACTTTGAGGTTCATGGCGGATGTATTTCTGGATTCTGGTTACTCCTTTTTTTTGCTGTTTTTGAGCAGTTTGATCAGGATGACCAATACCATCTGGGGTATTTCAGCAAAGAATGGCTCTCTGCCCAGGGCTGGTGGCATGACGCTGAAGTGAACTGAACTAAACTGAATACTATTGGACTCCTGGTTTGATATTTGATATTCTATGTGTTGTTCGCTTGGTTTTTGTCATTTATGCAATTTGTTATTTCATCGGCAGTTGGGTGTTCGATATTTTTCGTGCTGTTTCTTTATATTATGGCTGCCTGCGGGAGGACAAATTTCAGAGTTGTATTCTGTATACATACTTTGATAATAAATGTACTTAGAATCTTACAAATTCTTTGATCTGTAATTATGGTGTCAATGAAGGAACCATGACAGCCAATTTGTGCACAGCATGTTTCAATAAAAAATGATAAAGATAAGATCATCACTTTTTAGTGGCTTAATTGTAACTATCAGCATAAGAACATAGTTAACTCTGGCTCTGATTTGTAATTGGATTGTGGGAACTTTTAAATCCACTTTGCCTTACATACAATAGATTTAGCTGAAATTCTCATCTGATAGACAACATTTCATACAATACAGCACTCCTCCCGTACTGCAGTCTGGTTACCTATACATTAATCACATATTTACCACAGTGTTTATGTTTCCCCTTTTTATTCATGTTGCTCTCATTCTTCCTTTCTCTATAGCTGTGCACATCTGTCTGGAATGCCTATAAAACTTTCCTAAATGGCATGTTTGCATAGCATCTGATTCTCTGATTATTCCTCCACCTCACTTGTCTTCATTAAGTCTTGTACTTAGAGAGTTTAAAATGCTATTCATCAACTGAGGTAATTAATCATGTTCATTAGTGGTTGGTGAAGATGAAGAATTTTTATTCAGGGGAAAAGACAAACATCTACTTGTTTCCACTCAGCTAATGCATTATTAAAAGCATGACAAAGTCAGAGGAAAAAAAATCTATTTAAATTCTAACAATTCTATAGGTTTTAATAGCATATATGCAAATCACCCTAACCTGCGCAAAAGAAAATATCAAAGAATTCTAAGCATATCGTAAATAGCCACATTTATTTTCAGTGGTTTGAATATAGAATAATAACATTGTGATATCTTCCAATCACAAAAGTAGATCATTCACATGTTTAATTAAAGTGTTTCAATTGTTTCCATCCATTCTGGGTTTCTCAGGGAACCTCTTTATGTTTAGCTATAAACATATAGATGCTATTAATTTAAGAATTATTTACTTTAAATAACAAGAACATTCATCAATGAAACTGTAAGTATGAGATTTGGCATTGCTAAAAGCTTCACTTCACAATCACAAATTGACATCTAGTGCTACCTTAGAGATTTGATGTTAAAATTAATGCTGACAAGTAAACAACAGACATGAGGAAGTTATTCTATTGTCAGAGATAACATAGAAACATAGAAAATAGGTGCAGGAGTAGGCCATTCGGCCCTTCAAGCCTGCACCGCCATTCAGTATGATCATGGCTGATCATCCAACTCAGAACCCTGTACCAGCCTTCCCTCCATACCCCTTGATCCCTTTAGCCACAAGGGCCATATCTAACTCCCTCTTAAATATAGCCAATGAACTGGCCTCAACTGTTTCTTGTGGCAGAGGAACATATTTCTGATGAGGTGTTAAATTAAAGGTTCTGTCTGTCTCCTCAACTGGACAAATGTAATTACTTGCTGTTACTTCCAAGAAGAATAGAGAGACACATTCAACAACTCTTTATCTCCTAATATTCAACATCTGTCAAACCTTTTCTCTTGCTGTTTAGCGAGTTTCTATCTTCCTTTTGTTCAGAGAATTCTAAAAAGTCGAATTCTATATGAAGAAAGTTCTTGTTCAAATGGCCAAGCCTGTCAAATCCATTAATAAAGTTAAGGGCAGAGTTAATGTTTCAGGTTGGAAACCCTTCAAGGAGTGTCCAAAGTGGAAAAAGTTGAAGCTTTGTTTTCCCATAGGTGCAGTCTGAACTGTATTACCAACATCTTTTGATTTTGTTTTTAGAGTTCAAGTATCTGCAGTTTTTCTTAATTTTCACTCACTATAATATTGAATCACGACTGAGATTAACAGTTAGATTACCTCTCATTCTCCTAAACCTAAAACAGAAAAGGCTCAATTTGTTTAATAATTCCTCATAACCCATCCTTTCCCAGAACCAGTCTGGTAGGGTGACCAAAATTTATGTACAAAATTTCTGAAGTTATCTCCCCAAGCCTTCATATAATATCAATAAGGGGAAGCAAGCGATTAGGAAAGCAATGGGCATGTTGCAATAAAGACCAACATACCATTCTCATTGAAAAGTGCCAAAAAAACACTGTGGAGACTGGGATTATGAAAAAAAAACAGAAGATGTTGTAAACGCTCTGCAGGTGAGGTAGCATCTGTGGAACAAGAAATAAAATTTATGTTTCAAATTTAATAAAGAGTTCTTAATATGCTCCTCTACCCACAGGTGCTGTCTGACCGGCAGAATGTTTTATTAAGGTTCTGCTTTTGTACCATTTGCCCTCTCAGTTGCTTACCATACTGGCACAGGTCCTTCTGAATGCTAACACCTTTTAATCTCTTACCATTTAAAAGAAAAAGACTCTCCATTTTTCTTTATTTCCAATCAACTTGGATGAACTCACTTTTGATATGATTTGCTGTCTTGTACGTTCCTGCCCATTCACTTAATCTGCCTTTATACCATTGAAACCCTCTGGATCCTCCACACAAAGTACACTGCCATCTAACTTTGTATTATCAGCAAAACTGGATATATCACCTTTGGTTCCCTTATCTAATTAATTGACACAGATTTTGAGCAATTCAGATCTATAGTATTGCACCTTACTAGACACAGTCTCCCAACCCAAAATGAAACAATAATTCTTTCAATGTGCTCTCTATTTGCTATTCTATCTCACACCTTGTCAGTATATCTCACCCAGTTCCATGTGCTCTAACTTAGTTTGATAGCTACATGTATGGTACCTTATATATCACATTCAAGGGCTCCCCATACTTATTGTGTGAATTGCAACCTCAAGAACTGCCTGGAAGGAGCTTATACATCATTCCCGTGACTGCATGGGATTCCTTCAGGTGCTCCAGTTTCCTCCTACAATCCAAAGAGGTACCAGTTAGTAGGTTAATTGGTCATTGTAAATTGTCCCGTGATCAGGGGATTACTGGGTGGTGCGGCTTGAAGGGCCAGAAGAGCTTATTCTGCGCTGTATCCCAATAAATAGATAAATAAAACTCTTGCAGTCTAATCATTAATTTTAATTTCATAAATCTCATCCTCTCATTTTATTTCTAAATGACCCGTTTTTTCAGAATAGACTCTAATACTTTCCTTGCTGCTAATGTTTGGTTAGCTCCTCTGTAAGTCCTTTTATTTTCTCTCCTTCCCGTCATACGCAAGTAGTAGAGTTATATTTTCTATCTTCCAGTCTGTAGAATTGTTTTAGAATCTATGGATGATGACAACCAATGAATCTCTCTTTTCCATAGCTACTTCTTTCAAAACCTTGAGATGGATTCAGCAGGCCTTGAGTATTTATTGGGTATTAGAGCAGACAGCAAGTTTTTAAGTCTGCTGGGAACAAATGATCTTGGGAATCGTGAAGGTGGAATGCCGCAGGAAGGGTGTGTGACAGGTGGCAGAGAAGGATTGCGGTGGGCAGAGAATGGCATGCATACAGACATACCCAGCCCTGAGACACCAGGCAAGGTCATTTGATTCTAATTAATTTGATTTTTGATCATTACAGAATGTATCACTGGTGCTTCCCACTCTCTCCCTTCCCCTTTTCCCAACCATGATTCCCCTCTCCCTGCCCCCTTCCTACTCTCAGTCCACATTAGAGACCCATATCAGAATCAGGTGTATCATCACTCACAAATGTCATGTAATTAGTTTTGTTTGTGTGGTTTCAGCACAGTGCAATACATAAAATTACTACAGTACTGTGCAAAGTCTTAGGAACCCTAGCTATACATACATATGTCTAAGACCTTTGCACAGTACTGTATGTTTTTGCTGTCTATTTTCACATTTCTCACTGGATACTTCTGTATTCTATTTTTGCTTTTTTTTAAAATCAATTTCCTTTCTTGCTGAACTTTACACAATTTTATACATACTTCTCTTTTTAATTACATTTTAAGCCATTTTCCGTTGATGTAATAATATCTTCAACTTCTCATGCCATGGCTGAACCAATTTCAGCTCAAGTTCATTCAACCAGACATGAATACCCACGAATACAGCCAAGTGAAACAGTGTTACTCTGGGGCCAAGGTACAAAACACAGTACTAACAGCACAAGGCACATGTAGTACATATAAGATAGCAATAAAATATAGTGATGCAAAAAATACAGTCCAAATCTCTGATTCCATGAATGTTGCAGCAGTCTGCAGTTGAACAGAATACAGTTTGTGTTCTGCCGAGTGAACACTGGAGGGCAGCACTGATAGTTGCATGGATGCTGTGCCACAGTGACTGGCACCAACTTTGATGCCTCTCTTCTGGGTGGCTGCAAACAGCCAGCACCACGGCTTGAGACATAGCTTTCCACTGAGCAATTACTGGAGAGCAGCACACTGCCCCCTGCACCAGCTCTGATGCCTCTCCTCTGGTGACACCATGGCTTGAAGCCTAGTCCTTGCTATGACGGAGGCCACGTGCTTCTCAGCTGTCAGTCCCACCAATATACCAGTAAACCAGACCTGCAGCATTCCAGATTACCAATGCCCTACAGGGTCTTGCAATCGCATGAAAGGTGACTGAGACAATCACTCACTGTTAGACTGGACACCACCTTCATGCGCCAATTCCGGCACCTCTCTGTAGCAGGCAGCACCATGGTCCAGCTCCCTCAGTTTCTCTACTAACGAGCAATTCTCTGATGGGGTAGACCCGCAGTTTTTAACTTTTTCATGTCCAGCAGCATCTTGTGATCGTAAAAACTACATTAAAAAAAGACAATAGCACCTTTGGTTGGCCCCGCAGAAGACACTGCATCTGACCCCACCACCATCTTACTGGAAACTCTCTTTCTCTGTCTTTCTCTTTCTCTATAGTTCTATTTAAGGACATACAGTTTTTGTGAATTCTATATCATTTCTTTCCATGTCTTCTTACTTGTCTATTGCTGTACCATCAAAACATTCAAGCCAATTCATGACTAAGTTTACTTGGATTGCAGATTGAGGCAACTCAATTTCAATTGCAATAATTCAATCACATTATGACCAGACTACCCTAAAGATGCAGTGGTCATTTTGCTCATCCACCCAGCAACCTCTAGCAAAGTGACGGCAAGAAATGGGTACCGAGTGAAAGGGCTGAAGAACCTCCTATGGATCTCGAGACCTTCCTTACTCAGATTCACCCACATGTCTTCCTCTTAACTCCCAGTTCTACAGTGCATAATCCAAAGTCTATGACTGCAATTTAGAACAAAGTGGCCAGGTAACCTGCCATCTCCCTGATGAAATGCAGTGACTGAATGTTAAACTGCTGATGCATACTGTAAATGTAGTTGCCATGGGTCATATTGATCTCCATCAGCCCTCACACCCTACAGTGACAACATATCACTTGCCCTGCCATGCCTGTCTTATTTTAACTCATTTAGTTATTTTAACCCAGTCAATTGTTTGAATATGAAGCCACACCATTGCTATTAATGCAGCAAAATCCCCTACAAACCAACATCAGATTCCATGGTCACTCCACTCAATAGGCACTAAAAAGTGTGTTTTAGCAGAACCCACAGATGTATTCCCAGGTACCACAAGTTCTGAGTCAGTTCTCTTCAATTATCTAGTTCTGGTCCCTTGCTTAATTACGGAGAAGATTACAGGTTACTTGCTTTACAATTTAACCTACTTGTTTACCGCTGCAAATGAAAACTACGCATTCAAGAAAATCTTACAGTAAAACAAAATTAAACAAGTACTTAAAGTGAAATCACATCTCTATTCACCAGAGTCCACAAACTCTGCACTCAGTGGGCACAGCATGCTGTGCGAAGGCATGCTGTGGCTTAGCTATTGGGATAACTTAAGGCCTCGAAGGATGTTGCTGTAATATAAACATACTTTGGTAAATGATTCAGTTTCGGATTTAAAGTCTTTTTTTTTAAGATCAGAGAATAGTTCAGAACAGAGAGAGGCAAGTGCACTGGTGGTGTCCTTGTAAAGCAATTCAGCCGATTCAGCTGATCAACCTACATAGCCTTACACATTCTTTCCTTTCAAATGTGTATCCAGCTCTCTCTTGAATGCTAGTTTGAATCTGTCTTCACTAGAACCCATAGCAGTACATTCCAGGCTTTAACTATTCAGCTTATGTTCAAAGTTGGAAGCAAATTTATTATGAAAGTACATATTTGTTACCCTGAGCTTCATTTTCTTGTGAGTGTAAGTGTCTCAGGGATATGTTTCATTGAGATGTTTATTTTATATGTTTTTGTCATAAGTTCATGATTATTGTATCACCTTAAAATATTTTATTTAATGTAGAGCATAACAGGTCAAATGACCAGAGTTCAATGAAAGCATGACTGTGGCATTATGGGTCAGAACCAACATGGAAGCAGCACATGGCCCTAAAATAACCTCATTCTGCTTGTGGTCCAAGAGGCGCACACGGTAATTGTTTTCCTTAATTTGTTTTATATAGTGTTGTTGAGGTGTCTTTATATGAACAGTGTGATAGGTTTTAGTGATTTATTTGATTTCAGCACACTTCCGATGTGCTAATGTGTTTGGGCCTGTTTATCAGTGGACACTAACTTGAGAGACTTTAAAAGACTTGAGAGATGTATATTTCAAACTTTATGTCCTTTATTTTCTTGTAGTTTTCACGGTGTCTACTGAAGAGAGAGAGGGAGAGAGAAATAAAAATAAATCTTCAAGGACATCTGTATGTTGCGTGGGCATTATTTCATTGGACTGGTGCAGTTACAGCAGGCATACTCAGTAAATCCAACAACTATAATAGAATCTATGAAGGACAACATCAACAAGGTGGACAGCCAGTGTGCAAAGAACAACAAACTGTGCAAATACAAAAAAAAAGAGAAATTAAGGAATACTACTACTACCACTACTACTAAATAAATAAAACAATAAATATCGAGAACAAGAAATGAAGAGTCCTTGAAACTAAGTCCGTATATTGTGAGAACAGTTCAGTAATGGGGCATGTGAAGTTGGGTGAAGTTATCCCCTCTGGTTCAGGAGCTGGATGTTTGAGGGCTAACATCTTTCTCATGCTACATTTGATTTGTTTACCAATCACATTCAATCTATGTCTTCTGCTTCTTGGACAATATGAGTCAGGTTGATGTTCTGGAGCATGTTGATATTAAGGGAGAGGAGGTGTTGGAGTTGTTAAAATACATTAGGACAGATAAGTCCCCGGGGCCTGACGGAATATTCCCCAGGCTGCTCCACGAGGTGAGGGAAGAGATTGCTGAGCCTCTGGCTAGGATCTTTATGTCTTCGTTGTCCACGGGAATGGTACCGGAGGATTGGAGGGAGGCAAATGTTGTCCCCTTGTTCAAAAAAGGTAGTAGGGATAATCCCGGTAATTATAGACCAGTGAGCCTTACGTCTGTGGTGGGAAAGCTGTTGGGAAAGATTCTTAGAGATAGGATCTCTTGGCATTTAGAGAATCATGGTTTGATCAGGGACAGTCAGCATGGCTTTGTGAAGGGCAGATCGTGTCTAACAAGCCCGATAGAGTTCTTTGAGGAGGTGACCAGGCATATAGATGAGGGTAGTGCAGTGGATGTGATCTATATGGATTTTAGTAAGGCATTTGACAAAGTTCCATATGGTAAGCTTATTCAGAAAGTCAGATGGCATGGGATCCAGGGAAGTTTGGCCAGGTGGATTCAGAATTGGCTTACCTGCAGAAGGCAGAGGGTCGTGGTGGAGGGAGTACATTCAGATTGGAGGATTGTGATTAGTGGTGTCCCACAATGATCTGTTCTGGGACCTCTACTTTTCATGATTTTTATTAATGACCTGGATGTGGAGGTAGAAGGGTGGGTTGGCAAGATTGCAGATGACACAAAGGTTGGTGGTGTTGTAGATAGTGTAGAAGATTGTCAAAGATTGCAGAGAGACATTGATAGGATGCAGAAGTGGGCTGAGAAGTGGCAGATGGAGTTCAACCCGGAGAAGTGTGAGGTGGTACACTTTGGAAGGACAAACTCCAAGGCAGAGTACAAAGTAAATGGCAGGATACTTGGTAGTGTGGAGGAGCAGAAGGATCTGGGGGTACATGTCCACAGATCCCTGAAAGTTGCCTCACAGGTGGATAGGGTAGTTAAGAAAGCTTATCGGATGTTAGCTTTCATAAGTCAAGGGATAGAGTTTAAGAGTCGCGATGTAATGATGCAGCTCTATAAAACTCTGGTTAGGCCACACTTGGAGTACCGTGTCCAGTTCTGGTCACCTCACTATAGGAAGGATGTGGAAGTATTGGAAAGGGTACAGAGGAGATTTACCAGGATGCTGCCTGGTTTAGAGAGTATGCATTATGATCAGAGATTAAGGGAGCTAGGGCTTTACTCTTTGGAGAGGAGGATGAGAGGAGACATGATAGAGGTGTACAAGATAATAAGAGGAATAGATAGAATGGATAGCCAGCGCCTCTTCCCCAGGGCACCACTGCTCAATACAAGAGGACATGGCTTTAAGGTAAGGGGTGAGAAGTTCAAGGGGGATATTAGAGGAAGGTTTTTTACCCAGAGAGTGGTTGGTGTGTGGAATGCACTGCCTGAGTCAGTGGTGGAGGCAGATACACTAGTGAAGTTTAAGAGACTACTAGACAGGTACATGGAGGAATTTAAAGTGGGGGCTTATATGGGAGGCAGGGTTTGAAGGTCAGCACAACATTTTGGGCCAAAGGGCCTGTACTGTGCTGTACTATTCCATGTTCTATGTTCTATGTTGACCATTCTGTCAATGGGAACAGTTTCCTTCTAGAAACTTCATGATTTTAAATGCCCTATCAAATCCCATCTAAGAATCTTTTGGTCCCAGATTTAGAATGTAGAAAGAAAGTAAATAATTTCATGCCAAAATTTTGCCCAATTGTGTTCATTCAACGGAGATTTCAGGCTTGTGATTTTGTAAGTCTGGGGAGAATCTTGAACCATCACTTCCCTCAGAAAGACAAACACAATCTCAGGTACAATATGTGCCATGTTGCTGATTGTGCCCAAAGCAGAGAGTTACCAAGTCATAAGTTATTACACCCATCCATGCAGTTTTTTAATTGAGGTGGCAACTCACTCTATTTTATTTATACATTGCAGAAGTTTAAAGATTAGATAAGATTTTGAAAGATAAGCTTTGTTTGTTACATGTTCATCAAAACATACAGTTGCTGGTGCCAATGACCGACACAGTCTGAGGATGTGCTGCAGCTACCCCTTAAGTGTCGGCATGATTGCAATGCTAACATAGCATGCCCAGAACTTACTTACCCTTACCCACATGCCTTTGGAATGTGGGAGGAAACTGGCGCACCTGGAGGAAATGCACACGATCATGGGAAGAATGTACAAACTCTTTTCAACTGATGCTGACTGACCTGCTGAGTTCCTCCAGCGCATTGTGAGTGTTCCTTTGACAACAGCATCTGCAGATTATTTTGTGTGTACAAATTCCTTACAGGAGTTGAACTCTGACTGATGAACTCTAGTTCTGCTAACCACCGCACTAGAGATCTATCCTACTGACTGAATGGGCTGCAGCTGATGAAATGTTGTTAGTCCTCTGATATTTTATCAACAATGTCAGCAGATTATTCCATGATGGGGAACATTCATGCACACATTGTGGACAGAGGTAAAGAACAGTTTAATATCTACCCCCAGGCTAGTGACAGTAAGATGCTTGCTGCCTGAAGTTAGAGCCATCATTATTGATATCTCTACAGACAAAATTAGTTTTCATCTTTATTGATTTCATAATACAAGAATACAGGAAAGCGAAGCAGAAGTAGAACATTCAAACCCTCACCTCTGCTCTGACATTCAATAAGATCATCACTGATCTTTTGCCACTGTGTCCTTTAATCCGGTGTACCCTGCTTACCCTCATATCTCTCGCTGAAGAAACGTCTTCTGTCCTTTGCTGTCTCTGAGAAGGTTCTGGGAGGTGAACAGCCTCCTCGACGCATAGAAGCCTGGAAAGGGGGCGTGAGCCTATGATTGACTCCATTTCTCGCTGATCTTGCCAATTAAACCCATCGAGGAAGGCTGAGAACGTTGAGGCAGGTGTGGACGGCGAACGAGTGTTCAGTGCCGTCTACCAGTCTCTCATTCACTGCTGCCAGAGACAGTGGCTGCTCCGACACCATCCTCCAACAGCGTCGAGAGATCGCTCTCTTCCTTAATGCTGTCAGAGGAGGGTGCTGGAGCAAGGTTTAATTGATGCAGTTTGTGGATTGGACTGTAGTTCACATTATGATGTGTTTTCTGGTTTCAGGTAATTTCCTCTTCTGTTGCTATTTTTGGGTGATTTTGAATCCAGGCAGCTTGCAGATAATGAACCCTGAGCTGAACTGAAGTCAAACTCTTTCATTTCTGTGTTTTATATTCTGTGCTTTCACTCATTCCTTTCTGTTGCCCTTTGTGCGGTTTGTTTTTTGTGCGTGGGAGAGGGGCTGATGTTTTCCTTTGAGTGGGTTCCATGGTTTTCTTTGTTTTGTGGCTGTCTGTGAGGTGATGAATCTCAGGGTTGCATACTACATACATGCTGTAATAATAAATGTACTTTAAATCTTTTCAATGTCCAACCACAGATTTTGAGACCATTGACTCAAGACATTGGTAAGCAGTGAAAACATGGACACTGCACCTACTCTCTTTACTTTCATTATACTTGTGCATACATGTACTTATGCATATGGAAATAAAATCAATCTTACCCTGGCAAATGTCTGAAGAAACTTGTTCATTTAACAATACTGCCTTTCATTCCTTTGAAATCCAGAGAGTATCTGCTCAATCTGCTTAATCTTCCCTCATTCACAACAAAACCGTTATCCTACTAATCAACTTTTTTCTGAAGTCTCTCTGTTGTGAATATAACCTTCTTCAGGAACGAAGAACAGCAATGTACACAGACTCCAAATCTGGCATTACTGGAGCTGGAAGTAATTGGAGGAAGTTGCCTTCATACTTTTACTCAGATCCTCGAGTCAATGCCAACACAATTTTGCCTTTCCTAATTACCTGCTGAAACAGTATATTAACTTCCAGTGATTCCAGTAGCAGGACCCGTAGGTCCCTTGGCCAACCAACACCATTCAATACTCCACCAATTCTAGCATACTCAGCTCCAATGGGTGATCTGAACTATTTTGCATGTTACGTTTTATTGGTCATTTCCTTGTCCATTCATGTTACATTCACTCTGTCTTCTTGAGCCTTCTTGAATCCTTGTGACAGCACTCTCTACTACCTGGCTTTGTATCATCAACTACACCTCATCCCTCAGGCAATTTACTGATACAGACTGAACAGCTGGGCTCCAGCCCCACTGGTTACAGCTTCCTTAACAAAAAACCACCCCATTATTCTTACCCTGTCTTCTCATTCATCTATCCCCAGTTAACTTGCTATGTTACATAGCCTAATTTTGTTGAATAAACTACTACATTGAAAGCTTTGTGAAAGTTCAAATGCACCACCTCAATTGCTTTGTTGTTCTACTAGATATAGGCAATCCGTGCATTAAGGCAGTTGATGAAATGGAAACTTCCTCTTACGGAATTCACATATCACTACCAAAAAGTCTAGGTATGGAATAAAAAAATCACTTTTATTGAAACTTATTTGAAAAAACAATTAAAAACAATGACGTTTGAACTTACTTTTCTTGGTGCATGTGCAGAAGTATTATTTATTTATTATTATCGTGGCGAGCATTTGGACCATGATGACAGATGAGGGAAGCTCGTTTAGCTCAACTGCTGGTTTTATTGCGACAAGCACAAAAACAGACCAGGAACTAAGACCGAGGAAGAGAACCCCCTCAGTCACGTACAGTCAGGGGAGGTGGTGATCCCTCAGTCAGTGTGACCCACAAACACACATGCAAATGTCTGTATAACCCAAGCTAAAATGTAACAATAAATGAACTTGAACACCCCAGTATTTTAAAACAAGAACATTAAATAGCACTGGCCACTAGAAATGCTGCCAACAATGAACTCCCCCCAAGAGTGCTACATTATTATTTGTATAGGTAGGAAAAGGGAAGAGGTCCTGAAAGGAGAATATAGGGAGTTAGGAAGGGAGTTGAGAAGAAGGACCGCAAAGGTAGTAATCTCAGGATTACTGCCTGTGCCACGTGACAGTGAGAGTAGGAATGGAATGAGGTGGAGGATAAATGCGTGGATGAGGAACTGGAGCAGGGGGCAGGGATTCAAGTTTCTGGATCATTGGGACCTCTTTTGGCGCAGATGTGACCCGTACAAAAAGGACAGGTTGCACTTGAATCCTAGGGGGAACCAATATCCTGGCGGGGAGATTTGCGAAGGCTACTGGGGAGACTTTAAACTAGAATGGTTGGGGGGTGGGAATCAAATTGAAGAGACGATGAGAGAGGAGGTTAGTTCACAAATAGAGAAAGCTAGTAGACAGTGTGTAAGGGAGGATAGACAGGGGACAGAGAACGGGAGCACACAGACCGAAGATGTGGGGGGGGGGGAGGGAGGAAGAAAAAGATAACAAAGTTGTTTGCACCATTAGGGATAAACAGAGAGTAAGAGGTGGGGAGTTTCTTAGATGCATCTATTTTAATGCTAGGAGCATTGTAAGAATGGTGGATGAGCTTAGAGCATGGATTGATACCTGGAAATATAATGTTGTATCTATTAGTGAAACGTGGTTGCAGGAGGGGTGTGATTGGCAACTAAATATTCCTGGATTTCTTGCTTCAGGTGTGATAGAATTGGAGGGGCAAGAGGGGGAGGTGTTGCATTGCTTGTCAGAGAAAATATTACAGCAGTGCTTTGGCAGGATAGATTAGAGGACTCGTCTAGGGAGGCTATTTGGGTGGAATTGAGGAATGGGAAAGGTGTAGTAATGCTTATAGGGGTGTATTATAGACCACCTAATGGGGAGCGAGAATTGGAGGAGCAAATTTGTAAGCAGATAGCTGTAAGCACAAGGTTGTGATTGTGGGAGATTTTAATTTTCCACACATAGACTGGGAAACCCATTCTGTAAAAGGGCTGGATGGTTTGGAGTTTGTAAAATATGTGCAAGATAGTTATTTTGCAGCAATACATAGAGGTACCAACTAGAGAAGGGGCAGTGTTGGATCTCCTATGAAGGAATGAGATAGGTCAGGTGACGGAGATATGTGTTGGGGAGCACTTCGGGTCCAGTGATCACAATGCCACTAGTTTCATTATAATTATATCAAAATGGGGGCGCTGGTAGCGGACCCAAATGCAAGAAACAGACACTGAAGTAAAGGAACAGGACTTGACTAGAGTAGGGACGTGACAGGATACAGACAAGGAGCAGGGACAAGAACACAGACTTGGGCTAGGACATTGACAAGACAGGGATCCCGGACAAGGAACTATGCACTAGGAGCCTGAGCTTGGGCTCCGAGCCAGGCAAGGACATGACATGATTGCAGGACTGGAGGCTGGGGCCTTGAGGCTTGAGCTTGGAGACAGGCTTGGGGTCTTGAGGCTTGAGCTTGGAGATAGGCTTGGGGTCTTGAGGCTTGAGGCTGGGGTCTAGAATCTTGAGGCTTAAGGCTGGGGTATTGGGTCTTGGAATGCGGAGGCTGATAACTCAGAGGCTGGAGCTCAAAGACAGACTGGGAACTGAACATCAACATACAGCTGGGACTTATCCTTTGAAAAGCCAGAACTCATCTTTAACACGACACTAACATGAGACTGGACAGTACATAGACATAGAGCTGGGACTTATCCTTAGACAAGCCGGGACTCAACTTTATCTCACACCAAGGTGATATCACACCAGAGGAAATATTGTACCATTTCTTAATGCATGCATTACTAAATGACAATAAAAGAGGACTACATGTCTTCATAATCTAATGTCCCTCCATCAGGTAACAGCAGAACAGCCTGACTTACCCAACAAAGGCAAAGACAAGACAGATCCCCCTGCAGGGCAATGGCAGAATGGCCTGACTTAACCCACAGAGGCAAGGACAAGAAGAGCCAAACACCAAAGAACAACAGATAGTTCCATCTCCGCATTGGGGTTACTCCGAGTCACAGTTACAGCCAGCAACCTTGGCTGGCTACAGAAACAGCCAGATCTCTACCTAGCTCAGAGTGGCTGGCAGCCACTCAGATGGCCTGGGAAACAGCCAAATCCATACTACAACAACAGTTCCAACTACTGACAGCAAGGCTCCATAAAGCGATGGTTCTCCAACACGGCCCAAAGATGACAAGTGGCCAACCCAGCCTTCCACTGGCAGGTTGCTCCCACAAAATCTTGGCAAGACAAACCAGCAGCTCACACTCGCGCCAAGGCCACTTATATTCCAAGCCTCAAGATGGGAATCAGGTGCCTATGATTAACTCAACTAAAACAAGGGACAGCTGGAAGACCTGGAGTCCTGAGTCAACGGACCGGACTGTGAACCGGAATGCAGATTTCACAGACCGGACCATGAAAAATTATGGAGAAGGATAGGACTGGACTCAGGGTTGAGATTTTTGATTGGAGAAGGGCTAACTTTGAGGAAATGCAGAAGGACTTAGAAGGAGTGGATTGGGACAATTTGTTTTATGGGAAGGATGTAATAGAGAAATGGAAGTCATTTAAAGGTGAAATTTTGAGGACACAGAATCTTTATGCTCCTGTTAGGTTGAAAGGAAAGGTTAAAAGTTTGAGAGAGCCATGGTTTTCAAGGGATATTGGAAACTTGGTTCAGAAAAAGAGAGAGATCTACAATAAGTATAGGCAGCTTGGAGTAAATGAGGTGCTTGAGGAATATAAAGAACGTAAAAAGAATCTTAAGAAAGAAATTAGAAAAGCCAAAAGAAGATATGAGGTTGCTTTGGCAAGTAAGGTGAAAATAAATCCAAAGGGTTTCCACAGTTATATTAATAGCAAAAAGACAGTAAGGGATAAAATTGGTCCCTTAGAGAATCAGACTGGACAGCTATGTGCGGAGCAAAGAGAGATGGGGGAGATTTTGAACAATTTCTTTCCTTCGGTATTCACTAAGGAGAAGGATATTGAATTCTGTAAGGTAAGGGAAACAAGTAGGGTAGTTAATGGAAACTATGACGATTAAAGAAGAGGAAGAACTGGCGCTTTTAAGGAATATAAAAGTGGATAAGTCTCCGGATCCGGACAAGATATTCCCTAGGACCTTGAGGGAAGTTAATGTGGAAATAGCAGGGGCTCTGACAGAGATATTTCAAATGTTATTAGAAACAGGGATGGATTGGCACATTGCTCATGTTGTTCCATTGTTTAAAAAGGGTTCTAAGAGTAAACCTAGCAATTATCGGCCTGTGAGTTTGATGTCAGTGGTGGGTAATTTGATGAAAGGCATTCTTAGAGATGGTATATATAATTATCTGGATAGAGAGGGTCTGATTAGGAACAGTCAACATGGATTTATGCGTGGAAGGTCATGTTTGACAAATCTTATTGAATTTTTTGAAGAGGTTACTAGGAAAATTGACAAGGGTAAAGCAGTGGATGTTGTCTATATGGACTTCAGTAAGGCCTTTAACAAGGTTCCACATGGATGGTTAGTTAAGAAGGTTCAATCGTTAGGTATTAATACTGAAGTAGTAAAATGGATTCAGCAGTGGCTGGATGGGAGACACCAGAGAGTGGTGGTGGATAACTGTTTGTCAGATTGGAGGCCGGTGCCTAGTGGTGTGCCTCAGGTATCTGTATTGGGTCAAATCTTGTTTGTCATATATATTAATGATCTGGATGATGGGGTAGTAAATTGGATTAGTAAGTATGCAGATGATACTAAAATAGGTCGAGTTGTGGATAATGGAGTAGGTTTCCAAAGCTTGCAGAGAGATTTAGACCACTTTGAAGAGTGGGATGAAAGGTGGCAGATGGAGTTTAATGCTGATAAATGTGAGCTGCTACATTTTGGTAGGGCTAATCAAAATAGGACATACATGGTAAATGGTAGGACACAGAAGAATGCAGTAGAACAGAGGGATCTAGGAATAATGGTGCATAGTTCCCTGAAGGTGGAATCTCATGCGGATAGGGTGGTGAAGAAAGCATTTGGTATGCTGGCCTTTATAATTCAGAGCATTGAGTATAGGAGTTGGGATGTAATGTTGAAATTATACAAAGCATTGGTGAGGCCAAATTTGGAGTATTGTGTACAGTTCTGGTCACCAAACTATAGGAAAGATGTCAACAAAATAAAGAGAGTACAGAGAAGATTTACTTACATGTTACCTGGGTTTCTTCACCTAAGTTACAGAGAAAGGTTGAACAAGTTGGGTCTTTATTCTTTGGAGGGGAAAGGTTGAGAGGGTACTTGATAGAGGTATTTAAAATTATGAGGGGGATAGATAGAGTTGATGTGGATAGGCTTTTTCCATTGAGAGTGAGGGAGATTCAAACAAGAGAACATAAGTTGAGAGTTAAGGGGCAAAAGCTCAGGGGTAACATGAGGGGGAACTTCTTTACTCAGAGAGTGGTAGCTGTGTGGAACGAGCTTCCAGCAGAAGTGGTTGAGGCAAGTTTGATGTTGTCATTTAAAGTTAAATTGGATAGATATATGGACAGGAAAGGAATGGAGGGTTATGGGCTGAGTGCAGGTCTGTGGGTCTAGGAGAGACTAAGAGTTCAGCACAGACTAGAAGGGCCTTGATGACCTGTTTCTGTGCTGTAATTGTTATAAGGTTATATGGTTACATGGTATCTTTTAGTATTTGCACAGCTTGCATTCTTTTGTCCATTAGTTGTCTGTCAGTCTTAGCATTTAGTTTTTCATTAATTCTATTGTATTTCTTTGTTCTACTATGAATGCTTGCCAGAAAATAAATCTCAAGGTAGGATATGGTAACATATACATTGTTTTGTTTTACCTGATCTGGATTGTTATGTTATCTCTAATTACCGGGATCTCACTAATTGTAAGTTCACAGCTGTTGATTGCTCATTATCGTGTCATTACGCAATTCCCTTTCGTCATCAGGGTAGCCATTTGATATCATTTGTACATTTCAGTCTGTTAGAAGCAATTTGTTGAATGTTGTGAGAGTTATGATCACTGCTTGAATCTACCTTTTATTAGTATGCCGAGAAGTACTGCTTTTTTCAGACGTTCTTTGTGTACTGTAATGCATTAGTGAATAATAAAAGCACCTTCAAACTACAACTACACCAGCACTGGAGTTATCTATCTAGCTAGCATAAGAAAATGGGAAAATTCTTGAGCGAGGGCAGGATATACATACATTGATAATAAATTTACTTAGAACTTTGAAGTTACAATTTTGTATTAGGAAAATTGTGACATGAACCATTTTTTAATATCGCAACCTCTGTAATATGAGGGTCACTTGTACATCATCAAAACATAATTTCCCTATCATTAATTCACATTGACATTGACAATTTCTATTATTGTTTTCCAATGATAAATTCTAACATTCTGGGTTTGGAGTTCAAAGTTAAAGTCAGGTTTATTATCATGTGCACCAGTGTATGTATGCACAGGTGCAATGAGAAACCCACAGCAGTGTCACAGGTACATAATATCATATTCACCAGGGAAAATATTAATTAAACATAAATTATGTATAGATTTTATATGGAAGAACGCAAATTGAACAACAAAAAACAAAATTCAGTGTAGTATAACCTGGTCAAATTGGTCCTAGTATTGCTTTTCTGAGGTAGTGATTAGGGTAGTGTAGGTTGGTTTAAGAGTTGAATGGTTTAAGGGAAATAGCTCTTCTTGACCCCTGGTGATGTGGTCCCTAGGATTCTGTACTTTCTGTCCAATGGTAATTGTAAGAAGATGGCCTAGTCCTGATGGTGGGGATCATTGATGATGGATGTTGCCTTCCTGAGACAGTGCCTCGTGTAGATACTACCTAAAACCTATTCTACAAGGTGCCCATTGCTACCCATTCGTGTAGATACTACCTAAAACCCATTCTACAGGGTGCCCATTTCTACCCATTTGTGTAGATACTACCTAAAACCCATTCTACAGGGTACCCATTTCTACCCATTCGTGTAGATACTACCTAAAACCTATTCCACAGGATGCCCATTTCTACCCACTTGTGTAGATACTACCTAAAACCCATTCTACAGGGTGCCCGTTTTTACCTATTCGTGTAGATACTACCTAAAACCTATTCCACAGGGTGCAATCCTGCTGCAGATTCTTCCTCCTCAACTAAATTCAGCCAGTGTAGCATTGCAACGTGTCCGTGCTCAGTGGGTGCTCAGTCTCAAGTGAAGTCCATTGTTGCATCTACAGAAGTACACATGAAACACAAGGCACTCAGACAAAGCCGTCTGTTCAATGGCTCTTCACAGATAGACCATGGAACTCTCAATAAAACATTGTTGAATCCTTAGAGCATTTTGCTTCACTGCTGGGCATGCAATGGAACCTGGAAGAGAGGACTAGATGTGCTGAGCAAAGTTTCTTTCTCAAACTACTAACTTGTGGATTTTTCATTTTTCACATGGCGTTTCATATTCGTAGAGAATGGACACAGATCCTTTGACTCATTGAATCCCACTCACCATCAACCATCTAGTTACATTAATCCCTTTGTTTTTAATCTATCTACATTCTGCTCAGCTTTCACCCTCCACTCACTAGCCCAATTCTACCTACACACTGCAAGTAATTTACAGTGTCCATCTTACTAGCCTTCACACCTTTGGGATGTGGGAAGAAACTGGAGCACACTATCACTATGTAATCACAGGGAGAAGGTACAGGCTGCACACAGACAGTGCAGGTGGTGAGGATTCAACTTGGACCATCTCTGTCACCTACAAAATCATATACATGACTCTTTCATTTCAGTAGGGATTTCGGGGCACACAGGAAGGAAAGGGAAGAGTAATTTACTTTTTCTCCCTTATATTGTTTCACATTAATTATATTTGCTGTGGTTTTATTAAGCTAAGATTTTATATATCTATTCCCATTTTAGTGGATGTTAAGTAAAGAGACATCTGAAAACTTTTAAAGTAATTTATAATTTTTACCATCAGCAACAGCTCCACCTGCTTCCACTAAGTCTGCTGGTTATCATAGGCTGTTAGAGGCAAGTCTCCTCTCTGGGCTGTGAGTTCCTGTATAATTTGCAGTGCTACAGGGCACTCAGGTAGGCTGTTTGTATCCAGGGCAAATAATTGTATGTGGAATTGTCGACAGTGAGAAGACTGAACCAGTATAACTTACTAAACAGCGGTAATGTGGGATGGAGTGGTAAGATAGTGGTTAGGAGAGGAGATACACACGAATACTATGGTTGAGGGACTCCTGTAAAGTGTAAAAACCAGAGAAGCTTTGTTTGTCAGTATTCAAGTGAAGAAGAATCATAGAAGTTTTAAAAGAGTGGTTGAAATTGTGAATGGTTTTGACAGGGTGTAAAAAGAGAAAATGTTTACACTGGCAGGGAGGTCAGTTAGCAGATTTGAAGATTATTGCCAAAAATACCACAGGGAAGAAGAGGATTTATTTTTGCAGTATGGGTTGTGAGCTGGTATGCCCTGCCTGCTGGTATGGTGGAAGTAAATTCAATGCTAACTCTCTAGAAAAGACTATATGCCTGCTCAGAGGAGCTGGGCTGTAGAGAGAAGGAGTGCTGTGGGCCTCATGGATAACTGGTGAGGCACAATGGGATGAATAGTCTTGTGCTGCATGGTTCTATAAATCTATTCTTTATATTCAGAAAATTCTAGCTCTAAAGTTTAAATTAGTTAGAAAATAAGTAAATTTTATTATATATAGCAAGTAATGTAAATTCCTTAGGTTTCACGCTCACTATGTATTGAATTGCTTAATTCTAGTGGACATTGAGGCTGTATAATTACCACCCAGCATCATAGAGTCACACAACATGGAAACAAGCCAGTTAGCCCACCATGTCCATACTGACCAATATGACCTGATCCATATTAATCCCATCTTTCAGTACTTGGCCCATAGCCTTCTATACCTAACTGATTTAATGCTCATCTGAACACTTCATAAATTCTGATCACAATGTAAGACTCTATGGCATAAGAGCAGAAGTTGGCTACTTGACCCATTGGGTCGGCTCAACCATTCCTTCATGGATGATATATTAGCCCTCTCAACCCCTTTCTGTTGCCTTCTCCCTGTAACCTTTGACATCCTGATTAACCTCTGCCTTAAGTGTATGCAATGACTTGGCCTGCACAGAATTCTGTGTTAATAAATTCCAAAGATTCACCCCCCTCTTTCCCTCTGGTCCTAGACTCTCCTATGATAGGAAACATACCCTCTACATCCAGTCTATCCAGGCCTTTCATTATACGATAAGTTTCAAAGAGATCTTCCCTCGTTCTTCTAAACTTCAGTGACTACAGACCCAGAGCCACCAAATACTCCTAATATGTTAACCCTTTCATTCCTAGGACAATTCTCATTAACCCTCTCTGGCCGCTCTCTAATGCCAGCACATCCTTTCTGAGATAAAGTGCCCAAAACTACTCACAATGCTCCAAGTGTGGTCTGACCAGTGCCTTACAAAGCCTCAGCATTATATCCTTCTTTTAATATTCTACTCTTCTCAAAATGATGGCTAACATTGAGTTTGCTTTTCTTACCATCGAATCAACCTGCAAGTTAACCTTTAGGGAATTCTGCACAAAAACTCCCCAAGTCTCTTTGTACCTCTAATTTTCTCCCCATTTAGAAAATAGTCTACATTTCTATTCCTTCTACTAAAGTGCTTGACCATGCACTTCCTTACACTATATTCCATCTGCCACTTCATTGTCCACTCTCCAAATCTGTCTAAGTCCTTCTGCCGACACCCTGCTTTCTCAGCACTACCTGCCTCTCTGCCTATCTTTGTATCATCTGTAACCCTGGCCAAAAAGCTATCAAATCCTTCATCCAAAAACAAGATAAAATCTGCAGATGCTGGAAATCCAAGCAACTCACATAAAATGCTGGAGGATCTCAGCAGGCCAGGCAGAATCTATGGAAAAGAGGAAACAGTCGGCATTTTGGGTCGAGTCGATGTTCCTGATGAAGGGTATCAGCCTGAAACATTGACTGTTTACTTCCTTCGTTCAAATCATTAACATTTAATATGAAAGGCAGTCCCAACACCAACCACTGTGCCATATCACATCACCGGCTACCGACCAGAAAAGGCCCTCTTTATTTCCACTTTTTTCGTCCTGCCAGTCAGTCAATCTTCTATCCATGCTAGTATTTTTCCAGTAGTACCATGGGCTCTTATTTTGTCCCACAGTATTATATGTGGCACCTTGTTTGAAGGTCTTTTGAAAATCCAAGTAAGTGACAGCAACTGTCTCTCCTTTGTCAATCCTGCCTGTTATTTCCGAAAGAATTCCAACAGATTTGTTAGGTAAACTTTCCCATTAAACAAACCACACTAACTTTGGCCTATTTTGTCATGTGCCTTCATATCCCAAAACCTTATCCTTAATAATAGACTCGAAGCATCTTTCCAACCATTGATGTGCCTCCTTCCCTTCTTTGAGTGAAATGATATTTGCAATTTTCTAGTCCTCCAGAACCATTCCAGAATCTAGTGATTCTTGAAAGATCATCACTAATGCCTCCACAATCTCTTCAGCTACCTTTTTCCAAACCCTGGTGTGTAGTCCATCTGGTCCAGGTGACTTACCCACCTTCAGATGTTTCAGTTTCCCAAGCACCTATTCATTAGTAATAGCAATGACACTCTCACATTCCTGGCATTCTGCTAGTGCCTTCCACAGTGAAGACTGGTGCAAAATACCTGTTAAGCTTGTCTGCCATTACTACCTCTCCAGTTTCATTTTCCGGTAATCCGATATCCACTCTTGTCTCTCTTTAAATATCTTGAAAAACGTTTACATTCTCTTTTATATTATTGGCTGGCTTACCTTTATATTTCATCTTTCCTTTCTTTAGGGTGTTTTTAGTTGCCTTCTGTTGTTTTTTTTAAGAGCTTCACAATCTTCTACCTCCCCACCAATGTTTGCTCTATTATATTGTTACGTACCCCGTAACTGGGTTGCCAAACCAGCAGAAATGGATCACTCAGTTGGAGTCTGGATTACTAGAACTAAGAAAGTTTTATTAAAGAAACAAGCAACTCAGTACTCTACTCAAAAGGATAATAAATGCAACAGTTCAGCAATGATAAACACACATGTACACAGAATTAAGATAACAGGATTAATCAAGCTCTATCGTTGTCTAGGGGTAAATGACCAGTTTCAAAGTGATGCAAAGTTCAGTTCAATTTAGTTCAATTCAGTTCGCCGTAATCGCTGCCGTGGCGATGGACAGTGGGGAGAAAGAGAGAGAGAGAGCAAAATGAATGAATATTCAAGGCTTCCACACAGACCTTCGCAGTCAGCTTTCGGGCGAGTCCTTTGTGATGTCATCTGAGGTCACCGACCATGACCCCTCCGATTCCAGATACGATCATTTCCCTGCGCTGAACCTGGCACCCAGGCAAGGGTGGACACACACAAGGTTCCCGCCGATCGTGCCTTTCCACCCTGTGCGTTTATGGCCCGGTACTTCCCACCGACTTGTGAGAGACGCACCGCTTCCAGGGTCTTGTTACCTCGGGTGTTGTGTGTGTGTTGCCTTAGCGAACCCGCCCCTTTTTATCCCCCTGCTGGGGTATCGCCTGTCCATCACTTCAAACAGTTCAGGGTTCAAAGGGGGAGCCGCTCTTGACAGCTCTCCTTCCTTCATTAACATCTCCAAATGCTGCTCCATTGTTTTCCTTATCTCTCTCTCTCCTGAAGACAGGTGGCAAACCAGTTGCTGATTCCACTGGTGCCAGCCCAGGCCAGCTACATCTTAATCTATGTGTATTCTTGTCACAATATACACTCTCTTTCGTTTTTATGCTGTATTTGACTTCCCTTGTCAGCCATAGTTACCTCATCCTCCTTTTTGAATATTTCACCTTTGGGATGTATCGTTTCTGCACCTTCCAAATTGCTCCCTGGAACTCCAGCTATTGCTGTCCTGCTGTGGTCTCTGCTAGTGTCCCCTTCCCATCAACCATGGCCAACTGCTCTCTTTAATACCTCTGTGATTCTCTTTACTCCACTTTAATACTGATACATCTGATGTTACCTTCTCCTTCTCAAACTGCAGTGTGAATGAAATCATATTAAGATCACTGCCTCTAAAGGGCCTTAAGCTCCCTAATTATGTTTGGGACATTAAATAATACCCCCACCCAGAATTGCTGTTCCCTTACTGAGCTTAACCACAAGCTGCTCTAAGAAGTCATCTTGTAGGCATTCTATAAATTCCCTCTCTTGAAATCCAGCATTTTCCCAATCAGCCTGCATACTGAACTCCCCAATGACTATTGCAATATTGCCCTTTTACAGGCCTTTTCTATATCCTGTTCCAATCTGTAGTTCACTTCCTGACTACTGTTAGGAGGCCCATGTATAACTCCCATCAGAGTCTTTCTACCCTTCCAGTTTCTTAACTTTACCCACAAGGATTCTACATCTTCCGATCCTATGTCACCTTTTTCTAAGGATTTGATTTCTTTTTTTTTTACCTAAAGAGTCACTCAATTCCTCTGCTTACCTGCCTATCCTTTTGATGCAATGTGTATTCTTGGATATTGAGCTCCCAACTATGATCTTCTTCCAGCCACAACTCAGCGATGCCCACAACATCATACCTGCACTAGAAAATCATCTACCTTATTCCCTGTACTGTGTGCATTTAAATATAACATCGTTGCTCCTATATTCATCATGCTTTTTGATTTTGGCCCCTTATTTCACTTGAACTCATCCCACTGCACTTTTGCCCTATCATCTGCCTGTCATTTCTCATAGTCTCACTACACGCTGCGCCTTGTTGCATACTGACTGCCCCGTCCTTAGCCTTATCATTCTGGCTCCCATTCCCTTGCCACATTAGCTTAAACCCTTCCCAACAGCTCTAGCAAACCTGCATGCAAGGATATTGGTTCCCTTTGCATTGAAGTGTAATCAGTCCTTTTTGTACAGGTCATACCTTCCTTTGAAGAGATTCCAATGATCCAGAAATCTGAAATCCTGCTGCCTGCACTTACTCTTCAGTCATCTGCCAAATCATCCTATTCTTATCCTCGCTGGTGCATGCCCCAGGCAGCAATCCAGCCATTACTACCCCAGAGGTTCTGCTTTCAGCTTTCTACCTAATTCCCGATATTCTCCTTCTGAACCTCCTCCCTTTTCCTACTTGTGTCATTGGTACCAATATGTGTGTACCACGACTTCCAGCTGTTCACCCTCCTCCTTCAGGGCTGTGGGCCAAATCCACAGACATCCCTGATGCTGGCACCTGACAGACAACATACCATCAGGGTGCCTCTTTCATGTCCACAGAATCTGCCACCTGCTCCTCTAATTATAGAATCCCCTATAACTACTGCATTCCTCTTCTCCCCCCTTCCCTTCTGAGCCTCAGAAGGGAATATACAACCATTGCAGAGCACATATGTATGTGAAGTCTTTGGTTAGATCATGAAATTTGGCAGGAGAATTTAGATATCAGAATTATAATGTAGTACTGAATCCATCACAGCAATAATACTTTGATTTGTACTATTGAATTATAAATTGGGTTAATGAAGTGAGTTTTATGTCAATTTGACATTTACATAGAGTCTGGACGTTGCTTGGAACTGAGCAGCTAGTACTATATCTTTCATTTAACGCATGCATTTTCAGATGAGCTTCTGTCCTTATTCCTCCAATTCAAGCTTTAAAGTATTATGAAGGGGGATATTTTCAACAATGCTCTAATTGATATGGTACTCAGACTGCAACCTCAGAGAGAGGGAGGTCTGAAAACGCTGCCTTATTATTCATTTGGGCTGTCAAGTTGGCCACTAACTTTCCAGTTACAATGATAATGTCATCAACCCAATATTCAGGAGCTCTCACAGGTATATGACTGGACATGAGTGTGCAGTTGCACACAAGCAGCCCCAAGACACCACCAATAATCATTCAACACTTTAAGCTATGCTTGTACTCATGTGCATCTGTTTAACATTGCCTTACAAAGTTTTCATTCTTTTGCGACATGATATCTTCCACTCAGTCATCTTCACTAAATACCTTCCATTCAACATATCCTAAAAATCTCACTCATAAATCTTTTCTCTTGCTCCTTATATAGGAACATATGACTTAGGAATAGGGCATTCAGTTCCTTGAAACTGCTCTACCATTTAATAAGATTGTGACTCATCAGATTGTACCTCAACTCCACATTCTCATCGACACAAAGTGGCCTTCTGGCCCATGGGTAACAAGGAATTATATATCTCAACTACAAAAATATTCAGCCACAAAACTTCTTAGTGGAGAACCCCAAAGACTCATGATCATTCAACAGAAAACAGAATCAATTTTATACTAAATATGTGACTTCTCATTTTAAAATAGAGATCTCTATTCTGGACTCACTCACATTTTTTCCCCATCCACGTTATCAAAACTGATATGCTTCAATCAAGTTACTTCTCATTCTTCTAAACTTCATGTATTGCCTCACTACGTTTTCCTCCTAAGGCACAACCACCCATTCCAAGTGTTGATTTAGTATATCTTCTCTGTACTGTTTCCATCCCTCCTTAAATAAAGAGCCCAATACATGTGAATTTAATTAATGCCCTATGTAACCGAAGCAATATCTCCTTATTTTTCTCTTCTATTTCATAAACAATTACATTCTGTTAGCTTTCCTAATCAATTAAACTTGAACACAAGACTTTTGTGAGTCAGGCCCTTGGACACCCAGATTTCTCTGCCACTCAGAATTCTGCCATCTCACGCAATTTAAATGATATGCTTTGCTTCTTAGTTGTCATGTTCAAATGAACAATCAAAACCAGAATGAGCTTTATTACCATTGTCTTATATGACATTAAATTTGCTGTTTTCAGCAGCAGTACAGTACAACATAAAATTACATTAAATTACAAAATAAATAAATAATGCACAAAAAGTGAATAATAAGGTAATAGAAACAAAGAAACATAGAAAATAGGTGCAGGAGTAGGCCATTCGGCCCTTCGAGCCTGCACCGCCATTTATTATGACCATGGCTGATCATCCAACTCAGAACCCCACCCCAGCCTTCCCTCCATACCCCCTGATCCCCGTAGCCACAAGGGCCATATCTAACTCCCTCTTAAATATAGCCAATGAACTGGCCTCAACTGTTTCCTGTGGCAGAGAATTCCACAGATTCACCACTCTCTGTGTGAAGAAGTTTTTCCTAATCTCGGTCCTAAAAGGCTTCCCCTCTATCCTCAAACTGTGACCCCTCGTTCTGGACTTCCCCAACATCGGGAACAATCTTCCTGCATCTAGCCTGTCCAATCCCTTTAGGATTTTATACGTTTCAATCAGATCCCCCCTCAATCTTCTAAATTCCAACGAGTACAAGCCCAGTTCATCCAGTCTTTCTTCATATGAAAGTCCTGCCATCCCAGGAATCAATCTGGTGAACCTTCTTTGTACTCCCTCTATGGCAAGGATGTCTTTCCTCAGATTAGGGGACCAAAACTGCACACAATACTCCAGGTGTGGTCTCACCAAGGCCTTGTACAACTGCAGTAGTACCTCCCTGCTCCTGTACTCGAATCCTCTCGCTATAAATGCCAGCATACCATTCGCCTTTTTCACCACCTGCTGTACCTGCATGCCCACTTTCAATGACTGGTGTATAATGACACCCAGGTCTCGTTGCACCTCCCCTTTTCCTAATCGGCCACCATTCAGATAATAATCTGTTTTCCTATTTTTGCCACCAAAGTGGATAACTTCACATTTATCCACATTAAATTGCATCTGCCATGAGTTTGCCCACTCACCCAACCTATCCAAGTCACCCTGCATCCTCTTAGCATCCTCCTCACTGCTAACACTGCCACCCAGCTTCGTGTCATCCGCAAACTTGGAGATGCTGCATTCAATTCCCTCATCCAAGTCATTAATATATATTGTAAACAACTGGGGTCCCAGCACTGAGCCTTGCGGTACCCCATTAGTCACTGCCTGCCATTCTGAAAAGGTCCTGTTTATTCCCACTCTTTGCTTCCTGTCTGCTAACCAATTCTCCACCCACACCAATACCTTACCCCCAATACCGTGTGCTTTAAGTCTGCACACTAATCTCCTGCGTGGGACCTTGTCAAAAGCCTTTTGAAAATCCAAATATACCACATCCACTGGTTCTCCCCTATCCACTCTACTAGTTACATCCTCAAAAAATTCTATGAGATTCGTCAGACATGATTTTCCTTTCACAAATCCATGCTGACTTTGTCTGATCATTTCACCGCTTTCCAAATGTGCTGTTATCACATCCTTGATAACTGACTCCAGCAGTTTCCCCACCACCGACGTTAGGCTAACCGGTCTATAATTCCCCGGTTTCTCTCTCCCTCCTTTTTTAAAAAGTGGGGTTACATTAGCCACCCTCCAATCCTCAGGAACTAGTCCAGAATCTAACGAGTTTTGAAAAATTATCACTGATGCATCCACTATTTCTTGGGCTACTTCCTTAAGCACTCTAGGATGCAGACCATCTGGCCCTGGGGATTTATCTGCCTTCAATCCCTTCAATCTACCTAACACCACTTCCCTACTAACATGTATTTCGCTCAGTTCCTCCATCTCACTGGGCCCTCTGTCCCCTACTATTTCTGGAAGATTATTTATGTCCTCCTTAGTGAAGACGGAACCAAAGTAATTATTCAATTGGTCTGCCATGTCCTCGCTCCCCATAATCAATTCACCTGTTTCTGTCTGCAGGGGACCTACATTTGTCTTTACCAGTCTTCTCCTTTTTACATATCTATAAAAGCTTTTACAGTCTGTTTTTATGTTCCCTGCCAGTTTTCTCTCATAATCTTTTTTCCCCTTCCTAATTAAGCCCTTTGTCCTCCTCTGCTGAACTCTGAATTTCTCCCAGTCCTCAAGTGAGCCACTTTCTCTGGCTAATTTGTATGCTTCTTCTTTGGAATTGATACTATCCCTAATTTCTCTTGTCAGCCACGGGTGCACTACCTTCCTTGATTTATTCTTTTGCCAAACTGGGATAAACAATTGTTGTAGTTCATCCATGCAACCTTTAAATGCTTGCCATTGCATATCCACCGTCAATCCTTTAAGTGTCATTTGCCAGTCTATTTTGGCTAATTCACGTCTCATACCTTCAAAGTTACCCCTCTTTAAGTTCAGAACCTTTGTTTCTGAATTAACTATGTCACTCTTCATCTTAATGAAGAATTCCACCATATTATGGTCACTATTCCACCATATTATGGTCACTATTCATGGATTCGTAGGCAGTTCAGAAATCTATTAAAGAAAGGGACATTCCTTTCTGAATCATTGGGTGTGGGTCTTCACCCTCCCAGACTTCTTCCCTGATGGTAATAATGAGAAGAGGACATGTCCTAGATGGCGAGGGCCCTTATCAACAGATATTACCTACCTGAAGATGTCCTCACTGTTGGGGAGGGTTGTGCCCGTGATCGGGCTGGCTGAGTCTACAACCATCTGCAGTCTCTTGTGATCCTGTGAATTGGAGCCTCCATATCAGGTTGTGATGTAACCAGACAGAATGTTCTCCATCTGAAGAATACCATAGAAACCTCAAACTTCTTTTGAAATGCTGCTGGCGTGCCTTCTTTATAATTACATCAATGTGTTGGGCCCAGGCTAGATTCTCTGGAATGTTGACACCCAGGTTCTTACAGCTGCTCAACTTTTCCACCACTGACTCCTTTGAGGACAGGTGTATTTTTCCCAGTCTTCCCCCATCATGAAGTCTACAGTCTATTCCTTGGTTTTGCTGACGTCGAATGTGAGTTTGCTGTTGTAACGCCACTCAGCCAGGCTATCTTTTTTACACCCATATGCTTCCTCATTGCTATCTGAGTTGCAGGTACAGTAGGCGGTGAAGAAGGCGAATGGTATGCTGGCACTCATAGCAAGAGGATTCGAGTACAGGAGCAGGGACGTACTACTGCAGTTGTACAAGGCCTTGGTGAGACCACACCTGGCGTATTGTGTGCAGTTTTGGTCCCCGAATCTGAAGAAAGACATTCTTGCCATAGAGGGAGTACAAAGAAGGTTCACCAGATTGATTCCTGGGATGGCAGGACTTCTATATGATGAAAGACTGGATCGACTAGGCTTATATTCTGTGGGATTTAGAAGATTGAGCGGGGATCTGATTGAAACATATAAAATTCTAAAGGAATTGGACAGGCTAGATGCAGGAAGATTGTTCCCTATGTTGGAGAAGTCCAGAACGAGGGGTCACAGTTTGAGGATAAAGGGGAAGCCTTTTAGGACTGAGAAGAGGAAAAACTTCTTCACACAGAGAGTGGTGAATCTGCGGAATTCTCTGCCACAGGAAACAGTTGAGGCCAGTTCATTGGCTATATTTAAGAGAGAGTTAGATATGGCCCTTGTGGCTAAAGGGATCATGGGGTATGGAGAGAAGGCAGGTACAGGGTTCCGAGTTGGATGATCAGCCATGATCGTACTGAATGGCGGTGCAGGCTCGAAGGGCCAAATGGGCTACTCCTGCACCTATTTTCTATGTTTCTATGTTTCTATGTTTACCAAGAACAGTGGCATTATCCCTGATTTTAGATGATGCTTGCTTCACCACACTGTCATGAATATTGAGAGATCAGAGCAGTGGGCTAAGCATACATACTTGAGGTGTTCCTGTGTTGATTGTCAGCGACAAGGAGATCTTATCACTGATTATGGTATTGCAATTACCAAGTATCTCATTGTCCCATTTTCTGTTCCATTTTCAGGTCTTTTGTCCAATTACGTATTCTGTCTGAGCAACACACACAAAACGCTGGGGAAACTCAGCAGGCCAGGCAGCATCTATGGAAAAAGTACAGTTGACGTTTTGTGTGTGTGTTGTGCTGCTTGGATTTCCAGCATCTACAGATTTTCTCTTGTTTGTGATTGGAATACATATTCTATCTGCATTCATTTGTGGCCTCCTTAAATTACCTTCCTAACTTTCATTTCTACCCCTGAAAGGCCCTGGAGTGTAAAGGAGTACAGAGAGACCTAGTGGTACAAGTATATATTGTGGAACAGAAAGACCCAGGTGTACAAATATAAGATTCTCTGAAAATGGTGATACAAGTAGACAAGGTGGTAAAGAAAGTGGGTAACATGCTTGACTTCATTGGCCGGGGCACTGAATGCAAGAGTTGGGGCATCACATTATAGCTACACAAGGCTTTCATGACATCACATTTGGAGTATTGAGTGCAGTTCTAGTTGCCCACTTATAGGAAGGATGCCATGAAGCTGGAAAGGATATGTAGAAGATTTACAAGGATCACTGGGGCTAGATGATTTGAATTACAAGGAGAGACTGGATAGGAAGTTGAGGGATGACCTTTAGAGCTTTATAAAATCATGAGGGGCATAGATAAGGTGGATGATCAAGGTCTTTTTCCCAGGGTTGGACACCGGTTTAAGGTAAGAGGGGAAAGATTTGAGAAGGAAATTTTTCACACAAAAGATAGTAAGTATATGGAATGAATTGCCAGAGGAAGTGGTAGAGAATTACAATTAAAATTTAAAATGTTTTAAAAATATTAGATACTTGGATAGAAAAAATGGTGTGATTATAGGTCAAGGGCAAGCAGCAGGGACTAGCTGAAGAAGACATCTTGGTCAGCATGGACAAGTAGGCCCAAAGGGCCTGTTTCTGTGCTGTATGATTCTATAACTCCATGTATCCTCAAAAACTCACTTGCTGTTAACACAAAATCTTAAGGCTTCTAGCCCTGAAAGCAGTGAGGCAAGTTCAAAGAGTTGGTTAATAAAGAACACCTATCATAAACTTCATTTGGTTTATTATTTTAGCTTTTATGTTCTTTTTACTGATCTAGCCTTCCATTCTTATTAACATACTTGACAAATAGAAGCCAGATTCCTTTTTCAATTTTACACGAATGTAAAGATCTTTAATGCTCCATTTTACTATATGTGTCCAGAGTACAATAGAATTCCTGCCTGTGAGTAAGAAATGGTGCAGCGGAAACTACAGGTTCATACAGTTTAGCAATCCTTTATTTTCTTTTGGAACTTGTTGCCATGACAACATCTGTTTCTGTGGTTTGTAATGATTCAATTGATGTCCTGTACTATTGCTCACATTTCATATACTGCCAAGAACACAAATCTAATGCTTAGATGTGAGCTTGGCATAACTCGTGTTCATATTTTTAGTTAGCCTTTTCAAGAAAAATGTTAAGATATGTGCTAAGATTCACTAGATACTAATTATTGCCATTCTTGTATGCTGCTTTATGAAGTTGGGCACTATGGAAGCATAATGGTTAGTACGATGCTATTGCAGCCTGGGGCAATGGAGTTTGAACTTCAATTCCAGCGTCCTCTGTAATAAGTCTGTACGTCTTCCCCATGATTGAGTAGGTTTCCTCTGGGTGCTTCGGTTTCCTCCACAGTCCAAAGGCATAGTGGTTAGTAGGTTAACCGGTCATTGTAAATTGTCCTGGGAGTAGGTTAGGGTTAAATAGGTGGGTTGCAGGGCAGTGTGGCTCATTGGCTGGAAGGGTTTATTCTGTGCCATATCTCTAAATAAAACAATAAAATAAAATCTGATTTTTTTTCTATAACCTAAAGAATTCTAAGTTATTAAAGACAGACAAGAAAAGCTGGAAATAATTGGATTTCGACTTTTTAATATCAAACCTATTCAGTTGTTGCTACAAGTATTAATTCATCAGCTTGATGCATGGAGTATAAAAATTTCTCTGAAATATCTATGTCAATAGCTAGTGTAATTATGGATTCATGCTATAACGTGTACTCGTGTCCAGTATTTGTTCTAACTGGGATATGAAGAAATTTGGAAAGATTTGTAGACATCTGTATCTTGTTTATTCCACTGTTCTTAATCTAAGCCTCTATGCATACATTACAAATATACTGTATATGATATATATTATGGGCTCTACCTTCTCATTGTTAAAGAGAAGAATGATCTGAACATTTACCAATTTGATGTTTACGTTTCCTGAGTCTTTATGTTCTTCCCAAAGGCAGTTGAGTCTTTGTTGTTTTATCAACTTCTTGTACTAAATTAGGTGCTTCTTGACTAATCAGTACAATATTATTTAGTTTCTGCCAGTCTTTCACCGGATTATCTCCTGGAATACACTTATCAACATATAAATCCTTGATATTCTCTTGCAATTATACAAATACATCAAATTATTTCAAAGGGCATGTCTTGGTTTCACAAACTTCAAGTATCATTCTGTTCCTGAATGGCAGCTTTATTAGACTATGTCAACAGACAAATTCTACTATATTGCTTGAGTTGCTTTTCTCCAAAGTTTGGGTTCACTTCCATCTTAAATGTTTCTTCCCTACTATCATCTCAAGATTCAGTTGATCATGTTCTGAACCTCCTGTTCATTAGGAAGTTAGCAAGAGTATAACCTCATTGTAGAATATTATGTGATTCTGTACTCTTGCAAAGAGTTTTACAATCTCTCATTTTAAATTTAAGCACCCCTGTAATACCTGCTTCTTCATTGTTTCCTTGACAATTATCATTGGTCACTTTGTTGTAATGTTTAACATTGAATGATATAGTGCAATCAGAATATGTTTGATAGCATTTTTTTTTCATAAGGAGCTCAAATAAAACTGAATGAAACTGAGGATAATTATCTGAAATGAACACGTTTGGAATCCCATGACATAAGAACTCAGTAACATAGCCACACAGGCGTGAGTCATACTGAACAGAAATGGGCTCTTTAGTCCATCGTATCCATGCCAATCATTTTATCTTTATTTCTAATATAGAACCTAAACTTTTTCGCCTTGACCCAGACTGAATCATGACCAATTAAAAACTGAACAATCTTACTGTTAGAACAATCAAGGCATATTCTATACAAAGATCATATTAGACTCTTCCAATTCTGTAACAGTGTCAGCATTGGTTTTTCTCTCTGCAATCTTTAAAAATCAGTGTACTATTCTGTTTATTTAGCAATACAGCACAAAGTAGGCCCTTCCAGCCCTTCAGGCTGCACCATTCAGTAACTCCTGACAAACACAATTAACTCTAATCTATTCACGGGACAATTTACAATGACCAATTAATCTACCCAGTACGTCTTTGGACTGTGGGAGGAAAGCGGGATACCAGGAGAAAATCCAAGCATTTCCCAGGGAGGACATGCAGAGAGCAGCACTGGAATTCAACTCCGAACTCCGAAATGCTCCAGCTGTAATAGTGTCATGCTAACCACTACATTACTGTGATGCCTGTTTTACTACAGTAAAATGTTTATAATGTTCACGATTCATTGTTTATTGTCATTCGTCAGTATAGAAGTGTTAAGGAGAACAAAATGATTGTTACTCTGGAACTAATGCAGCATAAAAGCAATTAAAAACTGAGAAGAGGAGTTCGGTGGGTAATAAAATGGACGTTCACGGTACTAGCCAGGTGTCAGAGAATATTTCGGGAGTGCAACGTTATGTGTTTCACTGGAACGGGGCTGCACGAGGACATACCCAATCAAAACTTTTCCATGGACGGCTTCCAGACCATTCGAGCTGACCGGAAGTGTACTAAGAGCGGTAAGCGTAAAGGAGTTGGGTGCTTACTGTTCTGGTTAACAACAGATGGTGCAATCCGGGTCATATTACGATCGAGGAACGTCTTTGTAGACCGGATATTGAACTTTTTACTGTTGGACTTCGGCCATATTCCACCGAGATACAACACTGGGCGGCACGGGAGGTCGTTCCTGCCTGTGGCCATCGAACTTGCAGCTCCTCCCATGGAGGGTCAGACACCCTGAGCCAATAGACTGGTCCTGGACTTATTTTCCATCTGGCATAGTTTGCATTTGTTGTTTGATTGTTTGTGGTTTTTGTATTGCTATATTTATGCTCTATTCTTGGTTAGTGCGGCTGTAACGAAACCCAATTTCCCTCAGGATCAATAAAGTATATCTATCTATCTATCAAAAAATAAAAACACAATAAATATAAGTACTCAAGATTAGACTGATTGTGTTTATACTATGGACGTATCCGTACATAAAGTTACTGACGGGAAATTATAAAGTAGTGGTGGTGGGTTAATGGATGGAGGTGTTGATCAATCTGACGAAATTCTGGCCAATAAGCAATGCCTCTTATAAACCTTCTTATAAACAATACCAGAATGTTAAGTTCAAAAACACTTCTGCTCAACACTCCCAGAAGACAACTATGTTCTCATATAATATAACCTTGCTCTTGACAACTCAAATCCTTGATTGTTGTAAATGTCTGCTCTCATACTCTAATTGGTTACTCACACTGGTTGATGTCAAAATTGGACCACAATCAATTGGCCAATAGTATTCAACATGTGGTAAATAGGCACCTAAGCCAGGTGGCAGTGTTCATTCATGGGACACAGATATTGTAGGCAATGCCAGCACTTGTTGTCTATTCATAATTGTTCCTGGATCATTTATAGGCCAAACTTTTCTCCAGGACTTTGATAACTAAGGTAGGGGTTTGTAACAATCCAATGATTTAAGCTGATTTGGAGAGCTTAAGAGCAGCTTGGGTCTGGGTGGCAAAATCTGGGCCCAGAGCGAGTCTCCAGGTGGCGTGGTCTATGCCCCGAGCCCTTCGCAGTAGCCGGGTCCTAGTGCGAAGTACGATCTGCTGTTTAGACAATTTAAATTCTCAGCCCAGATCGGAGGTGAGAGTTGATTTTGCTTGCTCTCAGCGATGTTCACTATCTTCTCCAAGACACTGGAACCTCGCGCTGTTCCATTGCTTGGTCAATTTAAACACTGGCCCAGATGGACTGAAAGACAGGGTGTTAGGATCTGAGGCGGGAGCCGCTTTTGCTCGTTCTCCACCGACGTCACTCCTCTCTCCATAGTGCTGAGGCTATGAAGACTGTCCCGGCTGCTGCGCTCTGTGCCTGCTAATATGACGATCTGATAAGCAAGGCTTTGGGCCTACTCTGGGGTGCTCTGGGGTTTGCAACCGAGTAGTCAATTTGGCTCAGAATGTTGTTGTTTGCTTCAATTGTTTACATGATTTGTGTTATTTTTTTTTGTCCTTTCACTTGCACATTGGGTGTTGGTCTCTTATTTTTAATTTTATTCTTTAATTGGGTTCTTTTGGGTTTCTTGCTTTGTGACTACCTGTGAGCAAACAAATCTCAAGGTTGTATTGCTTGAAAATAAATGCGCTTTGAATCTTCGTCTTTTTTTAAATAACTGATTTATTTTATCTGTTCAGCAGCTGCTGCGGTAGGATTCAAACTCAGCTATTATGGTAGGATCAATACTAGTAAAGTAACTAAAACACTATACTGAACCAGCAGCTAATCCACTAAACTAGTAAGCCAGAGACCTGGACTAATATCCCTGTGGTCATTCAAATCTCTGCATGGCAACTGGCCAATTTAAAATCAGACTAACTATTTTGAATCATATTTAAAAAATAGTCCTTTGCAGAAGAAATAGACTATCCTTACCTAGTCAGGAATACACACTAAGTATACACTTCATGGCTACTTTATTAGTGTATATTCATGGCCTTCTGCTGCTGTAGTCCATCCACAACAAGGTTCGACATGTTGTGCATTCAGAGATGCTCTTCTGCACACCATTGTTGTAACACTTGGTTATTTGAGTTACTGTCACCTTCCAGAACCATTCTGACCATTCTCCTCTGATCTCTCTCATTACCAGGGTATTTTTGCCCACCGACCTGCTGCTCATTGGATATTTTTTGTTTTTCGCACCATTCTCTGTAAACTCTGGAGACTATTCTGTGTGAAGATCCCAGGAGATCCGTAGTTTCTAATCAAACCACTCCATCTGTCATCAACAATCATTCCACAGTCAAGCACTTAAGGTACATTTCTTCCCCATTCTGATGTTTGGTCTGAACAACTAAACATCTTGACTAGGTCTGCGTGCTTTATGCATCGAGTTGCTGCCACTTAATTGGCTGATTAGATATTTATATTAATGAGCAAGTGTACAAGACTACCTCATAAAGTGGCCACTAGGTGTAAATATGGTTTAAGAGCTATTAATTCTGAAATGGCAAATTTCCATTTGGCAAAGGGAGAGAGCTCCATCTGGGGTACTAGCCACTGTAGTACCCAAGACATCTTCAAGGAGCGGTGCCACAAAAAGGCAGTGTCCATTATTAAGGACCCCCATCGTGCAGGACATGCCCCCTTCTTATTGTTACCATCAGGAGGGAGGTACAGAAGCCCGAAGGCACACACTCAGTGATTCAGGAACAGCTTCTTCCCCTCTGTCATCCGATTCCTCAATTGAGAGGAAACCCATAAACACTTACTCACTTTTTTAAAAATATTATTTCTGTTTTGCATTATTTTGAATCTAACTATTTAATATACATTTATATATTACTGTAATTGATTTACTTATTTTTTTCTTTCTATATCATGTATTGTATTGTACTGCTGCTGCTAAGTTAACAAATTTCACTGCACATGCCAGTGATAATAAACCTGATTCTGATTCGGAAATGCTCGCATTGCCAGTGCTGCCCAGGAAAATGAATAAATAACAACAAAATGTCTTCTATCACAGTGAAAGTCAGGATAGGAAAGGCGAGAAACAGATGAGAAGAGTGGGAAGAACTGTACAAGTTGGATTTGTTCTTTGATTTTCCCATTCATTTGCAAGTAAGCTTCTCATCTTTATGGAAAATTGTCCCTGCTACATCACAAGTGATAGCTTTGAACTCAAAAGATACTCCAATATGGGATAGGAGAAAAGAACGTGGGCCTCTGTAACTGGATCCTCAGATTTGTTATCACAATAGTGCGGATTGCTAATATTCATGCCAGAGAAGCCAATGATAATAAATTTGATTCTGACGCTGCCACAGGTATTTTAATAGTAATTGAAGGAATTTACCGTTACTTAACAGAAACAGTTCTCAAACTGTCAAAAATTTTACTTGCATCCCATGATTAAGACTTTTGCCAAAGCAACTTATTTGTAAATTGAAGTGGGTATTTTTTTTTTCCAAAGTCCTTTCATGAGAAATAGCACTGACTTTTGTCAAATTGAAAGCCAGTTGCATTTTAGTTTTGTGTGTTTATGGGTGTTCCAGCTTGGTGCATTTATAATGCTAAAGATTTGGCAAGTGTACACAATTTTTGAAATGTTTTTTCTAAATTGTAGATGTCAGGTTTATTAAAAAGTGGATTTTAGGCTTCTATAAAAGCCCCTTTGTCGTTTGGAAAGGGTTAACAGTCTGTCTCACTCTACATCTCTCCCACACAGTTTTCTGGATCACTTCCCATGCAGTCAGGAGCTGTGGATAGTAACCTGGGAGGTGTGGAGCTAGTGTTGGTCTCTCCAGCTTGAAATTGCCAGAAAACCACTATAAAATTACCATTTTCCTTCTCAAGCACGGCATCCAGTCCCAATGACTGGGCACATGGTTCTCAACTGTTGACGAAAGGAAATCGTTGTGATTTCTGCTTGTTTCTTACTTCAACTGCAAAAAAAGCTCCATTCATGTTGGCTAATTATGGATCAAGGAAAAATATCACAAGCATGATCTGACCCCAACACATAAGGAAAAGTTTCAGTGCAGTTCATCTGCAGGAATTTATCAGAGAATTGAACAATGTAAAAGTAGATTTCTGCAATTTATCCTCTGTAGAAATATGGGTCGACATATTTAATTTATAGCTATATTGTTGGTTCAATGTCATTTTCAGTGGAAGTTGTGTAAGAATTCAGTCTGTGTTTATTCCTACCCTTATGCATCACTTTAGGATCAGCTCAGGATCGACCTCCAATGACTGGTACAATTCTTAACTGTTCGTAAAACTAATGCTAACTATCCGATTACCCCTTCAAACTTAAAGTTTAATGTTACTGATGGTTTGGAGGAATGCTTGAGAAGTTTGACAATTCAGCTTTTCCAGAGGCTGCAGCCAGGCTGAGCCTACCTAACCCTGGGTGGTCTCAGTGCACAGCAGCCTTTCTGATCCAAAGCGATGTGGCGCAGTTATTCTAGACTCGCACTTTTGCCTTGCTTCAATGCAACACAAAAACTATGTCACACTACTGCACTACAAAGTATACCCACGGACATCCCCTATGTACCATTTTCAGCCACTTTTCTTCAATTACAACGTTGACACTTTATATAGCAAATAAGATCTGCAATATAAATATTAATTTGTGGCTCAATTTTGCTCGGATCTTGCATTTTCAAAGTGTGCCTGTGTAGCGGTTATGCTGCTTGACTGATAATCCTGAGGTGTGGGTTAATGACCCTGAGTTATGAAATCCCACCTATTACAGCAGCAGGGAAAACCAAATGCAGCTAATAAAACAAATCTGGAATTAATATAGACTGGTATCGGTGAATCAGAATCAGAATCAGGTTTATTATCAACCGACATGGCAAAGGACTTTGTTGTGTTGCAGCAGCAGTACAGTGTAATAAATAAAAATTACTTTAGAGTAAGATAAGAAAGAACTAAGTAAATAAATAATATAAAACAGAGCAAAATAGGTAGTGTTTATTGGTTCATGGACCATTCAGAAATCTGATGGTGGAGGGGAAAAACCTGTTCCTTGTACATTGAGTGTGCATCTTCAAGCTCCTGTACCTCCTCCTTGATTGTAGTAATGAGAGGAAGGCATGTCCTGGATGGCGAGAGTCCTTAAATATACAGTAGATGCTGTCTCCTCGATGCACGATCGCCTTTTGAAGATGTCCACGATGGTGGACCCATGATGGAGTTGCCTGAGTCTACAACCCTCTGCAGCTTTTTATGATCCTTGGTGAGACCACACCTGGAGTATTGTGTGCAGTTTTGGTCCCCTAATCTGAGGAAAGACATTCTTGCCATAGAGGGAGTACAAAGAAGGTTCACCAGATGGATTCCTGGGATGGCAGGACTTTCATATGATGAAAGACTGGATCGACTAGGCTTATACTCTCTGGAATTTGGAGGATTGAGGGGGGATCTTATTGAAACGTATAAAATTCTAAAGGGATTGGACAGGCTAGATGCAGGAAGATTGTTCCCGATGTTGGGGAAGTCCAGAATGGGGGTGGGGGGGGGGTCACAGTTTAAGGATAAAGGGGAAGTCTTTTAGGACTGAGATGAGAAAAAACTTCTTCACACAGAGAGTGGTGAGTCTGTGGAATTCTCTGCCACAGGAAACAGTTGAGGCCAGTTCATTGGCTATATTTAAGAGGGAGTTAGATATGGCCCTTGTGGCTACGGGGATCAGGGGGCATGGAGAGAAGGCAGGTACAGAGTTCTGAGTTGGATGATCAGCCATGATCATACTGAATGGCAGTGCAGGTTTGAAGGGCCGAATGGCCTACTCCTGCACCTATTTTCTATGTTTCTATCTTTGCACTGGACCCTCCATGGTGGGCAGTGATGCAACCTGTCAAAATGCTCTCTACAGATAATCTATAGAAATTTGCTAGTCTCTGGTGATATATACAATCTCTTCAAATTCCCAACAAGATATCGCTGCTGGCATGCGTACTTTGTGATTGCATCAATACCTTGGGCCTTGGATAGACCCTTTGAGACTGTGACATCCAGGAACTTGAAGCTGATCACCCTCTCCAATGTTGACCCCTTGATAAGGACGTGATTATGGTTAAACCCTCTTCCTTCAGTTAGTCCTGACGAAGGGTCTCGGCCTGAAACGTCGACTGCGCCTCTTCCTATAGATGCTGCTTGGCCTGCTGCGTTCACCAGCAACTTTGATGTATGTTGATGGTTAAACCCTTACCTGGTTTGCTAATTTCCTGTTGGAAGGAAATCTGCTATCACTACCAGATATAAATTGCATAGTGACACAACTATAGAACTGCTTTCTCACACCTCCAGGAGATTCTGATCTCTGGTGCTGTCTATGCGGAGTCTGCATGTTGTACCTATCACTATGTTTATTTTCCCCACACGGTGTCCTTTCATGTCCCAAAGATGTGCTGATTGGTAGGTTAATGGGGAGTGGGGGTACTGAAATAAATCCCAGTGGAATGAATGCAAGGAGAATCAGAAAGGAGATAGAATATAGTAGAGTACTGCACAGGAGCAGGCCCTATGGATCATGATGTCTGGGCTGAACATGATACCTAATTAAACTAAATCTCCTCTGCCTGCACATGATCTTTATTCCACCATTCCATGTATATTCATGAATCTATTTACCAATCTCTTAAATACCACTGATATATCTGGTATCATTACAGCTGTTGATAACCCAGTCCAGGCACCTACTACTCCCTGTGTAACAAAAAATAGTCCACTTCTCTACATTTCTCTGTTCTCAGTTTAAGTGCTCTACCTTGCACAATAATGTCCATGTTAGAGAGATTAAATTACAAGGCAATAAGTGGGGGAACGGGAGTGACATGATTGCTTTAAGAGCCAATGAAGAGTTGATGGGACATATGTCCTATGAAGAGATATGAATATGGGTTCTAGGTGACTCCGGTCCTGTAGGAACATGGTTGACTTAACTGGTCTCTGAAATAATTTGATGAATCACCTTTCAAGGGCAGTTAGGCTTAGGTGGTAAGTACAAAGACACCATGAAAGAATTCAGCATTATGTACAGGTAGGAAAAACGTTCTTAAATACAAGCACACCTTTTAACATTTTACATCTAACAGCATTAATTTTCTTACATTTCTTCCAGATGAAATATCCTTCATTGCCATTTGCTCTTAGCTTTGGAAATTATAGAAAGAAAATCTACCAAGTTTATTGTGCAGAGTTTTAATAAATGGAACTGTTTGCTTCCTCTGATCCACAGATTGTACAAAGACATTATCTGTACATCTACAGATATTTTTTATTATCTGTTAGTATTATTGTGCTAATATTATTTTTTGTGCTATGTGTAATATTTGACTGTGTTTTGCACCTTGGTCCCAGTTGTTTCATTTGGCTGTATACATATGCACAGTTTCACTCACCCTATCACTGAACTGTCCTTTCAGGGTCTCTTCATCTCATGTTCTCCATATTGATTGCTTACTTATTTGTTATTATTAGTATTTCTTTTTTCACTCTTTTTGCATTTACACAGTTTGTTGTCTTTTGCAAATAGGCTGTTTGTCCATCCGGTTGGATATGGGTTTTCATTGATGCTATTGTGTTTCTTGTACTTACTGTGATTGCACACAAGAAAATGAACCTCAGCATTATATATGGTGACATCTGTGTATGTACTTCGATAATAAATATACGTTGAACTTTGAACTAGCTTCCCCATCAAAGTGAGAGGCGCTAATATTGGGAAATGAAATAATTTTCTGTTTTAATCATCCTGGATTCAGATTGTACTGAGCATGGAATTATTGCAGAATAAATATTCAATGCTTTTCCCGACAATACACTTCAAGTTTAAACCTCAGAGCATTTCCCACTCTTCACGCTGCTTCGGTGTGGCATATCAATTTCCCACACATGCCATTCCTGTGGCATCTCGCAGCAAGGCAGACAGCATAGCTCCAATTAATGCCAAACTATGGTCAGCCTAGATCTGCTGAGTCGCGCTCACTAGGTTCCTGAATGAAAGTGCCAAAAGCTATTTCAATTAGGACCTTTGTAAATAGCAGAAAGAAGAGGCTTTGCATCAGTGTTGTGGATAGAAACTTGGATCCCAGAATATCGTATTTAGCCAGTTCATTAACCATTCCACAGCATACTTCCCGACAAATAAAAAAATGGACATATTTTGTGTGTGTGTGTGTGAATATTGATAAAATCCAACATCATGCTGAAGGCATTCAATAAATGTTTGTATATACCTTGCTAAAAAAAAAATCACAATTTACATGGGAAACTTGGTGATGTGGCAGAGCAGAAAAGAGGGGTGAATTTAATTTACCAAGCAGTAGAAATAGCTGCTAAGTAAATAATGCTGCAAAATGAGAATTGTATAAATGCAATATGTTGAGGAATGCTGAAAAAAAATCGGAACCCCTTTGAGTGGTCCAATATAAGATTATCCTTCTCCACTCATACTGCCGGAGCTGTGTGTGTGTGTGTGTGTGTTTCTAAGTTATTTTATGTTTTTATTTTTACTGAATACTAAGTTTCATGCTAGGAGTGTCAGAGCGTTGCAGTTGAGTTGTAAACTTGCCAGCATTTCCCACATCCCAGAAATTAATAGAAAAACAAATCTTAAATCACAGCTCCGGGATGTGCTGTGCTGTTTATCAAGGGTTTTGGGAAATGAACTCTTTTCCAATTCATGTAGCCAGGGCCAATATTGACCACTTCAGTTACTTCTGGTGAAATGTCCAAAATCTGGTGCTTTGGTTCAACAATATTTCTTTATTCCAATTAAGAGAAAGACCTCCATTGTGCTATTTTCTGTATCAGGCCGCTAAATGTCCTTTGTGTTACACCTTCCAATGTAATAAATTCTATTGTCTGAGCTTTAACAACTGGTGTCCTATTGACCACCAGTCTCTCAAAACTAGACCAATACTGTTCAAATAAAAGCAATTCACTGAAGATACTTGTAGTCAAAAATGTATATTTCCCAAGAGAACTGAAAGAGGTTATTATAAACGACATTAAAACATTTTGAAATTAAAAAACTGCAGGTGCCAGAAATCTGAAAGAAAAAACAGAAAGTACTGGAAAATTTTTACTAGCCTTGATAAACGGGATGCAGGGATGTGTTTTTCTGAGGATATAGCGACTAGTAACAGAGGATCAGAGTTTCAAAATCAGGACTGAAAATGTTGACGACATATTTTTTTTTACCAGAGGTCAGTGAATTCGGATTTCTGCAACCAAGAAGACATTGAAAGCTCAGTTGCTAAGTGTACTCAGGACAGAAATTGATAGATATTTTAATGTCAAGGAAAAATAAGAAGCAATCACTTCATACAACAAAGTCAAAGTGAAGTAAAAGAATATTTAGTTTCTTATTAGACGACTGTTTTTAAGATTTTTATGTTCTTAATTATTCCTGATGGTGCCAGAAGATATGCAAATCCAGGTGACTTCTTCCAGTTGGTCTGTGAAACAATTTATACTTCTTCACTAATGACTCTATTTTCTCTTTTCAAGGTGGCTGGGGCCCTGTTGAAGTCTGTGATCTGTGGTTCTTCACGGGTGGTGGGTGCTTGCTCTTGAGCTCACTGTGTGGCCTGGCATTTTGATATCTCCAAGTACTGCTTGGAAGACACGTGCCTTCAGGGTGGATGACCGGATTTCTCACCAATGTCACCGACTGAAGCGTCGCGGGAGATTGAAATATCAAGACAGCGGTGGAGTACACCGCTGTCGAAAGAAGGCAACCCCCTCCCTCCACAGCTTTCTCTCTCTCAATGCTGAGCGAGGAGGGCCTGTTGGTCCTCAAGTCAGACAAGCGACACGGCAGCTTGTAACATTGAAACAGCGAGAAGCTGGTGTCTCCTCTCCCATTGTTGCAGGGGAAATATCTCTCTCTCCCTAGCCAGAGAGAGCCTATTTTAGTTGTCGAAGTAGGACAGTAGTTCTTGATGGACTCTAGATCATGGTCTCTTTGGGGAGCTTGCTATTGCTTGCGTGGTGGATGGCGGGGTGATTGATGCATTTGCTGGAACAAATGAGGGGGCGGGGTGGGAGGGTTGGTGCTTGGGCATGGGAGGTGGAGGAGGGGCTTTGTTGTTCTAATCTATTTGTCATTCATTCTTTAGGGTTCTTTTCTGTTTCATGGATAAATGCGAAGAGTAAGAATTTCAGGTTGTATAATGCATTCATTCTCTGATACTCAATTGAACCATTGAGCCAATGAAGTAATGATCTTATTCCAGAGCTTCCCATATGGCATCATCAATGGATTTCCATGTATGCACACAGCAGTGCAGTAATTGACTCCCTTTGTGAAGCTAATTTTAGATGAATAGTTATCCTGGCAATTATTACACTATGACTCTATCCCATCAGAACGGGCCAACTCAGATGTTGGAAAATATGGTAATGCACGAATCTAAACCTCAAGACGCGAGCAGAGAAAACTTTTAACACTATGTTTAATTATTTGTTGAGGTATATGACAGTAGATATGTTAAAAGAGATCAGAATGGGTAAGGTTAAGGGGCAAAATGGTTTTCAATTGTAAGCACCAGGGATCTAGATAGACAAACTCTGTGAGTGTCTGGAGAGATTACAGTAAGTAAAAATGATGGGAGGAATTCAATGAAAGGGAAAGATGGTGCAAATAATAGATGTGCCAACGTGACACAGTTGTTATGTGAGATGAGGTGAGGTCCTCCATGGGTCGAGGTATTGCTTCCTAGCTGTCTAGATACACAAGCCTGGACAGTACAATATGGAGAGCAAGCTGTTGCCCATGTAGCAAGCTTCCTCTCTTCACACATCTGATAAACCCAAAGGAACGGCAGAAACTGATACAGTTTGGAACCAGCAACATTGCAGGAGTTGCCAGTCGACACTCAACTCAACTCAATGTAGCACTGCCTTAGGGACCCCGGGGTTTACTCCTGAAGCCTTCCCCAAGGCAGTGGAGGTTTGAGATCAGAGTTTTCCTTCTCCTAGATGAGCTGCCTGCCGCAGCTAATGAGCCCATCTACCATGTGATGCACCCTAAATTACAATAATCACACTAATAAGAATGGGGGAATGGTATATAACTTTCACAGTAAATAACTTCAGGATTAGGAATGTAAGAACTATTGGTTGCAATTTTCTCAGTAGTGAAAATGACAATTGGTGAGAACAATTAAAAACTGTCAATTAAATAAAGTCTAAATGTATACAGTACTACCCACTAATATAGATAAACACAGCATCAATTTCAGCTCAGTAATTTTCCAGAAACTGCTATGAGATAAGTAAATAGACAACAGGCTAGAAATTATAATGCACAAGGCAATATGCACTAAAATGGCACTGAGTCATTAATAGACACCAGATTTCTCCAGCATTGCATGAGAGGAATTCCTTTTCCTTACATAATGTGCAACAAGCTATGAGGAATGCAGTGCAGTTTCCATTCCTTCAGTATGAGTTGGCACTGTAACTGTATAATCTCTGCAATTGTTTAGAAGCATTAGTTTATCTGGGCGATCCCCGTCTGTGAAAATAGCAGTTTCCACTGACAAGGGTGCTTCAAGTATGGGGCTTGATTCTGGTGGCCTATCGCTGGGAGTGGAAGGTTGAATTCCGGAACAGGTGCACAACTTCCGGGTGCATAACTGAAAAAGTTTAGAAAAAGTTCAGGAGTAAATTTATTATCAAAGTACAAATATGTCACCAAGCACAACCCTGAGGTTCATTGTCTTATGGGTATACTCAATAAATCCACAGAATAATAACCATAATAAAATCAATGAAAGACCGCACCAACTAGGGCAATCAACCAGTGTGCAAAAGACAACAAATCGTGAAAATACAAAAAGAAAGAAATAATAACAATGATTAAATAAGCAATAAATATCAAGAACATGAGATGAAGAGCATTGGACAGTCAGTCCATAGGATGTCGGAACATTTCAAAGATGGGGCAAGTGAAGTTGAGTGAAATTATCCCCTTTGGTTCAAGAGTCTGACGGTTGAGGGGTAATAACTGTTCCTGAACCCAGTGGTGTGAGTTCTGAGACTCCTGTATCTTCTTCTGGATGGCAGCAGTGAGAAGAGAGCATGTACTGCTTGGTGGGGTTCCCTATATTGGATGCTGCTTACCTGTGGCAGCATTTCTCATAGATGCATTCAAAGGTGGGGAGGACTTCACCCACAATGGACTGGACCGTAACCACGAAACACACACAAAATGCTGGTGGAACGCAGCAGGCCAGGCAACATCTATAGGAAGAAGTACAGTCGAAGTTTCGGGCTGAGACCCTTTGTCAGGACCAACTGAAAGAAGAGATAGTAAGAGATTTGAAAGTGGGAGGGGGAGGGGGAGATCCGAAATGATAGGAGAAGGCAGGAGGGGGAGGGATGAAGCTAAGAGCAGGAAAGTTAATTGGCAACAGGGATACAGGACTGGAGAGGGGAGAGAATCATGGGATGGAAGGCCTAGGGAGAAAGAAAGGTGGAGGGGAGCACCAGAGGAAGATGGAGAGCAGGCAAGGAGTTATTGTGACAGAGAGAGAGAAAAAAGGAAAAAATAATAAACAAACAAATAAATAAATAAGGGATGGGGTAAGAAGGGGAGGAGGGGCATTAACGGAAGTTAGAGAAATCAATGTTCATGCCATCAGGTTGGAAGCTACTCAGATGGAATATAAGGTGTTGTTCCTCCAACCTGAGTGTGGCTTCATCTTGACAGTAGAGGAGGCCATGAATTGACATATCAGAATGGGAATGGGATGTGGAATTAAAATGTATGGTCACTGGGAGATCCTGCTTTCACCGGCAGACACAGCGTAGGTGTTCAGTGAAACGGTCTCCCAGCCTGCGTCGGGTCTCACCGATATACAGAAGGCCGAACCGGGAGCACCGGACGCAGTATATCACCCCAGCCGACTCACAGGTGAAGTGTCGCCTCACCCTGGAAGGACTGTCTGGGGCCCTGAATGGTAATCTTGTGTAAAATACCCAGGTCTAGGTCCTTAACAGCATGCTTCAGCATTTGGGTGAAGAAGAAGTTGAAGAGCACTGGTGCTAAAATGCACCCTTGCTTCACGCCATTTGAGAAGTTGAAAGTCTCAGATGGGGAACCATCTGAGAACACTTCTCCTGTCATTTTTTCTTTTTCTTTCTCTGTCCCTCTCATAACTCCTTGCCTGCTCTCCATCTTCCTCTGGTGCTCCGCTCCCCCTTTCTATCTCCCTAGGCCTCCCATCCCATGATCCTCTCCCTTCTCCAGTCTTGTATCACTTCTGCCAATCAACTTTCCAGCTCTTAGCTTCATCCCTCCCCCTCCTGTCTTCTCCTATCATTTCGGATGTCCCCCTCCCCCTCCCACTTTCAAATCTCTTACTATCTCTTCTTTCAGTTAGTCCTGACGAAGGGTCTCAGCCCAAAACATTGACTGTACTTCTTCCTATAGATATTGCCTGGCCTGCTGCATTCCACCTGCATTTTATGTGTATTGCTTGAGTTTCCAGCATCTACAGATTTCCTCATGGACCGTGTCTACTACTTTTTGTAGGATTTTCTGTTCAACATCATTGGTGCAGTCAGTCAATATACTCTCCATAACACATCTGTAGAAGTTTGTCGAAGTTTTAGATGTCATACCAAATCTTCACAAATTTCTAACGAAGCAGAGGTGCTGCCATGCTTTCTTTGTAATTGCACTTATGCGCTGGGCCCAGGACATGTCCACCAAAATAAGAACATCAAGGAATTTAGAGTTACTGACCTTCTCCATCTTTGATTCTGTGATGAGGATTGGCTAATGGATCCCTGGTTTCCTTCTCGTGAAGTCAATAATCAGCTCCTTGGTCTTGCTGATATTGAGTAAGAATTGTTGTTTTGGTTCCACTCAGCCAGATTTTCAATCTTCCTCCATATTCTGATTCATCACCACCTTTGTTTCAGCCTACAGCAGTGGTGTTGTCAGCAAACTTGAACATAGCACCGGAGTTGTGTTTAGCCACACAGTCATAAGTATAAAGCAAGTAGAGCAGGGGGCTAAGTACACAACCTTGTGGTGCATCTGTGCTGATGGAGATAGTGAAGGAGATGTTGTTACCACTCTGAACTGATTTGGTCTGCAAGTGAGGAATTCAAGGATCCAGCTGCACAAGGAGCTTTTGAGGTCAAGGTCTTGAAGCTTAATTAGTTTTGAAGGGATGATAGTGTGAATGCTGAAGTGTAGTCAAAAAAGAACATACTGAGGTATGCAACACAGATCAAAGTTGCTGGTGAATGCAGCTGGCCAGGCAGCATCTCTAGGAAGAGGTACATTCGATGTTTCGGGCCGAGACCCTTCGTCAGGACTAACTGAAGGAAGAGCTAGTAAGAGATTTAAAAGTGGGAGGGGGAGGGGGAGATCCAAAATGATAGGAGAAGACAGGAGGGGGAGGGATGGAGCCAAGAGCTGGACAGGTGATTGGCAAAAGGGATATGAGAGGATCATGGGACAGGAGGCCCAGGGAGAAGGTTTGCTGTTCAGATGTTGCAGTGTTCAGTGAAGGACCAATGCGATGGCATCTGCTGTGGACCTGTTGCTTCAGTAGGCAAATTAGAGCAGATCTATGTCACTCCTCAGGCAGGAGTTAATATGTTTCAATACCAACCTCTTAAAACATTTCTTCTCTGTGGATGTAAGTGCTACTGGGTGATGGTCATTAAGGCAGATCACCATGTTCTTCTTGGGCACTGGTATAATTGAAAGCTGCTTGAAGCAGGCGGGTACGTCAGACTGCTGAAGTGAGAGGTTAAAGATCTCAGTGAACACCCCAGCCAGTAGATTAGCTCAGGTTTTTAGTACTTGGCCAGGTACCCTGTTTGGGCCGGATGCCCATGGTGGGTACACCCTCCTGAAGGTTGCCCACGCATCAGCCTCAGAGACTGAATGTTATATTGGCAATGCATGGACTGGAATTGTCAGCTTTCTCTCCCACTTGACCATTGAGAAATCACCCATTCTGTCAATTGTTTATTCCTTTTCATAGACGTTGAGTGATCTGATGAATCCTTCCAGCATTTTGTGTGTATTGCTCTGGATATCCAACATCAGCAGAACATCTCATGTTAATTCTCAGCCAATCTGTTTTCCTTATTACAGCCTACGTTGGATCTCGTTTGTACATCAAGTATGACTATTTCAACATGATAGCAGGGCTGTCAAACATTTCAGAAGGCATCACAACTGAATGATAAGTAACATCGTGCATTTTCTAAAATTTCAATTTCCAGGATGTGGGTATCAGTGAGAAGGCCTCCATTTACTATCCATCCTTAGTTACTATTTCAGAATCAACTCTATTTGAGTGTCTGGAGTTATGAAGAGCACAATGAACGATAAGTGTCTTCCCCTGAAGGGCACTGGTGAACTCAATGATTTTTATGACAATCTGATAGTTTTCTGTTAAAACTAGCTGCTTTTGGAAAAAGAAATCAGGATTATTTAGATTCCGCCTTTATTTTGGTGAGATTTGGGTTTGTATCTCTAACTGCTGCACAATTACATGAAAAATTCAAAGTCAAAGTTTCAAAATCAAGTTTATTGTCACATATCCACATAGATGCATATAAAACTTACTTACAACAGCAACACAGGTTCATAGCATCAGGGCAAAATATTCACATGAAAGACATAAATTAAAGACCATAAAACCGTAAGACATGGATGCAGAATTAGGCCATTCAGCCCATCATATCTTCTCCATCATTCAATCATGGCTGATTTATATTCCCTCTCAACCCCATTCTCCTGCCTTCTGCCCATAACCTTTGACGCCCTGTCTAATCAAGAACCTACCAACCTGCGCTTTAAGTATACCCAATGACCAGGTGTCCACAGCTTTCTGAGGTAATGAGTTCCAGAGATTCACCATCCTCTGGCTAAATAAATTGCTTCTTATCTCTGTACTAAAGGTATGTCCTTCTATTCTGAGGCTGTAAGGCTTCCAAAACAAAAATTCACCCCAGTGACTTGGCACTACTTCATGGACAATTTCCCCTCATAAACACTGTAGCAACAAAAATCTTAATCCCGTTTTAGAGATTGATTACATGTGGAACTTCTCCTGCTCTCACTCAAAGCATACTTCACAAGGAATAAATGTAAAGAGCTGAAAGTTATTCATTAAAATGTATCTGATTACATTCTCAGACTTTAGTGAAACAAGAATACGTACAGAGTGCACTGTTTTTGTGTCTATTTCCATTTATGCGTTTCCATTTTACGAATGGAAAAATGCCCTTTCTGTTCGTAAAATGGAAGTGTGTAAATGGTCATACATCAATCACAGATCACGACTGCTACCAACAGCATTATTTCATTCACCTTCAGTCTCTGCTGATACTGTACTCCAAACACTGAAACCTCTCATCCAACTACATATATATAAAGTCACGATCGAGGCATAAAATGTTCCCTACTTCTCCAGTTTTTTTTTGAAGCTCTGGACACTAAATACAGTCGACCCACTGCCAAATTTCAACCCCATCAGCAGCAGTACACTTTGGTAACCTAATCACATTTGTGTAAAATATATGCCTCCATTCAGTGTTTTCTGTTTTCATTTTTGATTGAATTGCAGGACAGATGTTTTAATAGGCTGTGGCACAAAGATTTACCAAAATGCCCTATTTATCCATGGCTTATTGAAATCCAGGTTTAAGATCAATCCTGATTCAAGCATAACATTTCTTGGCAAAGTCAAGTTTATCAGAAATCATGTGGACACACATCAGTATCCTGTGACATTTCAATCAGTAGGAAAGTTCAAATTCATAATAAGTTGGTCAGTTCTCTGATCGTGATTTAATTACAAAAACAGAAGTCCTTTTGGCACATTCCCCCCTTCCACGCCCCTCCCAACCACTATAATTGAACCTTCTTACTTGCCACTTCTTGGACTTTAATATAGCATAGTCTACTGATATCCAGCTCTGGAATTGGCAAGGAGAGCCACATTAATTCTGCAAACCGACTGCAATCTCAAAAATGCTTTTTTTTTGCTTCTTTTAAGGACGTGAAGAATCTTTCTCTTTAACTTTCTTGCTCCCAACTGAATCTCAATAGATCAGGGTAAAATTAGCCTGTAATATTTCTTCTCAGAATCAAAATCAGTTCAATATTACCAGTAACACACATCAAAGTTGCTGGTGAACGCAGCAGGCCAAGCAGCATCTGTAGGAAGAGGTGCAGTCGACGTTTCAGGCCGAGAACCTTCGTCAGGACTAACTGAAGGAAGAGTGAGTAAGGGATTTGAAAGTTGGAGGGGGGAGGGGGAGATCCAAAATGATAGGAGAAGACAGGAGGGAGAGGGATAGAGCCAAGAGCTGGACAGGTGATAGGCAAAAGGGGATACGAGAGGATCATGGGACAGGAGGTCCGGGAAGAAAGACAAGGTGGGGGGGGGGACCCAGAGGATGGGCAAGAGGTATATTCAGAGGGACAGAGGGAGAAAAAGGAGAGTGAGAGAAAGAATGTGTGCATAAAAATAAGTAACAGATGGGGTACGAGGGGGAGGTGGGGCCTTAGCGGAAGTTAGAGAAGTCGATGTTCATGCCATCAGGTTGGAGGCTACCCAGACGGAATATAAGGTGTTGTTCCTCCAACCTGAGTGTGGCTTCATCTTTACAGTAGAGGAGGCCGTGGATAGACATGTCAGAATGGGAATGGGATGTGGAATTAAAATGTGTGGCCACTGGGAGATCCTGCTTTCTCTGGCGGACAGAGCGTAGATGTTCAGCAAAGCGGTCTCCCAGTCTGCGTCGAGTCTCGCCAATATATAAAAGGCCACATCGGGAGCACCGGACGCAGTATATCTCCCCAGTCGACTCACTGGTGAAGTGTTGCCTCACCTGGAAGGACTGTTTGGGGCCCTGAATGGTGGTAAGGGAGGAAGTGTAAGGGCATGTGTAGCACTTGTTCCGCTTACACGGATAAGTGCCAGGAGGGAGATCAGTGGGGAGGGATGGGGGGGACGAATGGACAAGGGAGTTGTGCAGGGAGCGATCCCTGCGGAACGCAGAGGGGGGAGGGAAAGATGTGCTTAGTGGTGGGATCCCGTTGGAGGTGGCGGAAGTTACGGAGAATAATATGTTGGACCCGGAGGCTGGTGGGGTGGTAGGTGAGGACCAGGGGAACCCTATTCCTAGTGGGGTGGCGGGACCACTAGGAATAGGGCTCCCCTGGTCCTCACCTATCACCCCACCAGCCTCCGGGTCCAACATATTATTCTCCGTAACTTCCGCCACCTCCAACGGGATCCCATCACTAAGCACATCTTTCCCTCCCCCCCCCTCTGCATTCCACAGGGATCGCTCCCTGCACAACTCCCTTGTCCATTCGTCCCCCCCATCCCTCCCCACTGATCTCCCTCCTGGCACTTATCCGTGTAAGCGGAACAAGTGCTACACATGCCCTTACACTTCCTCCCTTACCACCATTCAGGGCCCCAAACAGTCCTTCCAGATGAGGCAACACTTCACCTGTGAGTCGACTGGGGTGATATACTGCGTCCAGTGCTCCCGATGTGGCCTTTTATATATTGGCGAGACCCGACGCAGACTGGGAGACCACTTTGCTGAACACCTACGCTCTGTCCGCCAGAGAAAGCAGGATCTCCCAGTGGCCACACATTTTAATTCCACATCCCATTCCCATTCTGACATGTCTGTCCACGGCCTCCTCTACTGTAAAGATGAAGCCACACTCAGGTTGGAGGAACAACACCTTATATTCCGTCTGGGTAGCCTCCAACCTGATGGCATGAACATCGACTTCTCTAACTTCCGCTAAGGCCCCACCTCCCCCTCGTACCCCATCTGTTACTCATTTTTATGCACACATTCTTTCTCTCACTCTCCTTTTTCTCCCTCTGTCCCTCTGAATATACCTCTTGCCCATCCTCTGGGTCCCCCCCCCCTGTCTTTCTTCCCAGACCTCCTGTCCCATGATCCTCTCGTATCCCCTTTTGCCTATCACCTGTCCAGCTCTTGGCTCTATCCCTCTCCCTCCTGTCTTCTCCTATCATTTTGGATCTCCCCTTCCCCCTCCAACTTTCAAATCTCTTACTCACTCTTCCTTCAGTTAGTCCTGACGAAGGGTCTCGGCCTGAAACGTCGACTGCACCTCTTCCTACAGATGCTGTTTGGCCTGCTGCGTTCACCAGCAACTTTGATGTGTGTTGCTTGAATTTCCAGCATCTGCAGAATTCCTGTCGTTTGTAATATTACCAGTATACAGTGTGTTGTGAAATTTGTTGTTTGACAGCAGCAGTGCATTGCAATACATAATAATACAAACTATAAATTACATTAAGTACTGTATATTTAAAAATCATTTAAATAAGAAGTGCAAAAAGAGAGGCAAGAGACTCATGTAGTGTTCATGGGTTCATTGTCCATTCAGTAATCTGATGTTGAGATAAAGAAGCTGAAACATTAAGTGTGTGTCTTTAGGCTCCTGTACCTTCTTTGTCATGGTAGTAATGAAAAGAGGGCACGTCCTGGGTGATGGGAGTCCTTAATGACGGATGCCATCTTTCTGAGGCATCATCTTTTGAAGGTATCCTGGTTGTTGGGAGGCTAGTGCCTGTGGTGACGCTGGCTGAGTCTGCAACTTCCTGCAGCTTTTTCCTGTCCTGTGCAGTGGCCTCTCCATACCAGACAGTAATGCAACCAGTTAAAATGCTCTTAATGGTACATCTGTAGAAATTTGCAAGTGTCTTTGGTGACACACCTATTCTCGTCAACCTCCTAATGAAATCCAGCCAGAGCTGTGCCTTCTTTGTAATTGTATCAGTATGTTGGGTCCACGATAGATCCTTAGAGATCTTGACATCCAGGAACTTGAAACTTCCCACCCTTATCGATCCTTCAATGAGACATGGTGTGTGTTCCCTTGATTTCCCCTTCCTGAAGTTCACAATCAATTCTTTGGTCTTATTGACACTGAGTGCACAGTTGTTACTGCAACACCACTCAACCAGCTATCTCAACTATTTCACTCCTGTACGCCTCCCCGTCAACTTCTGACATTCTAGCGACAATAGTTGTGTCACTGGCAAATTTATAGTTCTGTCTGAGCTGTGCCTAGCTGCACAGTCATCATGGGTGGGGAGGGAGAGAGAGAGAGAGAGAGAGAGAGAGAGAGCAAGAGAGAGAGTGAGAGAGAGAGCGAGAGACAGAGAGAGAGCAGAGAGAGAGAGAGAGCGAGAGACAGAGAGAGAGAGCGAGAGACAGAGAGAGAGAGCAGAGAGAGAGAGAGAGAGAGAGAGAGAGAGAGCAATGGGCTAAGCACAAATATTTGAAATGTGACAATGTTGATCGTCAGCAAGGAGGAGATGATATCTCTGATCCCACAGGCTGCAGTCTTCCAGTGAAAAGTTAAAGGTCCAGTTGCAAAGTGGGGTACAGAGGCCCAGATTTTGGAGTTTGTTGATGAAAACTGAGGGTATAATTACGTTGAATGCTGAGCTGTTGTCTTGGTGATCAGCTGAGTGGAGAGCCAGTGAGATTCCATCTGCTGTGGACCTATTGTGGCGTGGTGTAAGGTAGGCTGCAGTGATCCAGGATCTTGTTTAGGCAGGAGTTGATTCTAGCCAAGATCAATCACTCAAAGCACTTCATCACAGTGGATGTGAGTGACAGCAGGTGATAGTTGTTCAAGCAGTTCACCCTGCTCTTCTTGGGCACTGGTATGATTGCTCCCCTCTTGAAGCAGGTGGGAATCTTCAACCTCAGCAGTGAGAGACTGAAGATGTCCTTGAACACTCCCACCAGTTGGTTGGCACAGGCTTTCAGATCCCTACCAGGTTCACCATCAGGGCCAGATGCCTTCACCGTCTTGAAAGATGTTCTGACATCAGCTTCTGAGACAGAGAATACAGGGTCATCAGACACTGCAGGGACTCACACAGGTGTAGCTTTATTCCCCTTTTCAAAGCACGCATTAAAAGACATTGAGCTCATCTGGGAGTGAAGCATCAGAGCCATTTATGATTTTAGATTTCGCTTTGTAGTAAGCAAACTCTGCCAGAGTGATGTGCATCCAATTCTGTCTCTGCTCTTGAACCAGTTTTTACTTTCTAAATGAGGCAAGCAGAGTAGAAATGCTCTTGACAACTGAAAAATGTGATTTCCTACGGGTAATAAGGATTGCCACTATACCTAGTTCTGCAATTATTTTTGTAAAAAGATGATTATTGGTTAGTAATGGTCAGAATGGCACCAATCCTTGAGGCAATCTTTCATTAAAACCCAGGAGCTTTCTCTGGTAGGTACACATTAAGCAAAATAGAAATGCTTGATTAAGCAGATACTTCGGAGGTTTTCTATTCTGCTCACAGATTTATTCTCAGTTCAGGGTCAAGCCTTCTTGCTTCTTGTTTGATATACGTTCAGTAGCAAATTTATTAGGGTACACCTTTATGCCTGCTCATGAATGCAAAAATCTAATCAGCCAATCAAGTGGCAGCAACTCGATGCATAAATGCACGCAGACAAGTCCCACAGGTTCGTTTGTGGTTCACACCAGCATCAGAATGGGAAAGGAATGTGATCTATGTGACCTTGACCATGGAATGACTGTCGATGCCAGACAGGATGGTTTGAGTATCTCAGCAAATGCTAATTTCCTGGGATTTTCATGCCCAACGGTCTCTTGTGTTTATAGAAAATGGTGTGAAAAACAAAAAAAAATTACTTCCAGTGAGTAGGAATTCCGTGGGCAAAAATGCCTTTTTTTATTGAGAGAAGTTAGAGGAGAATGCCCAAGTTGACAGGAAGGTGACAGTAACACAAAATAACCAAGTGTAACAACAGTGTTGTGCAGAAGAGCATCTCTGAATGCACAACATGCCAAACCTTGAAGTGTTTTGGCAACAGGAACAGAAGAAGACAAACATACACTCAGTATCCACTTTATTAGGTACAGGAGGTACCTAATAAAGTGGCCACTGAGTGTAGCTCGTAAAGTTAATTGCAAGAAGGTGAAATAATAGATAAATAAAAGTAATTCTATGCTCTGCACAAGGGATAAGAAACTTGGATCAACATTCAGACGTTTATAAGTTCAATTTGTGGTAATTCTCCTTGTCCTCACCTACCACCCCACCAGCCTCAGGGTCCAACATATAATTCTCCGTAACTTCCGCCACCTCCAACGGGATCCCATCACCAAGCACGTCTTTCCCTCGCCCCCCCTCTTTCTGCTTTCCCCAGGGATCGCTCCCTACGCGACTCCCTTGTCCATTCGTCCCCCTCATCCCTTCCCACCAATCTCCCTCCCGGCACTTACCCTTGCATGCGGAACAAGTGCTACACATGCCCTTACGTTTCCTCCCTCACCACCATTCAGGGCCCCAGACAGTCCTTCCAGGTGAGGCGAAACTTCACCTGTGAGTCGGCTGGGGTGATATACTGCGTCTGGTGCTCCCGGTGCTGCCTTCTATATATTGGTGAGACCTGACGCAGACGGGAGACCGTTTCGTTGAACACCTACGCTCTGTCCGCCAGAGAAAGCAGGATCTCCCAGTGGCTACACATTTTAATTCCACGTCCCATTCCCATTCTGATATGTCTATCCACGGCCTCCTCTACTGTCAAGATGAAGCCACATTCAGGTTGGAGGAACAACACCTTATATTCCGTCTGGATAGCTTCCAACCTGATGGCATGAACATTGACTTCTCTAACTTCCATTAATGCCCCTCTTCCTCTTCTTACCCCACCCCTTATTTATTTATGTATTTATTTATCCCTCCTCCCCCCCCTTTATTTTTCTCTCGCTGTTTTTTCTCCCTCTGTCCCTCTCACAATAACTCTTTGCCTGCTCTCCATCTTCTTCTGGGCTCCCCTTCCCCCTTTCTTTCTCCCTAGGCTTCCCGTCCCATGATCCTCTCCCTTCTCCAGCCTTGTATCCCTTTTGCCAATCAACTTTCCAGCTCTTAGCTCCATCCCTCCCCCTCCTGTCTTCTCCTATCATTTCAGATCTCCCCCTCCCCCTCTCACTTTCAAATCTCTTACTATCTCTTCTTTCAGTTAGTCCTGATGAGGGGTCTCAGCCCAAAACGTCGACTGTACCTCTTCCAATATATGCTGCCTGACCTACTGCGTTCCACCAGCATTTTCGGTGTGTTGCTTGAATTTCCAGCATCTGCAGATTTCCTCATGTTTGCGTTTTAGGATTGCTTCATCTATTTACTGGACCAAGGAAGAGCAACTGCTGAATTAAGCTTGCAATAATGAGCATGTGTGACGTGGGGTGGGGTGTACAAATTATCTTTTAGTGGGTAGGATCAAGGGCTTTTGAAAGGTGTCGGCAAGTATGTTACTGCAAGGTGGATGCCATTTTCTATCCAAAATTATACTAATTTTGATTTTGTTACTTGGTAAAATAACATACTGCTTCATTTTGTAATTATCTGCCGCCACTAACCATTGCCATCTTTAATGTTAAAATTATGTTTTATGAAAAATCACAGCTATTGAGGAATTTTTAAAAAATCACACTGATAGTTAAGCTGTAGAATCAATAAAAATAATTTTGTCTTTCTTATTCCAACCTTGTCACCCAGCTGCATCAATGAAACAATCACTGAATTACTATAATTTTATATTTGTTTGTTGAACATACTCAAAATTATGGTCCCTTTAAATATCTTTGGCGTTTGAATGAATGAATTAGTTTGGTTCATTAAGCAAAACCAGATGTTGATGAATTGCTAAATAGGCATGCAGTTAGCAAATTCTGACCAGATCACAGACTTTAATTAGTCTTGCAAAATTCTTTTGTAACCTTAGATTTCTAATCATCTGCTGCCAGTTTTTTTTTTCAGTTGGAATATGCGGTCATGATTGGTAATGGTTGATTGTACACAGAATAAAATTCTGGCTATTGTCCTAGTTTAGCTATTGCTTTTTAATGTAAATATTAATTACTTTTCAGGGATTATTCATACATGTAGCTCTACGAACTCACAATATTTGATTTTACGGTTCACCAACTAGCTGGTGGTCAGCTAACTGGTGACTGACTTCATATTTCCATTTGGGATGACATATGTTGGATTATTCCTGAAATTTTATTCTTCTTTTATTTCGTAGGTTTTGTAGCTTTCTACTCATCCTTACCTCCTTTCATGGATGTGACTCTCCGCAGTCACAAAGCCTGAAGAGTTCCACCAAAGGTGCTTCTGATAGAATATGTTTTCTTGTCAAAGATATTGTAACCAGCATTGAGGTAATGATCCTATGACATCAGCACAACTGACGTTGTAAATTTTTGACTCTTGAAAGAAGTTGCTTAGATTTGTATGGAGACACAAGAACGGTAATGTACCACTGAAGGTTACCTTGAAAAAACAGATATTAATGGATCTCATTGAAATCAAAACCTTCAAGTGGAAGTCTGCCTTATAGAGAAGTACTTTGCTCTCAAAGCAAAGAAGAGTGAAGAAAGGAAAGGAAAAGGAAAGCAAGAGGGGAGAAATGTATGGTATTCCGACATGGGAATGTGTACTTTCTACAGATCTTAGCTCTGATTGCTGATTCACCTCAGATGCATTAGTGAACCACAGTGGAGGTCATCATCAGATGATCACATGGATGAATCACTGTCTATGGTTTACTTACATTTTATTTTGCTATTAAAATGTGTGCACTGTCTTCAAAGCATGAGAACTTCCCACTCCCACTGGGAAAATTAATAGTCAAAAAAACATTAATCAGGAAAAATATCTATGAAAATTGGGTCATTAAACAGGCAGTTAAATTTCCAATTATAATAACATGATCATAAATGAATTTTGAATTTAACACTGAAGTTTTCTGTTACTTGTTTTTTTTTGTACAAAATGAAGCATCCCTGTTTTTACTGTATGATATTCCTTTTTTTTACAAGATGGTAATAAATCAGCCATGAATGAATAGCAGAGCAGATTTAACAGGCTGAATGACCTAATTCTACTCCTATGTCTTCTGGTCTTGTATGGTTTTCAATGGCATAAATGTTAACATCTGCATCAACCAAGACTGCATCTGCCTGTTCCAGGAAATATACAACTGAGTTCTTTTTTTAATTAAGTGTGCTAAATAGTAATATTTTAGCTTCTGGAATGTGTATAAAATGTTTCAGAGAGGTGCCTGGGCCTTTACAACTCTGTAATTTATGCTAAAGCTGCAATAGATTTAGATCCCAATAGCAAAATGCTGAAGGTACAGAGGAGTAATGAAAATCACATCAGAAGTAGATCTGCTCCACTTATGCTCAGATAAAAATTAATGTGCAAAAAAAAATCTAAAATTCTATCTGTCTAAGATGTAGCTTATAAAGAATATATAATCTTGTCATGTTTAGATTAACCTGAAGTTCAAACATTCTGACTTGGCACAATAGACTATTATTGTGTTTTGAGATTATTAATACTGAGGATAAAACATGGCTTGTTTGATTTATTTACCACAGCAAGAGGTTATTTGTATTAATAATTCTGCATGGCGTACTTGTCTAAGAAAGTAGTGCCTAAATTCTTTGGCTTTCTGGACTGTCCAAACAGAAGCTCAAAGCAATGCAGTTATTATTTATATTAATTTTCCAATTTCCAAAATAATTTTCCAATTATTTTGCATGTACTGTAGCTGATCCACAACAATGGAGAACTGGAGATACAAGAGAGACTACAGATGTTGTCATTTACTTAAGACAATGTCTTTAAACATTCTAATTGTACCATTCTTACTTTTTATTCTTCAGCTTCCATTAGCATCACCCTCTTCTAACCCTTCCCACCAATCTTAGGCTACAGGAGAAAGGAAAGGAGGAGGGCAACTGGGGGGGGGGGGGGAGTGATAGGTAGGGGAGAAGAGGGTGGGGAAGCAGAAGAAGGGAGGGGGAGGGAATTTTCTTTTATTGAAAGGAGAAATCAATATTCATGCCTTCAGGTTTGAGGCTTCCCAGAGTAATATAAGGTGTTGCTCCTCCATCCTGAGGGTGGCTTCAACATGGAACAAGAGGAACTGTTTCAAAATACTTCTGAAAATCAATGACACTTAAAACAGTTGAAACGGATTTCACGAAAGCAAGATTTAATTAATTAAGAAGTTAAAACATTAACAATAATTATTTTATTTACAATATATTTAACTGCTACAAATTAATTGAAAAACTTTAATACCTGTATTAGTTAAAATAAGTAAAAACAAAGCCACTTCCCTTTTCTATCCAAATTGATATCGACGGAATAGAATTATCCTCCAAGTAGACCACAGCCTTGTTATAGGGCACGGAGGCTTGCGTGTCTCAATGACACTGAGAGCTATGTTGGCTAGGTCAGCACCTTGGTAGGGCCACCCTTGCCGAACAGGTCAAAGGGTGGAGGCCAGAATAAAAGTGGTCTACTGGTCCTCTAGGTTTGGGGATTCAGCTCGTGTCTAACAACCCTGACTGGTTGATAAAAAATTGTCACGGAAACAGCAATGAAGAATCCTTCTACATCTGTTTGCCACAGTATTGACAGACAGAGATGAAGCAACTTCATTGTTGCCCTGACAGCCAGTAAGTAAGTAAGTGAATTGGATTATGCTAAATACGCCAGTTAGTGTTGACATAAAGCTACGAAAAGTGTATTTGCCTCACTGTGATTGAGTTTGCCTCTAGATTTAATCCTGAATCCAGTGATGGAGTGCAAGGCCAGATCATAGTGTATAGCGTCATACAGCACAGAGAAAGGTCTTTTTGTGTACCCTGTCAACACTGACCACCAGGTACCCATCTATACCCATCCTGTTTGTCCATAGTCTTTGGTATCTTGGCAATTTAAATGCTCCTCTACAGTAGCATCGGATCTGTAGGACGTTCCATGTTTCCATGGAAGTCAAAATCATTCTGACCCATACAGCATTATAGATGTTGTTTCCCCCCCCGAAGCATTGACACAAGTGCAGCACAATGGTGTGTGAGATAATCTGAGAGCTGGGAAATATAATTAACCTAATAGCTCTTTACAGATCAGCAATCCTGTTTGTGTTATAATGCTCTAAGATTCTTACTTATCCTTTATCTTGTGTGTAGCTTCACCAAACAGAAAATGACTGTCTTCCCATCAAGAGATTCTGACTGTGGCAAAACCTGTGAACATCACCTCATTATTCCTCTTTCATACTATTCACTCATTCATTTGTTTATCTGTTTTTCTATTCATTCATCTATATAGTTATTTATTTGTAACTTACAGTGATTTTTATGTCTTGCACTGTACTGCTGCTGCAAAAAAGAACAAATTTCATGACATATGCTAGTAATAATAAACCTGATTCTGATTCTAAGCCTGCATGTATGTCAACCAAGATGTCAAATGTTGAACAAATGCAGATTTTATCTATACGATTGTAAAGATCTTGGATTTACAAAAGGGAAAAAAAAAGTGCTTGAAACATTTAAAAGGTCAGGCAGCATCTGTGAAGTGAGAAATAAAGATCTTTGGTGCAGATCAATGAAAAGAAGGGAACAAGATACAGGTGCAGGTTGTTCTGCTGTTCCATAAGATAATAACTGACACTTCACTTCAGCTCCTGCACTAACTCTGCATCTCTTGATTCTCTTAATGTACATGAAACTATTGAACTTTGTGTTGAATATACTCAGAGATTGAACTATTCCTGCCTTTCTAAGTAGAGAATTCCAAACACTGACAATTCTCTGTTTGAAGAGATTTCTTCTTGTCCCTGTCCTGGATGGTTGGCTCCCTATTTGAAAATGCATTCCCCAGTTCTTGACACTCCAGTCTGGAGAAACAGGTGCTGTTCAAACCCAGAAGAAGTTTGTGTTTAAGTGAGACCCTCTAAACTTGAGAGATAATCGGCTAAGTCTACAAGAACATGGCAGATGGAATATAACATGGAAAAGTATGTGTTCCTAATTGCTTATTGTAGCTAACTCGTCCTAACTGATTGCATCATGGCCTGGTATGGAAACGCCAACGCCCAGGAATGGGAAAGACAACAGAAAGTGGAGGACACAGCCCAGTTTATCACAGGCAAAACCCTCCTCACAGTTGAGCACATTTACCATGGAGCAATGCTAGAAGAAAGCAATATCTATCATCAAAGATTTCCGTCATCCAGGTCATGTTCTCTTCTCATTAATACCATCGGGCAGGAGGCACAGAACCCTTAGTTCCCACATCACCAGGTTCAGAAACAGTTATTGCCCTACAACTATCAGCCTCCTGAACTGGTGTGGATAACTTCACTCACCACAACACTGAACAGATTCTACCACCAATAGACTCAATTTTAATTACTCTTTACAATTCATGTTACTATTTTTATATTTGCATAGCTTTTCTTCTCTTGCACGTTGGTTGTTTGCTAGTTTTTGCTTATATATGTATAGTTTCTTCAAAAATTGTATTTATTTTCCTGTAAGTGCCTGCAAGAAAATGAATCTCAAGGCAGTATATGATAACATACATGATAATAAATTTGCTTTGAACTTTGAATGTTCAGTCTCATGGTGGATCTCCAAGTTGAAACATTAGACTGTTTCTCTTTCTGCAGATACTGCATGACCACCATGTGTCTCCAACAGTTTCTGAATCCATTTTGGATTTCGAGCATCTGAACTTTTATTGGTTATCATGAACAACTGGGACTATAACAATGTCCATAACATCTCACTTGTCATAGTCTTCCAGTCAGGAAATTACCTATCTATCCTTATTCTCTGCTATCTGACTGACAACTAATTGTCAGTCCATACCTGTATATAATCCTTAATGCTGAATTTATTAAATTTGCTCGATATCACATTTTGGTACCTTATTGAAGGCCCTCAGAGAAACCCTAACAGGTTAATTTTCTCTTCACACATTCTGCCTGGCGTTCCATTTTAATTCCAGATTTCCAGCATCTACAGTGATTTATTTTTGAGTAAAATCCTTGAAATCACCTCATATTTTACCATGATCGGATATTTTATCTGTTTTTCTTAATGGTTTGTCTATGTGGCATGTCGGTCTAGTGATCTGAAGGTTGCTAGTTCAAGCCTCAGCTGAGGCAGCGTGTTGTGTCCTTGAGCAAGGCACTTAACCACACATTGCTCTGCGATGACACCGGTGCCAAGCTGTATGGGTCCTAGTGCCCTTCCCTTGGACAACATCGGTGGCATGGAGAGGGGAGACTTGCAGCATGGGCAACTGTCGGTCTTCCATACAACCTTGACAAGGCGTCAGACATCATCGAAAATCGATGGACAGCCGAAGAAGTAATGTTCTGTCTAACACACTATGTCCATTCCATTCATAAATACAATATTATTATTTAAAAATCATTCAAAAATGGGTACAACAACCATTTTGCAATCCTATATAATCACATTGACTGCTTGTATATGTATCTTATCAAGCTTGAGCCAACCAAAGAGTTAAAAAAGTGCATTAATTTGGTCTGCAATCTGTTCTTAACAGGGACTTTTATCCTGCCAAGTTTGCATTTAAAACTTCCCACGCGTCTTTCCAACATTTGGAAATAAAAATGCATGGAATTGAATCGTCTGGTATGGTAGTGGTTAAGAACAATCACTATGGTCACAAATTTGAGTTCTCGGGCTTAGCCCTCACTATAATAATGTTAGTTCCTCTTCTCATCGCGTCCTAGAAAGAGGAACTGAAGTTATTTATTGTGTTGACTAGCAAACATTACGTTTTCTTAGACTTCAATCCTGTTTATCCGTCTTCTCTAGATACAAATTATTAAGGAAGTTTAAAGCAAAATTTTGAAGAGAAACTTTAAATGGATATAATTTGTTTCTGATCTCTTCTAAGGTACTTCATTTGCTAAGACTGCTGAACCAATGTTCCTTTAATAGTTAAAACCATAAGACATAGGAGCAGAATTAGGCCATTTAGCCCATTGAGTCTGCTCCACCATTCTATCATGGCTGATTTATTGTTCCTATCAATCCCATGCCCCTGTTTTCTCTCTGTAACCTTTGACGCCCTGACTAATCAAAAACCTATCAACCTCCACTTCAAATATAATCAATGACATAGCCTCCACAGAGTTCCACAGATTCATTATCTTCTGGCTAATGAAATTCCTTTTGATCTCTTTTCTAAATATTACATTCCTCTACTCTGAGGCTGTGCCCCACAGTCCTAGACTCACACACTATATGAAGAATCCTCTACACATCCATTCTATCTTGGTCTTGGAATATTTGTTAGGTTTCAATGAGAGCCACCCTCATTCTTCTAAACTCCAGTGAGTGCAGACCCACAGCCATAAAATGCTCCTTGTGTATTAACCCTTTCATTCCTGGAATCATTCTTATGAACCTCCTCTGGACCTTCTCCAATGCCAGCACATCTTTTCTTAAATAAGGGTCCCAAACCTGTTCACTATACTGTAAGTGTGGACTGACCAATGCCTTATAAAGCCTCAGCATCTCATCCTTGTTCTTATATTCTAGTCCACTCGAAATGAATGCTAACAGTGTATTTACTTTCCTTACAACCAGCTCAACCTGCGCAGGCTCCCAAGTCCCTTTGCACCTCAGATTTTTGAATTTTCTCCCTGAAATAACAAATTATTCTTACTACCAAAGTGCATGAGCACTTTCCTACACTATATTCCATCTGCCACTTCTTTGCACATTCTCCAAATCTGTCTAGCTCCTTCTCCTTCCTCAAAGCTAACTTCCCTTCCACCTATCTTCGCATCACATACAAATTTGGCCACAAAGCCATCAATTCCTTCATCCAAATCATTGACGTATAACATGAAGAGAGGTAGTCCTAACACCACTAGTCATTGGTAACCAACCAAAAAAGACCCACTTGATTCCCACTCTTTGCCTCCTGCCAGTCAGCCAATCTTCTATCTGTGCAAGTACCTTTCCTGTAATACCAGGGCTTTTATTCTTTTGGCTAGCTTTCCTTCATATTTCATATTTTCTTTTTTATGGCCTTTTTTGTTGCCTTCTGTTAGTTTTTAAAAGTTTCACAATCCTCAAACTTCCCACTATTTTTGCTATATTATATGCCTTCTCTTTTTCTTTTATAATGAATTTGTCTTCCCTTGTCATCCATGCGTACATCATCCCCCCTTAAGAATACTTATTCATCTCTGAGATGTATCTATCTTGCACTCTCCAAATTGGTTCCAGAAACTCCAGCCATCGCTGTCCTGTAACCATCCTGCTTTTGTAATTCTCACTTACTCCAATGCAATTCTGATAGATCTGACTTTATCTTTTCCTTCTCACACTGTCAGGTGAATTTTAATGTATCATTCTCACTGCCTCCTTAGGATTCCTTTACCTTAAACTTCCTAATCAACTCTGGTTCATTACACAATATGCAATCCAGAATTTCCTTTCCCTTAGTGGGTTCAACCACTGGATGCTCTAAAAATCCTCCTTGTAGGCATTCTTCAAATTTCCTCTGTTGGGATCCAGCCGCAACCTAATTTTCCAAATCTACATGCATATTAACATTCCCCATGACAATTGTAATATTGCCCTTTTTACATGCCTTTTCTAACTCCTGTTGTAATTTGTATCCCACACCCTGGCTACTCTTTGGAGGCCTGTATATAACACTATTCAGAGTATATAACTCCTACGCTGCTCCTTAACTCTACCCATAAGCATTCTACATCTCTCGATCCTATGACAGCTCTTTCTAAGGATTGATTTTATTTTTTTACTAACCGGGCCTCTCCACTTCCTCTGCCTACCTGCCTGTCCTTTCAATACAATATGTATCCTTGGATGTTAACCTCCCAACAGTGCTCCTCTTTCAGCCACAATATTGTGTTGCCCACAGATTTCTCTAACCGTGCTACAAGATCATCCGTCTTATTCTGTATCTGTGTTACATTCAAATACTATGCCTTCAGTTCTGTATTCATCACCCTTTTTGATTTTGCCCCCCCCGTGTCACACTTCAGCTCTTCCCACTGACTGCAATTTTCCCCTACATCACAGTCTCACAACACACTGTATTTACCTGTATACCAAACGCCTCTTCCTCAGCCCTATCACACCGGTTCACACCACCTGCCAAAATCGTTTAAACTCTACGCAACAGCTTGAGAAAATCTGCCCCTTTGGGTGCAGGTGTAACCTGTCCTTTTCGGCTAGGTCATACCTTCCTCAGAAAAGATCCCAATGATCCAGAAATCTGAAACTCTGTCCCCTGAACCAATTTCCCAGCCATACTTTCATCAGCCAGATCATCACATTTTTACCCTCACTTGCTCATGCCACAGTCAGCAATCCAGAGATTACTACCCTGGAAGTCAAAGTTCAAAGTGCATTTATTATCCAAGCATATATTGAGTATGCAACCTTACGATTTGCCTTTTTGCAGGCAGCCTCAAAACAACGAAACACAGTAGAACTTGTTCAAAGGAAAAACCCACAAAACAAGACCATCAATGTGCGAAAAAAAAGACCAAATCAACTTTCTGCCTAACTCCTTATATTCTCTCTTCAGGACCTCCTCCTTTTTTGTACCTATATCATTGGTGCTAATCTGTACCACAGCTTCTGGCTGCTCCCCCTCTCCCCTTAGAATACTGTGGACCTGACCTGAGACATCCCTGACCCTGGCACCTGGGAGGCAACATACCAACTGGGTATTTTTTTCACATCCGCTGAACTTCCTGTCTGCTCCTCTAGCAAGGGAATCCCTAATCACTGCTCCACTCAACTTCTCCTCCCTTCCCTTCTGAGACATAGAGCCAGACTCAGTGCCAGAGTCCCGGTCACCAAGGTTTCCTGCAGTAGGTCAGTCCTCCAATATCATCCAGAGCAGTATTATTGAAGGGAATGGCTACAGGGCTACTCTGCACTGGCTGCCTACTCCATTTCTCTCCCCTGACAGTTACCTGAGTACTTGACTCCTGCAGTTTAGGGGTGACTACTGAACCTCTATAGCTCGTATCTATCACTGCTCATTCTCATCTATGTGCCAAAAGTTATCGAGCTACAGTTCCTGTTCCTTAGCACGGTCTTTAAGAAGCTGCATCTTAATATACTTCATGCAGGTGTGGTTATCGGGAAGGCTGGAGGTCATCCAGAGTTCCCACATCTCACGCAAAGAACATACCATGAACTCTGGACCCATTCTCAGCGCAATAGCTATGTACTAATAGACAAAGAAAGAGAGAAAAATACCAGAAACTTACTTAGAATCTCTGCCTGTGCTTGCCCAAGCCTGTTGAGCCAAAGCCTCCCACTCTAATGCTGGCTTGCTCCAACCATGGATAGTTCTTCTAGGACTAGGCAAATCTGCAACACAGTGAATAATTACAGGCAATTCAACTGAAACAGATAGCATTAGTAACTGGCACTGTGACCTTACCAAGCAAGAACACAAGTAAACACAAAATAATCTGCAGATGCTGTGATCAAAGCAACACTTTCAGTACGCTGAATGAGCTCAGCAGGTCGGGCAGCATCAGTTAGAAATGATGAGTTGACGTTTCGGGCCGGAAACCTTCGTTAGGACTGAAGAATGAAAGATGGGGAAGGATTTGAAGAATGCTTGTAACTTCAGTTGAAAGATCAGTAATTTGAAAGACAAAGGGGTAGGGGAGGGGAAGTATTGACGTCATAGCCCTGAAAACAATGGGTAGGAGACAAAGGAGGCAGAACCATGAGGGAGCAGGAGCAGGGGGAGGGAATTACTGGAAGTTGGAGAATTCTATGTTCATACCAAGGGGCTGGAGACTACCTAGACTGTATATGAGGTGTTGCTCCTCCAACCTGAGTTTAGCCCCATCATGGCAGTAGAGAAGGCCATGTATGGACATATCTGAATGGGAATGGGAAGCAGAGTTGAAGTGGGTGGCTACCGGGAGATCCTGTCTGTTGTGGCGGACGGAGTGGAGGTGCTCGACGAAGCGGTCCCCCAATCTACGTCGGGTTTCACCAATGTAGAGGAGGCCGCACCGAGAGCACCGGATGCAATAGATGACCCCAACAGACTCACAAGTGAAGTGTTGTCTCACCTGGAAGGACTGTTTGGGGCCCTGAATGGTTGCAAGAGATGAGGTGTCGGGACAACCAGGTGTACTTTCAACAATGGCTGCTTGATAAGAAGCAGAAACAAAAACTATATTAATTTAATTATATTAAAGTAAATATAGATCTGACATTGAAGAAGGGTCTCTTAAATTTACTTGGCTTATGGACAAGTTGATCCATTGGTTGAGTTGGGGGTGGGGTTGGGGGAAGAATTCTATTTTAATTGAAATATGCCATCATGAGCAGAATCTATGTTAATGGTATTTTGGCAGCAGTTGTTCACTTTCCTTTTAAGCTTGCTAAATTACTGTCTCCACAACTCCAAGCTAACAAATGCTTCAGTGGAAAGTTGGAAATGATGAAATGTGAATGAGAAGACTAAGTGAGATGTCAAAATTCCTAGCAGGACTGTGGTCTGCTCACTCTTTGAAGGACACCATGAAATGGACATGGAGTACAAAACATGACCCAAAAAAATTTTTTTTAAAGTCTGGAAATTATTCATTTTGGTCATCTAATGAAATAAATCTCTGGTGGCCTTGTTTTCAATGAAAATAATTGTTTCTCAAAATTTTGATTGATATCAAGCTCTAAAATCACTCTGTAGGCCTGAATGAAGCCAGGCAAAGGTGGCAAGAAAGATTAATATGGATAGTTCATCACTCCTGTGGTATCCATTTACTCCATGGTATGATAGATGGCAGCTCAGTAACACTCCTACTTTTGTAAAATGTGTCTGTGTTACTTATCCATCCATTTTATTCTTGAACTTGAGCTCATCAGAAAATTACTCACTCAACAGATGTTTCATGTTGTCCCAACACAGGTTTAAAATTGCCATCCAATTTTTTTTTGTAGAAATTTTGAAACACTTATCATTTCAACATTGTTTCCAGATTCTAGTATTCAGTATTGGGAAATGCACAACAAATCCACTTTTTCTCCCACGAGTTCTGCAAGCAGTCATTTTTATTAACATTGTTTAGTGAATGAATGTGGAGATACAGGCTGCATTTTTCTAGCTTTGTTGTCGTATTCCATGCTTGGAGTTCATAGTTCCAAAATAAATGGTACCTGAACAGTGAAAATGTTTTCAATTCACGTCCCCCTACATCTGCTTTAAATTTGTCCTTCTTGGCATGAAGGACCACAGCTATACCGAATCACAGAGTGAATTGAGTGGAATCAGAAATTTGAAGAGCATTACATTTGCTAAGCCCAGTGGAAGGATAGAATGTCAAGCTTCCACGGCATGGAGAATAATGAGAGCACATTAGCTTATAAAGTGCAGCTTTTAATTCATTGCAGTATTGGTTGAGAAATGGAGGAGACGTGTATGAAGGCAGCATCAATGGTGAAGAAAAACCCTGTTTTTTGAAGAAAGAGGTCATCACTGACGTCCTGGAAAAAAAAGCAACATCCTGGGAACAGCAAAAATATAGACAGAGAGCTGGGAACTGAGACTACTGGAAAGCCATTATATTGAGGCAGTAAGGATCTGATAGACTGAATGGCCTGTATTCGTACTGTAAACATGTAAACCTCACTCATAGATGAGGAGATGAAGCTACTGGTCTGAAAACCTCACCCGATTTGCCACATTTAGTGGCTAGGCTGAGAGCTTGGTAACAATCAGGATGCATAAGTGTGTTAACACTCTTCCATTTAATCTCTGCAAAATAAAAAGAGGAAAATCGATTGATTTTCCATGGTTCATAAAATGCACATGGTTTTGAAGTAAAACTGTATGAGCGAGCCATACCAGAGAGCTTGCCAATCACCTGTTTCTGGTGTGTTTGGAAGTTACAACAGCACCTGACGTCACTTTGAAGCTCCTACTTACATGAGGATGCAAAGCCAAAGTCACCTCACATCAAGCTGAAAACAGATTATAGTTGCAATTGAAATCAATGGTCCATCGCATTGCTTTTTATTTCAACAGTTAAGTAAAATTCAGAGATTCAATGGCAAAGCAGCAGTAAAGTATTTTAAAAGTGAGGTGGTTAGTGTGATGCTATTACAGCACCAACGATCTGGGTTCAATTCGGGCCACTGTCTGTAAGGAGCTTGTATATTCTCCTCAGGGCTGTCTGGGTTTCTTCCGGATTCTCCGGTTTACTGCCACATTCCAAAGACGTACCGGTTAGAGGGTTAATTGATCACATGGGTGTAATTGGGCAGCACAGGCTTATTGGCCAGAAAGGCCTGTTACCATGGGTATTTCTAGATAAATAACTAACTACAAAAGGACATACCATGCTCCTGTTATCCAAAACTGGCAAATTCCTGTCACAGGCACTAGCATTCACAAATTTATGTCTTAAGTAAGCATTCATTTTGTCAAGTTGTACATACTGATGACTACACCAGTATATTGAATCATGAGATTGGCGAGGTGCCAGGAAGAACATGAAGTTCACAGACAGCAGGAAGAGGATGGTTGAAATAGCTAATTACCTATCCCTGGAGTGTGCTTAAACCAGAATAACCAGAGGTGAGCTTTTATATTATTCATTTATTCAGACTGAGTATAGAATAAGGATTAGGTTCATTTGTCACATGTATATCAAAACATTGAAACATAATTATGTCATTTTACGTCAATGACCAACGAGGTCAGAGGATTGTGCTGGCAGCAGTCCACAAGTGTCACCAGAATTCCAGCACCAACATGGCATGCCTGTAGCTCACTGATTCTAACCAGACATCTTTTGAAATGTAAGAGGAAGCCAAAGCACCTGAAGAAACCTAAACGGTCATGGGGAGAGCGTACAGACTCCTTACAGACAGTGTTGGGCAATGAACCATGAACTGTGATCGCTGGCATTGTAAATCAATTGTGCTAACATCGCACTGTTACTTAGAATGAACTGTCAACCCACATCTGAAGTACGTAAATGGATATCTTACTTCGCTATGACAACATCACTCTCAACGAGACAACATCCAATTGCTGAAATTTTGCAAGTATTGTTGCACTATTTGCTTTTATACAGGATTGTATCTAGATAATGGTGGCCATACATAGATGCATTCTTGAATAACCATTGTCTGGAAGAAGACCAATAGCTTGATCTGTTACCTCAAATATGGATGAATAAGCTGTGACCTTTTACTTATTAAGCAAAGCCAATGTGTGCTGAAGAGTTGAATTCCATTTCTATTATATACACAGAGGCAGATCATAAGCATTGCTAAATAGAGATCAGTTGCCATGCCAACAGTGCTGCCACCTTTCTGTCAATAGCCTAAGACCTGTCTTAGGTGGAGCAACTCTCCAGTTATGAAGTGGATAATGACGCCAAGTTTAATGCTACTTTGCATGAAGGTGCAGTAGTTGGATCAGGAATAATTCCACTGATTGGAAAGTGTAAAAAAAAACACACGTGGAGTTAAAAATAGCAAAAAAAAGACACAAAATGTTCCCAGAATTTGTTGATAATTTTATTCTATTTTAATTTCTCAGAGAAATGAGAAATTAGATATAAATTTCAGAGCATGCCCTCAAATTTCAAAGCTAATTTTGAAATACCATTTATTGCATAGGTGAACTGAAAGCCTAATTTAAGGAACCCAGATTTCATGTCACCTGTAATTTATTTTGACATTCTATTATGCCTAGCTGGATGCTTTCCATCTGATTTACATTTTTCATTAGTATTATTTATCTATAAGCTAATGCAGAACAGAGGACACTTTGATCTCTGACATTCTGGGCATAGAATTTTCCAAGGGATTGGATTAGTTATAAAGCTTAGTTCTTCAGCGAATACTCAGTCTTATTTTAATCCATTCACGTTGTGGGATGTGAGCATTGCTGGCAAAGCCAGGATTTATGGTCCATCCCCTATGGTCCTGAGAAGGTAATAGTGATTTGCCTTCTTTAAACCATGGAACCATTCTATGGAAGTTAATCCATAGAACAAACAGGAAAGATGATCCAGGATTTAGACTCAACACTGATGAAGGATCTCCCCATGATTGCTTGGGTTTCCTCTCAATGCTCCAGGCTCTTCCTAAATTCCAAAGACATCTAGGGTTAGGATTAGTGAGTTGTGGGCATGCTATGTTGGCACCAGAAGCATGGCAACACTTGTGGGCTGCCCTTAGCACATATTCAGTCTGTGTTGTTTATCATGACCCAAATGACACATTTCACTGTATGCCTTGATGTTTTTGATGTATATGTGACAAATAAAGTTAACCAATCTTTAAAGACCTTTAAATTCATATCATGTGGAGTAAATCAAATTGGTTGAAGGTTAGGTTCAGTTATATTGGAAACCATGGAGTCATAGAATTACACAGCATGGGAATTGGCCATTCAGCCAAATTTGTCTATCCCGTCCAGTGGCACCTATCTGCAAGGATCCCATCTCCAACATTTGGCCCATAGACTTATATGGAACATAGAAACATAGAAACATAGAAAACCTATGGCACAATACAGGCCCTTTGGCCCACAAAGTTGTGCCGAACATGTCCCTGCCTTAGAAATTACTAGGCTTACCTATAGCCCTCTATTTTTCTAAGCTCCATGTACCTATCCAAAAGTCTCTTATAGCACCCTATTGTATCCGCCTCCACCACAGTTGCCGGCAGTCCATTCCACGCACTCACCACTCTCTGAGTAAAAAACTTACCCTTGACATCTCCTCTGTACCTACTCCTCAGCACCTTAAATCTGTGTCCTCTTGTGGCAACCATTTCAGCCCTGGGAAAAAGCCTCTGACTATCCACACAATCAATGCCTCTCATCATCTTATACACCTCTATCAAGTCACCTCTCATCCTCCGTCGCTCCAAGGAGAAAAGACAGAGTTTACTCAACCTATTCTCATAAGGCATGCTCCCCAATCCAGGCAACATCCTTGTAAATCTCCTCTGCACCCTTTCTATGGTTTCCACATTCTTCCTGTAGTGAGGCGAACAGAGCTGAGCACAGTACTTCAAGTGGGGTCTGACCAGGGTCCTATATAGCTGCAACATTACCTCTTGGCTCCTAAAATCAATTCCACGATTGTTGAAGGCCGATACACTGTATGCCTTCTTAACCACAGAGTAAACCTGCGCAGTGGCTTTGAGCATCTTATGGACTCGGAACCCAAGATCCTTCTGATCCTCCACACTGCCAAGGGTCTTACCATTAATACTATATTCTGCCATCATATTTGACCTACCAAAATGAGTCCACTTCACACTTATCTGGGTTGAAATCCATCTGCCATTTCTCAGCCCAGTTTTGCATCCTATCAATGTCCCACTGTAACCTCTGATAGCCCTTCATACTATGTCTAGGCAGTTCAAGTGTTCATCTAAACCAGGGGTTCCCAACCATTTTTTATGCCATGGACCAATACAATTAAGCAAGGGGTCCGTGGATCCCAGGCTGGGAGCTACCGATCTAAACAGTTCTTAAAAGGGGACGCTATGTTTGCTTTCATCTGGTATCTCATTTGCAGTCATCTTGTGTCTCACGTGCATCCAGCTAGGGTTGGGGTTAGTGGTCGCCAACCTTTTTAGATAGATAGATATACTTTATTAATACCGAGGGAAATTGGGTTTCGTTACAGCCGCACCAACCAAGAATGGAGCGTACATATAGCAATATAAAAACCACAAACAATCAAACAACAAAATGCAAACTATGCCAGATGGAAAATAAGTCCAGGACCAGTCTATTGGCTCAGGGTGTCTGACCCTCCACGGGAGGAGCTGCACATTCGATGGCCACAGGCAGGAATGACCTCCCGTGCCGCCCAGTGTTGTATCTCGGTGGAATGTGGCCGAAGTCCAACAGTAAAAAGTTCAATATCCGGTCTACAAACACATTCCTCGATCGTAATATGACCAGGATTGCACCATCCCAAGATCCCCTACCTTGACCTTAGTGAAAGGCAAGATCTACCTACTAAATTGTTTCGAGAAAAAAACAGCTCAGATTGTGCTTCCAATTTGAGGCCTTTTATTTGGGCTAATTGTATTTGAATTACACAAAATACATTTGTCAAACTTTCATATTAATTCAAACAAGAATACACTGTAAGTGGCATATCAAACAGGCCATAGCTGTCTTTCTTTAAGAATATTACAGTACTTCACACTTTCAATTCTAAGTTTCATTATTTAATTTTATTACAACATGAAAAATGAAAGAATGAAAATTGACTGTTGCACTCAGTGTGATGACTGGGACCGAATACTTTCTGCCAGTTCCCTGAAATTTGGCTCATAACTACAGACAGCCAATCTGAGACAGTCTGTGAGGCGTCTGTCAGTAAGACAGCTCCTGTACTTAGATTTAATAATTTTCATCTGTGAAAATGCAATTTCACATAGATAAGTTGACCCAAAGTAGGCACTGACTTTTAGTGCTATAAACCCAATGCGCACACTACGTTTTGCTGGGGCCCCATCAGTTGTAATTGTCACCAGTTTATGAATGGGGATGTAATTTTCACGGACATATTTTTTAAACTCATTGTAAATATCTTCACCTCTCATTCTCTCTTTTAATTGCAAAAGAGTGAGGAAGTCTTCCTTTGTTGTAAAATCCTGGAAAGCCATTCTGACAAATACTCGGCCTTTTTCCCTTGAAGCGACAGAGGATAGGAGGTGACCTGATAGAGGTGTATAAGATGATGAGAGGCATTGACTGTGTGGATAGTCAGAGGCTTTTTCCCAGGGCTGGAATGGCTAGCACAAGAGGGTACAGTTTTAAGGTGCTTGGAAGTAGATACAGAGGAGATGTCAGGAGTAAGTTTCTTACGTAGAGTGGTGAGTGCATGGAATGAGCTGCTGGCAACGGTGGTGGAGGCGGATATGATAGGGTCTTTTAATAGACTCCTGGACAGGTACATGGAGCTCAGAAAAATAGAGGGCTATGGGTAACCCTAGGTAATTTCTAAGGTAAGGACATGTTCGGCACAGCTTTGTTGGCCGAAGGGCCTGTATTGTGCTGTAGGTTTTCTATGTTTCTATGTTTTCCAAGATATATCAAAGAAGAATTAAATTGATGCAAATATGCATTACTGCACCAATTAGGTCTTCAGGCCTTACAGAAGTTGACATAACAGCAAATATAGTGGTGTGATATATTCATAGAGAAGTACAGCAGAGACACAGGCCCTTTGGCCCATCTAGTTCATGCCAAAAACATTCAGATTGATTATTCCCATCGACCTGCACCAGGATCATAGCCCTCCATACCCCTTCTATCAATGTACCTATCCAAACTTCAAGCTTTGTATGCGACATTTGTGCTAGCAGCTTATTCCACACTCTCACGGTGCTCTGAGTGAAAAAGTTCCCCCTCATGTTCCCCTAAAATTTTTCACCTTTCACCCTTAAACCATGACCCCTGGTTGGAGGCCCACCCAACCTCAGTGGAAAAAAAAACGTGCCTGCACTTACCCTATCTATACCCCTCATAATTTTGTGCTTTTAAGATTACATATTCACTAACTTATTATGAGCAACACCACATAAGATTTTGAAGTTTAATTAATGGTGAAATTAGAGAGTGCAATATCCAATTTTTTAACCACATTAAACACATACAGTATAATAAAACTATCCTATGATACATATTTTAAAGCAAAGGACTGCTACCTTTCTGTGGTATTAATTTTTGTTTAATTATATGCATGGTGTGGTTTTCTTCTATTTTCATGTTCCTCTAAATTAGAAAAAAAACGCACATTTCCTCAGACACAGAGTTACTAACATTGGATTAGAATGTCAGTTCTACTAGGCTATCACCAAAGTTGCCCAGTGAAGCACAAGAACACTTTGCATTCTCCTAGTTATGGAGATAATTATAATTAGAGAACCAGCTTCAAACTGACTGATGTGTCTTCTTACATTTCCCCTTGTGCAAATTTGTTTTAGAGCAGATGTACTATTTACCAGCCTTGTGGCAATGCATTCCCCATTTAATTCTGCACCCAGTCTCCTTCTCCACCAGAGACTCACCACTCAGGATGCTACTGAAAGCAACAAGAGTCTGCAAGGAACCCGCCCCCCCCCCACACCCAGCCCCCCGCCCCAGCCACGCAACCACAGCAAAATACAGCTGATGGCGAGAGAACCATCTATCCATTGTGCATCATCCTCGTAGGTTTGTCTGCTGGAGGAAGGAACAGTGGTCAGGAAGTGATTCTTTTCCACATTCCTTAAACACACATCTCCTGACTCCAGCAGTAGGAAAAACCATGAATTCAAAAAGACTGGCTGGCGTAGGATTTTACGATTTGGAGTCACAACTTTTGCAAACCAAAGGAAGTGTTTTATTTAGTGGGATAGCATTTGGTGTATTTGTACAAACCTCTGTTTAATTTTTAGACATCTTGGTGCCTATGGTAAGTCAAATAAAGTGGCATTGCTTGTAGTTTAAAGAAAACCTCTACCTTCCAAATATATTAGAGTTGAAGAAAAATAATCACAAGATGAGCTAATGGTGAAACAAGGTTTGGGTTAAATGGGTTCAATTCTGCTGAAATCCATCACTGATAGCAAAATACTATCTGATTTATATTTATAGTATCTCATAATTCCACTACAGATACAGAATTCATTTAAAAATTTGAAGATCATTTGGAGAAAAATCTTAGAATCCTAATTAAAATTTGCATTTACTAACAACATGAAAAAGCATGTTGAGAGGAGGACACAAAGAGTCTGCAAAGGCATATAGGTAGTGTTGTCGTCTGAACAAATCCACCAGAGAGACCTATAATAGCTAGTAAATATGAAGTAGTCTTTTATTCAACAAAATGAGACACTGCAGACATATTAAGACCCTTTCGGAGGAAGGGACCTGTTCGACCGAACATCACATGTCATTTTATGTGCTAAAAATCAAAGGACAATTCTGTAATTTACGACGTATCGACAACGCTTCCTTTGGATCACTTATAATGTTCACACTTCCATACTCCAGACAACCAAAATGAATGTTAATTGCATTGTCTGGTTTTTCAGTTAACAGCTCTAGGAATTTAATTGTCCAGAGCTGCATTTTAAATGTAATCTACCATTTATGTTCAGGTCTAAAGATTGGTGGCTGAAGTGAGTTGCTGAAGTTAATATTTTGCAATACATCTGGTCCAGAATATGCTATAACAGGTGGATGAAGTGTACAATGGGAGATGAATTATAATGTAGTGAAATGTGAAATTGGCCATATTGGAAGCAAGAATAAAAGAGCAGAATATTATTGAATGGAGATGGGCTGTTGTTGTATTGAGGGATTGGAATGTCCTATTTATCAAACATAGGAAATCTGTTCAGATGTCATCAGTCAAGTTGAGTTGAGTTTACTATAAGTTTCAATGTTCATGGATAAATAAATGAATCTGAATGTACAAAGGTTAGGTTAAGTACATCTACAATGAATAATTTACATTACAGGCATGTAGTTTCAGACTTAACACAAAATATAAATTATATAAGGCAGAGAAAGACCTTAATGCAAAAATATCAGAGGCAAGGTTATAGTAGTGCAAGAGGTGATCTCTGTTCCATAGGTGAAGTAATAAAGTTCATGCAGGTTGGTTGAAGAATCTGATAGTTGTAGGAAAGTAGCTGTCCCTAAACCTGGTGTTGTGGGTCATCAAGCTTCTGTACTTCTTCCCGACAGTAGTCGAGCAAAGAGGCCATGAATTGATTGGTAGGGAATCCTTGACGATGGCCGTCACTTTCTGAGGCTGGGCCTCTTGTAGATGTGGTCAATAGTGGGGAGGGCTGTGTCCTCTGTGTTCTCTGTGCAGCCTCTTGCATTGGTGTTTGTTAGACAATGATGCTACCAGTAAGGATATTTTCAAAACTTCATCTGGAGAAGTTTGCTAGAGTACTTGCTGATAAGTTAAATCTCTTTAGGCTTCTAGGTAAGTAAATGTGTTGACACACCTTCTTTGTGATTGCAGACATAAAAGGCAGATGTAAACACAAAGCTGGGGGAATATTCGGCCCGAAACGTCGACTGTACTTTTCTCCTAGATGCTGCCTGGCCTGCTGAGTTCCTCCAGCATTTTGTGGGTGTTGCTGGGGGAATATTACCACAATGGTGCAAGACTTTATTGAAATCACATCTGGAGCTGTCTTTAAAAAGAGAAATACCTGTGCAGCAGTTTAGAGAAGATTCTGGGATGCAGGTTTATCGTATGAAGACTGAGCAGGCTTGGTATAAACTGTAGGAAAAGTATGCATGATATTGAGAGAGCATGACAGGGTAGATGTGTGAGAATGATTGGCTTGCTGGGAAATCTAAAATGAAGAGGTGAATTTGTAGAATAATGGTTTCCCCATTTAAGATGGATACGAGGAGGATTTTCCCATCTCAGGTGGTCATGAATCCTTGGAATTCTCTACCCCAAAGAGACACAAGGGCTATATCATAAAAAAAATTGAGAACTGAGACAGATTTTTGAACTGTAATAAAACATATTCTCTTTTTGTTAACATGCCAGGCTAAGTAATCCTTAAGGTTTTTTTTTGGTTGGACTGAAAATCTTGATTTTTAATATGCTGGGACTACCTTCCCTGGAGTGAAGAAGGCTGATGGATGTCTTTACAGAGGTTTCTGAAACTGTAAGGAGCATAAGGAAGGTCGATAGTCACAGTCTTTTTTGTCAGAGTAGAGGCATCTAAAACTAAACCGCATCCATTTATGATGAGAGGGAAAAACTTGAAAGGGGATCTGAGAAGCAAGCTTCTGTGGGTGGTGGGTAAAGGGAATGTGCTGCCAGGTGAAGTAATAGAGGCAGATACAATTACAATATATAAAACATATGACAGGTCCATGGATAAGAAACAATTGGAGGCAAATGCAACCTAATGGGTTTGCTATAAATGGGTTTAGATAAGATTGGTATTTTGGTTGTCATGGATAAGTTGAGCTGAAGGGGCTGTTTCCATGCTGCATACTTCCATGCCCACTCAAAAAGGGACAAAATATGTTGGAAATCTGATGGAGGTGCATCAGAAGTCCTACTCTATCCCTGGGCTCAACACTAAGTTAGGAGCAATTCCTAAGATTCGAAAGTGTAGGGGCTGGGTGCACTTTGCACCTGGACCCTCAGCTTTCTGTCAGTCCCTACTGCCTGTGAATAGGATTGCCAGCCTATTTGAAAAATTATTGAACTATTAGTGAGACTTAATTTTAATTAATATTAATGTTTTGATGAATGTAATGCCCTGTTTAAGAACGTTTTATTTTATTTCTACTACTATGCTGTTAGGTATTTTATTTCAGCACCTTTTCTGAAAAATGCAGTGTGTTCTATTATTTGTGCTTCATAGACTAATGTTTTGGTGTCTGCTATAATAAGGAGTTGTTTGCTCAGCTTAGGAATGTTGTGTCATCAATTGGGTTTGTCATGGTAATGTTCTGTAACATTCTGTCCAGTGGGATGCAGCTGGGCAGGATCAGATTTCTCAGGGATAGTGGTCTGGGTTTGGGGTCTTTTGTTGGCGGATGTTTGAAGAGAAGGGGTTGCAGAGAAGAAGCTCAGAGAATTCACCCGAAAGGGAGACCCTATTGCAAGAAGTGCTTTGTGCAGATGAATGGTTCCAAGGAGGAAGTGCCAATACTTCTAACTTGCTAGTTTGTTTGAAATGTTCCCTGAGGGAAGTTTCAAACTGTGGCTGGCAATGTGGTTTCGGCACCTTGAGTGGTTAAAGTGATACACCCAACAACTTCAGAAACGAGCTCCAATGTTTATGTGCAAATTGAGACTGGTTTAACTGTAATGGGTCCTTTTACTTTTCTTTTTCTATTAGCTGTTTGTTAAAGTTGAAATATCTGTAAATATACTTCGACTTGAATTTTATGCTGGTGCAAGGTCTGTTATTTTCTGGGGAATGATAACTCTGCAAGGGGCAGTATTTACACAGCATTCAGCACCATATCCATCACTTCATTGGAACCTTCAAACCTCCCTGTCTGGTTGAACCAAGTCATACCGACCCTAGACGTGTGTTGCTTATTGACGGTGGCCTTCTCATCATTACCCATGCAATATGGAGTTACCTAGCTATTAGCCAGAGGTAGCTAATGAGCCTGGTTTATTTCAAGCCAAGGTGAGACAGTTACGTGCACTTATTTCAGACTTTTAATTATATTCATCACTTTTAATTTATATTTCTAATTTTTTAAAATTATATAAATCATTATCATATTTTTTAAGGAACACTTACAAACAGCTGAAAAGAGTTTTAACTGCACAAGCTCTCAGATGGTCATCAGGAATGATAAGAGGAGGATTTCAGCTTATGTTGTTGAAGTTTGGTTACCACTTGTGGCTGACACTTGCAAGTGCTCCGATCCTGATGTTGAGAAGGTAAGGTCACTGTGAGGTTCACAGCTGGACAAAAGGGAAGTGTGGCAGTGTGAATAGTTGGGTGGGGGGTGTGTGAGTGATGTACTCAAGTGTGGGCTCAATCATTCATGACCTTGTCTTAATATCAAGACTGACAATTCCATTCAATTGAATGAAGTCTATAAATCTCCATATTGCCCATCAGTGCCCCAGCAATCCAGGATATCCTCACCTGCATGTGAAACAATAACTAAAGAAGCTAAACCAACCAACCATTTCTTTTTGGGATTAACGTTTTTTTTCTTGGACACTCTCTGGGCTTAATGAAATTCAGCCGCCTTCAACTATTGCATACCTCCTATCAGACAGAGTACAGAGCAGAATTCCTCGAATAACTCATGAGCAACCCCAGACATATTCCCTCCCTCTATCAGATGAAGGGAAACAGGCAGATAAGATTACCATTGTTCCAACCCAAATTGAGGAAGCTAGTTGTTGGGTTTATGACTTAAACCCAAAATATATTTCTGTTTCTATATTCCTACTTCAAATGATCAAACTAGTTAGATTTTTCCTGCTTTTTAAAAAATATTTTTGCATCTCTTAAGAAAGAGAAATAGTCAACAATATATGACAGGAAATGTTGAAACGGATCACAACTTGCCAAAGTTGAATGTCTTAGAATGAACTTTAAAATTGCCGTATTTTTATTCTGAAGTTTTTATCCAATCATAGACTTTGATTGAGTTAAGTGAAATTCCTCAACAACGTGTTTTTATTATATTTCCAATCACAAACAAGAGAAAATCTGCAGATGCTGGAAATTCAAGCGACACACTCAAAATGGCGGAGGAACTCAGCAGGCCAGGCAGCATCTATGGAAAAGAGTAAACAGTTGACATTTTGGCCGAGACTCTTCATCATTCATTCTGATGAAAGGTCTCTTCCCGAAATGTCAACTGTTTACCTTTTTCCATAGACTGCCTGCTGAGTTTGTCCAGCATTTTGTGTGTGTTGCTTTTGTTATATTTGTTCATGTTTCATTTAATGAAGTTAAATGGACAAGTTGTATAATACATCAGCAATATTTTTTCATAGTAATGCTGGATTAACATTTTATATCACTGACCTTTAGAATTTTATTGCATCATTTCAGCCAATCAAATCATTGCCTTCTGGATTCCAACATTTCTTCTACATGAGTTGTTAATCTATTCCTTATAAAAGTAGTGTTTTTGTATCCTTGGCCTATTTTATACTATCAGACCATAAGATACAGGACCGGAATTAGGCCATTCAGTCCATCAAGATTGCTCTTCCATTCCATCACGACTCATTTATTATCATTCTCAATCCATTCTCCTGCCTTTTCCCTGCAACCTTTGGTGCCCTTACTAATCAACCTCCACTTCAAACGTACCCAGTGACTTGACCTCCACAGCCATCCATGGCAATGAGTTCCACAGGTTCACAATTCTCTAGCTAAAGAAATTCCTCCTCAGCTCTGTTCTAATTTGCTGTTCTTCCACCTATGCTTTGAATAGTCCTACAGAGTTGCTATCATCGCTGTTAGTTCCTGTGAAGGGGTACACCAGAAAGGGGTACGCCGATCTTCCTTACAATATGTGCAATGCAAGTTGTTCAGCATTTTGTATGTTTTCTTTCCATATCTGTGGAATTTCCATATCTCTTAGACCTTGTCTTCCTTAAGAGACTTTACTGCCACATTTATTGAAAGCACCTTCAAGTGCCAATGCATGACAAAATGCAGCAAATAAGGAAACATGACATGTGAAGAGAGCTTTGATTGTCTGCAAGTATAGTGCTATCCTTATGATTTTCAAAACCTCCCAGAAGACTCACCATTGAAATGCTCTTCTCCAACATCCTGGCTATCACTTTGCATGCTAAAGTTTCAAATAACGTGTATTAAGTAAAGATTGGCTTGAAGGCTTACCTCAGTGTAGGTAAAGTAAAATAAATTTTGATTGTTGACTTTGGCAGCCCGCCTCCATTTCTAGCATAGCTAAAGTAAAGAGTAATGCTGAAAATCTGTGTGTATTAGTACCGGAAAACCTGTAGTAGCTGCAGCTGCAGTTATTCCAATTACAAAACGGTAGCAGCGATGTGCTTCTACCTGTACTGGTCATCTGTCCAAAGACCTGCAAATTAAGACCCACCAGTGGAGCTGGGTGGTGAAATAGTGCAAGGCTGGGTGTTGATGGGGCACAGAGCAAGAAAGGCTATGGAACTATGTGGTAAAGTGATCAAGGATCATGGATCAATCTTATTCGCCATGATAATTTAGCTATCAGGAATTTGCTGTGGTGTTTTGGTGTAATATGCAACAAAAAATAAACAATTATGCAGGGTAGAGAATTATATACAAATAAGATTAGAGGTTAAAGTATGGCTATGGAACAAAATGTGCATAAGTACATAAATACTAACATGCATTTACAATGTAATTAGCATGATAAAAGTAGTTTAAGGTGTTTAAAAATCAGTGCAGTGACTGAGGTATTATATAAATTTTGGGGGGGGGGTGTAATTTAATGGCCCTAAAGTGTTTTCCAGATGGGACCTTCAGAAAAGGCAGTTTCTGGATGTGTAGTATCTGTAATTATTTTCCTTGTCCACTTCTTTGTCCTGGACACATAGGTGCCCCACAGCAGGTAAAGGAACAACACATTTTGATAAAGGATCGGTGGTGCTGTAAAAATGTGCAGTGATATGGAAATAATAGGAGATCTAGCAGATCTTTTGTAACAAGTAGAAACATCATTTAAATTGAGCATAATTAATTTTAGACTATTCTTCTTATTGCCAGAGAAGAGTGTGAGAAATGGAGGAAAGAGAAAGGAAAAGGAAAGAAGCACCATAGGAATGAAAGAATGAAAGTTGGAATAAGAGGAAGAAATGGCGAAGTTTAATGCCAGGACTGAAGTTCAGCCTTGGCTGTTGGCACATACATGAATTATCTCTGCCTTCTGCTCTGATTTTGGAATTTTGTTGCATTGATCTCCGTGAAGACAGATTAAAAAAGAAGAATTTAATGCACAACCACCACAATATTTAGCTGAGGAATGATTTCTATCAACAAATTCTGCTTCTGAACCCTGTGTCCGATTTGACCTGGAACGGATGGCTTTATCTTACAAGTGCATGCTTCATTTTCTCTCCTGCATATTCCTTCATGTGTTGAGCAACACAACATGTAGAAAAGTAAACAGGGTATAAGAAGACTGTGCAACATGAAAAAGTCCAGTTTCAGACAACCAAATAGATTATTCCTCTGGTTTACTGATGCCAAGAATCAGAATCAGAATCATTTTATTGCCAGCATATGAAACATACCCGAATTGGTGCCAAGCAGAAAATACAGGACAATACCATAATGGTCAATGCAATAGCAACCAATAACTAACAAGACAATAGTGCAAATAGCCATGAGCAATTAACAATTAGCAGAATAGTCACATATGCAATTGTCAATAAACAAACTTAAATAAATGTGAACATACGAACAGACTAAATAGTGTAATTATCAACAGAACAAGGAGAGCAGGAAAGACCATTTAACATATGTTGGTCAGGGACATTTTAGGTATTATACCAGAGTAAGTTTTGTTGAGAAGCTGGATAGCCCCAGGACAGAAGCTTCGGAGATAACATGTAGTCCTGGTGGTGATGGACCTGTAGTGTCTTCCTGATGGCAACTTGGTGAATAGGTGACTGCTAGGGTGATCATCAGAGAATTATCATAGGACCATTTCCTGAAATGGCCGATTTAACAATGTAGAGATAGGGTAAAAATTTCAAGGTAATAAGCAACCATGGAACAACTACCTAACTTATAACTGAGAAAATGATCCTCCCTCCTCAAATGAATAATTTTGTACCTTAAGAAAGGGATCAGAAAATACAGTACAACTGGATATTTGAAAAATTTATTGCACATTCGTAGCAGAGATATAATTCTATGTCAGTGGCAAGATCCAGATACTGTGTGTTGGCTCCTGGCAGAAGGATAATTCTATGCTTTCATTGAAGAATATAAATCAATCATAAAGTGCACTGCGCCTGCACTGGACTCTGTGCACATAGTAAATGCGTCGGAAACCCTCCCATAATCACTATTTTGGATCTGCTCTACAAAAATATGAATTCTTTAGCAAAATTATCAGCTAGCCAAATAAAACAATATAACCAACACAATGCTGGTTCATAAAAATATACCAGACCCAGGAACACTTTAAAAATCTTAAATGACATTTATATTTTTTTGAAAACCTTGAAAGTTTAATGAATACAGTCCCTGGAGAATTCCTGCAGTTAATCCTTAAGGAATGCACGTTTGGTTAAAACATGTGGCAAATGATTCAGCTGTGAAAATTGGACCATTGCCACATTGACACTGCAGCTAAATTACCAATGTGAAATATTGCTGACAATTTCAGGTAGGTCTGAACCTCAGACAAACCTCAGCAATTTGTAGTGGATTTTTACTGGCTGTTTTTTTCCACATTCAGAGTGAAAATTGTTTAACTGATGTCCTGGGCTAAACTACTGAATTACCCTTTCATGCCAAGTATCTATGTGAAATGAGAACAAAACTTAATTATACACTAGTAATTTTAGATAACCACTTGAATTACTCCTCTGGTTTATTGATGCAAACAAGTTAATCATCAGAGTTTTTCTCACTGCTGCAGAATTCAACCATGAATATAAAAGGCTATATAATGGGAGTAACTTTTGGCTATTTCCTTTCATTCTCTTATCTCTGATCCAAATTACAGAATATTTCTGCAGAGCAACGCAGTTCCTGTAATTTGTTAATGGCATCAAAATACTATGGATGAACCAAGATTAAGTGGAAACCCTGTGAATTTTGCCAAAATTAGATTTATAATGTACACATTTACTGGTTGTCAATGTAAGTAGACAACAAAATTTTGATGCATTTTAGCAATAAATAATTCACCAATGTAATGTGAAGTCATCTTGTCCTCTCAGAAGCTTTTAGCAAGCCTCATTGCCGCTTATGAAGAAAAAAATATTTTATGCTTGATCCTGACATTTGCCAGAAATAAATACATTGCACAAAGCATTCAATCGTGGCTGGTAGTTTAGCTCAGAGGGAGACCTTTTAGTTTTAGTTCATTGTCAATGAACTGAATAGTCACCGAAGATGATAGCCCACAAAACCTGCTGTAGCAAGCAGTGACTCTATGCCCTGATGAAGGGTCTTTGATCCTGCATTTCCTAAATGTTCTTTTCTTAGCTCATATTTCCAGTACCCACAATTTCATTTGATTTTCTTTTATCATTGGCCCTTTCCTTCTATAAAACAATAGACTGATGGAAAAATGATTTCAATCTCATCCATGTTTTAGTTTTGCTGTTACTGTTGAGGTTGACATCAGGAATATGGTAACTCGATGGGCCAAATGGCCTAATTCTGCTCCTATGTCATATGGTCTTACAGAACTCCTGAAGTGTGTACTAACGTACATTTGGTTTGTCACCTACCATATACCATGATACAGTAATAACAAAGTGGTTTCATTTGTCCACCATGTCCTAGAATGGGTGCATTCCATTATTAAATGTCACAGAAAACTTCTGGAATTGTATTACTGAAGTTATCATTTGCCTAACCACTTTTTCAAAGCAAAGGGAGAAATTATTTTCAATTTGGAGGGTGAACTCAAAGACAATGCCAGTGGTGATTCAAATCTCTTTGAGGAATTTAAAATTTTGCAACTGAGCTAAATTCAAAAGTGTTCCTACAGCTCAAGTGGTGCTTATGTACCTTGACTGATTTATTATGCTAGGAAGTGGTTATCTACTTTACCTTTGAAACAGATGATTTAAAATTCTCCCTTCATTTGGTACTGATTAGTGTATCCTCAACAATATAAATTAAAAAATTGCTTTTAAATTACATAATGGAATACTAGTGAGTTAATGATCATGTTAGCATTTACTAATAACATGACTTTACTAATGGCAAGGAATTAAGCATTACTAAGGCTGTATGTAAAGATCTCCAATTACTGAAGTTTGAGAAATTTTGTTTATTTGCAGAATGAAGTTTCAAAATGAATGTCAGCATCCTTCAGATTTAAGAAAATCACAGACTGGCCAAAGGAGAAATAACAAATTGATTACATTTAATTATGCCTATACAGCAAATGTGAAAATTTTCATTACAACCTCCACGGCTAGGCCAGGAAATTTTCAATCCTTTTTGCCTTGTGACCCTGATTCAATTGTGTCCCCATCACCCTTGGAATATTTGCCCCGTTTCTCTCCATATCCACTTATAGCTGATCCTGTAGCCCACGAGCACTTCGTGCAAAATCCTACTGTGTGGGCATTTGTTCCTTTGGCGGACAAAACCACCAGAGCTGCATTTTCCTCCTGTGAACTTCCTGGTATTAGACATTGAATCACTATCTCTGATTTTCATACTCCAAAACAGAAATTATTTCCCTCAAAATGGTCATTGCTCTTTCAGCAGCATCTAAGTTATAACGGCAAAAGGCAAGCAGCCCAAAGCTTATGAATTGCCATGGCAACGGCTAGGCCATAAACCCTAGACAGAGCATTTGTTGTCAAGGAAAAATTCCATTAAGTCTCCTCATAAACCTTTTGCAAAATTTACTGAAAGCCAGGCTTGCTTAACTGATTCCTATCCAAATGTAAGCAAATTATTAACAAATAAGTACTCTGAATCATTTTTATATACTTTTTTTTTATCCTGAAGACATCGTCTCATTCCCATTATACTTTCTGTGTGAAACATTGCTGTCACATATGGAGTTGCATTCTCAAATTATGTATTCCTAAAACAATAACGATAAGAATTAAATATGAAGGGAAGTGGACAGTTCAAGCACAATTAAAATGCATATGGTTGAATTTTAGTGATTAATTACTGAGGATTTACTTCAAATTAATCAGGCATCAGTAACACAAGAGATTCTGCAGATGCTGGAAACCCAGCAGACAAAATGCTGGAGGAACTCAGCAAGTCTGGCAGCATCTATGGAGAGGAATAAATAGTTGACATTTTGGGTCAAGATGCTATTCCCTTTTCTTAGTTCCTCCAGTCCTGATGAGTGGTCTCAGCCTGAGATATCCACTGTTTATTCCTCTCCATAGATGCTGTCTCACCTGCTGAGATCCTCCAGCACTTTCTGTGTTTTGCTCAAGCATTAGTAATACAGTCAATCCAACAATAAAAGTTCACACTCTTTCCATCTCAATTAATTTTGGTGATCACATTGAATCCTTCCCATCTGAAAAGTACTGTGGAAAATAAAAGATTGAATTTACCTTTATTAAGCAGTTTTTGTGTTCAAAATATGATCAACAATGATTTCCTTTGGGAATTGGTGCTTCTCTGAGAAGCATGGTCTGGAGTTCATTTTTTTCCCTTTGAGACAAGTATGGGAGTTGATGGAACAAGCACTTCTCTCAGCAGCACCTGCACATAAAGTCTTCCATGCTGTAGGTTGGTTCAGAATGCACAGAATCAGGAGTACCTGAAATAACAGAATCAGGTTTAATATCACTAGCATATGTCTTGAAATTGGTTGTTAAGAGAAAGAAACTGGGAAAGCAGCTACAATTTTATAACTATGTATTTCAAAACATCAAAAGCATACTTTAAAGCTCCAGTTTTCTCCCTGCTGTAAATTATTGGTAGCATGTTGGCTAGCTGCAAAATTTTAGAGAAATCATTGGGAATTTGGTATTAAAGTAAATGATATTCAATTGTGAGCAAAGACGGGGTGGAACAACAAGCTTGAATGGTGAATTTCTAAAGCTGTTCCTTAACAGTAGAACACTTGTGATGCCATGACATTGTTAAGAGCATAACAGAAATGCTAGCCGATTTTAATTTTGTTTCTTGAGACTTTCCTTCCAAAGAGGTTTTGAAGAAAGTTGATTAATGGATTTGAGACTTACTTTTAAAGAGAGACAGATGATCAGATGTGTGAGAAGCATTTTACAACAATTGGAATCTGAATCAGGTTTAATATCACTGACATGCGTCATGAAATTTGTTGCAGTTCCTTTGGAGCATATGGAAATGAAAAGAAATCACTCCAGATACTGGAAATCCAATATAAAGACAGAAAATGTCCCGAATACTTAGCAGGTTAGGATGCAGTCATGGAAGAGAAACTGTAAACAGTTCACTCTATTTCCCTTCTCTCAGAAGCAGCCTGATCAGCTCAGTGTTTGCAGAAATTTCTGTCTTTATCCTCTGCAAAGTATAGTCACTCTTATAAAGGCAGGACAAGAAAGGCAAATGCATTGCAGATAGCAGGGCAGTGAAGTTGCTGGATGAGTATGGATCACTAATCCCGGGATGAATAGCCAAATCCTCTCATAACATCTGGTGAATTTAAATACAGGGATAAATTTGGTATAAAATAGCTAGTACAGTAATGATTGCCACAAAACTATTCCATTGCATTTACAGTCCATCTGGATGATAAGGCCCTTCTGCAAGAAATTCGGTCTCTCACTTCCATCAACAAGGTTGAGGCAATATTGCTCAAGTTTATTTATGGGTTTGTGATGTTTGTTTACATTTTAAGAATTCCAGTTTCCTATCAAAGACTAATTTAAGGTAAACCACAAGATCCTAAACAAGTTGTGGGATTATGATGATTGATGTTGGTTCTGAGGTAAATATTTGTTCTTGTTATTGTAATGTCCACCTCCGTACATGCAGCAAAGAGATCGGATTTATTCTTGAACTCTGTTGGTTGCGGTCAACCATGAATATCGTAATCTAGCTGTTTCAGTCAATACACAAGCCAGGATGGTACGATATTGAGGGCAAACTGTTGCCCATGTAGCAAGCTCCTCCTCTCCACGCAGCTGATGAATCCAAAGGAACGGCAGAGTCTGATACAGTCTGGCACCGGTGACATTGCAGGAGTTACCAGTCAGCATTGAACACAACTTAAGGACTCCAGCTCTGGATATTTCCTCGGAGTTTATTCCCGAAGCCTTTCTCATGAGTAGGTATTGGCGTAAGTCAGCGGAGGTTTGAGATCAGAGTTTTTCTTTGCCTAGATGAGCTGCCAACCATAGCTGATTAGCCCCACCTGCCCAAAGCAACGGTTCTAAAACATCAGTAACCCGCCTTCGCCCCTTCTCCCATCAGTAGAAACAGTTCCGCTGAGCTAAGCCATGAGTAGACTTGGTTGTCAGAGGCTATTTGAGACACACGCTCAATTGAAGCTTTTAATAGGTAGTGGGAGCTCATCCCCATGACCCATCCTCACACCACCCCACCCCCAGCTATGACAAGAAACTGATTAGATTTATACAAAGGGGAAAACAAATTCAATGAGGAGGCAAACACAGTTTCATTAGCAGTGTGTTCAACAATTCCTTCTCTCCTCATTTTTCTAAGCTCAAAAGAATTCAGTCTCACTCTTTCCAATCTTTCCTCAAATTGTCAAATCTGCAGACGCAGGATCAGTGCACAGGATCTTTGCAGCATTTCTTCTAAGGAAAGGCGTTCCTTTAGTACGTAAGGAGACCAGAACTGTACACAGTGCTTCAGATGCAGTATCACCAAGGCAGTGTACAATTGCCTTGTACAATCTAATCAATCTAATTATAAAGGCGAACATTCCATTTGCTAAGCCAATCATCTGCTGCACCACAGTGTTCATGATCTGTGGACGACCACACACAAGTCTCTTTGAACATCACTAACCAAAGTCTCACCCTTTAACAAAAGCAACGCACACAAAATGCTGGAGGAACTCAGCAAGCCAGGCAGCATCTATGGAAAAAAGGTACAGTCGACATTTCAGGCTGTATTCCTTCAGCAGGATTGGAGATAAAAATGCTGGGGAGTAGATTTGAAAGTTGTGGGGAGGAGAGAGACAAACGGGAGACAATAGGTGAAACTTGAAGTGGGAGGGATGAAGCAAAGAGCTAGGAAGTTGATTGGTGAAAGAGACAGAGGCCATGGAAGAAGGAAAGGGGGGAGTGGGGTAGGAGCACCAGAGGGAGGCATTGGGCTGGTAAGGAGATAACATGAGAGAGGAGCAAGGGGATGGGAAATAGTGAAGGGGGGGGGGTGGAGGCATTACTGGAAGTTTGAGAAATCGATGTTCATGCCATCAGGTTGGAGGCCACCCAAACGGAATATAAGGTGTTTAATTTTTAAATCTTACCCATTAACAAAAGGTTGCTTTTCTGTTACATCCATGGAAGTGGATGAATTCATGTTTTGTGCTGGAAGAATGTATCAGGTAGCACGTATAGACAGGAATAAACAGTTGTTGATTCGGACAGAGATCCTTCATCTCTGCCCCAAAACATTGACCGTTCTCTCCCACCCATAGATGCTGCCCAGCCCACTGAGCCTCTTGAGTGGATTGCTGTAGATTTCCAGCATCTGCAGTACCGCTGGAGTCGATGACCACGTTTTTCCGCATCATATTCCTTCTTCCATATTTTCCCATTTAGTTTGTCTATATCCCCTGGAAGCTTTTTTATATCCTACTCTGTCAATGAAGGAACAGTTTTTGTTTGAATTTAGTGTTGAGTGATGGCTCAGATTTAGTGAGTAGTTAGGACTGTGTGTGTATTCATCTGAAAGCCATGATACAATGATCAATCTTCGGTTCAGGGTAAGGTTGGGGGGTGGCAGGAAGGATCAGAAAACCATCAACGTATTAGATTTCTTTGAGGTTGACTTCCGTGTGATGTAGAGCAAACTAGACAAAGCTTCTGGCGGGTGAAACATGGTGAAGGAGTGGCAGATGTTTACGAAAGGATGTTAGAGTCAAAATGCGGCCCAATGGGTTAAGAATTCCAGTGTTCAAAAACAAACCTCACAGCTGAAAAGGTGAAGGGCAATATAGAGTCATAGAAATATACAGCACAGAAACAGGCCCTTCAGCCCATCCAGACTGCCAAACTATTTAAAAATGCCCACTCCAGCATGTCTTTAAATAGTGGCAGCCAACTCACACCCGGTGATAGAATACTATCATAGAGAGAGGGTGCAAAATGCTCACTGTTCCTTAGGTCAGGTTTGAAGCGGAATTACTGGAAATGGGATGAGACATCATTAGCTGCTCAGCTATTAAGCAGGCAGTTGGCAAACTTTGATGATAGACAAATTAAAAGACAATAAATTGGTGAAGAGAACAGAGAAGATGTAATGTAAAGAAATAATATATCTTGAGAGAAGGAACAAAGAGAGACACAGTATAATATATAGAATACAATTCTAAAGTATCAGCACACAGTGGAGGTTGGGGGGGGTGGTATTCAACCATATACAGTGGTAGTGTGATCACTTGAATTGGGTATGAAGTTTTCGCATGGGATTATTCCCTTAATGGAGAATGACTGTGTATGACTTTGTTTAACACGGGAGACTGATGCACGGGGAGCCACCACACAGTCCTTAACCAATTGGGTTCAGGGTCCAGTGCCAGGCAGCCAAGACGATTTTGGACCCTTCACTGATACAGCATTCCTCTGCCCTCATTGCCATTCTGATGTGTCATCACCTTCCGCCAGCTCCCCCGTTGAGGTCTTGGGTGGATCGCTGTTTGTCTGGATCCTCCCCCTGGATTTTACCGCCATAGTTGACCCTACCAGGATCTAAGCTAGACCGAATCACTCTTAGCATCTCAGGAACTCATAAGCCTCTCCATCCCAGAACAAGGTGAGAATCTTCGGAGGGTGTATACGTGCCCAAGTCACTTAAGCTGATAGGTTGAGAAAATAGCAAAGTAAGTACAGTTTATGGGAACCAGAGCTACATTGAAACACGGAGTATAAATGCAATTCCATTACGTTGGATCTATAAAATACTGGCTTAGCAATGATGTCTTTCATTTCTGAAAACCTCACTCATATGAAGGTCTGAAGATGTTAAAGAAGGATAAATGAGTTAAATAGAGAAAAGTGAAAGGAGATTTGATATAAATGTCAAAATTATGAACAGTTCATCAATCCTGAACAAATTATCAGGATGAAGAGAGATTGAATAAAGAGAAGTTGTTCTCATTTGCAGGAAGGTCAAAAATGAAAGGACACAGATTGAAAGTGACTGGCAAAACAACCAAAGGCAACAGAAGGAAATATTTTTCACACAATGAGTGGCTATGATCTGAAGTTCATTGAATGAATGGGTAATGGAGGCGTTTCCAATCATGGCTTTTAGAAAGGGATTAGATCAGCAGTTGAATGAAAACCATTTGTGTGCCTATGGAGAAAGAACCATGGAACGGGATTAGCCAGACAGGTGTTATAAATTGCCAGAACCAACTTGACAGGCAGAATAACATATATAAGACAAGGTTTCAATAAATTTTGCTCACCATTTTGCATGCAGTTTGATGGTAACTGCTGCTCTGTGGAGAGTTGAGAAGCCAGGACCTGGATCTCTTTCATTCTCACATGCAACCTGCTTTTAGAGGGGAGTTTTCAACTTAAATGCTTGGATGTTAAACTGGTAGAGTGAATAATCTTCCCAATGTAGAATGTACACTATTTCCATACAATGACTTATCTGTAAGGTTAGCAAAGTTGAAAATAATGCACCTAAATTATGAAAGCAGTGATGGGAATGTTTCTTTAGGAGATATAGTTAAGCTGTAAGAGAAATGCGGGAACTCTGGAGAAAAGTCCCTGGGATAGCAACGAATATAATTAGCAAAGAGAACTGGTCTTTGCAGATATAAGTAAGGGTCATTGAAATTAATAAGATACTAAAACATTACAAGGCCTGGAATTCATACACTTCATGCTGCAAAGCAATTGCACTTTCAATCAATGCACTTTCCACTCTCAGTTAGTGCCTTTCAGTTCATTTGGATGCAAGGTTGACTTTAAAGTTAATATATCTTTACTGCACACTATAAAGTGTTTATATGGACACACTTTATTTTGGCGGACAGAACTGGGCCCTTCAGACTCTAGAATTAGACATGCGGGTAACGATCAAACAACATCTGTATCATGTCAGCTGTATGTTCACTACAGATGTAGTGGAGTCTCACTGGGAAAGGCTCCCATGTTGTGTTTACATGATGGTTAAGTGCAGTAAAGACATGTCAATGTGGGAAACCTACTGTCTTTGTATTTTTTTCTTATTCGATTCTCTTGCAGCAATTGTTTAAAGGAAAATGATGAAACATATTCAATTGCACTTAGATGATGCGCTTCCATTCAGGTGCAAATACATTTAGTTGTCCAACTATGATCAACAATATTCATTCAATCTGAAGCAACATTTAAGCCTAACCTTGATTAAAATGTGCTTAGAATACTGCAGAGTTCAGAACTCATTATTATAGTATTTGAGGAAATGCAAAGCAAGACGTATAAGAAGAATATTAGACTTTAGATGGTAAAACTATATGAGAAGACTAAACAGGCTGGAATTTTTTTCTGTAAAGGAAAGAGTAAAAAGAGACCAGATAGGGATTTTTTAAAAGTTGAAAGATTTCCACTGGGGGAGCACAGAAATAATATTTCTATTTGTGAAGAGTCAAAAGAGAGCAATAAATATCAGATACTTACTGTACCAAGAAATACAATAAGGAATTCAAGGGAATCTTCTCTTTCAGCAAGTAATAAGGATGTGAAACACTCCACGTGGAGAGTTTGAGGTGCAGAGCATAGGCACATTTAAGGGAAGATTGTTAAGTACACAAATGTGAAAGGATTAGAAGGATATAATGTTATAGTAGTTGAATTTAAGTTCATGTGGAACATAGATTTTTTTAGACTGAATGCTTTAAATTCCATGCACAATGGAACAAAATAAACTTCAGAATAACCTTTAAGCTGTTCTGGAATGGTAGCAGGCACATACTGTAAACACCAATTGTAGTAGAAAATAGATTCAAGATTCAAGATTGTTTACTGCTGTTCTTCAAAAAACGAGTGTAAAGGAGAATGGAATGATTGTTATTCCAGATCTGATCCTGCATAAAAATATATAATAAGCATAAGAGCACAATAAAAAACAAAAAAAAACAAACTAACTGTAAGTATAAAAGTAACCTTATAAAACACAGTATGAAGTGACTATTATATACATAGATCGATTGCATCTAGCAGACTAGGCTTTTACACATGCTCAGTACAAAAGTATGCAGCTACACCCCCCCCCCCCACCCCCACCCCCACCCCCTGGTGCTGCTGCTGCTGCTGCTACTGATGTTTAAAGCAGAGAACCTTAAATATAATAATCACCACCACCTCATTTTAATGACTATCTAATGCATCCATTTTTGTGCACTTGCAAAAGCCTTTGTGTTTCTTCAAAGAAAGTCCAACAAGTCACAAAAGATGGGTGTAGAATCTAATAAACCTTCTAAAAGGTGAGTAGAAAAACTGTCTGATCGAGGAATATTTTAAAACTTTGGTATTTTTAGGCAATAGAAAAAAGTAGACAGCTTATGCATACAAAGAGCCAGATAGACTCTGCTCAGTAAAACTTTGTGAATTTATATTTCAGTTTATTCCATCAGCAATAACTTAAGAAAAGATGATTATAATATATACAGAAAAGTGCACTTGGTTTGATTGTTACTGTTTACATTCAGTCAGCAATCAATCTTTGCCGTATCCCCTTCCAAAACTAAGCAGCAGGTGTCAGTTTCTTTTGCATAATGTGATTGAAATGAAATTTAAGATTTTAAAATATCCAGTAGAATAGATTACTGAAAAAGCAAACAGATTTTACAGATTTAACTTTGTGTACAGAAAGTGGGCAGTGTGGCTCCTTTATGGTAAGGAGCAAAAGTGGGTAATGATTGAAAAGACAGAAGAAATGTAACTTAAACTAGAATATACATCTTTGGCACTGAGTTACTGTGGTGACGTAATTCTAAGGGATAATAAATCAGTCATGATGGAGTAACGCAGCAGAAATGGTGAGAAAAATGAATGAATTTTGTTCCTATGTCTTATGGTCTAAGTCTTTATCAGCTCTGACATTAAGAGGATAGACTAAAGACTGGGAGTAGTAAATTAATTTTCCTGGTCCAGCCAATATTGCACACAGTGTGCAGGCTCCAAGTGTCCAGGCTGAAGTATCAGCAGCAGATTAATGTAAAACAGAACACCAACATAGAACTTGGGTGAGGGCTCGTCTTTTTATGAAGTTTTTTTTTCTTTCTGCCAAACAAAAATACTAAGGATGAATTACATCTGGTATCATATATCTCAAAGTTTAAAGTTCAAAGTAAATTTATTATCGAAGTATGCATACAATGCAGTGTATAACCTTGAGATTCATCTTCTTGCAGGTAGCCATAAAACTAAGCAACACAATAGAATCAACAACAAACTCTACACAAGAAAGACCGACAAATATCCAATGTGCAAAATCACGCAAACAGTAACAAAGTAAACAAGTGATACGCAGGACATGAGCTGCAGATTCCTTGAAAGTGAGTCCACAGCCACAGAACCAGTTCAGCACTGAGATGAGCGAGTCCAGGAGCCCAATGGGAGCAGGTCACAGCTGCAGAGTCCGTACTTCAGCGCTGAGGCGAGAGAAGCTGGTCTAGGAGCCCAAAAGGGCAACAACTACTCCTGAACATGGCGGCATGGTAGCAGTGAGAAGAGAGGAAGATGGGCCAAACCCAGGCAGATTGGATGGGTTCAGGTGAGGGATCCTGGCTGACACAGAGAAGTTATCTAATCATTTACATGGGTGTCAATCACCTTGTTGCATGTAGCTCCATTGAAGACTAAAGAATCAAAATTGGATAAGAGAGTTTAACTGGTTGCCAATATTTATGTACAAATGTTTGTACTTTAACACTTTAGCATGGTGGACCTATAAATGATATTGAAAAGCCTTACCAGGTAGAGACTCTAGTCACATGCAATCCAGACTCAATAATAGTGGTAGGTTCCTGTTTTGTTTTGTAACTTCAAAACATTAAATTATTTCAAAGGAAGTCAAAGAAGTCTGAAATGTAAGTCTAACTATGTGTTTACTTTAAGCGAGGCACTTACATCACGTGATAGCATGATGACAAATGCAACTTATGTATTTATACTTATAACTCGCAATGAATTATTTAAACGAACAAGAATGCTTAATCAAACAATATATTTACAAGATCACTCAAATATTACTGAAATATTAAATACACAAGAGTTCCCTATCATGATGGATATCTGGGCTGCTGTGACAATCCATTAGCATATAGAATCATAGAGTATTACAGCATAGAAACAGGCCCGTCAGCCCAACTAAACCATGCTGTCTAAGATGTACATCTACTCTAGTCCTGAATTTGGTCCATATCTCTCGAAACCTTTCCTATCCGTGTACCTGTCCAATTGTCTTTTAAGTTCTGTTAATACGTCAACCACTTCTGCTGGCAGCACATCCCATATACAAACCATCTTCTGGGGGACCCTTATGTTGCTGTTAAATCTCTCTCCTCTTACCTTAAAATTATGCCCTCTAGTTCTGGATCCCCTGTGTTGGGGAAGGGTACTTTTTTCCTACAGCCAAGTCTGATTTATTTAGTTTTGAAGAGATGTAACTGATGATGTTGTGAAGTGGTGGCCTTGAGATTCTAGCTAGAAACAATGAGTGTCCCTTCACTACAACCAAGATATTTCTGGAGTATAGTCACTGTTTATTTGCAGACAATCAAGCAGCCAACAAGTACACAAAGCACAGTCCCACAAAACATAATTAGTTTTTCTCTTTTACTTACATGATAAGTGGCTGAAGGCTGATTTTGGAATAGGGTCTGATGGAAATTCTGTTCTTTTTCAATTGGTAACATAAACCCTATTACAGTCAGCAGAGCACACAGGCAGGCATTTAACTGAATAAAACATTTGCACTAATGTGGCACTCTCTCAGTAATTGTCATGTTCTAGAATGGCAGAGACCCAAAACATTGACTGTTCATTCCTCTCCATAGAGACTCCAGCATTTTGTATGTGTTGCTCTGGATTTCCAACATCTGCAGAATCTCTTGCATTTAAAGTTGGGATAGACCATATGATGTAAATCTAAAACATCTCTACAAGAATTTACACTAATTATTGAAACAGAATATTCTTCACACTTTTCTTATTTTCTTCACAATTTTTTTTTATGGAAAACCAACTGTTCAGGTGTATTCTGGAGTTAGGGTATATAGCAAATATTAATTTCAACAGCTGTCATTCTTCAGATTTGAATGTGGATTGCAGAATGAATTTAAAACACAACTCAAAACAGTGGGCTTCCTGAGGCTATAGGTTGGGGCCAATGGCAAACAATGAAACACTCCGTTGAGACCTCAGATACCTGCATACGCATGAATGTGGCCTAGAGTCAGTAGGGATTCACATTCATTCTGGATGCCTGAAGGTAGGTGTGAAGAAGGTGCGTGAAAACTATATGTAATTCAAAGGAAGCATTGTAGATACATTGTAACTATAGAATTGTCCTGCTGTTACCTTTGATCTTGAACATATAAAAATGTCATGTAATATTGGGCTGACCAGGCCACTTCTTCCAAGAATGTTGTGAATTATGAAGACTTCTGCTCAATTTTGCTAAATAAATACTTCTATATCCACTAGCTTCAGTTTTTCTCCGATGACTTTGTTCACATCACAATGCCATCAATGTCCAATATTATTTGAACAGCATATATTTAAAACTTAGCCATCACTTCAAATTCATTGGCTGATTTAAACATCTGGTCTATGCATCCTGATAGTCATTTCATGTACATTGAACATTAGTGACCAAGAGTCTAATTTTCATTCTTTTTCATGTTTTTATTTAAATTGAATAAAAAGTAAATTATTCTTTTTAAAGTTGCTTATACAAAAATGTATTGTTATAGACAATATCCCTTCTTGATTTAGTTTTACTTCATCTAACCATTTTTGTCTATGGCATATTTTATTCATTGCAGCCTTACGTCAGATGAAGTTTGACAATCTGACATAGCATTGATAAGTAATCAATAAAAAGATATATGTATTAATTATTAGTTCAGAGTCATTTTTTCCAATATTTGTTCTAATCCATAATGTTTATGCTTATGGACTGTTACCTGCTTATGTACTGTTTGATCCACTCCCATCGGGGAAGACGCTATGCAGCATCCACACCAGGACCACGAGAGTCAAATGCAGATACATTACTTCACCCAAGCCAACTCCACTCAGCCACCACCACTATCAGTCTATGTACATATGCGTGTATGTGTTTCATATGAGTGTTTTTATATTTATTATGTTTCTGTTTTGTTTTTATAATGTTCTTTATGCTTACTGTTTTTATGCTCCATTGGATCTGGAGTAACAATCATTTCATTCTCCCTTACACTCATGTACTGAAGAATGACAATAAACCATCTTGAATATTGAATCTTCAATCTTGCTTTGTTAAAACCACTGGCCTTTAGGCTTCAAGACTGAAGTAGGCTTAAGGGTTAAATCATAAGAACCACCAGGTCAGTAAATCTTACCTTATAAGCTGTAACATTCTTCTTCTGCATGTACAGTATGTTCTCTATTTTAGAAGGCCTCTTCTTTAAAGGAATCCCTGGCTCCAGCTCTGTCATAATAAAAGATTGTCTTTCCATGAAAAAAGGCTCCTATTCATGATTGTTTGTCAGGAAAGTAAAAAAAAATCAAATGGAAATTGTAGGCAATTGGAACTAGATAGAGCTGGTCATAATGCCAATTCTACTCTTGAACTGAAACTGATTGCCAACACTGACCCTACACGCGAGACCCCACACATCGCTAGAACCACTCACCAAAAGCATATTACACATAACTTAACATCTTGACCATTAGCTTCTCTTGCTCTAAGCATTCTGGTATTTAAAGTCCATCACAATACTAAGCAATAGAAAAGTGACGATGGCAAGCTTGGCTCTGTTCTAACAGCAGAACAAATATTTATTTTATGACTCATCTCGTGACCTTTTATTTGAATGTTTAATGTAACTTGCTCTGTTTACAATAGACGAGGTAATTTTTCTTTCTCTTCCAACTTTAACAAGGGTTATGTAAACAGAACAGCCATAGACATGATAAACACCTGTTCAGAAAAAGAATTGTTTTGGATGAGCCACTTCCAGCGGCCTGTGGTTCACTGGCAGGGGATCAACTGAAAATTACTGCAGAATTCTGCATGGATAGTGTCAAAATTCAATTCCGCATAATTTTAGCATGTCTTTGTTCATTGTTGGCAGAAATCTTGGAGTGTTGCTTACCTGTTCTATGTCTTGCATGTTTGTATTCTTTGTTTGAAAGAATGGAATATCTCAGTGGCTGATTCTAGTTAACAAAGAAAATTTTCACTTTGAGCATTAAAATTTTCTTTAATGTTAATGTCTTTTCAGCTTCCAAAAGCAAGTGTCACTTTATTGAAAACAGACAGGGGTGACCTTTTCGTGTTCATGTTACCAGACAAGTTGGTGCACCAGTTCTTCAAGACCAGGGAGTGTAATGGTTGGTAAAAGGACAGATTGGTTCTCTTTACCAAGATCAAGAAGGGAAAAGCCAAAATAACAAACACAAATCGTACTTCTTTTCCCCAAGGTAAGAAGAGTGGGCAATTTATGAACTGTGAATATCCATTTGCAGATCTGTCACCCACAAGACAAACACCAGTCCTGCATCCACCTTTAACTAGATGGGGCCTGGAGCGAAAAAGTGACAGGAAGGTCAGATGTAGCTTGAAGACCTTTCATGGTTCCAGCCACCTGTGAGACTTTGGAGATCAGAGCTTTCTGATATCCATTGCTGATTGGAGGAAATGTTGAGGAGGAAAAGGGTTTAAGGAATGAAAGGCCACCCATGGTTTTACAGCCTGTTCTTAGAATTCATGGCAATGTCAATTTAGAAACATATTATGATGTTATGTTGTGTGGGTGTCTCTGCAGTTGGGCATCATCAATAGACATACTGGAAATCTGGCAGCAAGCTTGGGCTATATATTTTCTTGCTCTTCATTTACATAACCAAATGTTCATGTCTACATCAGCATGGTCCATTGTTCCATTCGAAATGTCTTGGAACTCCAGTACTGAGTTCTGGCAAGTTAAACATTATCTCCTTCTTTGACCACCGCATCCAAGTTAGTATGTGATCTCAGCAGCCAGTTCTTTGGATAGTAGCCTTAAATAATAAGCTGCTGAAAGAACTTAGTGGGTTAAGCAACATCTATGGAGAAAAGCGATGGTCAGCATTTCGGGTCTTGAGATCCAAGAGGGGAGAGAGCCGATATATAGATGTGAGAGGGAGAGTTGACAGCAAGTAGATGATTGGAAGAACCAGATAAGGGAGAGATGACTGTAAGATAGAACCAAATGGGATGGGACAGGAAAACCAGGTGGATAGATACGTGTGTGATGGGCAAATGGAACCAGGTGGGGGAGGGTAACCAATCTTGGTAATGAGAAAAGAATGGATGAGAAAGGAGAACCAAGTGAGAAAGTAGCCAGGTGGACATGTGGGAGTGGCAGAGGAATACCAGGGGTTTGGGTCTACCTGAAGTTGGGAAATTCAACTTTCATACCAAGTCTACACAAGTGAAATATGAGCTGTTGCTTTTCTAGATAGGATTTGGTGTTACTGTGGCAACGGAGGCTAACGTTTGACAGACTGGTGTGGGAATAGGAAGGGGATTCAGAATGGATTGCTGCCGGCAGCTCAAGATCATCAGTGCAGACAAAGCACGGGCGTGCTGCAAAACCGTCACCAAGTCTACACTTGGTTTCACAGATATGGAGAAGGCCGCATCGCAAGTGTAAAGTGCAAAGAAAAGTTTGGAGGAAATTCATCAGCTTCCACCTCTCAGCTACTAGCCTCTGTTTTGATATTCCCTCCTCCCCCTACACCGTGGCTCCATCATCCTCTCTCACCAGCTTCTCATGCACTGCCCTCTGTCTCATTCCCCTCTCTCTCTTTTAAATACTGCCTATCTTCCCTCTACACGTTCAGTCCTAATACAGGATCTCGTACCTGAAACATCAGAATCAGAATCAGGTTTAATATCACTGGCATATGTTGTGAAATTTGTTAACCTTGCAGCAGCTGCCCAATGCCATACATAATAAAGAAAAAGGAAATTGCCTTTTAAACTCACAAGAGAACATAGGCCATCAACTTTTTGTTGTTGATGTTTCTGTAGCAAGCAATTTATTTTTTACGAGGTCAAGTTGCTAGCTCGATGCTCAACCCAGCATGGATGGAAAGCGTGCCAGGGAAGCCAGCTGGATTTGAACCCTGGAACCTTCGCTCCAAAGTCTGGAGCTGATGCCACAATGCCACCAGCCGGCTAGCAATACATAATAATGGAGAAAAAAAAACTGTGAATTTCAGTATGTGTAGATGCGAGGGGTGATTGATAAGTTCTTGGCCTAAGGTAGAAGGAGTCAATTTTAGAAAACCTAGCACATTTATTTTTCAACATAGTCCCCTCCTACATTTACACACTTAGTCCAGCGGTCATGGAGCATGCAGATCTTGGACCTCCAGAAAGTGTCCACAGCAGGGGTGATTGATAAGCTTGTGGCCTAAGGTAGAAGGAGATGAGTTATACAGCTCTCGTTACATGCACGTACAGTTTGAGTGATTATGCAGAAAGTTTGAGGTTATTAATTCATGAGGGGTGATTGATAAGTTTGTGGCCTAAGGTAGAAGGAGATGAGTTATTAACCTCAAACTTTCTGCCTAATCACTCAAAGAGTGGAACTGCATGTGCATGCAACGGGAGCTGTATAACTCATATCCTTCTACCTTAGGCTATGAACTTATCAATCACCCCTGCTGTGGACACTTTCTGGAGGTCCAAGATCCGTATGCCCCACAACCGCTGGACTAAGTGTGTAAATGTAGGAGGGGACTATGCTGAAAAATAAATGTGCTACGTTTTCTAAAACTGACTCCTTCTACCTTAGGCCATGAACTTATCGTATATTAAGTAGTTAAATCAAATAAGTAGCACAAAAATAGAATCTGAAAAGTAGTAAAGTATTATTCATGGGTTCAATGTTCATTCAGAAATCAGATGGCAGAGGGGAAGAAGCTGTTCCTGAATCATTGAGTGTGTGCCTTTAAGCTCCTGTACCTGCTTCCAGATTGTAGCGATGAAAATAAGGCACGACCTGGGTGATGGGGATCCTTAATGGTGGATGCTGCCTTTTTGAGGCATCTCTCCTAGAAGATGTCCTGGATATTACAGAGGCTAGTGCGCATGATGGAGATGACATTCACCGTACCTTTGTCTCCACAGATGCTGTTGTCATGCTGAGTTCTTACAAAACTTTGGTTTGCTCCCAATTCCATCATCTGCTCTCTCTTATGTCTCCTGGCTCTATGTGTTATTTCAGTAGACACATGGAATATTGATTACAATGCAACATCCCGAAACCAGGAAAGATTGTGAAAATATGCTAAGAGATAAATTTCAGGAAGTTTATTTATTCATTTTATTTAGTGATATGCTCAGTAATAAATCCTTACGGCTCTCAATGGGGCTGTCGTCCACTTACATCCATGTAACTAATTAACATACTAACCTGTACACCTTTGGAATGTGGGAGGAAAACAGAGTACCTGGAGGAAACTCACACAGTCCCGGGGAGAACATACAAACTCTTTGCAGACAACGCTGGAAACGAACCTGGGTGACTGACGCTGCAATAACATTGCACCAAAATGTGCATAACCAAGTAAAAATTACATCATACCATTTCGCTGAAGCCCAATCTTGGCTTAAAAATTATTATTACATCTAGAGCTTCCAACAATTGTCGTCCCATTTCTTTGAACTCATTTTTACAGCAGTAGAGGAGGCTGTGATCCTTATAAATGCACAGAAACATAAAAGGTGATTTTATTCCTCCCCAAATAATTCTGAACTGGAAATGCATTTAAGTAATCTATTAATTTGGACTTCCAGATAAGTAGCAAACACTGGGCCAATTAAAAGCTTTAATAAGAATGGGTTAAAGATCTGCCCAAAAATGAGTCTGAAACTAAGTGCTAATAAAAAAAAAGCGGATGCTGTAGGAACTACAACAGTTTTAGGGCTACTGGGTCCATGGGAACATTGAGCTGTTGAAGGCAACTGTCCAGGGTTATGCAGTGGAAGTCATAAAACTGTAGAATCCTTCTCATATATGTCCAATATACTTTTAGGGAGACAAAGGGGAAGTTCACAAAACCCATTCCCAGGATACAAAAGGAATTGTTCAGCTTCAGTTGTAACTTGATAATGTAACTTGACTCCTCAATACTCAGAGTCTAGACTGACATCTACATCATTTATTATATTGTAATTTGTCCTCTACTGTGCCTATTGTCTCATTTATTAATTATTGTACTGCCCTGCACTGTTTTGTGCACTTTATGTAGTCCTGTGCAGGTCTGTAGTCTAGTGCAATTTTTATGTTGTTTTATGTAGCCTAGTGTAGCCTTGTGCTGTCTCATATAGTCGAGTGTAGTTTTGTGTTGTTTCATGTAGCACCATGGTCCTGGAGGAACGTTGTTTCATTTTTACTGTTTACTGTACCAGCAGCTTATGGTCAAAATGACAATAAACTTGAATGACTTGACTTGACATGACTTGAATGTGCTCCATTTAAAAGCTGACCCCTTCGAGCCAGAATGCCTTTCCTCATCTCATGCATTTATGTAAAGTTCACAGATGATCAGCTTAACCTTTCTGTGATGCTATACAATGGCCATTAGGAAATGAGCTGTTCCTTTTACAAGCAGGATTTCCTGGCGACCAACCACTTTAATTCAACTGACCATTCCTATTTTGACATTTCGGTCCATGGCCCCTCTATTGGCGTGATGAGGACACTCTCAGGTTGTAGTGCCTACACCTCATATTCTTTCTGGGTAGCTTCCAAACTAATAGCATGAACATCTATTTCTCCAGCTTCTAGTAATATCCCCCCATCCTCTCTTTTTCCATTCCCCATTCTGGCATCCCTCTTACCACTTCACTTCCCCTCACCTTCCTCTGCTGCCCCTCCCTCTTTCCTTTTCCCCAGGGTACTCCCTCCTCCTATCAGATTCCTTCTTCTTCAGCCTTTACTTTTTCCACCTATCACCAGCCTCACTTGCCTATCACCTTCTTGTGGTGCCCCTCCGCCTTTCCTTTTTCCCATGGTACACTCTCCTCCTATCAGATTCCTTCTTCTTCAGCTCTTTTACTTTTTCAACCTATCATCTTCCAGCTTCTCACTTCATCCATCCTCCCCCACCCACCAACCTTCCCCCTCGCCTGGATTCACCTACAAACTTCCTCTCCCCCCACCTTCTTATTCTGGCTTCTTCTCCCTTGCCTTCCAGTGCAGATGAAGGGTCTGCTGAGTTCCTCCACCATTTTATGTGTGTCACTCTGGATTTCCAGCATTTGCAGAAACTCTTGTGTTCATGATTTGTGTGTGACCCTTTTACAGCCCACCTCATCGTCTTTGAAAGGAGCAAACATCAGCAGAGATGTTGAAGCTGGCTGCTGATTGGCTACTGGCCTGTGTAACCATCCAAGAAATTACTGCTAAGGTGTGTCATAACAGATGGAACTGTGGTGTGCTTGCTTTGGCACTGCTGTGTAAGATATTCACATAAACTGTAAAATACCTATAACAAATCTGCTGAAACCAATCGTCAAAGAATCCCAAGTTATCTCCTGATCAAAATACAATAATCTGTTTTTTTGGAAAGCATCTGACATGGCTGTCTCATAGCCCCTACTACTTTAACCAAGACCAACTTTGCATGCCCATTTGAATAAAACACCTTTCTGGATATTTACAGCAATCTTTTCATGCCTGTAACTGACATTTACAGTATATTTTCCAGGCAATTCAAGAAAAAAGGAGTGATTACAACAGAAATAGACAAATAACTAACGATAAAATGAATATAGTATCATTCACAAACTCAGGATATCCCAAACCAGTTTAGCACTAAAGAAATGCTGCCGAGGTCCAGACCCGGTTGTATGGCAGGAAACACAACAAATAGTTTGAATTAAGAATCAAAATCAGGTTTATTATCAGTCTTACAGTGCATAAAACAGTACAGAACAGTACAGGCCATTTGGTTATAACGTTGCAACGAGCTTTTAACCTACTCTAAGATCAATCCTTCAATGGCCTTCCATTTTTTTTCCATCCATGTGCTTAAGAGTCTCTTAAATAGTTCGAATGTATCTGGCTGTATCACTATCCCTAGCAGTGTGCTCTACGCACCCACCTTGTGCCAAGCACAGAAAAGATGGTGTTGAAAACTTAACTCTGTCATGCCCCCACTATACTTTCCTCCAATTACTTTAAAATTATGGCTGGCAGCATGTTCAATTCACCTACATTGTGCAAACACACAAAAAAGATTGTGTTAAGTACTTACCTCTGTTGTGTCCCCTTATACCTTCCTTCAATGAGGGAGGGAGGAGGAGATGGCGGCGCGACACAGCGCGCGCGGCCTCTTCGGTGAATGATATCAGTATTTGTAAGTAGGATGCCGTGCACAATTCTGATTTGATGGAGACAGACATGAGAAGCACTGAGGAACATCTGGAGAAACTTCTGAAATGCCCAGTTCGCTGCCGCTGCTCCTGTGCAATCGAGAATCTCCGGAGGGGAAAGCCTCAAATCCTCGGCTTTGCCTGTTGCTGGCAGCCGGGATTGGGGTTGAAGCGCTCGGCAGAGATGGTGCTCGGTGCTTGGTGTTGGAGGGCTGGTCGGAGGCTCAAAGTTTTCGGACGGACTCAGCGTCAGACCGTGGCTGGGTGCTTCCAGGATGCTGCATCGGCAAGCTTGCGGCGCTGGAAGCTCATGGCAGGGACTTCCTTCTCCCGTCTGCGTGAGATAATGGGACTTTCAAGAGACTTTGAGACTTTTTTTTTACCGTGCCCATGGTCTGTTCTTCATCAAGTTATGGTATTGTTGCACTGTTGTAACTATATGTTATAATTATGTGGTTTTTGTCAGTTTTTCAGTCTTGGTCTGTCTTGTGTTTCTGTGATATCACACCGGAGGAACATTGTATCATTTCTTAATACATGCATTACTAAATGACAATAAAAGATGACTAGGTGTCCTCTAATCTAATCTAAACTAATCACTTCCCCCTTATATTAGCCATTTCTGCCCTCGAAGGAAGACTCTTGGCTGTCCATTCAATCTCTGCCTCTTATCACCTTGTACACCCTTGCTCCAAAGAGGAAAGCTCTATCTTGCTTAACCTATCTTCAGAATACATGTTCTCTTATCCAAGCAGCATCCTGGTAAATTTCCTCTGCACCCTCTCTAAATCTTCCTATGATGAGGGAACCAGAGCTGAACACAATATTTTAAACGTTCCTGTACATGGTTCTAACTTCATAATCAAGTTATGAAGAAAAAGTTATGAAGTCATGGGGAAAACAGAAATAAATCTAAGATAGTGAGCAGTAAAGGTGTCAGGAAAGACAGGCAGCTGATGGGGCAAATTTGTAGCCATTGGGATGAGTTGCAGTGCAAGAAAGTTGCAGTGAAATCAAAGCGAAAAGTATCAAATACTGGTCTTAAGGTGTTATACTTAAATGCACGCAGCATAAGAAATAAGGTGGATGATCTTGTCGTACAGCTACAGATTGGCAGGTATGATATTGTGGCCATCACTGAGACATGGCTAAAGGATGCATGTCTCTGGGAGCTGAACGTCCAAGGATACACGGTGTATCGGAAGGATAGGAAGGTAGGCAGAGGGGGAGGCGTGGCTTTATTGGTAAGAAATTACATTAAATCATTAGAAAGAGGTGATATACGATCGGAAGGTGCAGAATTTTTATGGGTTGAGCTAAGAAATCGCAGGGGTAAGAGGACCCTGATGGCAGTTATTTATAGGCCTCCAAACAGCTGCAGTGATGTGGACTACAAATTACAACAGGAAATAGAAAAGGCTTGTCAGAAGGGCAGTGTTATGATAATTGTGGGGGATTTCAACATGCGAGTGGATTGGGAAAATTAGATCGGCACTAGATCTCAAGAGAGAGAATTTGTAGAATGTCTGCGAGATGGCTTTTTAGAACAGCTTGTTGTTGAGCCCACTAGGGGATCGGCTGTACTGGATTGGGTATTGTGTAATGAACCGGAGGTGATTAGAGAGATTGTGGTGAAGGAACCCTTCGGAGGCAGTGATCATAACATGATTGAGTTCGCTGTGAAATTTGAAAAAGAGAAGCCAAAATCTGATGTGTCGGTATTTCAGTGGAGTAAAGGAAATTACAGTGGCATGAGAGAGGAACTGGCCAAAGTTGACTGGAAAGGGACACTGGCGGGAAGGACGGCAAAGCAGCAGTGGCTGGAGTTTTTGCAAGAAGTGAGACAGGTATATTCCAAAATAGAAGATATTTTCGAATGGTAAAAGGATGCAACCGTGGTTGACAAGAGAAGTCAAAGCCAAAGTTAAAGCAAAGGAAAGGGCGTACAAGGAAGCAAAAATTAGTGGGAAGACAAAGGATTGGGAAGTTTTTAAAACCTTACAAAAGGAAACTAAGAAGATCATTAAGAGGAAAAAGATTAACTATGAAAGGAAGCTAGCAAATAATATCAAAGAGGATACTAAAAGCTTTTACAAGTATATAAAGAGTAAAAGACAGGTGAGAGTAGATATTGGACCGATAGAAAATGATGTTGGAGAAATTGTAATGGGAGATAAGGAGATGGCAGAGGAACTGAATGATTATTTTGCATCAGTCTTCACTGAGGAAGACATCAGCAGTATACCGGACATTCAAGGGTGGCAGGGAAGAGAAGTGTGCGCAGACACAATTACGACGGAGAAAGTACTCAGGAAGCTGCATAGTCTAAAGGTAGATAAATCTCTCGGACCAGATGGAATGCACCCATGTGTTCTGAAGGAAGTAGCTGTGGAGATTGCGGAGGCATTAGCGATGATTTTTCAAAAGTCGATAGATTCTGGCATGGTTCCAGAGGACTGGAAGATTGCAAATGTCACTACGCTATTTAAGAAGGGAGCAAGGAAGCAAAAGGGAAATTATAGACGTGTTAGCTTGACATTGGTGGTTGGGAAGTTGTTGGAGTCGATTGTCAAGGATGAGGTTACAGAGTACCTGGAGGCATATGACAAGATAGGCAGAACTCAGCAGGGATTCCTTAAAGGAAAATCCTGCCTGACAAACCTATTACAATTTTTTGAGGAAATTACCAGTAGGCTAGACAAGGGAGATGTAGTGGATGTTGTATATTTAGATTTTCACACGAGGCTACTTAACAAGATAAGAGCCCATGGAATTATGGGAAAGTTACATACGTAGAAAGAGCATTGGTTGATTGGCAGGAAACAGAGAGTAGGAATAAAGGGATCTTATTCCGGTTGGCTGCCGGTTACCAGTGGTGTTCCACAAAGGTCGGTGTTGGGGCCGCTTCTTTTTACATTGTATATCAACGATTTGGATTATGGAATAGATGGCTTTGTGGCTAAGTTTGCTGACGATACGAAGATAGGTGGAGGGGTCGGTAGTGCTGAGGAAACAGACAGTCTGCAGAGAGACTTGGATAGATTGGAAGAATGGGCAAAGAAGTGGCAAATGAAATACAACGTTGGAAAGTGTATGGTTATGCACTTTGGCAGAAGAAATAAATGGACAGACTATTATTTAAATGGGGAAAGAATTCAAAGTTCTGAGATGCAACAGGACTTGGGAGTCCTCGTATAGGATACCCTTAAGGTTAACCTCCAGGTTGAGTCGGTGGTGAAGAAGGCGAATGCAATGTTGGCATTCATTTCTAGAGGAATAGAGTATAAGAGCAGGGATGTGATGTTGAGGCTCTATAAGGCGCTGGTGAGACCTCACTTGGAGTACTGTGGGCAGTTTTGGTCTCCTTATTTAAGAAAGGATGTGCTGACGTTGGAGAGGGTACAGAGAAGATTCACTAGAATGATTCTGGGAATGAGAGGGTTAACATGTGAGGAACATTTGTCCACTCTTGCACTGTATTCCTTGGAGTTTAGAATGAGGGGAGACCTCATAGAAACATTTCGAATGTTGAAAGGGATGGACAGAGTAGATGTGGCAAAGTTGTTTCCCATGATGGGGGAGTCTAGTACAAGAGGGCATGACTTATGGATTGAAGGGTGCCCATTCAGAACAGAAATGCGAAGAAATTTTTTAGTCAGAGGGTGGTGAATCTATGAAATTTGTTGCCACGGGCAGCAGTGTAGGCCAAGTCATTGGGTGTATTTAAGGCAGAGATTGATAGGTATCTGAGTAGCCAGGGCATCAAAGGTTATGGTGAGAAGGCGGGGGAGTGGAACTAAATGGGAGAATGGATCAGCTTATGATAAAATGGCGGAGCAGACTCGATGGGCCGAATGGCCGACTTCTGCTCCTTTGTCTTATGGTCTTATGGTCTAAGTTCGCTGATGACACCACGGTGGTTGACCTTATCAGAGGGGGTGACGAGACGGCCTACAGGAACGAGGTCCAGCTCCTGGCCCCATGGTGTGCCAACAACAACCTGGCCCTTAACACCCAGGAGACCAAGGAGATCATTGTGGACTTCAGGCATGCTAGGAACCACACTCATCTCCCCATCTACATCAATGGAGCTGTCGTGGAGCGTGTATCAAGCTTCAAATTCCTTGGTGTCCACATTTCCGAGGATCTCACCTGGTCCCCGAACTCCTCCATCCTGATCAAAAAGGCCCAACGGCGCCTTTATTTCCTGCGGAGCATCAAGAAACCTCACCTCTGACAGACTTTTACTGCTGTACCATTGAGAGCATACTCACCAACTGCATCTCAGTATGCTATGGCAATTGTCCCGTATCAGAACGCAAAGCACTCCAGCACGTGGTGAAAACTGCCCAGCAGATTATCGGCACCCAATTGCCCACCATTTAGAACATCTACCGTAAACGCTGCCTAGGCAGAGCGAAAAACATTATCAAGGATGCATCTCACCCTAACCATGGACTTTTTACTCTCCTCCCATCCGGTAGGTGCTACAGGAGCCTCCACTCCCGCACCAGCAGGCACAGGAAGAACTTCTTCCCTGAGGCTGTGACCCTGCTGAACCTCACAGCACAGCACTAAGCAGTATTGCACCCATATTGTACTGTTTCAGTACTATTATATTTGTGTGTTCTAGCACTTACTTTTTATTCACAGTTATTTTGTAAATAACACTATCCTTTGCATTTCTGGTAAGATGCTAACTGCATTTCATTGGCTTTGTATCTGTACTCTGCACAATGACAATAAAGTTGAATCTAATCTAATAACCAGAGTTTTATAGAGCAACAACATTACCTCATAACAGAATACCCTGACTAGTGAAGGCCAACACATCAGAGACCTTCTTAACAACCCTGTCAAATTCGATGACATTATATAACATGAAATGTGTTGCTTTTTGGCAGCAGTGCAGTCCAAAGACATAAAATTACTATAAATTACAAAATAAATTTATGATGCATAAAAAAGGAATAATGAAGTAGTGTTCAAGGGTTCAGAAATCTGATTATGGAGGAGAAGAAGCTGTTGTGAGTGGGAATTCAGGATTCTGTAGTTCCACATAAAGTTTCCATAATTATACAAGAATAACCAGTCAATGAAAATAAAATAAAAATGAATAATCTGAAACTGAAATTGAGGGAAACACCCAACAGATGAGGCAGCATCTCTGAAAAAAAACAGTTACTACATCTGGTCCAAGAGCCTTCATCGTAGTAAGAACAAGTTTTATTGACGTAGGGTGCATGATAAATACTCTATAATTCAGTGCACTGGGCTAACAAACCTGCTCATCTTCAAAATAATCTATAATAAATAATTAGGGTGACACAGTAGTGTAGAGGTTAGTGCAAAACTATTATATTGCTAACGACCTAGATTCAATTCCACCGCTGTCTGTAATGAGTTTGTACTTTCACCCTGTGACTATGTGGGTTTCCTCCAGGTGCTCTGGTTTCCTCCCACATCCCAAAGATGTGTGGAATAGCAGGTTATGAATTGGCTGTAATTGGGCGGCACAGGATTGTTTGGCTGAAGAGGTGCTGTCTTTCACTTCAGACATTAAAGCAGAGTTTGTCTTCTCACCCAGATGTCGATCTAAATTATTGTGCACATAATGAAAGGGGAGAAAATGAAATCCCAGTCAAAGAAACTTGTCACATCCCTCCCAAGGGCTTTACTTGCTGCTGCAAGCTTTCTGTTTTTAAACTGAAGTAGTGCTTCGTCTACTTGTTCTTCTTCATCATTTGAAATGCCCTGCAATTACTGCTAATGTTGTAAATGGCAAAACATACCTTAAGACTGCACCAATTGTGGGCAATCATAAGGCTTTAAAAATATTAACAATAAATCTCTGGACAGCTTTATTAATCATGAGACTCTTTAGGTTATATTGTTAAACATAATGTCCACTACCGAAACATTTTAAAAATGTGATAAAGATCTCCTTATTAATATTGTGTGTAAAATTCAGTTTTCATCTTTAATGTTTGGCTGGTGACTTGAGGTAAGTTCTTCCTTCAACTAAATTCAAAAAAGCTTTGTATTTCTAATTTACAGGATTAACGCCAAGACCACGTTAATCCAATTTTTTTCCAAGAACTGCAAAATTTCTGAGTGATATCCTGAACACTAGACTCCTGCTTTCAATATTCAGTAAACAAAACCTAAAATAACATCAAAGCAGTGAAAAAGTCAAAGTAAGCAGTTGTCATTGGTGGAAACAAGTGCTAATGCAAGGGTTAGGTCATGTGTAGACGACGCATCCAAAAGTCATAAATAGTTGATATTGTTAAGCCTTAATATACAACCACATACCATAAAATCATTGAATGTAACATGCCAAGTTTTCACAACAGATCCAGGATCTTTACATAGCTTTCCCATCTTTAAAGTTAATGCTTGCTTGATCTTTCACCCCATTTTCTCTCCCTCTCTCTTAATTGGTTCATTCAATTAAATCAATAAAAGTATTTTAAGTCATATTTTGGGATAATGGCTTTAACAAGGTAATGTTACTTAAGGGAATTATATAAAAATGAAAAAAAAATTCCACTTTTCCACAGTAACCAAACATTTGACATAAAACTGACTGTGAGGTCCTAGATCGTAACTTACATTAATCAGTAAGATCATTTACTAACATTTGTCCATTTGGATTTATTGCAGATTTTCAACATCACATCTCCAAATACAAATTAGATTCTGTTTATTTTTCTTTCAATATATATTGAGTGCAATGGTATGAGTAGGATGGTTTCATTTGTAGATACATACAATTTCACTTCAAAGCTGCTATGTTTATGTGCTGTTCATTTGCAATTCATTATATCAGGACGACTAGTGCAATTGCCTATATTTTTTTTGCCTTAAAGGATGCAGAACTAACATGAACAAGATGGGTCACGTGCTTATCATATTGATTTGGTAATTGGATAGTTGGAATTAAAGCTGATAATTAACAAGGTAAAGTAAGTTTATTGAGTTGAACAGTGCACTGACAAGTAAAATCTGGAAGTGAAGGGTAGATCACTGCTCCCAGATCCCAATGGAATTCCTGAAGGAAGTGGGTTTGGACGTTATCAGTGCAATTTTTTTTTCAGGTACTGAGCAAGTACAATACCCAGAAACAGGTTCGCTAACATAGCTGGATTTGGTGATTACGGTGAAGGAAAAGAATTCAAGGGAAGACATAGGGAATGGAACTAACTGAACTGTACTGACAATAAAACATCATGATGGGCTGACTGGTCTTTCTCTATCTTAAAGTTCTGTTATTCCATGATTCAGACACAGTGAAACCACAACATAAATGGTCCACAATTTGGAAAATATTGGCATTATATTAGTTTTTAATACTTTACAAAATCTTTATTGTTGCAGGCTAAAATAATATCAATACTTGCAATATTTGAGTTTGAGGGAGGGCTAAAAGTTTCTGTATAGCATGGAAGTAGTTCAGACATAGTAACATGCCAGGCAATATGGGTTCAATCTGACTAATACTGGCAAAAACTTTAAAGTCAAATGGCTGAATAGGTAAAATTCAATTACAGAAGGGAAATTATGATGAAACTAGATTATGCCTTGCATATGTTTGCCAAATGTGGCCACACACACACACACACACACACACACACTCACAAATGCACATACACACACACACACACACACACACACACACACACACATAAAAACAGGTGACAATATCGTCTGGAGAGGCATTACAGTAATCTGGTTGAATACTTTGCTATTCTCACCAAAATATAGGCAGCAACCACACCTGCTTTCAGAAGCAAAGTGAAACTTGACCAAGGAATTTTCTTTTCCCTTCACTGATCAAGCTAACTGCTAAATCCAAGGTCAGTGACAATTATTACAGATGCGCTATATCTGGGAACATTTAATTAAAAATTCATTAAGACAGATTACAGTGCTATTTTTCAATGAACAGCCACTCATATTCATGATGTGATAAATGGAAAGCATATATAAAATGACATCATTTATGCAATACACAGGGCTCCAATTCTACTTTGTAAAAATGAATATTATCTTCAATCTGGAATAATTAATAACTCAAATATACAAATATTTTTGAACTTTGATAGGACATATAAGAACATTAAGTTTTTCATTTACATCGCACAATTCAGAATCTCACAATGTGCTGGTCACATTGAGACACTAGTAATATAATCACCATGGTTTAGGAAGCACATCAAGCTCCCTCACAGGAAAGTGATAGCATTCAGGTATTTTTGCTCTTTGTACTTGGCTAGATTTATATCTAATATTCCACTGGCAACCTAGCAATGACAGCATTGCTCTGACATCATAAAGAAAAATGGCTGACAGTGGAGGAGAGATGGGGTTGGGGGGGAGCTCATTATCAGATCAAAGTGGCTCTCTTATGTCTGGATTGTACATTTTAATTAAGTGCAGCTCTCTGTCAGAAACTTCCCTTGGTCTAAAACTGATCTATAAGCAAGTAAATTAAACAAATATACAGAACGATTGACGCAAACAACAGGAATTCTGCAGATGCTGGAAATTCAAGCAACATACATCAAAGTTGCTGGTGAACGCAGCAGGCCAAGCAGCATCTATAGGAAGAGGCGCAGTCGACGTTTCAGGCCGAGACCCTTCGTCAGGACTGACGTTAGTTAGTCCTGACGAAGGATCTCGGCCTGAAACGTCGACTGCGCCTCTTCCTATAGATGCTGCTTGGCCTGCTGCGTTCACCAGCAACTTTGATGTATGTTACAGAACGATTGAATGGATGCAGAAATTCGGCCTGGCCCATCGCATGTAACACACAGCCTCATTCTGAGTGAACATTAATATCCCAGCTCACAAATGCTGCACAAGGAGGCAGTAACATAAAATTTTAAATGCTGGGCAAAATTCAGCCGGAGAAATGATGTTCTAGACAACACTCACAAATTGCTGGAGGAACTCAGCGGTCAGGCTGTATCTATGAACAGGAATGAAGAATCAGTTCTTCAGGCTGAGACCCCTTATCAGGACTGGGAAGGAAAGGGGAGAAAACCAGAATAAGAATGTGATGGTGGTGATGGGGGAAAGGAGTACAAGCTCGAAGGTGAAAGGTGAAACAAGATGAGGAAGAAGTTGGTGGGTGGGGAGGGGTTGATGAAGTGAGTGGGATGTGACGGGTAGAAGAGGTAAAGGGCTGTAGAAGATAGGAAAAGGACAGTGGACCATGGGGGAAAAGGAAAGAGGAGGGACACCAGAGGAAGGTGATGGGCCGGTGAGGAGAAGAGAAAGGGAAGAGGCAAACAAGAATGGGAAATAGAAAAGGAGAGAAGGGGAAGGGGCCGAAACCATAAGCTAGAGAAATTGATGTTCATGCTTTCAGGTTGGAGGCTACCCAGATAGAATATCTGTCCTCCATCCTGAGTGTAGCCTCATCATGGCAGTGGAGGAGGCAATGAACCAACATGTCTGAATGGGAATGGGTTTTAGACATCTACTTTCTGACTATTGTCACTCTTCTGTCCACGGTCCCTGCCTGATCCTGTCCATCTCCATTAATACAGAAATGGATTCCAGATAACCTTATTGCTCATTACTATCAGGCCATCTCTTGGGATTGAGGACAATCTGCTTTTACTCCAGTTCTGTGTATTCTGAGGTGCCTGACAAGGCCAGTCTGGGACCATTAGATTCTGCCTCGTATGAAGACGTACCAGATGAGATGGTGGGTGTGTGCACTGTGAGCTCCTTCTGCTGCATACACTAGGTTCATAACAAAGAGGCTTGACCTTCAATGTCATCCTGAGAGCTCCATCACTACTTTGAATGTTTATGGGCCAAGGATTCCATTGACGGCACCAGTGGTGAAATGGTTAAGATTGATGAGGAAAATATGTTAAAAGAGTTGTCAGTGAACAGGCAGTGGATAATTCTTTAAAAATAATCCATGATTTGTGAAAAAAATAGATTCTTCAAGGTATACATTTCCAGCAGAAAAAAAATGGCTAATATTTGACAGAAATTTAAGATAGCCCTATGGCAATGAAAGAGGCTTTTCAAGAAAGACTTGAAGGCCTGAAGACTGAGAATATTTTAGCATTAATGACAAAGAAATTAATAAAGAAAGGAAACATAGATATGAGATTTGTCTAGGGAGAATCTTTAAAAAGAGCTTCAATAGTTAAGTCAAAAGGAAAGAAAAAAGTTGGTGATGAAAGAAATTTGAATTAAAAATACAAACTACTAGAAAAACCAAGCTACATACCATTCAAAATGTGAAAATTGCATACTTTTGTGGCCAATCTCCACCTCACTCTCACCCCCACATCAGGTGACTCTGTGGAGAATCTGCATTCCATTACAATCTTCCTGTTGCCTGCTTCCCTCTCCCACTTGAACCCTCTGTATTTCTTTCAGAATCTTACTTGCTCCCCTCCTGCAAAAAAGCCAATTATTTTTGCTTTAGTTAAGGCGTATGCAAGGACTTGCACCAAAAAAAAACACCACAGTGGTTTATTTATGTATATTGGTTATCTCCATACTACATCCTGGTAAGTGACAGACCATGGTATATGATACTTAATAAAATAATTTCCTGTAGTATTGTTTTATCTTGTGTCTTAAAAACATGAAGGTAAAGTGAACCCCATCTCAATGTCAGTGGTTGTGAATTCTGTAGGTTTCCACTAATTATAGTAATTACATTACCCTACATAAATACCCGTGTGTGGTATTAAGGCATTGGACTAGTGATCTGAAGATCGTGGGTTCGAGCTCCAGCCGAGCCAATGTACTTGTCCTTGAGCAAGGCTCAGCGCAGACTTTAAATTTACATAGCAGACATCCCACCTCTCCCAGAAGTTCGGGGAGTCTCCCGCATATTAATAGTGGCTCCCTGATGCCCGCAAATTATATACAATGTCCCGGAAATGGATTTTTTTGAGAGCGAGCATGAGAGAATGCGCGAGAAAGAGCGAGAGAGCGAGCGCAAGATCAAGGAACCAAGCGCGAGACAGCGAGCGCGAGTGAGAGCGCGAGAGCACGAGAGAGAGAGCGAGAGCAAGAAAGCAAGCTCGAGAGCGTGCGCGCGAGAGGAAAAGCTAGAGCAAGAGCAAGAGCGAGAGAGTTCCAAAAAAAGTCAGAGTGGCAGAGTGTTCCAAAAAAAGAAAATATAAAACGTATGTCACCCCAGACGACACTAAAGTGTACCACAGCCTAATAGGGGTCAAAAATAATGACAGTGTTGCTCGCTGCACTGTTTGCAACAGTGACTTTTCTATTACCCATGGTGGGTGAAGACTGTAAAAGACGTGTTGAGGTGAGTTTAACAGGTGTCATTCGTTCATTAGCATAGCTAACGTTATTTAAACTAGCTGGCCAGCTGCTAAGGAGCTACTCTATTGCAGACATCCCACCTCTCCCGGAAGTTCCGGGTGTCTCCCGCAAATTGATGGTGCTACTTCCCTGAAATTAGTTTTTACAGGGTGGGATGTCTGACGTAGACACCCTCCCCCTCCAGAATTCACCAAAATTGGCATTGTGAGCTCAGACAAGCCACCTGGCTTTGGTCCTATGTCCTCTTATCTTTGGTCCGGCTTTGGTCTTACTCCTCTCACCTATGATAAGTGTATTTTCTCCATTCCAAAATGTGGAACAGGCCATCTTAATGTGGCCTAAGGGGATATTGGTGTGCATCATGGCAGATGAAAGCAACCGAGGTGGAATGTCGGTCAATAGGAACCCAAGAGTGCTGTATGCCTTGATGGGAGGTAGGAATAGGTGCAATAGAATTGAATTTACTGAAAAGGGTGGAATGCTGTTCAGAGGCTGGCCAGGCAGTGGTGGTGTCAGGAATATAATCACCTGGCACTTATAATGGCTGCCTGTATGCCAGGTCAGTCACAGGCAACTGCAGGTCCTCTTTTGGAGCTGTTCTGGGCTGCAACTGGACCTACAGGAGACAATCATGCCAACACTCATCTGTCAGGGAAGTCCTCACAGCAGCCTTTAATGAGCTGTGAAACTGCTCGCATAGGCCATTGGACTGTGGGTGATACACCATGCTGTGATGTAGCCTAATGCTGAGGTCCCAGGCCATCACAGCCCAGAGGTCTGATATGAATTGGGAACTGCGGCAGAGGAAGTATCAAGTAGGATGCCAAACCGAGCAACCCAGGTGCTGATGAATGCCAGAGCCACATCTGTGGCCATTGTCACTGCTAGGGGAATGACTTCTGGTCACCTGGTGGTACGGTCCACCATGGTAGGAAGGTGCATGAAACTGTGGAAATGGGGAAAAGGACCAATGAAGTCCACATTGACATGATCAAATTGTTGCTCAGGGACCTCAAAAGGTGCCAGTGGCACCTAGACACCATAGTTAATTTGTGCCCACTGGCACTCCACACAGACTGCAGTCCAATCACACATGTCCTTTCTAAGACCATGCCACACAAACTTCAGTGCAACCGGCTTCTGTGAGGCCTTCTGGCCCAGATGCAAGAAGCCACATATGGAGTCAAAAACAGTCCACCTCCGGTTTGTGGGCACTATGGGGCGAGGACGATCGACTGAACATAGCACAAGAGAGAAACTCCAGCTTCCCTGAACCTAATGTCAGGAAATCGCAGGCCTGTTACCACTGTTTGGTAAGTTTGGACCTCTGCGTCAGTAGCTTCGGTTGTCTGCCATGCTGGTATAGTCAGCCCCTATGTGTATGGCCTCAACAGCTGGCCATGAGAGGCAATCAGCCATGGCATTATTTTGCCCCTTGATAGGCGGTATATCAGTTGTGAACTCTGATATGTAAGCCAGTTGACATGGTTGCCATGCAGACCAAAGGTCTGGTATTTTGGTCATCTCGTACACGAGGGGTTTGTGGCCAACGAATGCTGTGAAATGGCAACCCTCTACAAGAAAACAAAAATTACAGACAGCTAGATAGAAACCAAGAAGCTCACAGTCAAACGTGCTGTACTTCCTTTCTGCCGGGGGCAGGCAGGGGGGGTTGGTTGGAGCTGTCGCTGAAGAAGGCAAGTGACTGACACACACCTCTGACCAACTATTCATGCACAGCACCCACAGCATTGTCTAAAGTGTCAGGAGGAATGGCTATAGGTGTGTTGGGGAGTGGGTTCACCAGTAGGGTTGCGTTGGAAAGAGCTAGTTTGGTATCATCAAATTCCCTGGTTATGTCCACTAACCAGTCAAGCATATCATTGGGATATTGTCTTTAAGCGCAGCGCACTATACAGGAGAAGCATAAATTCAGTAGTTTGCAGAATGAAGTGGTGATGGAAATTCACTATGCCTAAAAACTCCTGTAGGTTTTTGTAGGGCAGGATAGTGGGAAATCCATAATAGCGGCTAATTTTAATGGGAGGGGTTTGCATCTTCCACAGAGATGTGATGGCCGAGAAAGTCAATAGATTAGATTAGATTAGATTACGAGGATACGCAGTCCTTTTTTATTGTCATTTAGTAATGCATGCGTTAAGAAATGATACAATGTTCCTCCAGAATGATATCACAGAAACACAAAACAAACCAAGACTGAAAAAACTGACAAAACCACATAATTATAACATATAGTTACAACAGTGCAAAGCAATACCGTAATTTGATAAAGAGCAGACCATGGGCATGGTAAAAAAAAGTCTCAAAGACTCTCAAAAGTCCCATCATCTCACGCAGACGGTAGAAGGAAGAGAAACTCTCTTCCTGCCATGAACCTCCAGCGCCGCAAACTTGCCGATGCGGCACCCTGGAAGCACCCGACCGCAGCCAACTCTTGAGTCCGTCCGAAAACTTCGAGCCTCCAACCAGCCCTCTGACACCAAGCACCGAGCACCGTCTCTGCCGAGCGCTTTGACCCCAGCCCCGGCAACAGGCAATAGGCAAAGCTGAGGATTTGGGGCCTTCCCCTCTGGAGATTCACAATAGCACAGTAGCAATGGCAGCGAAGCAGGCATTTCAGAAGTTTCTCCAGATGTTCCTCCGTGCTTCTCGCGTCTGTCTCCATCAAATCAGGATTGTGCACGATACCTACTTACAAATACCGATATCATTTCGGAGCGGCCGTGTGCGCTGCGTCGCGTCGCCATCTTCTCCTCCCCTCAGTTTGATAACCCAAACTGATATTTATCGGAGTTAATAATCAAACTGTGTTTGCTTAAGCCCTCAAAAAGTGTGCACAGATGAGGTATGAGTTCGGATTTCTCATCCAGGTAAACAAACAGAAAATCTGTGTCTTTTAATACAGAATCCATCAACTGTTGGAAAGTTTGTGCTGCATTTTTCAATCCAAACAGCATGTGTAGGCCAAACAGGGTCACCAATGTAGATTTTCGCTAATAACACGATGTGAGGTGTTTTAAGTGTATGAAAACCATAACAGCACTTTTATTGAACTCTAGAACCTAAACACAGAGTGCACAAAAAGTCCTTCATGTAATTACCTCATCACGTCAGACCAGCCTCTTAAAGTGAACCCCGACCCAACGTCAGTGGTTGTGAATTCTGTATGCTTCCATCAATTATGTTACCCTACAAAGTCGTAAACATATTACCCTTCAATCTTCTAGCCAAACCCCTTACAGAATACCATTTTTCAAGATGAAAGATTAGCTCTATTGGTCACACGTACATCGAAACATACAGTAAGGTGCTCCGTTTGCATCAAATCACATCAGCGAGGATTTTCTCAGCAGCCCTGAAGTGGTGAGATGCTTCCAGTGCCGATGTATCATGCCCGCAGCTCACTAACCCTGATGTTTTGGATTGTGGGAAGAAATTGGAGCACCTGGAGGAAACCCACGTGGCTACGGGGAGAACGTACAAACTCCTTGCAGACAGTGGCGGGAATTGAACCTAGCTTGCTGATACACTATCCACTATGCTACCATACCATCTCTCCATTTCATCCATTGCCTCTCCCACTCATCCCATTTGCATTGTTCTCCCTTGTTTTCCAGGCCTCCAATGACTTCTCTTTACCCGTCAACACCTCCGGGGCTTTGGTCTTCTCAATTGCAGGTAGGGAGGGCAGATATGTGTCTTTAGTATGCATTTTGATAGTCAAAACTTGCATTATCCTCCATTAATCATTAATTCTGTCATTCCCTTGTGGATGGCAGGGTGCTCCTGTAGAGTAACTGCTTTTTTGCAGTTAACCACTATAAGGTACTCATGAATTACAGTTCACCTTCCCAGCTCGGAAACATAGAAACATAGAAAATAGGTGCAGGAGTAGGCCATTCGGCCCTTCGAGCCTGCACCGGCATTCAATATGATCATGGTTGATCATCCAACTCAGAACCCTGTACCTGCTTTCTCTCCATACCCCCTGATCTCTTTAGCCACAAGGGCCATATCTAACTCCCTCTTAAATATAGCCAATGAACTGGCCTCAACTGTTTCCTGTGGCAGAGAATTCCACAGATTCACCACTCTCTGTGTGAAGAAGTTTTTCCTCATCTCGGTCCTAAAAGGCTTCCCCTTTATTGTTAAACTGTAACCCCTCATTCTGGAGTTCTCCAACATCGGGAACAATCTTCCTGCATCTAGCCTGTGCAATCCCTTTAGGATTTTATATGTTTCAATAAGATCCCCCCTCAATCTTCTAAATTCCAATGAGTATAAGCCTAGTCGATCCAGTCTTTCATCATATGAAAGTCCTGCCATCCCAGGAATCAATCTGGTGAACCTTCTTTGTACTCCCTCTATGGCAAGAATGTCTTTCCTCAGATTAGGAGACCAAAACTACACACAATACTGCAGGTGTGGTCTCACCAAGGCCTTGTACAACTGCAGTAGTACCTCCCTGCTCCTGTACTCAAATCCTCTTGCTATGAATGCCAGCATACCATTCGCCATTTTCACCGCCTGCTGTACCTGCATGCCCACTTTCAATGACTGGTGTACAATGACACCCAGGTCTCGTTGCACCTCCCCTTTTCCTAATCAGCCACCATTCAGATAATAATCTGTTTTCCTGTCCTTGCCACCAAAGTGGATAACCTCACATTTATCCACATTAAATTGCATCTGCCATGAATTTACCCACACACCTAACCTATACAATTCACCCTGCATCCTCTTAGCATCCTCCTCATAGCCAACACTGCCACCCAGCTTTGTGTCATCCGCAAACTTGGAGATGCTGCATTTAATTCCCTCGTCTAAATCATTAATATATATTGTAAACAACTGGGGTCCCAGCACTGAGCCTTGCTGTACCCCACTAGTCACTTTTTACCATTCTGAAAAGGCCCCGTTTATTCCCACTCTTTGCTTCCTGTCTGCCAACCAATTCTCTATCCACGTCAATACCATTAAGTTTGCACACTAATCTCCTGTGTGGGTCCTTGTCAAAAGCCTTTTGAAAATCCAAATATACCACATCCACTGGTTCTCCCCTATCCACTCTACTAGTTACATCCTCAAAAAATTCTATAAGATTCGTCAGACATGATTTTCCTTTCACAAATCCATGCTGACTTTGTCCAATGATTTCACTGCTTTCCAAATGTGCTGTTATCACATCTTTAATAACTGACTCTAGCATTTTCCCCACCACTGATGTCAGGCTAACCTTTCTATAATTCCCCGGTTTCTCTCTCCCTCCTTTTATAAAAAGTGGGGTGACATTAGCCACCCTCCAATCCTCAGGAACTAATCCAGAATCTAAAGAGTTTTGAAAAATTATCACTAATGCATCCACTATTTCTTGGGCTACTTCCTTAAGCACTCTGGGATGCAGACCACCTGGCTCTGGGGATTTATCTGCCTTTAATCCCTTCAATTTACCTAACATCACTTCCCTACTAACATGTATTTCCCTCAGTTCCTCCATCTCACTAGACCCTCGGTCCCCTACTATTTCCGGAAGATTATTTATGTCCTCCTTAGTGAAGACAGAACCAAAGTAGTTATTCAATTGGTCTGCCATGTCCTTGTTCCCCATGATAAATTCACCTGTTTCTGACTGTAAGGGACCTACATTTGTCTTAATTAATCTTTTTCTTTTCACATATCTATAAAAGCTCTTACAGTCAGTTTTTATGTTCCCTGCCAGCTTTCTCTCGTATTCTTTTTTCCCTTTCCTAATTAAGCACTTTGTCCTCCTCTGCTGGACTCTGAATCTCTCCCAGTCCTCAGGTGTGCCTGGAAGTTCTTGAAGAATGGAGTGGGGAGGGTGGAATCTCATTGAAACCTATCAAACGTTGAAAGGCTTCGACGGAGTGGATGTGGAGAGGATGTTCCCTATAGTGCGAGAGTTTGGGATCAGAGAGCAGTCTCAGAATGGAAGGACATCCCTTTAGAACAGAGAAGGGGAGGAATTTCTTCAGTCTGGAACTGAGGGAAATACATGTTAGTAGGGAAGTGGTGTTAGGTAAATTGAAGAGGTGGTGAATCTCTGGAATTCATTGCCACAGACAGCTGTGGAGGCCAAGTCACTGGGTATATCTAAAGTGGAGGTTGATTAAGTTCTTGATTAGTAAAGGCATCAAAGGATGCAGGGAGAAGGCAGGAGAATGGATTAAGGAATGACAATAAATCAGTCTTTTTGGAATGGTGGAGCAGACTTGATCGGCCAAATGACCAATTTCTCCTCCTATGTCTTATGGTCTTATAGTCTTATGGGAAATGCCTGGCCTCCAGCCTAAGAACTCCTTATCAATCCTGAGTCTGGAAAGGTACCAGATAGAGAATCCTTGCCACTATACCCATGTCATGCCAGCTTATGGTGTATGGGTGGGTGTTGTGTGTGAAACACCCCTCCCCCAGCTCCCCACGCTACCAGAAAACATGACACCTCTTGTGAAAATATTTGGGAAGTCGTAAATATTAAAGCTCATGTTATCCAGTCACAGAAGTGGTTATGTAAGCATAATAATGCAAATTTCTCACTTTTAGAGTCATGAATGAAAATACAGGATGATGGCAAGAGAACACAGAGCTTCCTGTGAACCTTCCACGGCACGTTCTCCCAAAAGCTACACAGAGGTTGTCAGCACGTGCTCTCATGAGTGTTTCATTTCAGGCAAAGTCTTTGTTTCTCCATAATAAAATATTTTACATTGGAATGTCATATTTAAATCAAATTTCCCAACATGATGACTGCATTCTGATGATAGTTTTATGAGTGGTAATGAAATGATACAGAAACCGAAGTGTTTCCTATTAACTTCCACATCCAAAAGATCTCTGGAAAGGAATGGAAGTTGCCAGCATTTTTCAGACAGCAAGTAACACGAGGACCCACAGACTTTATAGAATGTGCTTTGTGCTCACTTGTGAGCACTTTGCAATGGATTTCAATGTAACCTAATCTTCACATTTTGAACAGCAGAAGCCTTGAAAACATTAATTTGGTCACAGAGTCAGAATAGATTTGATCTTGATGGTACACAGTATTAAGTATTTTTGAAGAGGAGATTACAGCAGAGGACAGGGGAATGCCCATGGATGTTTCTTCCAGATAATGTATGTCATAGGAGATTGTAAGGCAAATCTAAAGCTCATGAAAATGGGGACATCTGGTGGGCCAGCTTGCTGGGCATTGTGAGGCAGGGAGCTCATAAGACCATAAGACCATAAGACAAAGGAGCAGAAGTCAGCCATTCGGCCCATCGAGTCTGCTCCGCCATTTTATCATGAGCTGATCCATTCTCCCATTTAGTCCCACTCCCCCGCCTTCTCACCATAACCCTTGATGCCTTGGTTACTCAGATACCTATCAATCTCTGCCTTAAATACACCCAATGACTTGGCCTCCACTGCCGCCCGTGGCAACAAATTCCACAGATTCACCACCCTCTGGCTAAAAAAATTTCTTCGTATCTCTGTTCTGAATGGGCGTCCTTCAATCCTTAAGTCATGCCCTCTTGTACCAGACTCCGCCACCATGGGAAACAACTTTGCCACATCCACTCTGTCCATGCCTTTCAACATTGGGGGAGTAGACACAGGAATCTTCAGGATATAATGAGTGAGGCTCTTCAGACCTATGTTTCTAAATATCTCAGTTGCCAGAACATCAGTTTAAGAAATGCATGGCGATAGTTTGCACTCATGGCTGTATTTAATGTTGTTTTTATTATTACTATGTATTCCATTTCTTCCGTGACATTCATATGAGCAAGAAAGATCATTGCACATTGGTGGGCATGACAATAAACAAATCTGAATCTGAACATGTCCAAACTCAGCAGGAAACTGTGTGGTGAAGAAATATTTGACGAATGTCCATCAATCTGAAGCATTAACTCCCCTTGCCCTCAGTCAGTTGTGGCCTGTTCTTTTGGGCATTAACACCATCTTCTGTTTTGTTTCATATTTCCACCATTCACAATATTGTGAATAGGAAAAAAAGGTTCTTATTGTCACATACACCAAGATACATTGAAAAGCTTGTCTTTCATACTGTTAATAGAGATCAAAATCATTACACAGAACATTGAGAATAAGGTAAACCAATAACAATGCACAATAAAGTGTAAAATCTATAGAGAAAGGCTTGATTTTAAAATGACCATTACCAGGCCCAGGTACTATAAAATTTGACTAGATCAGCTGGAAATTCTCTGGAAGGGAAAAATAGCAGGAATAGTCCTAACCTTCTGAGGGATCTATGCTACAGATAAAGCATATGGATATATTAATTGCACAAATTATTGTCCTAATTATTCATATGTAACTTGAACATTCCTTAAAATAACATACAACATTTGGAGCTATTCAAATATAAAAACAAGCAGATATTTATCTGGGCCTGTACTCGCTGGAATTCAGAAAAATAAGGGAGATCTCATTGAAACCGACAGAATGTTGAAGGGCCTTGATAGAGTGGATGTGAAGAGGATGTTTCCTTTGGTGGGGGAGTCTAAGACATGGCCTCAGAACAGAGGGACACTGGAGACAAGAAGGAATTCCCTTAGCCAGAGAATGGTAAATCTGCGGAATTCATTGCCACACGTGGCTGTGGAGGCCAAGTCGTTTAAGGTAGAGTTTGATGGATTGTTGATTAGTCAGGACATAAGGGGATATGGGGAGAAAGCAGGAGACTGGGGCTGAGAGGGAAATGAATCGGCCATGGTGAAATGATGATGCAGGCCTGATGGGCCAAATGGCCTGATTCTGTTCCTATATCTTATGCTCTTATGGTCACCTGTGACATACTTAGCAAAAATTTGTTCTTTTAATAGTGCATCATCTTATTTTTAACAAGCAGTTAGAACTGGGAAAAGAATGACACAATTTTGCTGTTTTCCCTTGTGTTGTTGATACACTATTGTTTGCAGATGACTGACTCATGTGGTCAACATACCAGTATGTCTCTAGAAAAATACTACAAGATGTTGACCAGAGCATCATCTAATTAAATTTATACATCTGCATAGCATTCCAAACTACTGGCCCCTCACAAACTGCATTGAAAATGGACCTGATGATTTAATTATTGGCTGCATTTTCAGAAGATTTTGCAAAGACCATATGCAGAGCTGAAACACACTCTGAGACACAATTACACTCTTAGCTGGGGCAGACAATTTGGTAGTGGAGAGTGGTTCTATTGTGTGCTCTATTGTTCCTTAACTTGAGAAAGAATGCTATTCAGCTGAAAAAGATGCCGAAGATTCATGAGGGTGGTACTAAATCTGGAAGGCATGAGTGAAAAAGAGAGAATGGATAGCGTTATGTACCCCTGGGGTTCCTTTTTGCTGTGGACTGTCATTTTAAGGCACAAGAAAGAACTGAGACTAACTTTTGGATTTCTGCTGAGAGAGAGAGAGAGAGAGAGAGAGAGAGGGGCAGAGTCTGCTTTTCAGCTTGTGTTTACACTTTTACAGGGACACTGACTACTGCTGTCAGCTTTTGGGTTGCCATGGTAAGAGAGAGAGTTGTTCAACACAGACACCCTGTTAAAAAGAGAGAGAAAGAAAGTGAGAGAGAGAGGGCCGAAGCTTGCTCACAGTTTGTTTATACTTTCTGCAAAGACACTGGCAGTTTCCAAATTCTTACAGAGAGAGAAGGGAGGAGCTGCTCGATGGACAGTTGGTGTTCAGCACGGTGAGATAAATAGAAGGTCAACTGTTAGACCTACAGACAGATGGTTTTGGACACTGAATGAGCTTTGTTGTGCCCACAGAAAAAGTAGGTTTTGGAGGATCGATCAGTGGCTCTCGCAGTGTGAAAAGGGTGTGACTGGCGGGGAGTAATTTGTGTTACCAACCCTCACCTGGGTTGATAATTCCACCACTGAAGAACGGACCCCTTTGTTGTAGTCACAGTCGGTGACTTCTAAAGGATTTTGGAGGACAACGGGAAGATCGACAACGTCAGCTCTCCTGAAGACTCAAATCTCCCCCCCTCTCTCTCTCTCCATCACTACTCAACTCAATACCACGAAGTGAACTGAACTTTACTCATCATCATAAGACTATCTATTTACCCCTGGAAACCATAGAAACCATAGAAATACTACAGCACAGAAACAGGCCTTTTGGCCCTTCTTGGCTGTGCCGAACCATTTTCTGCCTAGTCCCACTGACCTGCACACGGACCATATCCCTCCATACACCTCCCATCCATGTATCTGTCCAATTTATTCTTAAATGTTAAAAAAGAACCTGCATTTACCACCTCGTCAGACTTGAAGAAGCTTGATTTTCATACATATCTAATCATTGCTAACCTGTTTTTACGTTTGTATATCTGCATTTATATTACTGTATTGTATAGTTACTAATAATTACCATTAGTTAATAGCAAAACTGGACTCCAAAGTGCTTTCCATTTCTGCTGGATCTTTAACCTGTCACGGGTACCATAAGACCATAAGTCAAAGGACCAGAAGTCGGCCATTTGGCCCATCGAGTCTGCTCCACTATTTTATCATGACCTGATCCATTCTCCCATTTAGTCCCACTCCCCCGCTTTCTCACCATGACCTTTGATGCCCTGGCTACTCAGATATCCATCAATCTCTGCCTTAAATACTGCCGCCTGTGGCAACAAATTCCACAGATTCACCACCCTCTGGCTAAAAAAATTTCTTCGCATCTCTGCTCTGAATGGGCATCCTTCAATCTTTCAGTCATGCCCTCTCATACTAGACTCCCCCACCATGGGAAACAATTTTGCCACATCCACTCTGTCGATGCCTTTCAACATTTGATATGTTTAAATGAGGTCCCCACACACTCTTCTAAACTCCAAGGAATACAGTCCAAAAGCTGACAAACATTCCTCATATGTTAACCCTCTCATTCCTGGAATCATTCTAGTGAATCTTCTCTGAACCCTCTCCAACATCAGCACATCCTTTCTTAAATAAGGAGCCAAAAACTGCCCACAGTACTCCAAGTGAGGTCTTACCAGCACCTTATAGAGCCTCAACATCACATCCTACTCCTATACTCCATTCCTCTAGAAATGAATGCCAACATTGTATTCGCCTTCTTCACCACCGACTCAGCCTGGAGGTTAACCTTAAGGGTATCCTGCACGAGGACTCCCAAGTCCCGTTGCATCTCCGAACTTCGAATTCTCTCCCCATTTAAATAATGGTCTGCCCGTTTATTTCTTCTGCCAAAGTGTATAACCAGACACTTTCCGACATTGTATTTCATTTGCCACTTCTTTGCCCATTCTCCCAATCTATCCCAGTCTCTCTGCAGACTCTCTGTTTCCTCAGCAGTACCAGCCCCTCCACCTACCTCTGTGTCATCAGTAAACTTAGCCACAAAGACATCTATTCCATAATCCAAATCATTGATGTAAAAAGAAGCAGCCACAACACAGACCCCTTTGGAACAGCACTGGTAACCAGCAGCCAACCAGAATAGGATCCCTTTATTCCCACTCTCTGTTTCCTGCCAATCAGCCAATGCTCTATCCATGTATGTAAATGTCCCATAACTCCATGGGCTCTTATCTTGTTAAGCAGCTTTGTTAAGCAAGGAGTAGCACCTTGTCAAAGGCCTTCTGAAAATCCAAATATACAACATCCACTGTATCTCCCTTGTCTAGCCTACTTGCAATTTCCTCAAAAAATTACAATAGGCTTGTCAGGCAGGATTTTTCTTTAAGGAAACCATGCTGAGTTCTGCCTATCTTGTCATATGCCTCCAGGTATTCTGTAACCTCATCCATGACAATCGACTCCAACAACTTTCCATCCACCGATGTCAAGCTAACAGGTCTATAATTTCCTTTTTGCTTCCTTGCCCGCTTCTTAAATAGTGGGTGACATTTACAATCGTTCAGTCCTCTGGAACCATGCCTGAATCTACTGACTTTTGAAACATCATTTCTAATGTCTCCGCAATCTCCACAGCTACTTCCTTCAGAACACGAGGGTGCATTCCATCTGGTTCAGGAGATTTTTCACCCTTAGACTATTCAACTTCCTGAGTACTTTCTCCGTCGTAATTGTGACTGTGCTCACTTCTCTTTCCTGACACCCTTGAGTGTCCAGTACACTGCTGATGTCTTCCTCAGTGAAGACTGATGCAAAATACTTGTTCGGTTCCTCTGCCATCTCCTTATCTCCCATTACAATTTCTCCAGCATCATTTTCTATCGGTCCTATATCTACTCTCATTTGTCTTTTACTCTTTATATACTTGAAAAAGCTTTTAGTATCCTCTTTGATATTATTTCCTAGCTTCTTTTCATAGTTTATCTTTTCCCTCTTAATGATCTTCTTAGTTTCCTTTTGTAAGCTTTTAAAAACTTCCCAATCCTCTGTCTTCCCATTAAGTTTTGCTTCCTTGTATGCCCTCTCCTTTGCTTTATCTTTGGCTTTGACATCCCTTGTCAGCCACGGTTGCATCCTTTTTCCATTCAAAAATTTCTTCTTTTTGGGAATATATCTGTCTTGCACCTTCCTCACTTCTCACATAAACTCCAGCCACTGCTGTTCTGCCGTCTTTCCCGCTAGTGTCCCTTTCCAGTCAACTTTGGCCAGTACCTCTCTCATGCCACTGTAATTTCCTTTACTCCACTGAAATACTGACACATCAGATTTTGGCTTCTCTTTCTCAAATTTCACAGTAAACTCAATCATGTTATGCTCACTGCCTCCCAAGGGTTCCTTCACCTCAATCTCTCTAATCACCTCTGGTTCATTACACAATACCCAATCCAGTACAGCCGATCCCCTAGTGGGCTCAACAACAAGCTGTTCTAAAATGCCATCTCGCAGACATTCTACAAATTCTCTCTCTTGAGATCCAGTGTCGACCTGCTTTTCCCAATCCACTTGCATGTTAAAATCCCCCACAATTATCGTAACACTGCCCTTCTGACAAGCCTTTTCTATTTCCTGTTGTAATTTGTAGTCCACATAACGGCAGCTGTTAGGAGGCCTGTATATAACTGCCACCAGGGTCCTTTTACCCCTGCAATTTCTTAGCTCAACCCATAAAGATTCTACACCTTCCGATCCTATGTCACCTCTTTCTAATGATTTAATATCATTTCTTACCGATAAAGCCACACCACCCCCTCTGCCTACCTTCCTATCCTTCTGATACACCGTGTATCCTTGGACATTTAGCTCCCAGAGACATGCATCCTTTAGCCACGTCTCAGTGATGGCCACAATATCATACCTGCCAATCTGTAGCTGTACAACAAGATCATCCACTTTATTCCTTATGCTGCGTGCATTTAAGTATAACACCTTAAGACCAGTATTTGGTATTTTTTGTTTTGATTGCACTGCAACCCATCCCAATGGCTGCAAATTTGCCCCACCACCTGCCTGTCCTTCCTGACATCTTTAATACTCACTATCTTAGATTTATTTTGTTTTCCCCTTCCTCTGCTCTATCATTCCAGTTCCCATCTCCCTGAAAAATTAGTTTAAACCCTCCCCAACAGCTCTATTAAACCTTCCCACCAGGATGTTGGAAAGTGTATGGTCATGCACTTTGGCAGAAAAAATAAACAGGCAGTCTATTATTTAAATGGGGAAAGAATTCGAAGTTCGGAGCTGCAACGGGACTTGGGAGTCCTCGTACAGGATACCCTTAAAGTTAACCTCCAGGTTGAGTCGGCGGCGAAGAAGGCGAATGCAATGTTGGCATTCATTTCTAGAGGAATATAGTATAGGAGCAGGGATGTGACGTTGAGGCTCTATAAGGTGCTGGTAAGACCTCACTTGGAGTACTGTGGGCAGTTTTGGTCTCCTTATTTAAGAAAGGATGTGCTGACGTTGGAGAGGGTACAGAGAAGATTCACTAGAATGATTCCGGGAATGAGAGGGTTAACATATGAGGAACGTTTGTCCGCTCTTGGACTGTATTCCTTGAAGTTTAGAAGAATGAGGGGAGACCTCATAGAAACATTTCAAATGTTGAAAGGCATGGACAGAGTGGATGTGGCAAAGTTGTTTCCCATGATGGGGGAGTCTAGTACGAGAGGGCATGACTTAAGGATTGAAGGGCGCCCATTCGGAACAGAAATACGAAGGAATTTTTTTAGTCAGAGGCTGGTGAATCTATGAAATTTGTTGCCATGGGCAGCAGTGGAGGCCAAGTCACTGGGTGTATTTAAGGCAGAGATTGATAGATATCTGAGTAGCCAGGGCATCAAAGGTTATGGTGAGAAGGAGGGGGAGTGGGACTAAATGGGAGAATGGATCAGCTCATGATAAAATGGCGGAGCAGACTCGATGGGCTAAATGGCCGACTTCTGCTCCTTTGTCTTATGGTCTTATGGTCTTATGATACTGGTCCCTTCGGGTTCAGGTGTAACCCATCCATTTTGAACAGGTCATGCTTCCCCCAGAAGAGATCCCAATGATAAAGAATCTGAAGCCCTGCCCCCTGCATCAGTCTCTCAGCCACGCATTCATCTGCCTGATCCTACTATTCTTGCCCTCGCTAGCACGTGGCACAGGTAGCTATCCCAAGATTACTACCCTGGAGGTCCTGCTTCTCAGCTTCCTTCCTAACTCCCAGAAATTTCTCTTCAGGACCTCCTCCTTTGTCCTATCTATGTCATTGGTACCAACATGTACCAAGACAACTGGCTGCTCACCCTCCCCCTTCAGAATATTCAGGACCCGATCCAAGACATCCTGTACCCTGGCACCTGGGAGGCAACACACCATGTGGTTATCTCTATCAGGCTCACAGAATCTCCTGTCTGTTTCCCTGGCTATGGAATCACCTATGACTACCGCATTCCTCTTCTCCCTCCTTCCCTCCTGAACAACAGAGCCAGGCATAGTGCCAGAGACCCGGTCATCGTGGCCGTCCCTGTCAGGTCATCCCCCTCAACAGCATCCAGAACAAGATACTTGTTGCTGAGGGGAGCAGGCACAGGGGTGCTCTCCACTATCCGGGCATTTTCCTCCTCTCTCCTGACAGTCACCCAGTTTTCTGACCCCTGTAGCCTATGGAGAACTAAATTTCTGTAGCTCCTGTCTATCACCTCTTCATTTTCCCTAATAAGCAGTAGGTCATCAAGCTGCAGCTCCAGATCCCTAACACGGTCTCTGAGGAGCTGCATCTCGGTGCACCTGGCGCAGATGTGGCCATCAGGGAGGCTGGAGGTTTCCCAGGATTCCCACATCTGACACCCTGAACAAAGCACTAACCCTGCAGGCATGCTATGTAATTCTACAGGAATGCAACAGGAAAAATAAGTCTACTCACCCACTTACCTTGCCAAACACACAAACTTTTTAAACTGTTAGCTCGTACAGTTAGCTGAGTGAGTTCTGCTGTTCCTCTGTCTGCCCGGGCCGATTCGCCAAGCGGAAAAAAAGATTTGGTGCCTTGCTCTCGCCTCTTCCCATTTCCGCCTAAGTCCGTTGAGCCAAAGTCCTACACTCTGCTGCCACTCACTTCATTTCCTGCTCCGACCGTTGCCCGTTGTATAGGGTGGTCTCCTTTTTAAACTCTCCGCGCTGTCCTGTTACGTCACGCTCTGGCGCAGTCTCATCCTTCTTGCACTCAAAGAAGCTTTTAAAAAGTACTGCCTTCCTTCAGAATTTAGCTCTCACGCCACTCTTCTTGTCCCGATCCAAAAAAATTGTACATGACAATAGAATGGGGCTTTTTACCCGGAAGCATAGGAGGGCTAGATCAGGTGAATGGTCACAGATGTTTCCCAGGGTAGGGTAGTTTAAAATTAGAAGGCATGGATTTAAATTGAGAAGAGAGAAACTGTAAAGGAGCTATGAGTGGCAACTTTTTCATGGAGGGTATGTGAAATGAGCTGACAGAGGAAGCATTTGAGGCTGGTACAATTAATTGGACAGATTCATGGATAGGAAAGATATAGAGGGAAGAGAGCCAGAAGGCACAGGATAGATATATCCCAAAGATGAAGATATATTCTAAAGGGAGGATGACGCAACTGTGGCTGACAAGGGAAGTCAAAGACAGCATAAAAGCAAAAGAGAGGGCATATAATATAGTAAACATTCGTGGGATGTTAGATGGAGGACTGGCAAGTTTTTAAAAACCAACGGAAGGTAAATTAAAAGTAGGTTAAGGAGAAAGATGAAATATAAAGGTAAGCCAGCTGATGATATAATAGAGGATACCAAAAGTTTCTTCCGAGGTGCTGATAAAGGTTGCTGAAGAGGTAACAGATGCACTGGTCATGACCTTTTAAGAATCACTTGATTCTGGCATGGTCCCAGAGGACTGGAAAATTGCAAATGTCACTCTACTCTTTCAGATGGGAGGAAGGCAAAAGAAAAGAAATGATAGGCAAGTTAGCCTAATCTCAATGGTTGGAGTCTATTATTAAGGATGAGGTTTCGGGGTACTTGGAGACTAATGATAAAATAAGTCAAAGTCAGCATGGTTCCTGTAACGGGGAATCTTGCCTGACAAATCTGCTGGAGCTCTTCGAGGAAGTAACAAACAGGATGGACAAAAGAGAGGCAGTAGGCGTCAGTTACTTGGATTTTCAGAAGGCATTTGATAAAGTGCCACACATGAGGCTGCTTAACAAGATAAAATCCTATGGCATTCCAGGGAAGACACTGGCATGGATATAGGAATGGCTGGCAGGCAGGAGGCAGCAAGTGGCAATAAAAGGGGCCTTTTCTGGTCGGCTGCTTATGATGAATGGTGCTCCTCAGGAATCAGTATTGGGACCATTACTTTTCCCATTGTTTGTCAATGATTTAGATAATGCAATTGATGGCTTTGTGGCAAAGTTTGCCGATGGTACAAAATTAGGTGGAGGGGTACATAGTGCTGTAGAAGCAATACGATTGCAGCAGGACTTAGACAAATTGGAAGAATGGGCAAAAAAGTGGCAGGTGGAATACAGTGTTGGGAAATGTATGATAAGGCATTTTGGTAAAAGGAACAAATATTATCTAAATGGGGAGAAGGTTCAAACCTCAGAGGTGCAGAAGGTTTATTTACAGGTTGAGTCTGTGGTAAAGAAGGCAAATGCAATGTTTGTATTAATTTCAAGGGGAATAGAATATAAAAGCAAAGAGACAATGCTGAGCCTTTGTAAGAAACTAGTTAGGCTGCACTTGGGGTACTGTATTGTCAACAGTTTTGGGCCCCATATCTCAGAAAGGATGTGTTGTCATTGGAAAGAGTCCAGAGGAGATTCATGAGGATGATTCTGGGAATTAAGGTGTTAACATATGAGGAGGATTTGGTTGCTTTGGGGCTGTAATCACTGCAATTTAGAAGAATGTGTGGGGAACTCATTGAAACCTACCGAATGCTGAAAGGAGTCGAGAGGGTGGATGTGGAGAGGATGTTTCCTATGGTGGGGGTATCCAGAATTAGAGGGCACAGCTTCAAAATTGAGAGGCAACCTTTTAGAAGAGAGGTAAGAAGGAATATTTTTAACCAGAGAGTGGTGAATCTGTGGAATGCTCTGCCACAGACTGTGTGTATTTTTAAGGCAGAAGTTGATAGTTTCTTGATTGGTCAGGGCATCAAAGGATTTGTTGGGAAGGCAGGTCTATGGGGTTGAGTGGGATCCAGGATCAGCCATGATGGAGCAGACTCAGTGGGCTGAAGGGCCTAATTCTGCTCCTATGGCTTATGGTCTTATGGATACCATAAGAGAGTTGGGACTGGATATCAGACAGCTAAAATATAATGCTGGAGAGGTAGAAATGGTGGATGAATCCAATAAGAATTTTGCGTCCGTCTTCACTGTGGAAGACACAACCAGTATGCCATAAACTTGAGAGTGTCAAGGGGCAGAAGTGAGTGAAGTTGTTACTAAAAAGGAGAAGGTGCTTGGGGAACTGAAAGGTCTGACGGTATCACAACCCACAAGAAAATCTGCAGATGCTGGAAATCCAAAGCAACACACATAAGATACTGGAGGAGTTCAGCAAGCCAGACAGCATCTACAGAAAAGACAACACAGTTGGTGTTTCAGGCTGAGACCCTTCATTGGGACTGGAAAGATAGAGGAGAAGGCAATGTAAGAAGGTGGGGGGGAGGAAGAAATACAAGGTGGTAGGTGATAGGTGAATCCAGGAGCGGGTGAGTGTATGAAGTAAAGAGCTGAGAAATTAATAGTGGAGAAGGGAGGGAGGATCTGATAGGAGAGGACAGAAGACCATGGAAGAAAGGAAAGGGAGAGGAGCACCAGAGGGATATGATGGCAGGTAAGGAGATAAGGTGAGAGAGGGAAACAGGAATGGTAAATGGTGAAGAAGGGGGTAAGCAATTACCAGACGTTCGAGAAATCAATATTCATGCCATCAGGTTGGAGAATACCCAGATGGAATATAAGGTGCTGCTCCTGCCACTTGACTGTGACCTCACTGCAGCAGTAGAGGAGGCCATGGACCGACATGTCGGAATGGGAAGGGAAATAGAATTGAAATGGATGGACATTGGGAGATCCCGCTTTTTGTGGCAGGTGGAGTGAAGTTGCTCAGTGAAGTGGTCTCCCAATCTACATTGGGTCTCACTGATTGACAGAAGGCCATACAGGGAGCACTGTATATAGCCGATGACCCCAACAGACTCGAAGATGAAGTGTTGCCTCACCTGGAGGGACTGTTTGGGGTCCGGAATGGCAGTGAGGGAGGAGGTGCAGGGGCAGGTGTGGCACTTGTTCCCCTTACATGGGTAAGTACCAGGAAGGGGTTCAGTGGGGAGGGACGAGTGGAAAGGGAGTAGTGAAGGGATCAATCCTTGTGGAAAGCAGAAAGTGGAGGAGGGAGGGAAAATGTGCTTGCTGGTAGGATCCCGCTGGAGATGGCGGAAGTTATGAAGAACTATTTGCTGGACATGGAGGCTAGTGGGGTGGTAGGTGAGGACAAGACAAACTCTCTTCCTAATGTGAGATGCCGGCGAAGTTCGCGTTGATGGTGGAGAAAGAGAAGCCATGTTCTTTGAAGAAGGACATTTCAGTAGTCCTGGAATGAAAAGCCTATCCCGCGAGCAAATACAGCAGAAAATGAGGAACTGAGAGAAGGGAAAGGCATTTTTACAAGTGATAGGGTGGGAAGAGGTCTCGTCCAGACAGCTGTGAGAGTTATTAGGTGTATAAAATATACCAGTAAATAGACTGTCTCCAGTAATAGAGGCAGAGAGATTGGGAAAGGGGAGGAAAGTATCAAAAATAGACCAAGTAAGTTTTAGGGTGAATGCAAGTTGGAGGCAAAGTTGATGAAATGGATGAGCTAACCATAGGTGTGGGAAGCAGCACCAATGCAATCGTTGATGTAGTGTAGGAAAAGTTGGGGAGCGATACAAGAGTAGGCTTGGGACATGGACTGTTCCAAGTAGCCAACAAAAAGGTGGGCATAGCTGGAACCCATGTGAGTGCCCATGGCTACAACTTTAGTTTGAAGGAAGTGGGAGGAACTGTAAGGAGAAATTATTGAGGGTGAGGATCAGCTCCAACAGATAGAGGAGAGTGGTGGTGGAGGGGATCTGGTTGGGACTGTTGACCAGGAAGAAATGGGAAGGTTTTAGGTCCACTTGAGGGAGGATGGAGGTGTATAGGGACTGGACATCTATAATGAAATTAAGATAACTGGGATCAAGGAACTTAAAGTAATTGAAAAGATCAAGAGCAGGTGAAGTACAGATAAGTCTGAAGGTAGATAAGTGTTGTTCCTCCAACCTGAGAGTGGCCTTGTCAAGGTAGAAGAGGCCATGATCTGACATGTCAGAATGGGGGTGAGGACTGGAATTAAGATTGTTAATCACTGAGAAATCCTACTTGTTTCAGATGGAGTGCAAAAGTGATCAACAAAACGGTTCCCCAATCTACATCAGGTCTCACCAGTGTAGAGAAGGGCACATAGGGAGCACCAGATACAGTAGATGATGCCAACAGATTTGCAGCTGAAGTGTTGCTTCACTTGTTAGGATTGTTTGGGGCACTGAATGGAGGTGATGGAGAAGATAAATGGGCAGATGTTGTGCTTCTTCCACTTGCAAGGATAAGTGCCAGGGGAGATTAGTGGGGAGGGATGAATGGACAAGAAAATCGGGGAGAGAGAGCAATTCCTGCAGAAAGCAGACAATGGTGGGTAGCAAAGAGGTGTTTGGTGGTAGGATCCCATTGAAGATGGTGAAGGTTGCGGAGCGTGTTATGGACACAGCTCGGCACATCTCAGGAACCAGTATGCTCTCTATAGACTCTGTCTATACTTCTCACTGCCTCGGTAAAGCAGCTTGTGTAATCAAAGGCCCCATTCACGCTGGGCATTTTCTTTTCTCCCCTCTCCCATCGGGCAGAAGATACAAAAGCCTGAAAACATGTACCGCCAGGCACAAGGACAGTTTTTATCATATCTTTAAATGTGACTCCTGTACAATAATGTTGGTGCCTGGTCTCAAGATCTACCTTGTTATGATCTTGCACTTTATCATTTATCTGCACTGTACTCTTTCAGTAGCTTTTACAACTCATTCTGCATCGTTATTATTTTTACCTTATTCTAGCTTAATGGACTGTGTAATGATTTGATCTCTACAAACAGTATGCAAGACATTGTTATTGATGAAAATAGGAAATAGAAGAGTCAGAAGGACCAACTGTATTTGATAAGAGAATAGTTCATGATTTAATTACAGATTTAACAAGTTTCTGACATAACATTAAGACTTGTTTTTCATTTTACGCTTAAAAAAACAGTTACCTAAAGTTCAGAGTTTTTATGTTTTCCATATTTTCATTAATTGCTGTTTATGGTAATTACATTGTTTTTGTAACGAATATAGTTAAATCATAGTTAAGCTCATTAGTCACTGCAGTTTACATTTTAAAATTAAATGGTGGGTGAAGTTCCTCCACTTCTGCTTCCAAAACATTTTTGTTAAACAACCTGAGGCTTTGTTGGAGCTCTGGTTTAGGGATTTACACAGGGGGGAAGAAACAATTGGGTAGAGTGTCTATCTCCATTGAAGCAGAAATCAAATGTGCAGTATAAGCTTTCAGCAAACATGTTTCCTTTTACTTTATTCAGATTCAGCTTACCATTTAAACAAATGACAGCTGAGTAATTTTTAAAACTGGTATATTGGTTTATTATTGTCATGTGTACAAAGGTACAGTGAAAATCTTTGTTGTGAATGACATCAATATAGATCATTTCATCAGTACATCGAGGTAGCATGAGGGAAAAGAAATAACAGAATGTAAATTATAGAATTGGAGTTTGGATTCTTGCAAGTGAGTGCCATGAATGTCTTGCTGCCTGGAAAGTTATGAAAGTTTGAGGGTTGGCATTCTCTGAAGAACACATTATCAAGAGTTTTAGTGGACACGCATTGAACATCTGTCTGATTAATTGCTGGTTGATTTCTTTGAACTGTTACCATGATTCAAAAGCTTGATAAAGTTCATTCATGTTTTCACAATCTTCCAAAGAAGATAGCTTTGGGTGATCTCCTCAAAGAACTATGGGCTAAAAATTCTGCCTATACTCTGCGACATCTTAGTTACAGCCTCCTCTATACTCATCAACATTAACTCAAGCTTTCCAAACATCTGCATTTAATTTTGTATTTGGGGCAAGTACTGGAAATCCAAAACAAAAGCAAAAAGTGCCGTCTGTGGGGAAAGCAACTGAGTCAACATTCCAGGGTGGGGACCTTTCATGTGCTTTAACAGGAGCTTGCTACTCACAGTACTGTCATGGAGCCATAAAGTTGTACAGCACAGAAACTGGCCCTTCAGCCCACGACATCTATTCTGATCTTTTTGCCTAGTTGTACTAATCACACTTATCTTACTTATCTTCATTAGGACCATTTCCTTCTAGGCCTTGCTTACAGAAAATTAAAAAGAGAATAACTGCCAATACTGGGTATCTAAGATCAGACCTCTTGAAGACAGAGATTGTATCGGATTCTACTGGTTCTACACTCCCGTAAAAAGACTGAACTGTCTGATCTTCTCACCTTTAAACTTATGACCTTTGCCTTTTGATACACCTGCCATGGGGAAAAAAAGATTTTGATGACTTACCCTATCTATGTATCTTATTACCTTACATATTTCTGTCATCACCCTTTAGCCATGTAAAATAAACCACTCCATGGAAAACAAGACCAGCCTAACCAATCTCTCCCCACAACCAAAGTTCTCCAATCCAGGCAAGACCCTGGCGAGTCTTCTTTGTTCTGTCTCCAGTGCAATCATATCATTAAACTAATGTTTACAATCACAAGATAGTTCAGTCAGCAGTAGACAATTATTTCTTTGAAATGAGCACAAAGTTGGCATGCTGCATGCTTTGCAATCAACAGACGCAGGTTAATTGTGCATTGAGATCCTTTCTCTGCTCCAACACATGAGAAAAGTTAGCCTCAAAGAAGCTATGAACTGCAATGTTTTGACCTAAAACACTCTTCACAAAAGTCATTTGAGCTGCTGTGTGTGCCTAATATTTCTATTCTCGTCAAATAAATTAATTCATTCTGTTCTGTGGAAAATGCATTGCAAAGTAAAGTTCCTATTATTGGTAAGTTCCAGTTGATGAGATGCATGAAATGCAGAAACATTGGCAAAAACTGAACATGATACTGCACTGGCAACCCATATGTTATGAGAATGACATCCTAGCATGTATCTGTAATACAATTACATTCAAATAAATCTGATAGACTGGTACTAGAAAAACTTGATGACATCATCTGTGGTTCATCTTTAAGAATCCAAAAGGTTCAAAGGATGCTTCTTGTGGAGGGTGCTGGCAACAATGATGGTTTCTGGATCACTGCATATCCTAGATTTATTGGTACATCATTGAATGGTCACTAAATGTTGTTTTATTTGTGTTGTTTACATACTGAGTACTAATAAAGAAGATAAGTCTCTTCTTATTCTACAATTTCTTCCACTAACAGCATTTTGTTCATGCAGTGTAAAACAAATGCATCCATCTGCATTTTATTAAATATATTCCTGAGAAGAAAGTGAAGTGTGTTTATTAAATACTACATGCTATACTTTTGAGGGACTTTGTAGAACAGATCTAAGGTCTCTGCTCAGACCTATTGGTTTTCCTCGGCCGTCTGGGAAAATTTTAGTTTGCAGATGTTCCATGTTTATACATATGCACGTGGACATCATGATTATATCAGCACCGATTATGTTAGAGTTTACTCTGCACAGGAGTACGGGTCACATTGCATAAGCTTGCTCTGTTACTAAATATCTTTATTGCCTGCTCATTCGTTGGCTGTTTAAAATGTGGGCACCATGGTAACATAGCAGTTAGTTTGACGCTATTACAGCATGGGGTGTTCTGGAGTTTGGAGTTCCATGCGGGTGTTGCTCAGTAAGGAGTCTCTGAATGTCCAGGTAGGCTTATTGGTCATTGTAAATTATCCCATCATTAGGTTGGGGTTAATCGGGATGGCATGGTTCAAAGGACCAGAAGGGCCTACTGCACGCTGTATCACTAAATAAAACTAAAATGTTCTTTTATTTTGAGGTGATCTCTCTGGGAAATGTGTACATATGCATATCTTTCAAAAATATCAAATTTTATGTTATTGGGATGAAATTCATTTATTTATTTTGATTTATTTTGCAATACAAGATATTGATCAAGATGGCGCCAGTAACTGGCAACTCTGTGCGTGCTGTCCCGAGCAAACTGCCCTCTACACTATCCTATACCCGAAAAACCCTTCTAAACCTACAATCTGCTACATCTAGCAAGATCAACACCCTGGCGAAGCTACTGACCCAGCTGGAGATTACCGTGCCAGAATTGCTTCTTCAACTCCGGACCGGACCTGGAACCGACCAGCAAGGCCTGGTCCGAGGCCCACCACAGTCCCAGAGACCCGCGGTCTGCTACCATGTTGGAGCGTTTGGAGACACGGCCCATTCCGACCAGCACCTCTCCGGAGCAGACGACCATACAGAAGTGACATCGGAGACCTCAAGGTGCCCCAGACGCTTCCCCACAGCGACCACCGTAAAGCCCTGTTGGTGGTTATCCACAGCTGCCAGAAGTGAGGCCTCCGCCGCCGACCTCAGAAATCGAGCCCAAGGCTCGGATGGAGTGGAGGCCTCCGCAACCGTGACTCAGCGCATGGACTTGTTTCAGCCAGGAGCCCAGCCCTCCGGAATTAAGCGTCGGCTTCGGGGACTGACCCAATCGACAGCCCGGGCCCCCAGCAGCTGGAAGTGGCAACGGAGCCTTCCCCGTCACTCGGCCCGACCCGGAGCGCCAGACGACGTGACCCGCCAATCGATCCCCGCGGGACGTGTTCACGAACCTCAAAGAGCTGCCAACAACACACTGCATCAATGGAAACCTGGAAAGATGCACTATTTACCGAGGAAGCGTGGGAAAAGAGCTGGGCTGCTGGTCAGAATGAAGCTGAGGGGCTTCAGGGTCCCTATGCCCTCCATCCTACTAGCTAATGTGCAAGGTATAAAGAACAAGGTGGATAATCTTAAAGAGAGACTCATCTACTGCAGGGAGATGCAGAACTGCTGTGTACTCTGTTTCACCGAGACCTGGCTCTCCCCTGCCACCCCCGACTGTGCCATCTGACCGGAGAAATTTTCGATCCATCGGATGGACCGCACGGCGTCTTCGGGCGAGACAACGGGAGGTGGTGTTTGCCTACTGATCAACACTGCGTTGTGCACGGACACAGTGGCACTGACAAGCTCCTGCAGCCCGGACCTGGAACACCTGTCAGTGGAGTGTCGTCCCTACTATCTGCCACGGGAATTCACCTCGGTCGTACTGACAGCAGTCTACATTTCCCCCCAGGTGGACGTGCAGTGTGCTCTGAACATACTGTATGCCAACATCAGTGAACTTGAGACCAGGTATCCGGAGGATTTGCTCATTACAGCCGGGTACTTTAACCAGGCCAACCTTAGAAAGGCTCTGCCAAAGTTATACCAACATGTCTCCTGCCCCACTAGAGGCCCGAACATACTTGACCACTGCTACACAGCAGTCAAGGATGCCTACCGTTCGGTCCCACGACCTCACTTCGAAAAATCGGACCATCAGGCCGTACTCCTTCTCCCGGCTTACAAACAGAAACTGAGGCAGTAGGTCACGGTGTCAAAAGTGGCGTCACGTTGGACGGAGGAAACGGTTGAGGTCCTCCGTGACTGCTTTGAATCAGAGGACTGGTTAGTATTCAAGGACTCGGCAGCTAACCTCGATGAGTATGCCTCAGCTGTCATGGACTTTATTTGGAAATGCACAGAGGACTGTGTGTGTCGCAAGATGATCCGAGTATTCCCTAACCAGAAATCTTGGATGAATTATGAGGTCAAGTCCCTTTTAAAGGCTAGAGCTGCGGCTTTTAGGCCTGGGGATACCAGTCGCTACATGGAATCCAGGCATGAACTCCGGAAAGCCATTAAGTGTGCCAAGAGGTAATATCGAGCCAAGTTGGAAGCCCAGGCTAACCAGAGGGATGCCAGTAGACTATGGCAGGGTCTAAATGAGATCACTGGGTGCAAAGAAAAGGCTGGGAATATCAATAACTGTGGCACTTCTCTTCCTGTCGAACTTAACGTATTCTACGCAAGATTCGAACAGAAGAAGAGTATCCAGCTCCCTCCGGATGAACTGGACCTGGTGGCATCGAGATACATCGTCACCGAGGAGGATGTTAGAAGCGCCTTCCTGAAGGTAAATCCAAGGAAGGCAACGGGCCCAGATGGCATCCCGGGATGAGTTCTCCGGGCCTGTGCGAGCAAGCTAGCTGGAGTGTTTGCTGACATCTTCAACTGCTCCTTGCTTCAGTCTAAGATCCCCTCGCGTGTTAAGAAGGCAACGATAATCCCGGTGCCGAAGAAGAGCAAGGTGGCATGCCTGAATGACTATCGACCTGTGGCTCTGACATCAATTGTTATGAAGGGCTTTGAGCGATTGGTTATGGCACACATCAACCACAGCCTACCGGTCAACCTCGACCCTTTGCAATTCGCCTACCGGAGCAACAGGTTAATGGTAGGTGCCATCTCTCTGGCCCTACATTCCTCCTTAGAACACCTGGAGAATAAAGACGCATGCGTAAGTCTCCTTTTCATTGACTACAGCTCTGCCTTTAATACCATCATTCCAAATAAACTGATTCCTAAGCTCCGGAACCTGGGCCTTAGCACTCAGATCTGCAGCTGGATCTTCAACTTCCTCACAGACAGGACCCAGGCTGTAAAAATAGGGGACAAGCTCTCCTCTACAATCACTCTGAGCACCGGTGCCCCACAAGGCTGTGTACTCAGCCCCCTGCTGTACTCACTGTACACCCATGATTGCATAGCCAAGTTTTCATCGAACTCAGTATATAAGTTTGCTGATGACACAACAATTGTACGCCGTATCTCGAGTAATGATGAGTTTGAGTACAGAGAGGAAATTAAGAACGTGGTAGCATGTTGCGAAGACAATAACCTATCCCTCAATGTCAGCAAGACGAAGGAATTGGTTGTTGACTTCAGAAGGAGTAGCGGACCGCGCGACCAAATTTGCATCGGTGGTGTGCAAGTGGAACAGGTCAAAAGCTTTAAGTTCCTCGGGGTCAATATCACAAATGACCTGACTTGGTCCAACCAAGCAGAGTCCACTGCCAAGAAGGCCCACCAGTGCCCTTACTTCCTGAGAAAGTTAAAGAAATTTGGCCTGTCCCCTAAAACCCTCACTAATTTTTATAGATGCACTATAGAAAGCATTCTTCTAGGGTGCATCACAACCTGGTATGGAAGTTGTCCTGTCCAAGACTGGAAGAAGTTGCAGAAGATCGTGAACACAGCCCAGCACATCACACAAACCAATCTTCCGTCCGTGAACTCACTTTACACCGCACGCTGTCGGAGCAGTGCTGCCAGGATAATCAAGGACACGACCCACCCAGCCAACACACTTTTCGTCCCTCTCCCCTCTGGGAGAAAGCTCAGGAGCCTGAAGACTCGTACGGCCAGATTTGGGAATAGCTTCTTTCCAACTGTGATAAGACTGCTGAACGGGCCGTACCCTCCAAATATCCGGACCTCCGGACCTGCCTCTCGGTTTTTTCTTTGCCCTACCTTACTTTCCCTTTTCTATTTTCTAATTATGTTTTATAATTTAAATTTTTAATATTTACCATTGATTTGTAATCCAGGGAGCACGAAGCGCAGAATCAAATATCGCTGTGATGATTGTATGCTGTAGTATCAATTGTTTGGCGACAATAAAGTGAAGTAAAGTACAGCATAGCTTCGGCCCTTCTAGCCCTTTGAGCCGCACCCCCTAACAACCCTAGAACCCCAGAACCCCAGAAATAATTAATCCTCGATTAACCTTCCCAGTACGTTTGGACAGAGAGGGGAAACCGGAGCACCGAGGAAAAACCTATGCATTGAACAAGGAGGATGTACAAAGACTCCTTACACAGCGGTGCCAGAATTGAACTCCAAACACTGACATCCCCAAGCTGCAATAGCATCACACTAACTCCCATGCTACCGTGGAGCCCAAATATTTATTTAAATAAATAAAATTTATAAGATCATTTGGTGGTCTCATCTTAGTCGCTTGGTCACATTTCATGGCTGATTTTCCGTTCTGTTAGCAGGGATGTATTTGGAAATAGGAGAGATGCAGACTGGAATTTTTATATGATATTCATACTTTGCTCTGCTACCTGTTCTATTTGTACCACAATTTTCCTCAGAAGAGCAACTGCATTGCTGTTTACTCTCCGATAATAAAACTATACTATAATTTTACATTTGCATCTATGCAAAGCTTTGTCAATTTTCAATGAATACTTTTGTCTCTTTTTGTTTGGCCATCCTACAGTTTTCACTCTCTCTTTGAGTCTATCTTCTTTGATCTTAGTTTATTCAGTGCCTCTCCAACATTCCATCCCACATTATTACCTTTTCCAACTCAAGGGGTAGCCATGGACACCCGCATGGGCGCCAGCTGTGCCTGCCTTTTGTTGGTTACATAGAACAGCCCATATTCCAAGCCTTCCCTGGTTATGTCCCCCAACACTTCTCGCACTACACTGACGACTGCATTGATGTTGCTCATGCACCGCTACTGAGCTCGTCAATTGCATCAACTTTGCCTCCAACTTCCACCCTGCCCTTAAATTCACGGTCCAGTTCTGATACCTCCCTTCCCTTTCTCAGTCGCTCTGTCTTCATCTCTGGATGCAAGCTATCTAGTGACATCTTTTATAAACCTGATGATTCCCAGGGCTATCTTGAGTTACCTCTTCCCGCACTGAAAAATTGTTATTCCCTTTTCTCAGTTCCTTCGCCCCATCTGTTCCCTGGGTAAGGCTTTCCTTTCCAGGACAGTCAGAGGAGCCGTCTTTCTTCAGAGAATGGGGTTCCCTTCCTCTCCCATTGATGATGCCCTTAGCCGCATCATATCCATTTCCCAGACATCCACACTCACCCCATCTCCCTGCCGCCTTATCAGGGATAGAGTTTCTCTTGTCCTTACCTACACCTACCACCCATGATTCTCCACATCCAACACATCATTCCATCATTCTCCACAACTTCACCATCTTCAACGGGATCCTACCAACATGCACATCTTTAAAACCTCTCACACTTCACTTCCGGCGGGGCGGGGGGGGGGGTGCGCGGGTTTAAACTAGATACGCAGGGGGAGGGGAACCAGAGTGTTAGAGCAGATACTGAGGTGGAGGAGGATAAAGGTCACGCGAGAACTGCAAGTGTAGTGCATAGAGTAAAGCCAGAACTAACATATAGAGAGGCTTTGAGGAAAGAGAAGCAGAAAAAAGGGTGTAAAGGTAGTAAGGCAGAAGGGCTAAAGTGTGTGTACTTCAATGCAAGAAGCATCAGGAACAAAGGTGATGAACTGAGAGCTTGGATACATACATGGAATTATGATATAGTGGCCATTACAGAGACCTGTCTGGCACTAGGGCAGGAATGGATTATCAATATTCCTGGATTTCAGTGCTTTAAAAGGGATAGCAAGGGGGGGAAGGGAGGAGGGGTGGCATTACTGGTCAAGGATACTATTACAGCTACAGAAAGGGTGGGTAATGTAGCAGGATCCTCTTTTGAGTCAGTATGGGTAGAAGTCAGGAACAGGAATGGAGCAGTTACTTTATTGGGAGTATTCTATAGGCCCCCTGGTAACAGCAGAGATACCGAGGAGCAGATTGGGAGGCAGATTTTGGAAAGGTGCAAAAATAACAGGGTTGTTATCATGGGTGACTTTAACTTCCCTAATATTGATTGGCATCTGATTAGATCCAATGGTTTAGATGGGGCAGAGTTTGTTAAGTGTGTCCAGGATGGATTCTTATCACAGTATGTTGACAGGCCAACTATGAGAATGCCATACTAGATCTAGTATTAGGTAACGAACCGGGTCAGGTCACAGATCTCTCAGTGGGTGAGCATCTGGGGGACAGTGACCACTGCTCCCTGGCCTTTAACATTATCATGGAAAAGGATAGAATCAGAGAGGACAGGAAAATTTTTAATTGGGGAAGGGCAAATTATGAGGCTATAAGGCTAGAACTTGCGGGTGTGAATTGGGATGATGTTTTTGCAGCGAAATGTACTATGGACATGTGGTCGATGTTTAGGGATCTCTTGCTGGATGTTAGAGATAAATTTGTCCCGGTGAGGAAGATAAAGAATGGTAGGGTGAAGGAACCATGGGTGACAAGTGAGGTGGAAAATCTCGTCAGGTGGAAAATCTCATCAGGTGGAAGAAGGCATCATACATGAGGTTTAGGAAGCGAGGAACAGATGAGTCTATTGAGGATTATAGGGTGGCAAGAAAGGAGCTTAAGAAGGGGCTGAGGAGAGCAAGAAGGGGGCATGAGAAGGACTTGGCGAGTAGGGTAAAGGAAAACCCCAAGGCATTCTTCAATTATGTGAAGAACAAAAGAATGACAGGAGTGAAGGTAGGACCGATTAGAGATAAAGGTGGGACGTATACAAGATATTAAGAGGAATAGATAGAGTGGACAGCCAACGTCTCTTCCCCAGGGCACTAGTGCTCAGTACAAGAGGACATGGCTTTAAGGTAAGGGGTGGGAAGTTCAAGGGAGATATTAGAGGAAGGTTTTTTACTCAGAGAGTGGTTGGTGCGTGGAATACACTGCCTGAGTTAGTGGTGGAGGCAGATACACTAGTGAAATTTAAGAGACTACTAGATAGGTATATGGAGGAATTTAAGTTGGGGGGTTATATGGGAGGCAGGGCTTAAGGGTCGGCACAACATTGTGGGCTGAAGGGCATGTTCTGTGCTGTATTATTCTATGTTCTATGTTTACACAGGAATCACTCCCTTTGTGATTCCCTTGTCCATCCATCCCCACTAATCTCTCTCCTGGAACATATTCCTGCAAGTGACAGAAATGCTACATTCACCTCCGCCTTTACCTCCATTAGAGGGTCTAAACAGTCCTTCCAGATTCCTTCTAGTCACTTCACTTGTGAATCTGTTGGAGTTGTGTTCTCAATGCAGCCTCCTCTGCATTGGGGAAACCCAACATAAAGTGGGAGACTGCTTTTTTGAACACCTCTGCTCCATCTGTCCAATTTGGAATTTGCCAGTGGTCAGCCATTTTAATTCCTATCCTCATTCCCGTTCTGACATGTTGGCCCATGGCCTCCTCCTTTGTTATGATGAAGCCACCCTCAGGGTGAATGATCAATACTTCATATTCCATCTAGGTAGCCTCCACCCTGATGGCATGAGCATCAATTTCTCCTTCTGGTAATAATTTTTACCTCCCACTTCCCTCATCTTTTATTCCCCATTCTGGCCTCTTACCTCTTCTCCTCACCTGCCTATCACCTCCCTTGATGCCCCTCTTTCTCAGGGTCCACTTTCCTCTTCTCTCAGATTCCTCCTTCTCCAGCCTTTTACCATTCCTACCCACCTGGTGTCATCTATCACCTTTGAGCTCATCTTCCTTCCCCTCCCCTCAACTGTTTTTTTCTAGTACCTTTCCCCTTCCTTTCCAGTACTGAAGAAGGGTTTCAGCCAGAAATGTCGGCTATTTATTCATTTCCATAGATGTTGCTTGACCCCCTGGATTCCTCCAGCATTTTGTGTCTGTTGCTCTTTGTTTCCCTTCTGTTTCTCTTCTGTGTGCTGCTCTTGGCAACATAATTCTAAATCACATCTGTTCACCGCACAACTGCCACACTTAACCACTATGATATTCCTAAATTGCTGGCTATCTTTCTTATTCCACATCTGCAAAGTTGAAATCATCCAGCATTCTCGTTCCCATGTCCTAAGTTACACCAACCCCTATTCAACCCTTCACTAAACCTCTCGTTTATTCAATTCCATTGTCTCCATATTTTAAAAACCTCAATTTTAAAATTGTCATCCTTGTTTTCAAATTTCTCCACAACCCATTTCATCCATTTCCTCTTCTAGTCTTACATATTTGGAAACACCAGACTGCAGTTCCTCCTCTGGGCTTGCAAATGCTGTGAACAGCAGAGGCTGCAGATTCCAGAAGCAAAAGATAAGCTCTGGAAGAACTTCTTAGCCTGTACAGATGCTGCTTCGCCCACTGAGTTCTTCTGGTGGTTTATTTTTTGCTGCACAAATGGTTTTATTATCCTCAGATTTACTTCACACACTACAGTATTCTGCATGACCAATGGAGCAGTCTTGCCTCCAGCACTAACATTGGCTTCTAATAGGTCTACTACAATGCTCCCACCTGACTTTATCTGTGAAAATCTTTCCCTCCATCTCCGGCCCCTCCTGGAACTCAGAAGGCCAGCAATATGTCAGATGCATCTTAATGTTTATCTTTATGTCTGCCTTTGACACCGACTCAGAACGTATTCTGATTTCTTTTTTTAAGGAAAGCTTCAATATCTGTTGCATTTAAGTGGTTAATCAGCCTTTCTACAAATGTGTGTTCTATGATAACCAAGAAAAGGAACACAGAAATAATCTGTCTAGAAACTGAAGTTTATGAATGCCAGAAGTCAAACTAAAAGCTAGGCTTCAAAAACCATTTTCCTTGTCAGGCAATGGAAAACAGGACCAAAGACACAGCTGTCACGCCTGTGGCCCTTTCTCTTCAAAGGTGGAAAATTAGATAGCTTAATGAATGAATTGCTATCAGTGTCCATTGACACATCTTCATGCTGCCACCCACCCTTTTTCACTCTATGTTCACATTTTAGAATTTTCACCTCTATTTTGTTTTATTTTTTGCTGGATCATTCCTCTTTTCTGTGCCCTCTTGATTACTTTGACAGTGTACCCTTTGGTTCGCTTAAAGAGGATCGACATCTTTGAAAATCTTTAACTTATTTACAGAGGTGCTATAGCATGGAAATTTTCTCTACCTATGGCATGGAGGGCATGGAAATTTTCTCTACCTATGGCATGGAGGGCATGGAAATTTTCTCTACCTATGGCATGGAGGGCATGGAAATTTTCTCGATCTATGGCATGGAGGGCATGGAAATTTTCTCTATGGCATGGAGAGCATGGAGATTTTCTCTATCTATGGCATGGAGGGCATGGAGATTTTCTCTATCTATGGCATGGAGGGCATGGAGATTTTCTCGATCTATGGCATGGAGAGCATGGAGATTTTCTCTATCTATGGCATGGAGGGCATGGAGATTTTCTCGATCTATGGCATGGAGAGCATGGAAGTTTTCTCTATCTATGTGCCTGTGATGCTGCTGCAAGCAAGTTTTTCATGGTCCCTGTACCTCTCTGTACCTGTGTACATGATAATAAACACATTGTTCCATCGCATTGTAGTAATAATCAAGATTACGTTCTCAACACGAATGGCTAAAAAGCATATCCAGCAGAAATAAATATCAATAACCTTATTAAGTATATTACTGTGTACTTTGATTCAAGGAACGTGGCTATCCCCAGCTATTTCGGACACAGTGCTGCAGTTCGATGGCTTCACCATTCACTGTAAAGACAGGTCAGTTCAGTCTTTTAAAATCAGGGGAGGTGGCGTATGCTTTATAATTAACTCATCGTAGTGCACAGACACCGTGGTTCCATCTCAGGCCTGCTCACCCAACCTGGAATATCTGATGGTCAACTGTCGTCCACCATCCAAGGGAGTTTTCCGCCACCATCCTGGTAGCAGTGTATATTGCTCCTCAGGCTAACATCAGAGAGGTACTGGGAGAGCTAACTTCCATAATCAGCAGGCAGAAAACTGTGACCCTGATGCTTTCCTTATCATTGTGGGGGGATTTCAACCAGGCTAGCTTGAAGAAGTCTCTGAACAGCTACCAACATATCAGCTGTGGAACTAGAGGAGCCAACACATTTGACCACTGTTGTACCACCATTCAGAGTACTCACTGTGCCATCCCATGCCCACCGTTTGGAAAGTCTGATCACCTGCCTGTACTTCTACTCCTAGCGCATAGGCCGAGACTAAAGACCACAACCCCAGTGCTCAGGACCAAGGAAGTATAGTCAAGGGAAGCAGCCGAGCACTTAGAGAATTGCTTTGGACTGAACAATATTGAGAGATTCATCTTTGAGTCAGAATGAGTATGCCACAGTTACCACCAACCTTATTAAAACCTGTCTGGATGAATGTGTGCCTTTGAGAACATATTGGACATACCCAAACCAAAAGCCATGGATGAACCAAGAAATTCATAGTCTGCTGAGGGCTGGATCTGTGGCATTCAGGACCAGTGATCCAGAACTATACAAGAAAACCAGCTACAACCCACGGAAGCCATCTTAAGAACGAGAAAACAATTTCAATTGAAGTTGGAAATGTAATCAAATGCATTTCAGCTTTGGCAAGGTTTGAAGGCCATTACTTCCTACAAAGCAAAACCTAACATCATGAATGGCAGTGATCCTTCACTTCTAGATGAGCTCAATATGTTTTATGCATGCTTTGAAAGGGAGAATAAAATTACATCTATGTGAATTCCTGCAGCATCTGATGATCTTGTGATCTCTATCTCAGAGGCCGACGTCAAAACATCTTTCAATCTTTCAAGAGAGTGAACGCATCTGGCCCTGATGGTGTACCCGATAGGGCTCTGAAAACTTGTGTCAACCAATTGGTGGGAGCGTTCAAGGACATCTTCAATCTCTTACTGCTTCACTTGGAGTTTCCCACCAGCATCAGAAGAGAAACATTCAACAAGAAGAGCAGGGTGAACTGCCTCAATGATTATAACCATATAATCATATAACAATTACAGCACGGAAACAGGCCATCTCGGCCCTTCTAATCTGTGCCAAGCTCTTACCCTCACCTAGTCCCACCGATTTGCACTCCTCCCATAACCCTCCAATCCTTTCCTGTCCATATATCTATCCAATTTAACTTTAAACGACAACATCGAACCTGCCTCAACCACTTCTGCTGGAAGCTCATTCCACACAGCTACCACTCTCAGAGTAAAGATGTTCCCCCTCATATTACCCCTAAACTTTTGCCCTTTAACTCTCAACTCATGTCCTCTTGTTTGAATCTCCCCCACTCTCAATGGAAAAAGCCTATCCACATCAACTCTGTCTATCCCCCTCATAATTTTAAATACCTCTATCATTCCCCCTCGACCTTCTACTCTCCAAAGAATAAAGACCCAACTTGTTCAACCTTTCTCTGTAACTTAGGAGATGAAACCCAGGCAACATTCTAGTAAATCTCCTCTGTGCTCTCTCAGTTATCACCCAGTAGCACTCTGGACTGGGTTTTGAGCAATGAGGAAGGGTTAATTAGCGATCTTGTCGTGAGAGGCCCCTTGGGTAAGAGTGACCATAATATGGTGGAATTCTTCATTAACATGGAGAGTGACGTAGTTAATTCAGAAACAAAGGTTCTGAACTTAAAGAGGGGTAACTTTGAAGGTATGAGACATGAATTAGCTAAGATAGACTGGCAAATGACACTTCAAGGATTGACGGTGGATATGCAATGGCAGGCATTTAAAGGTTGCATGGATGAACTACAACAATTGTTCATCCCAGTTTGGCAAAAGAATAAATCAAGGAAGGTAGTGCACCCGTGGCTGACAAGAGAAATTAGGGATAGTATCAATTCCAAAGAAGTAGCATACAAATTAGCCAGAGAAAGTGGCTCACCTGAGGACTGGGAGAAATTCAGAGTTCAGCAGAGGAGGACAAAGGGCTTAATTAGGAAGGGGAAAAAAGATTATGAGAGAAAACTGGCAGAGAACATAAAAACGGACTGTAAAAGCTTTTATAGATATGTAAAAAGGAAAAGACTGATAAAGACAAATGTAGGTCCCCTGCAAACAGAAACAGGTGAATTGATTATGGGGAGCAAGGACATGGCAGACCAATTGAATAATTACTTTGGTTCTGTCTTCACTAAGGAGGACATAAATAATCTTCCAGAAATAGTAAGGGACAGAGGGTCCAGTGAGATGGAGGAACTGAGCGAAATACTTGTTAGTAGGGAAGTGGTGTTAGGTAAATTGAAGGGATTGAAGGCAGATAAATCCCCAGGGCCAGATGGTCTGCATCCCAGAGTGCTTAAGGAAGTGGCCCAAGAAATAGTGGATGCATTAGTGATAATTTTTCAAAACTCGTTAGATTCTGGATTAGTTCCTGAGGATTGGAGGGTGGCTAATGTAACCCCACTTTTTAAAAAAGGAGGGAGAGAGAAACCGGGGAATTATAGGCCGGTTAGCCTAACGTCGGTGGTGGGGAAACTGCTGGAGTCAGTTATCAAGGATGTGATAACAGCACATTTGGAAAGCAGTGAAATGATCGGACAAAGTCAGCATGGATTTGTGAAAGGAAAATCATGTCTGACGAATCTCATAGAATTTTTTGAGGATGTAACTAGTAGAGTGGATAGGGGAGAACCAGTGGATGTGGTATATTTGGATTTTCAAAAGGCTTTTGACAAGGTCCCACATAGGAGATTAGTGTGCAAACTTAAAGCACACGGTATTGGGGGTAAGGTATTGGTGTGGGTGGAGAATTGGTTAGCAGACAGGAAGCAAAGAGTGGGAATAAACGGGACCTTTTCAGAATGGCAGGCGGTGACTAGTGGGATACCGCAAGGCTCAGTGCTGGGACCCCAGTTGTTTACAATATATATTAATGACTTGGATGAGGGAATTAAATGCAGCATCTCCAAGTTTGCGGATGACACAAAGCTGGGTGGCAGTGTTAACAGTGAGGAGGATGCTAAGAGGATGCAGGGTGACTTGGATAGGTTGGGTGAGTGGGCAAACTCATGGCAGATGCAATTTAATGTGGATAAATGTGAAGTTATCCACTTTGGTGGCAAAAATAGGAAAACAGATTATTATCTGAATGGTGGCCGATTAGGAAAAGGGGAGGTGCAACGAGACCTGGGTGTCATTATACACCAGTCATTGAAAGTGGGCATGCAGGTACAGCAGGCGGTGAAAAAGGCGAACGGTATGCTGGCATTTATAGCGAGAGGATTCGAGTACAGGAGCAGGGAGGTACTACTGCAGTTGTACAAGGCCTTGGTGAGACCACACCTGGAGTATTGTGTGCAGTTTTGGTCCCCTAATCTGAGGAAAGACATCTTTGCCATAGAGGGAGTACAAAGAAGGTTCACCAGATTGATTCCTGGGATGGCAGGTCTTTCATATGAAGAAAGACTGGATGAACTGGGCTTGTACTCGTTGGAATTTAGAAGATTGAGGGGGGATCTGATTGAAACGTATAAGATCCTAAAGGGATTGGACAGGCTAGATGCGGGAAGATTGTTCCCGATGTTGGGGAGGTCTAGAACGAGGGGTCACAGTTTGAGGATAGAGGGGAAGCCTTTTAGGACCGAGGTTAGGAAAAACTTCTTCACACAGAGAGTGGTGAATCTGTGGAATTCTCTGCCACAGGAAACAGTTGAGGCCAGTTCATTGGCTATATTTAAGAGGGAGTTAGATATGGCCCTTGTGGCTAAAGAGATCAGGGGGTATGGAGAGAAAGCAGGTACAGGGTTCTGAGTTGGATGATCAACCATGATCATATTGAATGCCGGTGCAGGCTCGAAGGGCCGAATGGCCTACTCCTGCACCTATTTTCTATGTTTCTATGTTTCTATATCTACTATGATGGAGTGCTTTGAAAGGTTTGTCATGGCCAGAATCAACTCTTGCCTAAGCAAGGACCTGGACCTGTTGCAATTTGCCTTTTGCCACAATAGGTGTACAGTGAAATCTCAAATGGATCTCCACTTGGCCTTGGTCCACATAATACTTATGTTAGGCTGCTGTTTACTGAATACACCTCAGCATTAAACACAGTCATATCCTCAGTTCCAATCAAAAATCTCAAAAACTTGGGCCTCTGCAAGTGGATCTTTAGCTACTTCTTCGGGAGACTACATTCTGTGCAGATCAGAAATAACATCTCCTGCTCATTGACAATCAGTTCTGGTGCATCTCAAAAATATGTGCTTAGTCCACTGTTCCACTCTCTACACCTACAACTGTGTGGTTAGGCACAGCTCAGATGCCATCTACACATTTGCCAGTGACACAACGATTGTTGGCAGAGTATCCGATGATCATGAGGAGAAGTATAGGAGTGAGATAGATCAGCTGGTTGAGTGGTGTCACAGCAACGATCTTGCATTCATCGTCAGTAAGATTAAGGAATTGACTGTGGAATTCAGGAAGGGGAAGTCAAGGGAGCACATGCTAGTCATCGTCAAGGGATCAGAAGTGGAAAGGTTGAGCTTCAAGTTCCTGTGTATCAACATCTCTGCAGATCTATCCATTTGCTCAACATAATGATGCAGTTGCAAAAAAGGCACAACAGTGGCTATATTTCATTAGGGATTGGTATGTCACTAAAGACACTCACAAATTTCTACAGATGTACTGTGGATACCATACTAACCGGTTGCATCACTGTCTGGTATGGAGGGACCATATTCTGATCCTAATTAACTTCTTTAATAAGAAGAGGTAACCTCTATCAAATAACACATTCAGATCTAAAATTTTCCAAATTCCATCTATGTAACCATAATATTTTAAAATCATTCATTGAAAGTTATATTTATCCATTTCCATATAACCATACAACAATTACAGCACGGAAACAGGATTTCACCTGCCAAAATCGTATTTACCTTCATATTGACACCAGCTCCTTTATCTTGAGAACTTCCTTCAACTCTCCCTCTCCAGCTATACTCAGAATCAGGTTTATTTTCTCTGATATACTGTAGGTTGTGAAATTGGTCTTTTTGCAGCAGCCTACAGTGCAAAACATAATATACTGTATATATGAATGACAATAAGGTAAATACTGTATTAAAAAATAGTGTAAACAGCAAAAATAACAAGATGGCTATAACAAGGCTCATGGGTACATTGACCATTCAGTAGTATGGCAGAGGGGAAGAAGCTGTTCCTAAAATGTTGAGTATGCGTCTTCAAGCCCTTGTGCCTCCTCTCTGATGATCGAAATAAGAAAAGGTCATGTTTTGATTAGTAGGGGTCCTTAATGAGGGATGCCACCTTTTTTAAGACATCACCTTTTGAAGATGTCCCCAAAGTTGGAGAAGTTAGTGCCCATGATGGAGCTGGCTGAACTTACAACCCTCTGCATCTTCTTCTGATCCTGTGATGCCAGACAGTGATGCAGTCAGTTAGAATGCTCTCCATCGTATATCTGTACAAACTTGCCTGAGTCTTCGGTGACATACCAAACTTCCTCAAATGGCCCCTACTCTTTCAAAACTTTGTAGTTTTCTTGTTGTTCACTTCTTCTTTCTCCCCCGGTGTCAAGTGCCTTAACACACCTCCCTACGCATGGGATGTTGTATGGAAATAAAAACTATTGCTGCAAGAAAACAATTTTAATTTAGGAGAATAAGTGTTTACAGATGTACAGTAATTTAATTGAAAAGGTACCATTTCAGAGGGATGGAAACTGCATATAATCTCCTCCTCAAATTTCAAAGCAATTTCCTGTGCAGAAAAATTATTTAGTTAGAATTTCTAACTGAGCACTTTAAAACACACAGCAAATGTAAAACTAAGCGTTAATTAAATTTGAATTATCAGATAACATATATTAAGCAAATTTGAATTAAAAAGTCAATCATGCATGTATTAGCCTTGTGTCTCTTCACATTTTGAATACCAAACAAAAACACTAATTTGAAATTAGTAATTAAGCATAATTACATTAAAATTTAATATATTCAGAGAGCACAGTTTTACTTAGAAAGTGGAAGTTGCTGCTATACGAATACCTGAAGAGAATATTATTGATACATTTCATGAACCAGATAAATAGGTGATAGAATAAAAAAGAGAAGGATATGGAATTAAAGTGAGGAAGTGAAGGAATGTAGGCTTAGTGTGGGACTAGTGTAAGTGGGTGCTTTATGATTGGCAGGGAGATGCTGAGCTGAAGAATCTGTTTTTGCAGGATCACCAGACTCAAAAACAATTACTTTCCCCAGCAAGTATGACTGATCAACACCTCCAACTAACCTAGCCCACCACCACTACTTTATCATTTCCTGTCAGAGTCAGCTTATGTACAGACACTCATAGCATCACTCCATGTATAATCAATCTATGTAGATAAGTTATGTATTTATTTAGCGATACAATGTGGAGTTGGCCCTTCTGGCCCTTCGAACCATGCTGTCCCAGCAACCCCCTACAATTCTGATTAAACCTAACCTAATCCTGGGACAAATTACAATGACCCATAGGGGATTCTAGGACAGGAGGGTATGACTTCAGGCTGGAAGGATGTCCTTTTAGAACTGAGATGTGGAGAAATTACTTTATACAGAGTTGTGGTAAATCTGTGGAATTTGTTGCCATGAGTGGCTGTGGAGACTAAGTCATTTGGTTTATTTAAGCGGAGATAGATAGGTTCTTGATTAGCCAGCGCATAAAAGGCTATATGGTGAAAGCAGGGGAGTGGAGATGAATGGAAGAATTGGATCAGCCCATGATAGAATGGTGGAGTATACTCAATGGGCTGAATGGCCTACCTCTGCTCCTATATCTTATGGTCTCATGGTCTTAAGGAGCTTTTAACCTACTCGGTACTTCTTTGGACTGTGGGCAGAAACTGGAAAATCCATGCATCCCACAAGGAGAACTACAGATTCCTTACAGAATGGCGCTGGAATTGAACTCCGAACTCCAGGATGTCTGGAGCTGTAATAGCATCATGCTACGCTACCATGGCACACACGTATTTATATTTATTGTGTTTTTTTAAAATTATTCTGTTCTTCATCTTAGTTTACTTTTACATGCAGCATCAGATTCAGAGTAAGAATTACTCTGTACTCCTCTACACTAGTCTACTGGAAATGACATTAAACAATCCTGAATCCTGAATCTTAAAAATCTCATGCTGTTATCTCTATGACTCTATGTAAAAAAAAAACAACTCTGGCATAGATAGCTGGGTAAATGAGCTGCAAATTTAAAATAATATTTCATTTACCTCCAGATTAATCTGTTACCTTGGAAAAGTTAAATTTTAATTTATTGTGAAAACCTGTCAAGGATAAATGAATATTTACAAACTGTAGAAGATAGCTGGAAAACATGAGGAACTCTGAAGACCAAGAAATTATGAGGGAGAATTTTGTAATTACAAAGTGCAGTTGCAATGCAGTGCAAAAGACCATTGACCTACAGTACAATAAGAATGATGCTGGGAATGTCTTATATATCTTGTGTTGGACACATTTTATTTTTTGGAAACATATTTCATGTTCTGATGAGCTGGGGGTTTTTTTTGGTCTTATCTACAACTGAAACAATTTATGAATCTACAGCCAATCATTGTGTGTTTTATGTTTGCACCTCACAGTTTATTATACATTATGATATTATGATATAATTGTAGAAAAGCTTTACATAAAATGGCAATCTTGATCCGGATAACTTGATGAAATCCTTGTCTTTTAGATTAAATTAAAATACAATCCCAGTTATGTTTATATATCGCTGATATATCTTACATGTGGCAAAATATTTATGATGCCTTAAATGTTCATTTTGGGAAAGTACTTATTTTGGGATACAGTAGCTTAGTGGATGTTATTGGAAAAGTATCTGGAGGTCCTGATGATTGATCTGGAGACATGGGTTCAAAATGTTCTGTAGCAGATGAGGAATTGAAATTTAGTTAATTAATTAGATAGGAATCAAAAGCCTGAATGAGTAACAGTGATCATAAAAGTTAAGTTGTAAAAGTCCATCCTGTTCACTCAATTCCTTCAAAGCAGGAAAACTGCTGTCTGATCCTAATGTAAATTCTTGAAGTAGTTTACTCCACCACTCAGTTCAGGAGCAATTTGGAATGGACCATAAATGCTCACATCCAATGAATGAACAATTTCAAAACTTAGTTCCTTTGAATAGTTTGTTTTCAAAATTATTATCAAAACATGCTCAATATAGTTGCTTTTACATGGAAATTGGATAAATGCCGATTGGTCCCCTTTTATTAATGGGTGGGCAATTGAATTGTAAACCTGACAGTAAATTACATGCAGAAATCACTTTATTGAGTTTAATCATTTTAAAATGACCACTCCAATGATAGCTAATATGTTTGCACTTAGTTAAACAAATTAAATGATATATTGGCCAAAACCTACTTATTCAAAGTTCAAACAAATGCCAGTACTTTAAAGCACTCTCCTTCCCTTGTATGAATAACCTCTAACTCTGAATGGGAGGTCAGGGCTGTGTTTTTTTTATGCTTATCTCCCAAGTTTCTCAGAATGGGTCTTTAAATATATATGCACATTTCCTGTCAAGTAATGTACTTTCTTGCATTAACTTCTTAACATTGACTTTGAGAAAATAGCAGCAATAATAGATACACTGTTCCCTACTTGTCTTAATCACCTGCTCAGTCATAATCCATTTTTTCATTAACTCTCATTGGGTTTAGTAATGGCATAAATAAATGGTTCTGCTGCATTTAAGACTGTTCATCGATTTTTTTTATCTATCTTGGTACATTCTGTTAAACAAGGTTACTTTGTGATTTAACATAAACCAACTTCTGTGAAGCATTTTTTCTTTTATTGGTTTTGTAATATGATAACTAGATGGATATTATTAATGCAGTTAGTCAATCAAGGCAAGTTGGACCATCCAATTTTTAAGAGTGACATGGAATTTTCAAAAAAATTAGGAGATTTCCTGCAGTCGAAACAGAGATTCATTCTTCACACTGAATCCTAAAGCAACAGCAGTGCCAGCTCTCACTTACTGAGGAATGAAGAGACTGCATTCAATAACCTCATGGCTTCCTGCTCTGATTTAATGCTGCAACTTAAGTTATTGCTCAACCAGACATTGCACTTCCTACTGTCGTCAATAAACAGTTTAACTCTGTTGCTGAGCATCTTCAGCATTAAAGGGGTCCTCTTTATACACGCTAAGCTAGCGACAGTCTCAACCAGACCTTAAGCATCTTTAATGTGTAGTGCATTTGGCAAAAAAAAAGTTTTAATAGAGATTTCTGCACTAATAGAGTCAGCAGTAAATTAATTTCATTTTCAGTTATCCATGCAGGAAAATATGATTTAGGTGGCATTTTATGGAGATAATAGATTTTTTAAGGCAGCTCTTTTACATTTGCTGAGGCTGCTTCTCTTTAACATTAACCTAAAACTGTTCATTATACTTAACCTGTGCTTTAGATCAATCACAAATTTGGTTGAATTTATGGTGATTTGCCAAATAAATAATTCATTTTAAGTATTAACACATAAGAATTATGAAAACATTAATTTAAACACCCGAGTTATCCAAATTAAGCAACTTTGACTCATTAAAACGCCTGCTGTTGGAACCTTAACTTGTTTTTAGAGCTGAAAATGAAAAAAAAACTGGAGCAGATAGTAGAAATTGGAAATAAAAACCAAACAAAAATGTTGGAAAGCTCATAAGGTCAGACAGCTGAGTTTTTCCAGCATTTTCTGTGTTCTATTTTATTTTGCTTTAGAGATATCTGCTTTGTAACTCTGTCCTCATTCAAAATTAGGGGATCGATTTTCTTTTTTATTTATTAAACAGAGTACACGGTCTTGTTAGGGACCGAATAAAATTCAACTTTCAATCCATCTTATGGTCCATGAAAAGCAGTGATTTCTTGTGCAAATAGGCAATCTTCCTGCATCCGGTGGACAGATATCCCTGCAGATGATATTACGAGTGTCAGATGAGCTGTGGTGAACAACGTAAGCTCTGTAAAAATACTTCTGCAGCAGTATTAAAATACATTCCTACATCTGCCTTTGTAGATGAGGTGGAGAAGTGGGTGGGTGGGTGGGGGGGGCGGATCTGGTGTTATAAAATCATAAATAGGCTTCTGAGTAAAAGTAATAGGATTTCCTAATAGAAACCAATTCATTTGGTTGTTTAACACTGTGGATAAATGTCTTAGCTGTAGGGCTGGAAACAAAACAAGAGAAAACAAAGGCCATTTATTGCATGCTTAAACAGGGTAGGAAAAAAGTGAATGAACCTTGCCCACCTTTAACTTAATATGTTACCGCACATGTACTGAAAATATACATGTAAAAGCGGAAATTTAGATTTGTCTATTGCCTTTCATGACCTTAGGGCTTCCCGCAATGTATTCGAATTCTTTACCCTGCAGCTAAGACATATATTCACAGTATGATTCAAGGAATTGTTTAGATATCAGCTTTGAATATACTTTATGGTTAATGAAATGCTTTCTATTTCAGTAGTGGAAATAATCAAACTTTGAACTATGTTATTTCTACATATAATAAAGATACAGATAATTAATTATTAGTTAAAGCTATTTAACAAAGCAATGAAAATGTGATGAACAAGATTCCACAATGAGAAATGTTGTTTCAAATAAAATTCAATGCAATTCCATAAAGTTTAATTGTCATTCAACCATATATGAATATCCATGAATACAGCCAGAAGAAATAGCATCATTCTGGGGCCAAGGTGCAAAACACAGTACAGCTTGAGGTCTAGCCCTCGCATATACAAGATAACAAGCAACTATAGAATATCAGTAAATGAATTGGTTTTAGTTATGTTGGCTCAGATATACTGTGCACAAACTGTTCTTCTTCATGTATCATCACAAAATGGTTAACAGTTCCCGGAGATGGAAGAGTAGAAAAGTAGTTTAAACTTTGCCTGAAAGGCAGCATATTAAAAAAAAACTGTCAGCCAACATTATATGAAATGTGTCTGGAGCTCAGCTTGTAATCAGACACAAGGTCAGCTGATCCATAGCTAACACCTACTAAATGGGTGCAGAATCAAAGCAGAATTATGCTCAGTTGCCAGAACTTTATTCTGAATAATATTTTGTCTTATATCTAGACTTGCTCCTGAAAGTCCTTGCACATGATTGGATGCTGTGTGACTTGTGGCTTCTCTGGTCCGATATGGATTCAAAATACTTGTATGTGTTATCCCAATTATACAAAAATCTCATTGATGGACAGGGCAATTTTAAGAACTTTATATTTACACAGCATTTTTAACATAAAAACTGCCAAAAGTGATTCAAAGTCCAACATACGGAGGAAAGTGTCTGTCCAAGGCAAGCTTCCTGAGATCACCCTTGGCCTTCAAAGTATGTTGAATTTACCCTTCACAATCCTACAGGCAGGCACTTTTAGGTAGCACAAGCAGAAATCTCTACTGCAGGGATTTCCATTCTTTTTTATTCCACAGACCCCTACCATTAACCGAGGGATTCATGGACCCCAGGTTGGGTACCTCTGCTTTAGTGGAAGTATCTCTAGGGAAGGAGGTCTTCTGCACTGTAATGGGGTCATGTAGGTAAAATAAGTAAAACTGTTCATTTGCAAAACCATGGCACCTGATTTAGCCAGAATTATCAAGGCATTAAAACACCCTCCGCATTCTTCAGACATTAATTTCAAATATATTTAAAACAAATAAAATAAATCAAAACAAAAGAAACAGATTAAGATGAAAACTGTTAATATACCAAAGGGTTAATATTTAAACTTCTAAACAGATTGAAATATATTTAAGCATCTTCAAATAATTTTAAAAATCTAATCTAACATTCCAATAGATATTGAAATAAGGTTTGCAAAAATTAAGAGCGGTTTAACACTAAGAATCCATTGTCTTTTAAACGTTATATTACATTGTTTTATATTAAATTAATGCCTTTTGACATTAAGAAGTAGCTATCTGAACATCTTAGTCATGCTTTTCCATTTACATCAAAGGCTAATCACCAGGAATTTAGCCCAATTTCCAACTCCTTTCCTTCACCCCATTAGGAGTTGAGCATTGGAATTCAGCCTACTGCCCAGGAGTGAGACACTGTCAGCAACTTCCAACTTCTGCATTCACACATAAAAAAGGCAGGAGTTCCTGTCACTTACGTGGGGGTAAAAGCAGCAAACTCTGTCAAATTCCTGGCATTTCCCTGTTAAATCATAGCCAATAATAATGGATTCTGAGTCAGGAAGGAAGTAATTAGGAGGAGCAACCAAAGGTTATGTCAGAGTGGGAGAATTTGATGGACAGTGTTAATGGGGGCCAGAGAGATTTGGTGGAAATTCCAAAGCATCAGGTAAAGTCAGTTAATGAAATTCCCAGTCTGACGCAAAAGAGTTCAGAAGAAAGGATGGAAGGTAGAACTCAAGAAAACCTACAGAATGATTTTTTTAAATATAAAGATTTTAAAGTTATGGAAGTCACCATTGAGGAGATAGGGCAAGAGCAGATAGAATTGAGTGCTACTTAATATGTATGAGGTAAGGGCAAAGTGTTTGATCCATTGGAGCTTACAGAGAGTGGGGCATGAGAAGCCTGCCTGAGGACTATTCAGAAAGTCACATTTAGAAATAATAACAATCAAACTTTTGTTGGTTAAGGAGAAATTTGTGTTGCAAAGGTGAATGTAATATAAGGTATAAAGCACAACATATGGCCATGCAGGCCACCAAGTCTGTGAGTGATCTGTTACACCAAAGGGATGGACAAGAATAGAATTGGAGTTTGCAATAGATCTAACATTTCAATGATTCAATGGCTCCATTTAATATCAGAGAATGTATTCAATATATAACCTGAAATTCTTACTCTTCACAGACATCCACAAAAACAGAAGAACTCCAAATAATGAATAACAGTAAATAGATTAGAATCCCAAAGTCCCCTCTTCCCCCTCTTATGCACAAGCAGAAGCAAGACATCAACCCTCCCCTCTCCCCACAATGTACCCTCTAATTTGTAATGACCACTATGCACTAAAATCTAGTGCTAGGCAATCTTTTGCCCAGTGACAACAACCTGTGCGCACTGAATTTTTAAGTAGATGTAAACCTTAAGCTACCCTAAGGATAATAAACTATGAAGTCCAGTTTGTTGTTCATTGTTTAAAAGAAATAAAGTAATAAATGAAATTCATAAATAATATAATTGTGAACGATCATGGAATATACTTAACTTGCCAATGAGGCAGAAGGTGACACACACACACACACACACACACACACACACACACACACACACACACCTTTAGAGGGAACATTGCTCTCCCTCCCTCGTTTATTTCAGCAGGAAGCATTTATCCAGGTCCTTGTGTAGGACAAACAGGTCATCAACATAAAAGTAGCATTCACAAAAAAAAACATACAGTGAACTTAAATCATACACAATTGTTACAAGAAATGGCCACTGGTAAACAAAAATATCTTGACATAATATCTCAGGCAGCAGCTATAGATAAAAAAGAACAGCAGCAACATTTCAGGTTGATGACTCATTTGCCTTGATCAAAGGTTGTCTTACTTCTTTGCTGATGCTCCCTGGCCTATTGAAGATTTCCAGCATTGTCTGTTTTACTGAACTTATGTGATCAGAGCCTTAGCACTTTTCCAATGCAAGTGGAAGACTGATTTATCTAACTTCTGGTAATTGCCCCTCCCCCCACCTTCATCATTCTCATTCCTGTTTTCCTCTCTCACCTCATCTCCTGACCTGCCCATCAACTCCGTCTAGTGCTCCTCTCCATTCCTTTTCTTCCATGGTCTTCTACTCTCTCCTATTAGTTTCCTTCTTCCCCAGTCCTTTATCTCTTCCACCTGTCAATTTCCAACTCTTTACTTCACCCCTCCCCCTCTCCAGGTTTCACCTATCACCCACCACCTTGTACTCCTTCCTCCCCTCACCCCACTTTCTTGCTCTAACTTCTCACCTTTATATCCAGACCTGATAAAGGGTCTCGGCCCAAAACTTTGACTGCTTACTCGTTTCCTTAAATGCTGCCTGGCCTGTTGAGAGTTGTGTACGTTACTTGGAAGATTCATTGTTTTATACAAATGACATGAGGAAGGGTACCACATCATTCACTGGCCTGCAGATATGCTGGGAAGCAAAACTATGAAATTTCATTCCTCTTTTTGTATGAATCATGATTTGCACTTCCTGTCAAATTAGACAGTGTGATAGTGCATGTGACTGGCAAGCTTCAGTAACTCCTATATCTGCACCAATCTGACTATGGCACTGCCAATTAGGGCTCCATGACCCAACTATTACCATGTTACTCATGCTGGTAACCTGCTTGTTCATCCAACCAAGCTATCCATACCATATTTACTCTACATAAAGGAATCATCAGTCAGATGTCTGTTGGAAATGGAGCAGGATTTCATGTCATTGGAACCAAGCTGGATGAAGAGACTTTGCCTAAGTTGTAACTTGAGCCTTTTACCTCTCCCATTGTGGGCCTCAGTCCTTAAGACCATAAGACATAGGAGCAGAATTAGGCCATTCAGCCCATCAACTCTGCTCTGCCCTTCCATCATGGCTGATCCTGGATCCCACTCAACCCCATACACCTGCTTTCTCACCATGTTCTTTGATGCCCGGACCAATCAGCAAATAATCAACTTCTGCTTTAAATATACCCATGGACCTGGCCTCCACTGCAGTCTGTGGCAGAGCATTCCACAGGTTCACTCCTCTCTGGCTAAAATAATTCTTCTTAGATCTGTTTTAAAAGGTTGCCCCCCCCCCCTCAATTTTGAGGCTGTGCCTTCTAGTTCTGGATACCCCCATCATAGGAAACATCCTCTCCACATCCACTCTATCGAGTCCTTTCAACATACAGTAGGTTTCAATGAGACACCGCGCATTCTTCTAACTTGAGTACAAGCCAAAGCAGCCAAAACACTCTTCATATGCTAACCCTTTCATTTGGGAAATCATTCTCATGAACCTCCTCTACACCCTCTCCAATGAAATACATCCTCTCTGAGACATGAGGCCCAGAAAAGTTGACAATACCCCAAGTGCAGACTGAGTATTGTCTTATAAAGACTCAGCATTATCTCCTTGCTTTTATATTCTATTCCCCTTGAAATAAATGCCAACATTGCATTTGCCTTCTTTACCACAGACTCAACCTGTAAATAAACCTTCTGGGAGTCTTGCACAAGGATTCCAAAGTCCCTCTGTGCCTCTGATGCTTGAACCTTCTCCCCATTTAGATGATATTTGTTCCTTTTACCAAAATTCATTATCATACATTTCCCAACACTGTATTCCATCTGCCACTTTTTTGCCCATTCTTCTAATGTGTCTAACTCCTGCTCCAATCACATTACTTCCTCAGCACTACCTACCTCTCCACTTATCTTCATATCATCCACAAACTTTGCCACAAAGCCAACAATTCCATGATCTAAATCATTGACAAACAATATGAAAGTAGTGGTTCCAATACTGACCCCTGAGGAACACCACTAGTCACTGGCAGCCAATCAGAAAAGGCTCCTTTTATTCCCACTCACTGCCTCCTGCCTGTCAGCCATTCCTCTATCCACGCCAGTATCTTTCCTGTAATGCCATGGGATTTTATCTTGTTAAGCAGCCTCATGTGTGGCACTTGTCAAATGCCTTCTGAAAATCCAAGTATATGACATCTATTACCGCTCCTTTTTCCAACCTGCTTGTTAGTTCCTCGAAGAACTCTGAACAAATTTGTCAGGCAAGATGTCCCTTTACAGAAACCATGCTGTGGGAGCGTACTCACCAACTGCATCTCAGTGTGGTATGGCAATTGTCCTGTATCAGACCACAAAACACTCCAGCGTGCGGTGAAAACAGCCCAGCGGATTATCGGCACCCAATTGCCCACCATTGAGAACATCTACCATAAACGCTGCCTGGGCAGGGCGAAAAGTATTGTCAAGGATGCATGTCACCGTAACCATGGACTTTTTACTCTCCTCCCATCCGGTAGGCGCTACAGGAGCCTCCGCTCCCGCACCAGCAGGCACAGGAAGAGCTTCTTCCCTGAGGCTGTGACCCTGCTGAACCTCACATCACAGAGCTAAGCAGTATTGCACCTATATAGCACCATCTCAGTACTTTTATATTTGTGTGCTGTAGCACTTACTTTTTACTCGCAGTTATTTTGTAAATAACACTATTCTTTGCATTTCTGGTCAGATGCTAACTGCATTTCATTGGCTTTGTATCTGTACTCAGCATAATGACAATAAAGTTGAACCTAATCTAATCTAAACCTGGTGGTGTGGAAACTAAGGCTCCTTTACTTCTTTTCTAAGGGCAACAAGAGAGCATGGCCTGGATGATGGGGCTCCTTGCTGATGGATCCTGCTTTCTTGTGGCAGCACTCCCTGTAGATGTGCTCAATGATGGGGTGTTTTTTTTTCCCCCTGTGATGGACTGGGCATTCTGTTAGCTCATTTAACTAACATGCAACAAGTCACATCAGCCCAGCCAGAATATCCTGTAGGTGAGTTCCAGACATACGGATTGCTCACTTTATCTCAGTGCAACTGTCTATGGTATTGGCTTCTGATCTCCCACGCCAGATAAACAGTAACCAGGTCTATCCTTTAACAATACATCTAATGAGATTCTCCAGGATACTGTTGACCAGAGTTGAGCAGCAGCAGAGTAAAATGCATGCAACAGTGCAGAACATTATTGTGTTTACCCGCACTGCCCGGAATCTAATGCTTAGCCTGACAATGCCATTTGGAATCCTGATGTGTGACAGACCAATAAGAGAAATATTAAAGACTACTTTTATTTGTCACAAGTACAGTGAAACATTGGAACATAAAGTGAAGTACATTGTTTGTGTTAATGACCAACACAGTCTAAGATATTCTAGGGGCAGCCACAAGTGTCACCAACACAGTGGACCCACAACGTACTATCTTAACTCATATATCTGTGGAATGCGGGACAAAACCAGAGCACCCAGAGGAAACCCACAAGGTCACGGGAAGAATGTTCAAGCTCCTTACAAACAACCGCAGGAACTGAACCGCAATCTTACTGCAGGCGCTGTGCAACTTACACTATCCACTATGCTATCATGCTGATTAAAAAACATAGTGAAATTCAAAGAAATGTCAATAATTAAGGTGGACGGTATTTAACAATGGCACAGGATTTAACAATGTATGCTAGAGCTACTGGAAAGTGCAATGTATACTACAAAGTGCTGACTTGTTATTCTCACATCCTGCAGTCTAGGGAGAGAAGGGAGAGATTACTCCATGGTAACAAGCTTACAGTTTCACTGGCTTTTGAGCTTGCTATGATTAAGAAATGTCTGAACTGAGGAGAGTTTTGTAGCCAAGAAATGAGAGGGGGCGATGGCACTTTCCGTTTTATCTAACAGGAGAAGATTAGGGAGACCACAGAAACCAGGTGGTCTGTCAACTCTTGGGACAAATGCTACTTGGGACAATTGTGGGGGGGGGTTGCTGGGGCTCGAAGGGGAGAAATTACTCATACTGCATTGCATCTCAATAAGTAAATAAATTAGTATTATGCAGGGGTTTCCAACCTGAGGTTCACAGACCCTCAGTTAATGGTAAGGCTACATGGCATAAAAACATTGGAAGTCCCTGGTATACTGGGTGCTTGATGGCTGAATGTAGATGGTGGATGAATCCACTGATTCCTTGATGTCTCTATGTTCAAAGGAACAAGGGCAACTGATAAAATAAAGAGAGAAAAGAAAAATCATGAAGGGGAAAGGCAGCTGCCAAATTCCTACTTCTAAATTGGTTAAATTCCTGAATTCTCTCATTGGCCACTTTATTAAGTACACCTGCATACCTGCTTGTTAATGCAAATATCTAATCAGCCACTCAATACATGCAAACATGCAGGCATAGGCAAGAGGTTCAGTTGTTGTTCAAAGCAAACATCAGAATGGTGAAGAAGTGTGATCTTAGTGACTTTGACCATAGACTGATTGCTGGTGCCACATGGGGTGGAATCTCAGAAACTGCTGATCTCCTGGATTTTCATGCACAACAGTCTCCAGACTTGACAGAAAATGGTTCAAAAACCAAAAAAAAAAATCCAGTGAGCAGCAGTTCTGTGGGCAAAAATGCCTTGTTAATGAGAGGGGTCAAGGAGAATGGCTAGACTGGTTCAAGCTGACAGGAAGGCAACAATAACTTAAATAACCACACATTACGATAATGGTGTGCACAACAGGTAAAGCCTTGAAGTGGATGAGCTACGGCTGCAGAAGACCGTGAACATACACTCAGTGGCCACTCTATTAGGTAGAGGAGATACCTAATAAAGTAGTCACGGAGTGTATAATATGCTAGAGGATTTTAAAATACTCCCCACAGACAACCACTTAAGACCATTGTCACAGTAAAGATGTCTGATCTCTGCCAATGAAAGAAGTGTTCACTTGACCAGCTGCTCGCCTATTTGGCTGATTGCTGCTTACTATTTGACAACAAAAATACATTGTGTTGACAGACAAATGAATTGGCATGTGACAGAATGGAGTACAAACAAAACGTTCGATGTCGGTCCCCAAGTGATAGCCCTGGTGTTGCAAAGCTAGAAGCTGAGGGCATTGTGCTCACACTCAAAAATAAGATTGGGAATGAGATAACATACCTAAATAGTGATAAAACATTCAACAGCAGATATTTTAAATGTCCAATTGATCATTCTAAGCATTAGAGAGTTGATAAGAACAGCTCAAAACAATTAGTCTGCATTTTGCAAAGATTTACAGGGGCTATCAGAATTTATAAAGTCTGTAAGTGAGTCCCTGAATCCTTGAATATTGTATTTAAAATTACCAGTCAAGCAGACTGAACAATAAAAAGATGCAGGGAATTGGTGTAAAAGACATTATGTAATTTAGCCTGGAGAAGATTCAGTTTTCCCACTCCATTCTGTACTAAATAGTCTGTAAAGCAAGCTTAAAGGAGGAATAGAATCTGCAAGTCTCTGTGAATTTTTAGCACCACAGGTAGATTCCACAGGAGGTTCACTTGGTGATAGAGAGACTGCAAGATGTTACACAGGACTTGATATTTGTCACAACCTCACTTCCTGTTAAAAATAAGTAACCCCATGAACATTGTTGTTCACCACAGTTAACCAAATGTGCATTAGTGAATTATAATCATATAACCATATAACAATTACAGCATGGAAACAGGCCATCTCGGCCCTTCTAGTCTGTGCTGAACTCTTATTCTCACCTAGTCCCACCGACCTGCACTCAGCCCATAACCCTCCATTCCTTTCCAGTCCATATATCTATCCAATTTAACCTTAAATGACAACATCGAACCTGCCTCAACCACTTCTGCTGGAAGCCCGTTCCACACAGCTACCACTCTCTGAGTAAAGAAGTTACCCCTCATGGTACCACTAAACTTTTGCCCTTTAACTCTCAACTCTTGTCCTCTTGTTTGAATCTCCCGTACTCTCAATGGAAAAAGCTTATCCATGTCAACTCTATCTATCTCCCTCATAATTCTAAATACCTCTATCAAGTCCCCCCTCAACCTTCTATGCTTCAAAGAATAAAGACCTAACTTGTTCAACCTTTCTCTGTAACTTAGGAGATGAAACCCAGGCAACATTTTAGTAAATCTCCTCTGTACTCTCTCAATTTTATTGACATCTTTCCTATAATTCGGTGACCAGAACTGTACACAGTACTCCAAATTTGGCCTTACCAATGCCTTATACAATTTCAACATTGCATCCCAACTCCTATACTCAATGCTCTGATTTATAAAGGCCAGCATACCAAAAGCCTTCTTTACCACCCTATCCACATGAGATTCTGCCTTCAGGGAACTATGCACCATTATTCCTAGATCCCTCTGTTCTACTGCATTCTTCAATGCCCTACCATTTACCATGTACGTCCTATTTTGATTAGTCCTACCAAAATATAGCACCTCACATTTATCAGCATTAAACTCCATCTGCCAAATTTCAGCCCACTCTTCTAACTGGTCTAAATCTCTCTGCAAGCTTTGAAAACCTACTTCATTATCCACAACTCCACCTATCTTAGTATCATCTGCATAGTTACTAATCCAATTTACAACCCCATCATCCAGATCATTAAATATATATGACAAACAACATTGGACCCAGTACAGATCCCTGAGGCACACCTCTAGACGCCGTCCTCCATTCTGACACACAGTTATCCACCACCACTCTCTGGCATCTCCCATCCAGCACTGCTGAATCCATTTCACTACTTCGATATTAATGCCTAATGATTGAACCTTCCTAACTAACCTTCCGCGTGGAACCTTATGGAATTAGCTACAATAGTTATTATTAATCTTAGACAAATCAGTATATACAAGTTTTATGAAAATTACTGTAATTTAAAAATATTTGTGATTTGTTATGACTTTTTGATCAGAAAAATGAATTTATGAAGTGTTTAGTAGTTTCTCTTTCAAGTTGGAATGGATAACGTTTTCACCTTCTCTCAGGTGAAGTGGTGATTCTGGACTAGACTACAATTAACAAGGGAAACTTGACAGCTGTGTCAAGGTTTGATTGTAGACTTCAGGCAAGGGAAACCAGAGGTCTATGAGCCAGTAATCATAGAAGGATCAGAGGTGGAGAGGGTCAGTAACTTTAAATTCCTTGATGTCACTATTTCAGAGGACCTGTCCAGGCACTATCATATAAACGTCATTGCAAAGAAAGCACAACAGCACCTCTACTTCTTCAGGAGACTGCAGAGGTTTAGCATGTCACCAAGCACCTTGGCAAACTTCTATAGACGTGTGGTGGAAAGTGCGCTGACTGGATGCATTATGGCCTGGTATGGGAACACTAATGCCTTTGAGTGGAAAACCCTACAAGAGTAGTGGATTTGACCCAGTACATCACGAGTAAAGCCCTTCCAACCACTGAGCACATTAACATGAAATGTCACCATAGAAAATCAGCATCCATTATCAAAAATCCTCACCAACCAGGCCATGCTCTTCTCTCGCTGCTGCCACCAGGTAGAAGGTACAGATACCTCAGACCTTGCACCACCAGTAACAGTTACAACCCCTCAACCATCATGCTGTTGCTCGCTATTTATTGCTATTTATTTATATCTTCATTTGCACAGTTTATTTACAGTTTAGAGTTCCTGATGTTTATGATTTCCAGTTACTGTTCTGTAGAATTGCCAAGTATGCCCACAGAAAAAGAATCTCTGGGTTGTATGTGGTGGCATGTATGTGTTCTGGTAATATATTTTAATTTGATCTTTGAACTTTTTATATGTCTTCTGAATTTTTACTGCGAAATTTGAATGCAGTGTTTTTTACCCTCAACTCCATCCCTGTGTGTACATGCAAAGCAAAAACAAATGAAGGAGAAAAGGGGGAAGGTGCTGACATCAGACACTTGCTTTGATGAGATCTGTTAACTCAGAAAATGTGTAGCCGGATTCTCTTATCTATTCTCCACAAAAAAGATTAGGTATTGCCTGAGGGATTTAGTATCTAAACTAAAACAAATTTTCACTGATGCAGGTTCTGCAACAGTATATTGAATTAAAGAATGCCAGGAAAAATCCCTGTATAATCTGTCTGATCAAAACTATTTTGATATTTATAGGGCAGAGGATTTACTTTTAAATTCTTTGACTTGTGGCTTTTAATCTGTGCTTTTGAAGACTGTGGTCTCTAAATTTGTTGAGATATAACTGTGGTCCAAAAATCTAGTTCCAGTAGGGGTCACTAAACAGTGATCAAGAACAGTAAGCACAGAAAATTTTCTCTGTCCCAGCACTGGAGCCTAAGGTGTCAGGGAAAAATTAAAATCTGGGGAGAGTAAAAAGTGAATATGGGAAGCTTAAAATAAGATTAACATAATGGGTGCTTGATGACCAACAAGAATTCTTGGATCTGAAGGTCCCGTTTCCATGTTCTATGACTCCATGTCCTCTAAATTGACTGCAATTAATTCCAAGAAAGCAATTTCAAACGGGCCAAATTTAGAACTTTCCTGGTTCGGAAGTGAAATATTTGGAACCTTCTTCTTGGAAATATAGAATATTTCTTAAATGTGTTCTCCCATTAAAAGTAAAATTTGGATCTTTGTGACTTCATGGAGTCCTGAGCAGTATCTTTAAACTTTACATTCTTAAACTACAGAACTCTGCAAAAGTCTTAGACACATATATCTAGCTAGGGTGTCAAAGACTTTTGCACAGTACTGTCATAATTTTATGTATTGCACTGTACTGCTATTGCTGCTGCAAAAAAAAAACAAATTTCATGACCCACGTGAGTGATGATAAACCTGATTCTGATATGGATCTCTATTTTGGATTGAGAATGGGAAGGGGGAAGGGAAAACGGAACCATAGCTGGGAGAAGGAGAAGGGAGAGTGGAGGGCCACTCTGTAATGATCAATATACCAATTGTTTGGAATCAAATTACCTTGCCTGGTGTCTCAGAGCTGGATATGTCTGCACCTGCTTTACCTCCACCCCTGGAACTCCTTCTCTTCCACCTCCCACACTCCACCTGCATCACTCCACCCTCACCATTCCCAACATCCTTTGCTCCCACCAGAATTATAAACTCACTCTGCGCTCCATGTTGACAAATACAGTATATATGTGTCTAAGACTTTTGCACAGTACTGTAGGTCATAGCACGCTGAGGTGGGTGTTCTTTTTGGCTGCTCAAAGGAACCAGGAACCATTAAGATCAAATGGCAGTTGCTCTCTACTGAGCAGGGTGAAGTAAAAATAATCCTTACTGGAAGAAATCCCTGTGGGAACATGAATCCATAAATATAAATGTCATCAACAGAGATGGAGAAGTAAAATAATTAGTGATATTACTAAGCACATGGAACTGAAATCGGCCATTCTGTGTTTGATATTATGGGATTTAATTCATGAAGCATTCTTTTTCTTTCTTTATTCACACCAGATTTATTGTTTACCCCTAACAATCCCTGAACAGAGAAGGCAACTAAGAGTCAACCACACTCCAGACCCACCCACATTGCATAGTCTGGAGTCACTTACAGGCTACACTGAGTTGGGAAGGCAAACTTTCTTCCCTGAACCAGTGCTTTTCTTTCCCACCTATCCATTAAAGGTAAAGATAAACATTTGTTTTATTTGGAACATGTACATTGAAACCTACCGTGCACTGAAAGGCATTGTTTGCAGTAATAACGAAGATGTGCTGGGGGCAGCCCACAATTCTTGCCATACTTTGAATATCAACACGGCATACCCACAACTTACTAACCCTAACCTGGATGGCTACTGCAATGTGGGATTAAACCTGAACACCCAGAGGAAATCCCCATGGTCACAGAGAGAACATACAAACTCCTTACAGACAGCTGCAGAAATTGAACACCAATCTTCTGATCACTGGCATTTTATGCTTGCTACTATCAAATTTAAGTTTTGTTTTCAAATTTCAGATTTTATTTAGTTATGTAAATTCATCAGCAGCCGTGATGGGACCTGAATTCAAAACTTTGGCTGGTCCTGACCTCTGGTTGCAAAATCACTATGTAAACAATTCCTTTATATCTCATACATTGCACTTGTTAATGCTGAATTCAGTGGAGATGGGGATACAGTAGGACCTTGTTGTGGACAAGTTTTCTCTTTGAGGTATCTACATGACAACAGGACAGTACTTTGTACAGCCCTCCATTGCCTGTGATATTATTGGGATACTCAGATGCTGCAAATGACAGCAAATCTTCCACAACTTCGTGCAATATTTCAAATGGTTGAAATTGATATCTCTGATTCAATGCAAGATGCTCTAATACATCTAGCCAATGTAACATAAAGTGTGTACCCCTTCCGCAATTGTGACCAACTAGTCACTGTATGTTATTACATTTCTTCAGTGGAGATCTGAACAGAACTGACCTATCTCTGTGGAAGTAAGCTGCAGCAAAGTATTTCCCAGTGACCAACTATTTTAATTCCTTTCTCCATTCCCATTCTGACATGTCATCCATGATCTCCTTCTCTGCCAACTCTCAGGTTGGAGGAGCAACACCTTATATTCCATTTACGTAGCCTCCAGTCTGATAGGATGATCTTTGATTTTTCCTACCAGTAATTTTTTCTCTGTTTTTCTTTGCTCCTCTCCCTTCACTCTTCATCTGTTCTCCACCCTGACATCTTATTTCTTTTTCTCCTCTGCCTATGACCTGCCCCTGATGCCTCTCCTTTGTTCCTTTCTCACATGATCCACTCTCCTCTCCTATTAGATTCCTTCTTATCCAGCCCTTTACCTTTCCCATTTACCTGACTTTACCTATCACCTTCTAGCTTGTTCTCCTTCCCCTCCCCTCACGTTTTTACCCTGACGTTTTCTCCCTTCATTTCCAGTCCTGACAAAGGGTCTCAGCTTGAAACATCGATGTTTATTCATTTTCAAAGAAGCTTCCTGACCTGCTGAGTTTCTCCAGCATTTTCTGTGCTTTGCTCTGGATTTCCAATGTCTGCAGAAACTCCTGTGCTTATGATTAGCAAGGTATCTGTCCCTCACTGTGAAGTTTCTTTTGTTAATTGAAATATCCTGGTGATTAATTTCAGACACTAACGATTTTCCCACAGAGAGAAACTGAGGCTGACTGCTGGAATTGCCTTGTCTGAAGTTGAATGCCAAGATTGTTTGTGTGATTCCTCCCAAAAATGATAGCACATAGCTGTGTGCCTGGAGGCTGGGAGTTGCGTGATTTAGTTGAGAAAGTACATACTGCAACAAATTAAAATGCCTAGCATGCTGCACTTCCAAGTTAAGAATCTGTCTAAAGAATAGAGGCAATAGATGGGAACACTTCCACTCTGTGTTGGGCTGGCGCTGGTAGTGAAACAAGAGCAGAGCAGTGGAAGCATCAGATCTTATTTTATTGCATTGATCACAAGGGGAGAGAACTGTGCCATGCCATAAAACCCTAAAATGAGTCCCTGAAGAATGCATTAGATGTATCACAAGCACATTGTAACCCGCCTAGTAATGAAACAGCTGATCATTACCGGTTCTTTACACGCAAGCAAGGAGACTCCTTTGATACTTTCTGAAGAGAGTTAAGACTCGTAGCAGATAATTGCAAGTTCTGCAGATTTGAAGAAGTGACTCCTCAGAGATGGGATTGTTTGCAGAATTCAGAAGACCAGCCTGAGGGAACAGCTATCACAGGGGACACTGTTAACTCCAGGAAAGGGCCTGCAGACGTGCAAAGCTGCTGAGCTATCCAAAGGCGGGCTCAAAATGTTGAAAAGGCCAACGCAAGAAGTACTTGCAGTGAAGCTTGAGGCAAAAGGCAGAAGAGGGAGAAGAGAAGAGAGTGTAGCAAAGGTTGCATGAAAGTTGCAAACATTGTGAATGACAATGGGAGAAGCTGAACAGTTATGCCCTGTTTACAGGTAAAAGGGTATATGATATGCATTGAAAAATTATTTGAGCAGTTAATACAATATAGAGACAATACACAGAGTGGATGAGATGAGCTATGCAGGAACAGAGTCACGGTCAGAGTACCAGATAATCACAAGGTACTTATACTAAATGTGGAGGCGTATCTAGTAGATATCCCTGCATCATTATTTTTGTGCTGGCAACATTAGAACCGAATTCAATTCCTGCCGCTGTCTGTAAGGAATTAGTACGTTCTCCACGTGACCACGTGGGTTTCTGCCCACAGTCCAAAGACTTACAGATAAGTAAGTTAATTGGTCACACGTGTGTAATGGAGTGGCGTGGGTTTGTTGGGTTGGAAGGGCCTGTTTCCATGCCATATCACTATATAAAATATAAAATAAAATAAATAAAATGTCTCACAGCAAGAAGTAAGGGCCTCTGGAAGCTATCATGAATCTTGAGGCGGTGCATTTAATAATAATAACTCAGGTATAAAACAATTATTTCAACATAACTAAAATGCTGTATTGAGGATAAGTATTTTGAATATATCACTAAAGTACTGAACTAGAGTTTGTTCAGTACATAAGTTTAAGTTTATGGAAATAAGTTTAACATGAGAGAGGAAAGATTTAATAGGAACCTGAGGGGCAACATTTTCACTCAGAGTGGTCAGGATATAGAATGGGCATTCAGAGGAAGTAGTTGGAACAGCTACATTTACACTTAAAAGGTACTTGGACAGGTACATTGGATAAGAAAGATTTAGAACTGAGATTCCCAGCCTTTTATTATGCCATGGAGCCTTACTGTTAACCAAGGGGTCCGTGGACCCCAGCTTGGGAATCGCTGGTTTAGAGGGATATAGGGCAAACACAGGTAAATGGGACGAAGTCAGATGAGAACCTTAATTGGCAAGATGCATTCTCTCCCCCAAGACTTATGCTGAAATAACTAACATTTGTACAAAGGACTAAGTCAATTTATTATCAAAGTACTTAGTATGTCACTACATACAGCCCTGAGATTTGTTTTCTTGCGGGCATACACAGTAAATCCAAGAAACATAATAGAATCAATAAAAGATCCCACCTAGGAGGAAAGACAAACAACCAATGTGCAAAAGGCAACAAACTGTGCAAAGAGAGAAGAAAATACATAACTAAACATATCGATACCAATGAAATGAAGAGTCCTTGAATGTGAGTACATACTGTAGGTTGTGGAACAGTACAGTGGTGGGACATGTGTAGTTATCCCCTCTGGTTCAAGAGCCTGATGGTTGAGGGGTATTAACTGTTGCTGAACCTGGTGGTGAAAGTCCTCAGTTTCTTGTACATTCTACCTGATGGCAGCAGTGAGAAGAGAGCGTGGGCGAGGTGGTGGGGGTCCTTGACGATGGATGCTGCTTTCTTGTGACAGCGCTTCATGTAGATGTGTTCACTGGTTGCATTTAAAAATACCCCCGCCTGATGGCATGACAAGTTAAAGGACAAAACTGGGTAAAGCCTGCAATCAACTTTCCGATAGATTTTGGCATATGTAGTAGAATTAACTTGATTATTTGTAATGGAATGTGTGAAAATGTTATATATTCATTTGTAAAATTTATCTTCTGAATGTTACATTAATCAGTCCTTTCAATCAAGCTAACAATAGCAGATCACAGAATAAAATTTGATTCTGTTTTTAATGATCATTTTGTTTTCTTAAACTCCTGCATTTCAAACTAATTTATAAATGCAGTGAACCCCCCAGAAACTTAACATGCTTTCCATCACCCTATCATTTTCCATGACACATACCTTAGGGATTAAGCATTGACCTGTGCTGGAGCCAAAAGGTTAAATGATCAACAAAGTGCTTCCATGCCGATGAAAATAGTTCTTCTATGCATCTTTGTAACATACATGAATCATGATCGTGTATAATTCAAATTGCATTTTGTAGAAAATATAAGTGATTGTTGTAAGTTGTGTGGTGTTATAAAGTAAAATTATTGTGACATGTTTTTACACTAAGACAACGTTTTGGAGAACAAATGAAGTTTTAAGGGAAAATGCCAACGATGCCTGATGATGATTTGCTAAGAATATGAATATATTATCACCACAATTATGTTAGAGTACTTTATCTGGAGAGGTATACCATTGAGTGAGAGACACAGATTTATACTCCACTGCTATAGCTATGAAAGGTAAATTCAAAAAGATGAATAAATCTAGAAACTAAAGCTATTATTAGGAGCAATGAAACTTTCTTTAAAACTATCAATGTCCTTCAAAGAAAGAAATTTGCAACTCCAAGCTTGCTTGGTCTACATGAGTACAGATCTACCAAGTGACTGACTAATAAATGTTTCCTCAGCTCAGTAGCAATTAGCGATGGATGACAAACACTGGTATTGCCTGTAATATCCGCCTTGGGTGGGCTGTCTTTTACTGCATGGCGTCCAGCTCCTTGTATGTTAGCTGGAGCTGTACTCATCCTGATCAGGAAAGTCATACAGTCACATATCTCACTTGTGCTTATAGATGATAGAAAAACTTTGCTAGTTCGGTCATTGAATCAGAACCATTGCCTTCTTGTGGATATTTCATCTATTTGGCAGGTTCTGTTAATTTAGCTAATCCCATGATATTGATAGTTGAAGATTTGATGATATTATTGAGACTCTCTTCTCTTTTGCACATAATTTCTTGGAACACAGAGGAGACTGCTTGGACCATCAAATTGATTGTGGCTCTCAGACTCAATCTCCCACTTATTTCCCTGTAATCTAGTCACTCTCAGATGCCCATCAGCACCCACCCCCACCAACCCACTCCCGATTCTCTTGCCACCTACCTACACTAGTGACCATAAAACCATAAGGCCATAAGATATAGGAGCAGAAGTTGGCCATTCGGCCTATTGAGTCTGCTCTGCCATTCAATCATGGGCTGATCCAATTCTCCAGTCATCCCCACTCCCCTGCCTTCTCCCCATACCTTTGATGCCCTGGCTAATCACGAACCTATCTATCTCTGCCTTAAATGCACCCAATGACTTGGACTCCACAGCCACTCATGGCAGCAAGTTCCACAGATTTACCACCTTCTGACTAAAGTATTTTCTCTGCATCTCTGTTCTAAATGTACGTCCTTCAACCCTGAAGTTATGCCCTCTAGTCCTGGACTCCCCTACCATGTGAAATAACTTCACCATATCTAATCTGTTCAGGCCTTTTAACATTCGGAATGTTTCTATGAATTCCCTCTCATTCTCCTGAACTCCAAGGAATACAGCCCAAGAGCTGCCAAAAGTTCCTCTTATGGTAACCCTTCATTCCTGGAATCATTCTCGTGAACCTTCTTTGAACACTGTCTATTGTCAGTATATCCTTTCTAAAATAAGGAGCCCAGAACTGCACACACTACTCTAAATGTGGTCTTACGAGTGCCTTATAGAGCCTCAACATTATATTCCTGCTCATATTCTATACCTCTGGAAATGAATGCCAACATTGCATTTGCTTTATTCAACCTGCAGGTTAACTTTTAGGGAATCTTGCACAAGGACTCCCAAGTCCCTCTGCATCTCTGCATTTTGAATTCTCTCCTCATCTAAATAATAGTCTGTCTGTTTATTTCTTCCACCAAAATGCACAGACATACACTTTCCAACATTATATTTTATTTGCCACTTCTTTGCCCATTCCCCTACATCTAAGTCTCTCCGCGGGCTCTCTGTTTCCTCAACATCACCCGCTTCTCCACCTACCTTTGTACCATTGGCAGATTTAGCCACAAATCCATTAATCCTATAGTCCAAATCATTGACATACATCGTAAAAAGCAGCAGTCCCAACACCGACCCCTGCGATACTGCACTGTTAACCGGCAGCCAGCCAGAATAGGATCCCTTTATTCTCACTCTCTGTTTTATGCCAATCAGCCAATTCTTCACACATGCTAGTAACACCCCTGTAATTCCATGGGATCTTATCTTGCTAAGCAACCTCATGTGTGGCACCTTGTCAAAGGCCTGCTGAAAATCTAAGTACACCACATCTACTGGATCTCCTTCTACCTTGCTTGTAATTTCCTCAACAAACTGCAGTAAATTAGTCAGGCAACCATGCTGGCTTTGGCCTATCTTGTCATGTGCCTCCAGATACTTTGTAATCTCATTCCTAACAATTGATTCCAACAACTTCCCAACCACTAATGTCAGGCTAACAGGTCTATTAGTTTCCTTTCTGCTGCCTCCCACTCTTCTTAAATAGGGGAGTCACATTTGCAATTTTCCAGTCATCTGGTACAATGCCAAAATCTATTGATTCTTGAAGGATCATCATTAACATCTCAGTAATCTCTCCAGCTACTTCCTTCAGAACCTGAGGGTGCATTCCATCAGGTCCAGGAGATTTATCCATCCTCAGACCATTAAGTTTCCTGAGCACCTTCTCAGTCGTAATTTTCACTGCACATACTTCACTTCCCTGACACTCTTGAATGTCTGGCATAGCAGATGTCTTCCACTGTGAAGACTGATGCAAAGTATGCATTCAGTTCCTCAGCCATCTCTGTGTCTCTCATAACAATATCTCCAGCATTATTTTCTATTGGTCCTATAGCTACTCTCAACTCTCTTTTACCCTTTATGTACTTAAAAAACCTTTTAGTATCTTCTTTAATATTAGTCACCAGCTTCCTTTCATAATTGATCTTTTCCTTCCTAATGACTTTCTTTGATTCCTTCTGCAAGTTTTTATAAGATTCCCAATCCTTTATCTTTCCACTGGCTTTGGCTTCCTTGTATGTCCTCTCTTTTGCTTTTACTTTGACTCTGACTTCACTTGTCAGCCACAGTAGTGTCCTTCTTGAATTCAAAAATTTCTTCTTATTTGGAATTTATCTGTCTTGTACTTCCCTCATTTCTCGCAGAAACTCCCGCTATTGCTGCTCTGCTGTCCTATCTGCTAGTGTCTCTTTCCAGTCAACCTTCCAGTTCCCCTCTCATGCCATTGTAATTTCCTTTATTCCACTGATATACTGACACACTGGAATTTAGTTTCTCCTTCTCAAATTTCAATGTGAACTGGATCATATTGTGATCACTGTTCCCTAAGGGTTCCTTAACCTTAGGCTCTCTTATCGCCTCTGGATCGTCGCACAACACCCAATCCAGCACAGCTGATCCCCTAGTGGGCTCAGCAACAAGCTGTTCTAAAAAGCCATCCCTTAAACATTCTACAAATTCTCTCTCTTGAGGTCCAGTACTGGCCTGGTTTTCCCAATCCACTTTCATGTTAAAATCCCCAACGATTATCATGACATTGTCTTTCTGACATGACTTTTCTATCTCCTACTGTCATTTGTAATCTACATCCCAGCTGCTGTTTGGGGGCCCATATAATTAGTGGTAATTAGTGGTAATTAACCTACAAACACAACTTTGTGACATTCATGTAATGTAAATGATCAATTACCATGATTCAATGTAGAGTTCACCCAAGTGTCCTGAACAACAGTTTTTCCCTCAGCTATCAAATGATCTGATCATTTATGGTAATTAGTATACAGAAATTAGCTGTCATAATTTTAGATTCAAAGTACATTTATTGTCAAAGTATGTATGTAGTATACAACCCTGAGATTCATCTTCCCGCAGATAGCCACGAAACAAAGAAACACTATGGAACCCATTCAAAGAAAACATCAAACATCTAACTTGCAAAAAAAAAAGAACTTGAGCAAAAGGTAAAAAAATGAGTGAAAAACACAGAATATAAAACATCAAACCACAGTGTCATTGAAACAGTCTTGGAATGTTCGGTTTCATTCAGTTCAGTTCAATTTAGCACTCTGTCGTTTATTGACACATCAATAACATGAACTACAGAGCCTAATCCACAGACTGCATCTATTACACCTTGCCCAAAATCCAAGACTCCAGCACCATCTTCCAGCAGCTAAATGTTACAACCTTAAAAGTAATTCTTCAATTCTGAAGTGCTTGAGGAGAATCTGAGATTGAGAAAGATGATATGTTGATATAAGTTTGTCCTTGTTATTTCTAGAGTTGGATGTGAGACAGAAGGAGATTGAGAATCTCTCCTCCAGGCACTACACATTACTTTGGTTTCCTGTTATTTCAGGCCTTGATTCCTGCATCTGCACATCAATATAAAATTGCAATGTAACTTAAGTTTTAGGTGGTAACGCTTGTTGTTTGAAAGGACTTGGGAGTTTAAATGCTAGGAAGCATGGAAAATATTTGCATGCAAAACCTTGCACTGTTATCCAAATAGTTTGGAATTAAACCTTCTAAATCTCAGCCAATTACTTAACATTCTATTTATATGGTACACATGCATTTAGAAAAATTCTTGATCATTTCATTACCAAGAAGTAGAAAATTCCTTTGTCATCTTGTGAGGTCAGATATTGTAAGCTGGTGGCTATTCAATACCATGACAGAGCCTATAAAGTCTACATCAAGTAAGTTTTTTTTTCTGAACAGTTATACTTTGTTTTTACAGCATATCTGACTGCATGTGGAGCCTTCACCGTCAGTTTTGATCAAGGTCAAGTACTGTTTTTACAAGTATAGATGCTATCTCAGGGAATCTCTAATTCAACAGCAGTCGAAAGTTATATTCACTTGGATCAGACAGAGTTCTACGGGGGACCTGCATCAAGTTCACATTACTAGGTCTGGCTTTGCCTTTAGACATAATTTCATCTCTTCTCATTAATTTATCCAACTTCCGATGCAACTCTGCTGATAAGGCCAGAGATGGTAGCAAATAAAGGCATTTTATATTTCCAAAAAAACTTCTTTCAGAATCCTGAATGTGGACTTAATAAAGATGGAAAGTAGAATATTAACTGCTTATGTTTATTCTTTTCTCTCTTAATCCCTGTCATTGACTTCTTAGGGTGACTAATTGATGATAAACAGTTTACTTCCCATTTCTAAAAAAAATCCTTTCAGACTGTTCTCATGCCTTCTCTGACGGTAGTGTTGTCGCTGATTAACTGGATTCTGAAAAATCACACTCATTCGTCACTTGCACTTTATTTACCTGTGTGCAAGGAGAACAGTTCAGTTACTGTCACTAAGCTGTTCTCTGAGTGCACAAGTAAATAAAGTGGGATTGAAAAACAGTACAAGTTGTCAGAGTCCAGCTAATCGGTGATGACAGTAGCATAACCCTCTGTTTTTCTTGGATAGTCATTCCAAGAAACTTGAGTATCCCAGATAACTATTATGGGGAAATTTGGGGTATTTTGTAACCTAGGTACTGATTGAACTAATTTTTGTATCACATTTCTTTACTGTTTCATTATTGGCCGCATGGTTTGCATCTCCCCGGGATCTAAGCTCAGCAGTTTTCTTCTTCAGTTTCCTCACCTGTCTGCTTATTCCACCTTTAAGACACCCCCCAGAATCAGCTGTCTGACAAAATCTCCTGTGAACATTGAATTCTCTAACGTCAGGTAACCTGCTCCCCTTCTGTCCCTCTCTCTCTGCTCTCAGACTTGCCAGTTCCTCACACTTCACTCCCTGTCTCCCTGACACCTCTGCCCCCCCATCACCCAGTTTCTTCCCCTTCCACCATCTTCTCTTCCCATCAGCCATGCACTTTTCCCACTGGATTTCCACCCTCTGTTCCTATTGGCACATCCCAGTTTCTTTATTGGGTCCACATCCTACCTTCTTTTCCTTTCAGATTCCATCGTCTGCATCCCTTTGTTGCCTCCACCTAACACCATGGAGTCTCCGTTGCTATTTCTTCAGGGTGATCTTGCAGCCAAGGAGTATGTTGTACTGTAATAGTATGGTAAAGAGTTAAAGATACTTTATAAGTGTATGCCATTGCTTTTAATTAGGGCTGCTTACAACTGATAGGCTGGACTTAGATAGCACTGCGTTATTTCTCTAGCCAGAGAAACCAGAGCACTCCACATGGGGTGAGCATTTTGTTCAGATTAAAGAGCAAAAAATCATGTTTAATAGTTTACTTTGTACAACGTGCAGAATCATTACATTATGATGACCCAAAATAATGTTGAATGTCTTGTCTTGCTTGCTTAATTTTAATTCAGGCCATTTCAATACTTTGTTAGATCTTGTCAACCGCAAACCATACTAAATAGATAGATAGAAAAGTAAACAGATTTGCATTGTCATAAATTCTGTATTTCATAAAGTTGCTTCACCTTGTGAAGTACTCCAGAATACTCAATATTGCAAAAAAGGAAACTTGGCAGCTTACACTCCAAGCTCCCAGAAGTGGTGGTAACATAAGTGACATTACATGTGAATCACTTATTGGTGAGCAAAAACATTCACGTCAAAATGTTGTTTCAATTCTTCAAGATAGTGCCAGAAGATCCTGTATGTCAACTTCAGAGGAAACTCAGATCATTGCTTTAACATTTTATCTAAAGAAAGCTGGCTAGAAGTTGAAACTTGCCTCTAAAGGTGCTTCAAACAGTTTGTAGGCTAAATGCTGATGAGCAGTTTGCTTGAAGGCCTATCACGGGGATATTCGGTACAACGCACACTCATGGTGCAATGGGCTATGGATTACATTTTACACAGTGATAGCTCTTTTCGGCATCACAGTTCACATTTTCAGAACAGCCTCTTCCACTCTGCTAACAGATTTCTGAATGGACAATGAACACTACCTCACTACTCTTCCTCTCTGTTTGCACAAATTATTTCTTACTGTAATTTACAGCATTTTGTATGTATTGCACTGTGTTGCTGCTGTAAAACAACAAATGTTATGATGTATGTCAGTGATAAGGTAGTGTAGTGGTTAGTACAATGCTTTACAGTACCAGTGATCTGAGTTCAATTCCTACCACTGCCTGTACGGAGTTTATACATTCTCACTGTGACTACCTGGGATTTCTCTCAGTGCTCTGGTTTCCTCCCACAGTCCAAAGTACACCAGTTGGTAGGTCAATTGGGCATTGTAAATTGTCCAATAATTAGGCTAGGATTAAATCAGGGGATTGCTGGGCGAGATAGCTTGAAGGGCCAGAAGGGCCTATTCCACACTGTATCTCATTAAATAAAAAATAAACCTGATTCTGGTTCTCTCCTTTGCAGGCTCTGCTATTGAGGAGTGAACAAGTAAACTATTAAATCCAATGCAGGACATGACTCCATAAGTAGCCTCAATGAAAGAAAGCCCAAGATTAGCAGGGCTAGGCCAGAGATCAGAAGATACATCAAAGTTGCTGGTGAATGCAGCAGGCCAGGCAGCATCTCTAGGAAGAGGTACAGGCAATGTTTTGGGCCGAGACCTTTCCTCAGGACTAACTGGATGAAGAGCTAGTAAGAGATTTGAAAGTGGGAAGGGGAGGGGGAGATCCAAAATGATAAGAGAAGACAGGAGCGGGAGGGATGGAGCCAAGAGCTGGACAGTTGATTGGCAAAAGGGACACGAGGGGACCATGGGACAGGAGGCCTAGGGAAAAAGAAAAGGGGGAGTGGGGGAAAACCAGAGGATGGGAAAGGGGTATAGTGAGAGGGACAGAGGGAGGAAAAGGAGAGAGAGAGAAAGAATGTGTGTATATAAATAAATAACGGATGGGGTACGAGGGGGAGGCGGGGCATTAGCGGAAGTTAGAGAAGTCAATGTTCATGCCATCAGGTTGGAGGCTACCCAGATGGAATATAAGGTGTTGTTCCTCCAACCTGAGTGTGGCTTCATCTGCTGCATTCACCAGCAACTTTGATGTGTGCCATCTGGGTAGCCTCCAGCCTGATGGCATGAACATTGACTTCTCAAACTTCCGCTGGTGCCCCGCCTCCCCCTCGTACCCCATCCGTTATTTATTTATATACACACATTCTTTCTCTCTCTCTTCTTTTTCTCCCTCTGTCCCTCTCACTATACCCCTTGCCCATCCTCTGGGTTTTCCCCCCTCCCCCTTTTCTTTCTCCCTAGGCCTCTTGTCCCATGGTCCTCTCGTGTCCCTTTTGCCAATCAACTATCCAGCTCTTGGCTCCATCCCTCCCCCTCCTGTCTTCTCCTATCATTTTCGATCTCCCCCTCCCCCTCCCACTTTCAAATCTCTTACTAGCTCTTCTTTCAGTTAGTCCTGACGAAGGGACTCAGCCCAAAACGTCGACTGTACCTCTTCCTAGCAATGCTGCCTGGCCTGCTGCGTTCACCATCAACTTTGATGTGTGTTGCCTGAATTTCCAGCATCTGCAGATTTCCTCGTGTTTGCAGAGATCAGAAGGATAGTTTGGCCAAGCAGTAGACTGGTGAATGATCATGAGAAAGATTGGTTAAAGCTCATATCATGGGCTGCTGCAAGATACCATGAAGGGATTTGGCATTACCATCAGTGGATTTCAAACTCAAAATGAAGTCCATTTAATGTCATGGTAAAGCAGGTCTCATAAGCACTTTAAACTACCGCTTCCATGTGAAGTATAAGGCTGGTTTTTGATTTCTCCATTACGTGACTTTTCATTGAAAAGACCTTGTGTAATCTGATTTAAAGGTAAATATATTAGCAGTGGCCCTGCCTGACACCAAACATTTTAAGTAATCTCAGGATTGCTACCTGTGCCACGTGCAGGCGGGTTTAGAAATAGTAAGATAGCGCAGATCAACACGTGGCTGAAGACATGGTGCAGGAGGGAGAGCTTCAGATTTATAGATAATTGGACAGTTTTCTAGGGAAGGTGGGACCTGTTCTGGTGGGACAGTTTACATCTGAACTGGAGGGGGACAAATATTCTTGCAGTTAGGTTTGCTAGAGAGGCTCCAGTGGATTTAAACTAGATACAAGGGGGGAGGGGAACCAGTGTGTAGAAACAGATGTAGGGGAGAAGGAAGAAAAAGAAAATAGTAAAGTTGTTTGCACCGTTAATGATAAACAGAGAGTAGGAAGTGGGAAATTTCTTAAATGCATTTATTTTAATGCTTGGAGCATTATAAGAAAGGTGGATGAGCTTAAAGTATGGATTGATACCTGGAAGTATGATGTGGCAGCTATTAGTGAAACATGGCTGCAGGAGGGGTATGATTGGTAACTAAATATTCCTGGATTTTCATTGCTTCAGGTGTGATAGAATCGGAGGGACAAGAGAGGGAGGTGTTGCATTGCTTGTCAGAGAAAATATTACAGCAGTGCTCTGGTAGGATAGATTAGAGGGTTCGTCTAGGGAGGCTATTTGGGTGGAATTGAGGAATGGGAAAGGTGTAGTAACACTTTTCGGGGTGTATTATAAACCACCTAATGGGGAGCAAGAATTGGTGGAGCAAATTTGTAAGGAGATAGCAGATATTTGTAGTAAGCACAAGGTTGTGATTGTGGGAGATTTTAATTTTCCACATATAGACTGGGAAGCCCATACTGTAAAAGAGCTGGATGGTTTGGGGTTTGTAAAATGTGTGGAGGATAGTTTTTTGCAGCAATATATAGAGGTACTAACTAGAGAAGGGGCAACGTTGGATCTCCTGTTAGGGAATGAGATAGGTCAAATGAGATAGGTGACGGAGATATCTGTTGGGGAGCACTTCGGGTCCAGTGATCACAATGCCATTAGTTTCAATATAATTATGGAGAAGGATAGGTCTGGACTAAGGGCATGACTTAAGGATTGAAGGGCGCACTTTCAGAACAGAAATGCGAAGAAATTTTTATAGCCAGAGGGTGGTGAATCTATGGAATTTGTTGCCATGGGCGGCAGTGGAGGCCAAGTCATTGGGTGTATTTAAGGCAGAGATTGATAGGTATCTGAGTAGCCAGGGCATCAAAGGTTATGGTGAGAAGGTGGGGGAGTGGGAGTAAGTGGGAGAATGGATCAGCTCATGATAAAATGGCGGAGCAGACTCGATGGGCCGAATGGCCGACTTCTGCTCCTTTGTCTTATGGACCCAGGGTTGAGATTTTTGATTGGAGAAAGGCTAACTTTGAGGAGATGCGAAAGGATTTAAAAGGAGTGGATTGGGACAATTTGTTTTATGGGAAGGATGTAATAGAGAAATGGAGGTCATTTGAAGGTGAAATTTTGAGGGTACAGAATCTTTATGTTCCTGTCAGGTTGAAAGGAAAGGTTAAGAGTTTGAGAGAGCCATAGTTTTCAAGGGATATTGGAAACTTGGTTCGGAAAAAGAGAGATATCTACAATAAATATAGGCAGCATGGAGTAAATGAGGTGCTCGAGGAATATAAAGAATGAAAAAAGAATCTTAAGATAGAAATAAGAAAAGCTAAAAGAAGATACGAGGTTGCTTTGGCAAGTAAGGTGAAAATAAATCCAAAGGGTTTCTACAGTTATATTAATAGCAAACGGACAGTGAGGGATAAAATTGGTCCCTTAGAGAATCAGAGTAGACAGCTATGTGTGGAACCAAAAGAAATGGGGGAGATCTTGAACAATTTCTTTTCTTCAGTATTCACTAAGGAGAAGGATATTGCATTGTGTAAGGTAAGGGAAACAGGTAGGGAAGTTATGGAAACTATGATGATTAAAGAAGAGGAAGTACTGGCGCTTTCAAGGGATATAAAAGTGGATAAGTCTCCGGGTCCTGACAGGATATTCCCGAGGACCTTGAGGGAAGTGAGTGTAGAAATAACAGGGGCTCTGACAGAAATATTTCAAATGTCATTAGAAACAGGGATGGTGCCAGGGGAGTGGCGTATTGCTCATGTTGTTCCATTGTTTAAAAAGGGTTCTAAGAGTAAACCTAGCAATTATCGACCTGTGAGCTTGACGTCAGTGTTGGGTAAATTGATGAAAATTATTCTTAGAGATGGTATATACAATTATCTGGATAGACAGGGTCTGATTAGGAACAGTCAACATGGATTTGTGCGTGGAACGTCATGTTTGACATTTTGAATTTATTGAATTTTTTGAAGAGGTTACAAGGAAAGTTGATGAGGGTAAAGTGGTGGATGTTGTCTATATAGACTTCAGTAAGGCCTTTGACAAGGTTCCACACGGAACGTTAGTGAGGAAGGTTCAGTCGTTAGGTATCAATGTTGAAGTAGTAAAATAGATTCAGCAGTAACTGGATGGGAGACACCAGAGAGTAGTGGAGGATAATCGTTTGTCAGATTGGAGGCCGGTGACTAGCGATGTGCCTCAATAATCTGTACTAGGTCCAATGTTGTTCGTCATATACATTAATGCTCTGGATGATGGTGTGGTAAATTGGATTAATAAGTATGCAGATGATACCAAGATAGGTTGCATTGTGGATAATGAAATAGGTTTTCAAAGCTTGCAGAGAGATTTAGGCCAGTTAGAAGAGTGGGCTGAAAGATTGCAGATTGAGTTTAATGCTGATAAATGTGAGGTGCTACATTTTGGTAGGACTAGTCAAAATAGGACGTACATGGTAAATGGTAGGGTATTGAAGAATGCAGTAGAACAGAGGGATCTAGGAATAATGGTGCATAGTTCCCTGGAGGTGGAATCTCTTGTGGATAGGGTGGTGAAGAAAGATTTTGGTATGCTGGCTTTTATAAATCAGAGCATTGAGTATAGGAGTTGGGATGTAATGTTAAAATTGTACAAGGCATTGGTAAGGCCAAATTTGGAGTATTGTGTGCAGTTCTGGTCACCAAATTATAGGAAAGATGTCAACAAAATAGACAGAGTACAAAGAAGATTTACTAGAATGTTACCTGGGTTTCAGCACCTAAGTTACAGAGAAAGGTTGAACAAGTTGGGTCTTTATCCTTTGCAGCGTAGAAGGTTGAGGGGGGACTTGATAGAGGTATTTAAAATAATGAGGGGGATAGATACAGTTGGCATGGATAGGCTTTTTCCATTGAGAGTAGGGGAGATTCAAACAAGAGGATATGAGTTGAGAGTTAGGTGGCAAAAGTTTAGGGGTATCATGAGGGGGAACTTCTTTACTCAGAGAGTGGTAGCTGTGTGGAACGAGCTTCCAGTAGAAGTGGTAGAGGCAGGTTCGATGTTGTCGTTTAAAGTTAAATTGGATAGCTATATGGACAGGAACGAAACGGAGGGTTATGGGATGAGTGCAGGTCGGTGGGACTAGGTGAGAGTATGCGTTCGGCACAGACTAGAAGGGCCGAGATGGCCTGTTTCCGTGCTGTAATTGTTATATGGTTATGTAATGAGAGTATGAGATAAAGAGTCCTAGAAAGTGAGAAGTGAAGTTGAGTGTAGTTATCCCTGTTTATTCAAGACCCTGATGGTTGAGAGGTAGAAACTGTTCTTGAACCTGGTTGTGCGAACCCTGGGACTCTTGTACTTTCTACCTGATGGCAGCAGGAAGAAGAGAGTAAGGCCAGGGTGGTGAGGATCTCTGATGATGGATGCTGCTTACCTACGACAGCATTTCATATACGTAGGTATTCTCAATGGTTGGCGGGGAGTTTTACTCATGATGTACAGGGTTGAATCCACTACTTTTTATAGGATTTTCTACAATTTTAGACTCATGGGGTCATACAGCACAGAAGTAAGTCCTTCAGCCCACTCTGTACAGAAATCATCAATCCTACCTATACAAATCTCATTGACTATTAATTGGCCTGCAGTCTACAATTCCTTAGCAATTCATCTAATTACTTCTTAAATGTTCTGAGAGTATCCACTTTTGTCACCTTTACAGGCAGTGTGCTCTAAATCTATGGTGGATTTTGGAACTGCAGAAAACAGCAATGTAGTTCTTCAACTAAAGTAGACTTAAGGGACAACCTCAGTGTACTTATGTCTGGCATGGTCTGTCTGGATGGCACATAAAGCCAAAGCATTCCACTATATCTCTGTATATGCGACAATAGTTAACCAATAGACAATAGACAATAGACAATAGGTGCAGGAGTAGGCCATTCAGCCCTTCGAGCCAGCACCACCATTCACTGTGATCATGGCTGATCATCCATAATCAGTACCCTTTTCCTGCCTTCTCCCCATTTCCCTTCACTCCGCTATCTTTAAGAGCTCTGTCTAACTTTTTCTTGAAAGAATCCAGAGAATTGGCCTCCACTGCCTTCTGAGGCAAAGCATTCCACAGAACCACAACCCTCTGTGTGAAGAAGTTTTCCCTCAACTCCATTCTTAGTTGTCTACCCCTTATTCTTAAACTGTGGCCTCTGGTTCTGGACTCCCCCAACATCGGGAACATGTTTCCTGCTTCTAGCGTGTACAATCCCTTAATAATCTTATATGTTTCAATCAGATCCCCTCTCATCCTTCTAAATTCCAGTGTATACAACCCCAGTCGCTCCAATCTTTCAACATATGACAGTCCTGCCATCCCGAGAATTAACTTTCTGAACCTACACTGCACTCCCTCAATAGCTAGAATGTCCTTCCTCAAATTTGGAGACCAAAATTGTACACAATACTCCAGGTGTGGACTCACCAGGGCCCTGTACTACTGCAGAAGGACCTCTTTGTTCCTATACTCAATTCCCCTTGTTATGAAGGTCAACATGCCATTAGCTTTTTTCACTGCTTGCTGTACCTGCATGCTTACTTTCAATGACTGATGAACAAGGACATCTAGATCTCATTGTACTTCCCCTTTTCATAACTTGACATCATTCAGATAGTAATCTGCCTTCCTGTTCTTGCCACCAAAGTGGATAACCTCACATTTATCCACATTAAACTGTATCTGCCATGCATCTGCCCACTCACCCAAACTGTCCAAGTCACCCTGCATTCTCATAACATCCTCCTCACATTTCACACTGCCACCCAGCTTTGTGTCATCTGCAAATTTGCTAATGTTACTTTTAATCCCTTCATCTAAATCATTAATGTATATTGTAAATAGCTGCGGTCCCAGCACAGAGCTTTGCGGTACCCCACTAGTCACTACCTGCCATTCTGAAAAGGATCCATTAATCCCTACTCTTTGTTTCCTGTCTGCCAACCAATTTTCTATCAATGTCAGTACCCTACCCCCACTACCATTTGCTCTAATTTTGCACACTAACTTCCTATGTGGGACCTTATCAAAGGCTTTCTGAATGTCCAGGTACACTACATCCACTGGCTTTCCCAAGTCTATTTTCATAGTTACATTCTCAAAAAATTCCAGAATTCCGGAGATTAGTCGAGCATGATTTCCCCTTTGTAAATCCATGTTGACTCAGAACGATTTTGTTACTGCTATCCAAATGTGCCGCTATTTCATCCTTTATAATTGACTCCAGCATCTTCCCCACCACTGATGTCAGGCTAACTGGTCTATAATTCCCTGTTTTCTCTCTCCCTGCTTTCTTAAAAAGTGGGATAACATTAGCTACCCTCCAATCCGCAGGAACTGATTCCTGAATCTATAGAACATTGGAAAATTATTACCAATGCTGCCACGATTTCTAGAGCCACCTCCTTAAGTACCCTGGGATGCAGACCATCAGGCCCTGGGGATTTATCAGCCTTCAGTACCATCAGTTTACCCAACACCATTTTCTGCCTGATGCAAATTTTCTTCAGTTCCTCTGTTACCCTAGGTCCTCTGACCACTATTACATCTCGGAGATTGTTCGTGTCCTCCCTAGTGAAGACACATCCAAAGTACCTGTTCAGCTCGTCTGCCTTTTCCTTGTTCCCCATAATAATTTCACCCGTTTCTGTCTTCAAGGGCCCAACTTTGGTCTTAAGTAATTTTTTCCTCTTCACATACCTAAAGAAGCTTTTACTATCTTCCTTTATATTCTTGGCTAGCTTACCTTCGTACTTCAACTTTTCCCCCCGTATTGCCTTTTTAGTTATCTTTTGTTGCTCCTTAAAAGTCTCCCAATCCTCTGGCTTCCCACTCATCCTTGCTATGTTATACTTCCTCTCTTTTATTTTTATACTGTCTTTCACTTCCCTTGTCATCCACAGTCGCCCCTTACTCCCCTTAGAATCTTTTTTCCTCTTTGGAATGAACTGATCTTGCACCTTCTGTATTATTCCCAGAAATACCTGCCATTGTTGTTCCACTGTCATCCCTGCTAGGGTATCTTTCCAGTCAACTTTTGCCAGCTCCTCCCTCATGGATCCATAGTCCCCTTTGTTCAACTGTAATACTGACACTTCCGATCTTCCCTTCTCCCTCTCAAATTGTAGATTAAAGCTTATCATATTATGGTCACTACCTCCTAATGTCTCCTTTACCTCGAGTTCCCTTATCAAATCTGGCTCATTACACAACACTAAATCCAGAATTGCCTTCTCCCTGGTAGGCTCGAATACAAGCTGCTCTAAGAATCCATCCCTGAGGCATTCCACAAACTCCCTTTCTTGGGGTCCAGTACCAACCTGATTTTTCCAGTCTACCTGCATGTTGAAATCCCCCATAACAACCGCAGAATTACCTTTGCGACATGCCAGTTTTAACTCTTGATTTAACTTGCACCCTATATCCAGGCTACTGTTTGGGGGCCTGTAGATAACTCCCATCATGGTCTTTTTGCCCTTACAGTTTCTCCGTTCTATCCATACTGGCTCTACATCTCCTGATTCTGTCCCCCCTCGCAAGGGACTGAATTACATTCCTCACCAACAGAGCCACCCCACCCTCTCTGCCAACTTGTCTGTCCTTCCAATAGGATGTATATCCCTGAATATTTACTTCCCAGCCCTGGTCCCCTCGCAGCCATGTCTCTGTTATTCCCACAACACCATACTTGCCAATTTCCAACTGAGCCTCAAGCTCATCCACTTTATTTCTTATACTCAGTGTATTCATATATAATACTTTTAATCCTTATGAAGTAATACTTTTACTCCCCTCAGCTTTCACATTGATTCCTATTGCACTTGGCCATACTCTCCGATCCCTTCCTGAGCTTTCTGTCCCTTTAATTCTGTTGACTTTCTTAACTTTTCTTATTCTCTCATTCCCTTTAACTCCATTCTTATATTTTCAGTTCATCCCCTCCCCCCCCCCACTTAGTTTAAACACACCCATGTAGCAGTGGCAAACCTGCCTTCCAGAACGCTGGTCCCCCGTCTGTTAAGGTGCAACCCGTCCCTTCTGTACAATTCATCCTTACCCCAAAACAGATCCCAGTGGTCCAAGAATCTAAATCCCTGCTTCCCACACCAGCTCCTCAGCCACACATTCAGATCCCCTATCTCCTTGTTCCTGTCCTCTCCAGCACAAGGAACTGGAAGCAAACTGGAGATAACCACCCTGGTGGTCCTGCTTTTCAGCCTTCTTCCGAGTTCTCTGAAGCCACACTGCAAAATGTCTCTCATCTTCTTCCCGACTTCATTTGTGCCGACATGCACCACCTCCTCCGGCTAATCACCTTCTCCCTTGAGGATGCCCTGCAATCGGTCCGTGATGTCCTGGATCCTGGCACCAGGGATATGTCAACCAATATGATGTAAATATCCAGTCCAAGTGCACATAAAGACACGTTAGCTGCATGTTTGTGGTTTGGTGGCTACAGGAGAGTCATGACCATAAGGCAAAAAAAAAATTGCCACACAATATCAAGGTGGAAAAGAATGCTCATTGCACTTTGACACAACAGTGTGGCATGTTGATTAATCAAAGTGATTAACTGCAAAGGAATACTGAAATTATCTGGCTGTCTTCCAGGAACTTGAGACATCATGAGTAAATTCCTGAAGTGAGATGAACTTGCAAAGATTAGGATCTAATATGAGGGAAGGTACAATGGAATATGGTTACCCAGATTGTTACCAAATGTTCCGCCAAAGTGTCTCAGGCCATGAAGATCTTATAAATGCAAAAGGACACAAATAAAAATTTCTTGACAGAAGCAGGCTGTCTTTTTAGACAGATGGTTATTTTTAACATCAATACAAAACAGAGTTGATAAATTCTATTGTTAATATAGTAACTGGTGTTATTTTGGCTGCATTTAAAGTTGGCTTGAATTAGATTTTAAATAGACTGATTCAAACACAGAGACTGATGGTGGGAATATTAAGAGACACAACTCGGCACTGTCACTCAGGATAAGGGATTGCGCTTTAGGGTAAGGATGAGAATAATTATATTTATTAAAGAGGACTGGAAATCTTTGGAATTTTCTGTCACACAGCAATACCACTGCTTAGTTCAGTGCATGACAGCAGAGACTGCTAGAACCGTAAGGAAAAGTGAATGAAGCCCTGGATCACTGTGATTCAATTAGATGATGCAGGAGGCTTATGTGCTTGTAAAGATTACTACAGCAGCTCCTACTTTTTAAGGTTTCTTTTAGGTTTTTAGGACTTGAAAAGGACTAAATGAACTCAAAATATGCATGATGTTTTTCAAATATGCAAGTTGGAATCCTATACCAATTGCAGGCTGCAAAATTACATAGTTAAAGAACACTTTAGAAGGATCAAATGCAGCTTGTCTGCAGGGCTAGAGCTGGCACTGAAAAATCTGAATTACTGTGTGATTAATATCTGACTTGAAATTAACCAGCAGACTGCATGGAGCAAATTGGCTCCCACCATGGCTGCTCATCCTTCTTGATTCTTCCTGGCTATTGCTTATAGCCAGATGTGGTTGATGGAAGGGGAAAATTCTTAAACACGAGATTCTACAGATGCTGAACATCTTGAGCAACGCTCATAATATGATAGAGAAACTCAACAAGTCAGGAAACACTTATGGAGGGGAGCAAACTGTCGTTGTTTTGGGCCAAAGCTCTTCATCAGGACTGGGAAGTTTCTGGCTGGTCTCTGGGACAACAGTTAGGCTGCTGACATGTAGCAGAACCCGCAAGTGTGCACCAATTTCTCTGGGTGTCAAAGAATCCCACACTCCTTTCTTCTTATTTTGGTAAAGTTTAATGAAGGCTGGCAGACCAACGTAAGGTGCATTACACCAACTACTGAACCGGAACATGAAGCAAAGAAGCAGGAAGTATACACGTTCAATTCTGCCTGTGAGATATGCCAACTAGTGGAATGGTGCCGCAGCAACAACCTGGCACTCAACGTCAGTAAGATGAAAGAGCTGATAGTGGGCTTCGGGAAGGGTAAGATGAAGGAACACATACCAATCCTCATAGAGGGATCAGAAGTGGAGAGAGTGAGCAGCTTCAAGTTCCCGGGTGTCAAGATCTCTGAGGATCTAACCTGGTCCCAACATATCAGTGTAGTTACAAAAAGAAAGCAATACGGCGGCTATACTTTATACTTTATTAGGAGTTTGACGAGATTTGGCGTGTCAACAAATACACTCAAAAACTTCTATAATTGTAATGTGGAGGTTATTTATTGCATTGAACTGCTGCTGCTAAGTTAACAAATTTCACATCACATACCAGTGATAATAAATCTGATTCTGATTCAAAGAAAGCTCATATGATATCAAAAAGTCTAATGTTTTTCAGAAAGCCGAATACAATGGTAGTGATATCAGAATAAACCATTCATGTTAAACTGAGCCTTTCTAAAGATCTCAATTCTGCAATTAGCTATTTCCTATGCATGTTATGGGATCTACATTTAACCAATATATGGTGCACTCTCAACAATACTCTGAATTTTATATAAATGCCATCCTTTCTTTTCCTTATGCTAACTTTGTTGCCAGAGTGATTGAATAGTTTTTTTCATTACAGCTTTCATCTCCCCTTTATGTCAAGGCGCACCAGATGTACATACTTAATTTTTAGTAATCGCTTGGCTAAAAGATCTGCCACTTTGTTTCTTTGAACCCCAACACGGACAGGGACCCATAAGAATGGATACATTAACTTGGAATGTCTAGAAGAACGTCTGGCCTCCAATTTGAAGTTGCTGTTTTAATAGATATCATAGCTGAGAACGAAGCAAAACACAGAAGTACTGTACATGATACTGTATATAAGGGCATAACTCTTCGGCTATTTCCAATGCTAAAAGGATAGCAACCATCTCAGATATGAATACTGGTACTTTGTCTGATTATATTTTCTTATTAGCCACCTGAACTTTTGAAATATAAACAGACACATCAGAATGACCTGCCACTGGATCTTTTGAACCATCTGTATAAATATGTAAGAAACCATAATATCTCACACCCCTTTATCCCCAAACCCCAACCTTAATGGAATTCCACCCATTCCCAAACCAATCATTCCATCCATCAGCTCAACAGGTTCTTCCCCAGTTATTTTTGATCTTTTGATCAGCATCATCATTCTGATTAAAGATAGCGGAATCAAAGGCTATGGGGATAAGGCAGGAACTGGATACTGATTGTGGATGATCAGCCATGATCACAGTGAATGGCGGTGCTGGCTCGAAGGGCTGAATGGCCTACTCCTGCACCTATTGTCTATTGTGCCGTGTAGTATGATGCAAGCAGTCATGGTCTCTCACCATGATTGTTCTTGGCGAATTTTTCTACAGAAGTGGTTTGCTATTGTCTTCTCCTGGGCAATGTCTTTACAAGATGGGCGATCCCAGTTTCATCATCAATACTCTTCAGAGGATGGGTGGGAGGGTGTCTAAGCAAGTGCTACACTTTGCCCAAGAGTTACCTGCAGGTTAACAAAGGGAGGGAGCACCTTACACCTCCTTTGGTAGTGATGTATCTCCACACTGCCTTTTAATAGGATATTTCAAATGCAACTCCAAATTTTGCAAATAGCTGTTTTGCATAGTTAATTAACCAGTCTGTTTGGGTGTTGCTAATAATTGAAAGGTCCGTTCAAAACTTGGTTCTGGTGGGCCTTGGGCATTACTGTAATCACAACATTTGCAAAAATAATAACAGCAACCCATTATTGTTGTAATTTAGTTTCTGTGGAGAACTATATGTCCCACTGGACTTTGTGGCAGTGAGGCAAAACACTTGGAATCCTACTCTTTTTAATGTCAAAGTAAAAGTTAAAAGGGAATATTTTCTTATCTGAGTTCCCCATGCAAAGTACAAGGTTTTGTGCCTAAATTCAAACTGAATGTCAGCAGAAGAATAAGAAGAAAAACATACTGAATTGATTCTCCTGCATGAAGCATTGGATTAGTGACTAGTCCTTAACAAACAATGCACTGGTCTTAAACTGGCAGTCTGGGTCTCAGTGTATTATGGAGATGGTGATAGTATAGAGAGTCACTATCAGGTTAGAGGGAGGTGAGGAAACCAAGGCAGAGGTGTCGCTGTCAGCAAGGAGCTTGTACGTTTTCCCTGTGTCCGTGTGGGTTTTCTCCTGGTTTTGCAGGGGAAATCAGGGGACTCTGGTTTCCCCTGCAGTCCAAGACATACCCGTTGGTAGGTTAATTTGTCATTGTAATTTGTTCTGTGATAGGCTAGGGTTAAATCGGGTGATTGCAGGGTGGTGTGGCTCAAAGAATTAGAAGGGTCTATTCTGCGCTGTACCCCAATAAATAAATAGATAAAGACACCTTTACATATATATATATATATATATATATATATCATATGTCAGTATACAATAAAGGTAAGTGTATATTACCCAATCAAATTATCCCTGAGAACATAATGATACCCTTCTTTCTTGAAAAGTTGCAATTTTTCTGCAATACAATGCGATACTCTCACGGTACTAATGGGGTATTCCAAGATTTAAATCTGGTGACGATGAAGGAATGGTAATATATTTCCGTATCACACTGATGTGTGACTTTAAAGGGTCTCACTGTACGCCTGCTGTTCCTGACTCCCTTTGTGATCAAGCTTTTGTATTTAAGAGCTCTTTTCACAGTAGCCATAGAATGCAATCAGAGAGTTTTTTTATAGACGGTACCCACGGTGAATCAGTGTTCAGAGGCCGTGAATATGTAGGGGTACATGGGCACCAATGAAAAGGATTGTTCTATTCTGGACAGCATCAAACGCTATTGGATCTGCAGTCATCGAGCCAAATGGAGTAGCTTCCATCACACTGCTGCCTTTTGCCTTTTAGATAGTGAAAATGCTTTTTGGGAGTTACTGTGTTTTCTCTAATCAGACTCTATCACCCATTGTAGCCATAGATCAGGGGTCCCCAACTATTTTAGTGCCATGGACCCCTACCATTAACCAAGGAGTCCATCAACCTCAGGTTAGGAACCCCTGTGATAGATAGTTTAGGTAAATATGTGATAAATGGTAACTCACAGGGTGTTGATGATGAAGAAATGGTAATAAGTAGGTGCTTTGATTCTCTTTTGCTTGAGATGATCACCGTCTGCCATTTATTTCAAATTTCAAAACAAGCATTATTCATAAAAAGTTCTGAAGCGTATAACTACAGAATTTCCAAGTCTAAATTTCCGAACAAGTAATGTTATTCCATTCTTTGACCTTAGCACGTTATCAGTTATCGCCATTTATAAACTTAAAGTAGATGGCTTCTGGTTTGCAACACAAATTATAATTATTTTGGCAAGAGTGTCCAAAACTGTGACCCTTCTCCTCAGAGTCCTTGCAGCTTTCTTTGAAGCAATAGCAATAATTATAATGGGCAGCACAGTAACATGGCATAACCTTCACAGCACCAGCAACTTGGGTTCAATTTCCGCCACTGTCTGTAAGGGATTTGGACGTTCTCCCTGTGACTGAGTGGATTTCCTCTGGGTGCTCCGGTTTTGTCCCCTATTGCAAGGGTGTATTGGCTAGGGTTAGTAAGTTGTGAGCAAGCTATGTTGCCGCCAGAAGCATGGCGACACTTGTGGGCTGCCCCCACACATATTTTGACTGTGTTGGTTGTTGATGCAAATGACGCATTCACTGTATGTTTCAATGCTTCATTGTACATGTGACAAATAAAGCCAATATTCATCTTTGAGCAACACGCATCAAAGTTGCTGGTGAACGCAGCAGGTCAGGCAGCATCTCTGGGAAGAGGTACAGTCGACGTTTTGGGCCGAGACTCTTCGTCAGGACTAATTAGCTCTTCTTTCGTACCCCATCTGGTACGTTGGCAGGGGGGGGGGACCACACAGGACTGAAGTAAGCTGTAGAAAGGCATAAACTCAGTTCCACCATGGGCACTAGCCTCCTCAGCATCCAGGACAACTTCAAGGAGCGATACCTCAAAAAGACGGCATCTATCAGGGAAGAGGTACAGGTGCCCGAAGGAACACACTCAGGAAGAGCTTCTTCCCTCTGCCGTCTGATTGGACAAGGAACCCATGAATCACCATTATCTTTTTCTGTTTCTGCACTACTTATTTAATCTAATTTTAAAATATATACAGTATATACTTTTTGCTGTAATTTTGTGTATTGCAATAACTCCTGCCACATACAAGAAATGTCACGAATGTGCCAGTGATATTAAACCTAATTCCAATTCTGACTCAGTCCATATACAAACTACCTTCCCAATGAGAAAGTCTCCTATTAAATCTCTCTACTCCCACTGTTAGTTTTTGTTTTCTGGTTCTTGATTCCCATTCTTGGGGGAAAAGACAGCGCACATTCACCCTATCTATTTTATACAATCTCAGTGAAGGGTCTTAGCCTGGAATGTCAACTGTTCATTTCCCTCCACAGGTGCAGCCTGACCTGCTGAGTTCCTCTGGCATTTTGTGTGGGTTGCTCTATAATATTAACTCTCAATTTCCTATACTCCAGTAAATAAAGTTCCAGCCCGCTCAGCCCTCTCTCCACAACTCTGCTCCTTGAGTTGTTTTGTTGGTGATCTGGTATGTAATTAGCCAGATTGGATTGGTGCTTCTTTTTGAGAAACTCAACATAGGGTCATGAGGTTCAGATTGAGCTCATATCTAGGGTCATACAGAGCAAGGAGACTGTCCTATATCACATCAGATGAAGAGAAAACGGTGCAGCTGGGGTTGAAGGCAACAGGATTATGGATCAGATAAGGAAATCGGGATGATGCAAGAGTGAAGAATCAGATTTAGGTTCAATGATCACACTTACATCAAAACATGAAATGCATTGTTTGCATTAACATCCAACACAACCCAAGGACGTGCTGAAGGCAGCACATATTAGATATTAGAATGGTGGATAGGTAGAACAGATTGGATCTGAAGTAAGGAGATCACAATTGGGGCAACACGGACGGTAGCATAGTGGTTAGCCTGATGCTCTGCAGCTCAGGCCTTGGAGTTCAGAATTCAATCCTGATCTCCTCCCTCAGGAGTTTGTACATCCTCGTGGTAGAACGCGTCTGTTTCAGCCAAGTGCTCCTGCTTCCTCCCACATCCCGAAGATGTGCAGGTTAGCAGGTTAATTGGTCATTGTAAGTTGTCCCGTGAGTTAAATCTGGGGTTGCTGGCGACACGGCTCGAAGGGCCACAAGAGGCTGTTCCACGCTTTAGCTCTAAATAAGTAAAACGGGTTGCAGAGAGGGAAGGGCTTGCTATGCCAGTGACGATCAGCAATAGCATATACAGTGTTTCAGATAGAGAATCAGGTTTATTATCACTGAACATGTTGTGAAATCTGTTTCGCAGCAGCAGTACAGTGCAAAACATAAAATATACTATAAATTATAATAACAAATATATATAAAAATTAAATAACTAGTGCAAAAAGAGAGCAAAAATAGTGAGGTATTGTTCATTGTTCATTCAGAAATCTGATGGCAGAGGAGAAAAAAACTGACCCTAAAATATTGACTATGTGTCTTCAGGTTCCTGTACCTCCTCCCCGACAGTAGTACTGAGAAGAGGGCACGTGCTGGGTGTTAGGTGTACTTAATGTTGACATCCACCTTTTTTGAAGTATTGCCTTTTAAAGATGTCTTTGATGTTATGGATCCATCAAAATCAAACTGCAAAGAGGGGAGTTTTATGGCGATATGAACTTGGAACTTGCACATTTGCATATCAGATTTGATTGCCATCTTCATTTCTGCTGGTCCTGTTTCGAGGCTACTGTAGCATATGATTCCGATCTCAGTTCAGTGGCTAGACAACCTTATCTGTAACAAAATTCCCTCCTTTTCTGTCTCAAAGTCAAAGAATATTGACGTCCGTACTCATTATCTTAAAAGAAATTCTTTAACGTGGACAGGAAAGAGTGAATTTGGAGGAAATTTAACAGTAAGCCTTTATGTGAGCATCATGAATATCTAGGTTGCAACTTTTAACCCTGTTTCACATCAGTCATTATACATCTTTAAATGTCAAATTGCTTTTTCTGACATGGCAGTATATTTTTTATGGCAAAACAGCTAGAAGGCACAATTATGAATGCCTCACAAGGAGAAGTAGGATATTTACTTAAGAGAAACCTCTTAGTTCACTAATAAGGTTAACATTGTCATATTTGATGAATGGGGGGGGAGAAAAGTTAACTTCAAAGTTCAGCAGATTTGGTTACTCTGTAAGCAAGGTAGTGCTCTCCCTCTATAGCTCCCAACTCCCTTTTTATAATCCTCCACTCTTGTTCAGTCAAAATAAAAGTGCTTTGGATAGTGGCCAAATCACTGCTTTTCCTTGGGCATCCTATCCAATTTATGTGTTTACCAAGGAGACTGGAATCCCTTTCCCAAGAGGAGGTGGTGCTTTCATGTGGAAAGTCTGGTACTAGCAAACAAGGCCCAGTTCCCTCCTCCTCTTATCTGAAAGTGCTGAGTTGCGTGCAAACTTTGTACTCATTCATTGATCTGACTTGATCAAACTGCCTTTCAGTATCCAAGGTAAAACCCAAAAGTCTATTAAAAAGGCCACAAAACTCATTAGACTATTGTTTTTGCAATTCTCAAAGCTGAGCCACAATGGGAAATCTTCAAAGCATTGCTTTGATGTTCACATTAGTTTTTATCTCATAAGACTGGCTCCAAAAAGAAGGGGATAAAAAAGTTTTTATCTGCGAACATAATTTCACAATTAATGTCTTGCATGTGAATTACTTGAGATGAGATTTTGTTACTAATAATTAAATGTGATTAAAGGCATTTACCCTCCATGACTGCTGAGAAAGAATAGTAAAGTATTTCACAAATTTTACATCCTTACTCATCTCTAATGTATGAAAGTCAAGAAGTTATTTTAAATCTGACTGCCCAAAAGGATTCAGATTTAATACTTGGAGGGAATTAGTCTGAACGTAGCCAGGGCAGTAACAGATCATGAAAAATATCTTTCTCCTCACTTCAGTGGAGAGGAAAGCTAACAGGGTATAGAAGATCATCCAATTTCTACCAGCCATCATGGTAAGTTAATAATATCTGACTTGTGCCTCTAAAAACATGCAAGACACCAGAAGTGTGAAGCTTTAATCTGAAGGAGATAGCTCAAAGTGAGAAATGTTAAAAAGCAAAATGAACCATATGCTTATAACTGACGCTTTGCATCCTTGTAACTGGGAATGGGCCAATAAAGGCATGGCTGGGGAAATTTTTCTTCACATGATTTTCAAAGATTTGCATGAAAGATTAGGTTCTGGAAATCGCTTTTGTTATATAACCCTTATTTTTGGGGTCCAGTCAAAGTCATGGAGGGAGAACAGAGATCCACAATCTAAAATATATGTATTTAATATAGGTAATACTGACCAATAAAATTCTATTTTTCTGCAGGGGATGACTCATTATCCTTGATTAAAGTTTGCATTCTATGTTTAGTAGTAGCTCTCAAAATACTGGAATAAGAATCTTGAAACTATTGTGTAACCTCATGGTTACAGTGAACAAATCATATTTTTATTCTGGTCCTGTTGTCTCTGTTGTTGAACACACTTGAGAATTATATCTTGCAAACGATTTCCTGAGCATGAGACTCTTTTTGTTTCTCCAGACTAATTTGGAAGCTAGTCCAGCAAAATAAAATTTTGGCAAAGAATATTCCAGGTTACATTGTACAACAGGTCAAAGATTTTAGTCATTATCTTAGCAACATCTCAAATTAAGCAAAGAAAATTGAGAGGAATTGATAGAAGATTTTATTGTAAAAATGAATGTAAAAAAGAAAAGGCGATTCCTGTCAAAACTGCACACATATTTGTTGAAATCCCTTACTCATTCTTCCTTCAGTTAGTCCTGACGAATGGTCTCGGCCTGAAACGTCGACTGCACCTCTTCCTACAGATGCTGCCTGGCCTGCTGCGTTCACCAGCAACTTTGATGTGTGTTGAACATATTTGTTGAGATATGAGGTATTTGGAATATTTTTGGTCTCCTTATTTAAACTAGTATATGCTTACCTTGAATATAAGATATTGAAAGACCTAGCTAGAGTGGATAAGGAGAGAATGTTTCCTAAAGTGGGAATGTTTAGGACCGGAGGGCATGGCCTCAGAATAGAAGGACATCCCTTTAGAACGGAGATAAGGAGAAATTCTTTAGCCAGAGGAGGGTGGAATTCCTTGGTGCAGATGGCTGTGGAGGCCAAGTCACTGGTTTATTTACAGTGGAGGTTGATAGTTTCTTTATTAGTAAGGGCATCAAAGTTTATGTAAAGAAGGCGGGAGAATGAGGTTGAGAGGGATAATAAATCATCCATGATGGAAAGGCAGAGCTGGCTCAATGAGCTGAATGGCCTAATTCTGCTCCTCTGTCTTATGCTGTTATGGTCTAAGATGGTACAGAGAAGGTTCCCTAGGTTGATCCTGTGACGGAGGAGTTGAGCAATTGAAAAAACTAGAGTGGCACAGTGGCTAAATTACTTGCTGTAATCCAAAGGCCAGGATTACCATTCCAATGACCTCCATTTAAATCCCATCACAGAAATAGGCCGATTGCCAATTTAAATTCATAGAAACATAGAAAATAGGTGCAGGAGTAGGCCATTCGGCCCTTCGAGCCTGCACCGCCATTTATTATGATCATGGCTGATCATCCAACTCAGAACCCTGCCCCAGCCTTCCCTCCATACCCCCTGACCCCCATAGCCACAAGGGCCATATCTAACTCCCTCTTAAATATAGCCAATGAACTGGCCTCAACAGTTTCCTGTGGCAGAGAATTCCACAGATTCACCACTCTCTGTGTGAAGAAGTTTTTCCTAATCTTGGTCCTAAAAGGCTTCCCCTCTATCCTCAAACTGTGGCTCTTCGTTCTGGAAACAAACCTGAATTATATTAGTGGTGGATGAATGGTGCAACTGTCAGTGCTGGTGTCTTACAGCTCTAACGACCCAGATTCAACCAGTGTTTACTATGTGGAGTGTGAGAGAGAATCCGTTACAGAAAAATACAAGGAAGAATATGAATGATGGAGTTATTCTTTCAGGAACAGCCTTTAGTATAATGGGCCAAATAGCCTCCCTCCTGATAAGTAAGTTAATTATAATAAAAGATTGAACAGACTTGGCTGATACCTTCTGGAGTTTAACGGAACATGAAATGAACATAATAGATTCTGAGAAGGTTTGTCAGAATGACTCTGAAGTTCCTGAGGGGAATGTCTCAGGTTAAAGCATTGATGATTTTAGATTGAGAAAAGGAGGGGTTTCTTCACTTAGAAGGATGTAAATCTAACATCATTACATAAAAGGCCAAAGTGGATTTCAAAAGGGTTAGTTGTCTGTTGCGATGCTCAAATTCCCTGCAAAAAAATGAAGAATCAAAGATCTTTCTCTTGTACCTTCTTTCTAAAATTCTAACTCTCTGCCTCCTATTCAAGGACTACTGTAAACAAACTCAAATTTGTGAGCAAAAAGGGATAGGATAGCTGTAAGGAAAAGGGCCTTGCACAGAGAGATCATGGTCTGGAACTCATTTATTGAGAGGGTAGTGGAAACAGAGACAGTGAAGGATTTTGAATGGAAATTAGAAAGGCGCAAAGGAAATATTGTTTGCAGGGAAAAGGTCAGGAAATAAAGCTGAAGGTAATTCCCTAAAAGGTCTTGACAAGGTGTATTTACACAATAGTGCCACGGTAGCCTAGCGTTTAATGCAACGTTATTACAGATTGGTGCATCGGAGCTCAGAGTTCAATTCTGACGTATTCTGTAAGGAGTCTGTATGTCCTTCATGTGGAATTTGTGAGTCTTCTCTGGGCTCTCTGATTTCCTTCCACAGTCCAATGACGTACGGGTTCATAGGTTAATTTGTCAATGTAAATTGTCCTATGATTAGGCTTGGCTTAAATTGGGGGCTGCTGGGCAATGTGGCTTGAAGGGCCGGAAGGCTGCAATCCGTGTTGTATCTCTAAATAAACTTACCTTGGGAGGATCATCCATATAAATTTCAGCTATTCCAACCCAAATATTGCCTCCTCATAAGGCAGCTGAGACAAAACATTCTCAGAAGCATTCCTCCAATCTTCTGAATTCAATGAATACTATTGGAATAACGAGTATCTATAAAAATGGTGGGGGTCAAAGCTTTGTTTTCCCATTTATACAAAATTTTTCTTTCTCTGCAGGAGAGTATGAGAAACATAAATGAGATTCCTATGGGAATCTCAATAGTTTATGACTCAATTTCAGATCTGATGACTATGCCCACCACAGAGCTGTAGCAATCATAGGACAGCTGTAGTGGTTTCTGTAAGGAATAGTTGTGTAGGAATGATTCACTGCTCATCTTTACTCCATCACCGAAGTTATATACTCACCATGCACTTCACCTCATAGTCAGCACTCACCTTTGCATAAAGAACGTGGAAGTTAGAACTGAACAGAAAAGGGCCCTTTGCTCCATCAAGCCTTTACCAACCTAAATTAAACAAATCTCAGCTGTCGTCACATGGCTTGTACTGTTTTGTCTGTCCATATGTCTTGTCTAAATACCTCTTAAACATTATATTCATATTTGCTTCCACCACTTCCTGTGGCATCATGCTTTAGGCACCTATCATTGCCTATATAATAAGCTTGTCTTCCTCATCTCCTAAACTTTCCATGTCTTGCCTTAAACCCAGTAATATGTTTCTACTCAGGGAAAAAGATGGACTATTTTATTTTATTTTGAGATTTGGTTAGGCAACAGGCCCTTCAAGCTGAATGAGCCCATGCTACCAAAATGGGACACATTAACCTACTAACCCATATGACTTTGGCATGTAGGAGGAAACTGAAACATCCAGAAGAAGCCCACATGGACATGGGAAGAACATACAAACTCCTTAATGATAGTGGTGAAATTTAATCCAAGTGGCTAACCCTGTAATTGCGTTACTTTAAACAATACACTACTGTGTGCCCATAGACTATCTGCTCTATCTAGGCACCTTACAATTTTATATACTACTATAAGTTTACCACTCAGCCTCAGTTGCTCCAGCAAAATCAGTGCAAATTTGTCAAACCTCCCCTTTGCTAATACACCTCAATGCAGGCCGCATCCCAGCGGACCTCTTCTGTGCCCTCTCCAAAGCCTCTATATCCTTATTATAGGGTAGTGACCGGACATTACTCCAAATATGGCCCAATTTTAGATTTATACATCTGAAGCATGACTTCCTGTGTTTTGTATACGTACTCATCCCCATTGTAAAATGTCCCTTGGTTGTGGTTGCGTGGTGCCATCTGGAAACAGGGGTATGTGGGGAAGCTGAAAAAATGTGCAATTTCTGTAGGTTTAGCGCAATGCATGTTTGATAGTTCATGTGGACTTGGTGGCTGAAGGTCTGTTTCCACATTGCGTACATCTATGGCTTCTTTGAAATAAAAGTTAAACAGTGTTAATTAGATCCACTATGGCCTTCAAATTTCCCTACAGAGGCTTCCATCATTCTTTTCAGTTCAGAAGCCCAAATGAAAAACAATAACCATCTTAAATACAACAATGCTGTGAAATTTCTTAACTTAGCAGCAGCAGTACAATATAGTAAATAAGTAAACCAATTATGGTAAGTATATTAAATAGTTAGATTAAAAATATTGAAAAACAGAAATATTATTTTAAAAAAGTGAGGTAGTGTTCATGGATTTAGAAATCATATGACAGAGGGGAAGAAGCTGCTCCTGAACTGCTGAGTGTGTGATTCACTCAGTTGTACGTCATGGTTCTGTAACTATAAGACCATAAGATATAGGAGCGGAATTAGGCTGTTTGGCTCATCGAGTCTGCTCTGCATTTGAATCATGGCTGATTTACTTACTATCTCGACCCATTCTCCTGCCTTCTCCCCATTACTTTTGACCCCAAAGGATGTCTGGTTCATTGCCGTAACCACTCGGCCACGACTATGGCCCTAGTAACTTGAAGGATATTTGCCTTAACAATAAGTGATCCTGTTTGGTCCCTGTGGCACTGACAATGTCTTCCTGGTTCATGTAAGCCCTGAGATTCCTTGCTGAACTTTGTCCATCATGGACTAAACAATCTAACTCTATGTGGTAACCCCTTTTGCTATTAATGCTTGAATAGGTCTAACTTCCTGACTCCATTTTAGTTGTATATGTGGCTATGAAATACATGGATTTAACTCACTGAAACATCATGAAGCTATCAATTTAATGAATAAACATTGCAAGTTAGTCGATGGAAACTGCTCATTGTCAATGGTTTAGTTCAGAATAATTTTGAAATGCCCATATAAATGTTTAACACTTTCTGCCTTAGGGACCTCTACCAATGATGATGCCCAATCACGCTGGTGAACCATCATCAACATTCCACTGATTTCCAACAGGCAGCCCCTTCTCCACTTGTAGCTTAAGTGCACGGAAAGCTGATCTCAGTGAACAATAACAGACATACTGATTCTTTGTGCCTTTTGGGACCTTATGACTTAATGGTTTCCTTGTGACATCACACAACACATGTCACTGTGGTCAATAAGGGTGTTTACTACATAGGAGCAATCCTGGGCCTGACACACACATTTCTGAATTGCATCTCAAGTGAATCTGACTGGCACACTTAACCACCATTCCCACAGAGGAAGCCACTCTTCATATTTCCCTCAAGTTCACATCCTTCATATCAAGCAACTTCACCTGAATTGTTTCATCAACCGTTCCAAAAAACAAACCCAAACTTTGGTACCCAAGCTAAGGAAATGTTGAAGTTAGACTTCTTTGACAATGACTTTAACCTGGATATAAGCTAACCAGCCTTTTGCTCTGGTCTCTGGTTGCAAATGCCAAACTTGTTTCTCTAGAAAATTTTTGAAAGCATTGTGTTAGCATCCCGTTGAATATGTCTACCATGTTGTCATCAGCACCCTTCTCTTACTAAAATCTCATTTATCTCTGGCTCTCCCGTCACCAACAATATTTTCATATTGTTTCTTATTTTCATATAATATTTTCATATTATTGTTGTTACAATATTTCTTTTCATTCTTTGCACTCTTTTTCTGTTCTGTCCCCTCTCTTGGGATTCCGATGATGTTATCACTTTGAGAATATTCCTACTCATGCCACACACAGATCAAATAGCTGAGACCTTTTGAATATATCATCAATATATTTGCCACAGCCACTGTCTATTGTCATTACAAATTTACTTGCCAAATCTTGTTCTTTATTACCTCACAATAATTATTGCCTCCTTTTCTATCAGGCACTAGCATCCCGACTACCATTTTAATATCCATTGCTGTCCACTAGCAAAGATAGAGCCACTGAAAAGCATACTTTATAGAAAGTATTCATCACTTATATAACAGCAGTCATATTAGATGGTAAGCACAATTTTTAAATGTATATTCAAACCTATATGGATCTATATAATATAAAACTGACAAAACTGTTTCCAATAACAAAGATTTAAGGAGCAAAGGCACACAAATAATAATAGGCTGAAGATCAAAAAATCTATGGGTTAGGTGAGGATAAACTATATATATATATATATATATATATATATATATATATATATATATATACACACACAGATACATGAAAACCTGCAGATGCTAGAAATTCAAAGCAACACACATAAGATGCTGGAGGAACTCAGCAGGTCAGGTAGCATCTATGGAAATGAATAAGCAGTTAACTTTTCAGGCCAAAACCCCTCTTCAGGACTGAGAAGGAGATGGGAAAAAGCCAGAATAAAGAGATGGGGGGAGGAGAAAGAGGCTAGCTAGAAGGTGATAGGTGATGTCAATACCTTCAAGGATATGACAACATACTATATTATATGTGCCCGGAAATGCAGATTTAGCTGTGTTTTTCTAAAAGATTTCAGTCAAATATTTGAGGGCAATGAATATAGAGGACTACAGGGGAAGAGCACGGGAATAGAACTGAATCTGATATCTCCACAAAGAGCCAGCACAGATACAATGGTTCAAATAGCCTTCTACTGCACACCAAATATTTGAATATTTTATGATCTGGGTCCATTGTCCTTTTGATGCTATTGTGCAGTAGGTGGAAAACAGCTGCAATCATGCTGGTAAAATGTTAAACCTCTGCAGTATTTCCACTTTGCCTTCACCCTCCATCCAAAACTAGCCCCTAAGCATGTGCAGCAACTGACTAAGTCTGAAGCTAAAGCAGAAGCTAATTGGATACCATCGATGTGTGGATATATATGTTGATATATAACTGTTACACCCTTGCTATGAGAATTACGTCTAAATGATGTGGATGAACTATCATGCACACAAACACTTCGTCATAGCCAAATTCATGCAGATAGTAAAGTGAAACCTTGAAGATACAGTACAATTCAAGAAATATGCATGATGAACTTGGGTAATTAAGGGTTATTTGAGTCTTGGAAATGCAGAAGGTATCCCATGAGGAGCTGCAGTGCATTGGTTTACTTAAAAAGAAGAAACTTGCATTCATAACTTCAGGATGTTGCATAATAAATCTGAGGCATTGTAAAAGCTATAATGTAAGGCTGCCAAGTCACAGGAGCTGGAGTTAACCCCTTAATTTTCATTGTCAAAGCCAAGTGTGCTTCCTGCTGAACCACAGTTAATATAATACTATCCCTTCTAAGGTTTGTGCAGAGGGAAGGCACCATAATGCTGAGGACTGTTAGTGGCGTGTTTTACAAGTGGTTTCATTTTTCACTCTGTGTGTGTGTGTGTGTGTGTGTGTGTGTGTGTGTGTGTGCGCGCGCGTGTGTGTGTGGGGTGTGTGTGTGTGTGTGTGTGTGTGTGTGTGTGTGTGTGTGTGTTTACGCACGCCCTGATGTTCCAGACCTTTCACCGTCGCACAAAATGAAATGGTCATGGAGCACTTAAGCTGTGCGCATAAATATTCCATAAGCAATCAATCATTTCTGTTTCACAGAGAAGCAACGCACACATTGAAGGAGAGAAGACTGCATGAGTGTTGCTGCGTGCAGAACATAATGGTCGGTGTCAAGATGATTGATAAAGCATGCACAAACATGCTCATCAGGACTGTGCAAAGTGCTTTAAGACATGGTAATTTGAAGGTTGAACAAGTCCACGGTGAGGCTTTGAGTTAAAAATATCTCTTGGCAGTAAAAGCTTTTACTCAGTATTAGTCATCCACACTGTTTTTGATATACTGTGCAAAGGCTTTCAAAGCCTTACCCACTGAAGATGGTAACTGGAGAACGTGAGGGACTAAGAAGGGGAGGGTTGGAGATGTGCTCACAGTAGATACAGTAAGTAAAATTCTGTGCCCTGATTCAATAAAATGTAAATCTTTGGATTTACCCTAAGTGAAAAGTTCACCGAGTGCGTTTTGCTTACTTAACCAGCAGTGGACACTCATTTGCCTTCCAGGATGAAGAGGCATGCAGAAATCGGTCCCATAAATGTTGGTGTGCAACTTCTCATTGCGTTCATCTGGAATTCATCTCTCTGGCATTTCAGCTGAGGTGTTAACACTTAAAGTAAACAACTCCATTAAAATAATAGCAAGGCAAACTTCAGATGAGACTGCGAAGCACAGGCATGTGAGTATCCCACAAATGGGAGAATCCATGAAGTTACTGCACAATGCAGAAGGAAAAATATAAAAGCAACAGAAAGGTCTGGAATTGTGCAATAGCTCAGCTTCAGGAACAGGGAAAAGGAGGTCAATGTTTTAAGTGGAATCCCATCTTCAGATCAGCACTGTGGGGTCTGTGGGATGCCATCTTTTTTGTACTGAACAAAATAAAAAGGAGGAATGGCGACCATGTAAAGGTCAGGAGTTCAAACAGGCCAGTCATTTTTCCACAGAAAGGCAGCTGTTCTCCTCACGTCCATCGAGGAGCAGCTCAGGAATGATGATGCCAGTTCTGATAAGGGGTCTCAGCTGAAATGTTGATCTATCTTCTGCCTTACAACTAGTGAATGGTCTCTTGTATCACTACAGTTCTTTCTGCTTGTTTGATAATCCAAACTCATCTTTGCCTCTCCATTACAAATGTTCCACCCAAATATATGTTTACAGTATAACGTTAAGTTAGAGTTGAGTCGAGGCTGCTTAACCATGAAGCAGTGCATGTGGTCTGAAATCTTTAAAATGGTAAGTACTGTATATTACCTCAGAGTTAAGCTGAGCTCAGAGCTAACCACTTCAGAGACTGCAATGAACTTGTTTCTTTAACATGAGAAAATCTGCAGATACTGGAAATCCAAAGCAGCTCAAAATGCTGGAGGAACTCAGCATGTCAGGCAGCATCTATGGAAAGGAGTAAACAGCTGATGTTTCATGCCAAGGCCTTTAAAGGGTCTTGGCCCAAAATGTGGACTGTTGACTCTTTTCCATAGATGCTGCCTGACCAGCTGTGTTATTCCAGCATTTTCTGTGTGCTGCTTTGAACTTGTTCTTTCAACATGCAGGACCATATAAATGCATTTAAGCACCAACAGACACAGGAAAGCAAAACGAAACAACATAAATTTAAATAGCTTTGATAGCAGGTGATTAAATTGTTCTGGATAAACTCTATTGTTGATGAACAGATGAGAAACATACAATAACTGTCCTGAGAGGCAATTTTGAATAGATTCAGGAACAAATTTTTTAAAATCCCAGGGTACAGTGCAGAGGACCAAGGCAGCGCTACCATGTAGGATGAAGTTGAAAATCGAGATACAATTTATCCTCTCAACTGAAGGAAAAGATTCTTTGAAGCTATTTTGAAGAAGAGAAATACAATATTCATCCCACAGCCCATAATTTATACTGTTAATATGATCATTACCTACCAAATGATACTTAAGTTATGGACAGTTTTCTCTGTAGATGCTGCCTGAACTGCTAAGTTCCTTAACATTTCATGTGCTGCTCTGCAGAATCTCTTGTATAAGTGATATTCTCTCAGATGACGTAAACATCTGATGGCATTCCAACAAATAGCCAAATAATCTTCCCCCATATCCCACAACATATTAATTTGTCAGATCACATTTTTTAAAATCTGTTATCCAATTGTTACCATTTTGATGCTTTAAGGAGTTTACTGTATACAAATTTGCTGCTTTACTTTCTCCATTATGGCAGAAATTACACATCTTCTCAGTAGATCTGAGGTCATGAAAATGTATTTTAAATGTAAATACCTCTTTCTGATATGATTTCAGTTAAAACTGAGAGGAGTCTCTAGGGGAGTCCACCATCTATTGACTGATCTCACTCTTTTTCTTAAACAAATTTACATCAAGATGGAGTGACCAGCTCTTGAAGCACAGAATGTTGACTAAGGCAGAAATGGAGATTCAGTGAGATGCCAGTTTGATATTAAAAGCTGAATGATTGCAGGGGGAAAGTGAATTTGGGTGTTGGGGACTCCACAGTTTTGAAGTCTAAGCAATGGACGAGTAAGAAGAGGAGGCTGATTAACATATGTTACAAACCACCCAGAAACAAACTCTGTTTATACAGTATATGATAGAAACAAACTTTAAAACAAAATTATTGCTGACAGATTTTGGTACCATCACATGTTATTAGATGAAATTAATGTTTCTCCTAACAGTTCCCCTACCTTGCTCCTCAGACTTCAGTGACTATACTTGTAGTCGCCCAAGAGCGCCAGGTGTTCAACGTCAGTGATTTGTGCTCACTTAGTAACTCTGTCTCTCCTGGGTCAATTTGATTTAGCTTGGAGGATTCGTGGGTTGAGAGGTCTCTGAAACAGAATAACTGGTGTTTTTTGTCATGATGTAGCTTTTAACACCAGCTCTGTAGAAGTGGATTTTAAGTGTTAGGAACTTTATTGGTTTAGGTTTTAGAAATCTTACTTATTTCTCAGAAAGTACCTGAAATATTCTTTAAGATTTTTCTTTGCATTATAGCAACATAGCAGACAGCTTCCTTGTCATCTGTAAAACTTCAGTGAATTCTGGCAAAAACAGATCACACTTAGAAATATAAATGTAGTTTATACTTTTGAATTCACCACTTATTTCGGTGGTTTATTCAAATTTGAGGCTTAATCCACTGAAGTACCATTTCTTGACACATGCCTTGTGTAAAATATCTCACTGACATCTAACACCCTAAGAGCAAACAATAAATTGAAACATCGTCTTGCATTTCAGAATTTGTTCAACACCATTGTAACTAATTCTCCTAACAATGCAATGAATTTCGTAGTCCACAGCCTATTGATCTTTAACTCCTTTTCTTTTGTGAAATAATCTTCACTGAGGGTATCATTTCTTTAGATTCAAAAACACGTACAAAAGTTGCAAAGTTTTCATTGTGCTTAAAGTACAAGAATTTAGAAGCCTGGTTTACAAGTTTTACCATGTAATGTAAAGTTGAATTTTGGAACTTATTTTCATGCCATAACAGTTTCATCCTATTTCTACCTCATCCTGACTGTCAACAATAATTTATTTTCTACTGGAACCCTCATTATTGCTTTTGTTATCTCTGGACTCAATCTTGCCAATGCACTAAATGCAAATTACTGTGCAAGTAATTTGAAATAAAACCGAAAATGAAGGATCACTTTCAGCTGAGTCATTAAAGACCTGATATATAAATCGTTTTCAGTCTCCACAGACCAATTTGACTTGCTGAATATTTCTGACATTTTCTCGTTATATTTTGATTCACTGAGGCTGCCTCACTCAAAGCTCATAAAATAATACAGCAGGGAGACAGGACCTTTGGCTCAACTCATGTATGCTGACCAAGTTGCTCATCTAAGATAGTCCCATTTGCCTGCGTTTGGCTGATATTGATCTAAACCTTCCCTATCCATCTACAGTACTGTGCAAAAGGCTTAGGGGCATTTATATAGCTAGGGTGCCTAAGACTTTTGCACGGTATTGTGTATAATGCATTTTCATTTACCAAATAACACATAATACTACTGAGCTAATATAAAGCTAAGTATTCTTATCTGTGCTTCCCAACCATCTTCCTGTTTTAATCACTATACAGTATTGTGCAGAAGTCCTAGGCACCCTAGTTATATAAATGAGAAAATCTGCAGATGGTGGAAATCCAAGCAACACACACAAAATGCTGAAGGAATTCATCGGGCCAGGCAGCATCGATGGAGAAGAGTAAACAGTCAACCTTTCAGACCGAGACCCTTCATTGGGACTGGAAAAAAGGTGGGTGGGAGGGGAGGAAAAAGTACTAGATGGCAGGTGGGTGGTGAAACGGGGAGAGGGGGAGGATTGAAGTAAAGTGCTGGAAATTTGATAGGTGAAAGAGATACAGGGCTGGAGAAGGGAGAATCTGATAGGAGAGGGTAGAAGATCACGGAAGAAAGGAAAGGGAAGGGGCATCAGAGGGAGGTGATGGGCAGGTAAGGAGATAAGGTGAGAGAGGGAGATGAGAATGCAGGAATGTTGAAGGAGAGGCGCAATTATCACGTTCAAGAAATCGATGTTCATTCCATTAGATTGGAGGCTACCCAGACCAAATATAAAGTGTTGCTCCTCCAACCTGAGTGTGGTCCAGCTGCATATATGTGCCGAAGACTTTTGCACAATGCTGTACATATCCAGCTGTCTTTTAAATGTTGTAATTATATCTGTGATACAATACATTCATTCCACTCTCTATAAACAAGAGGTTATTGAATATTTTGCAACTCTAGTCCTAAAATTGATACGCATTCCTTTACCTGTCACCCCTGGATTGTTGACTTTCACTGGCTTCCAGCTAAGCAGGCTCAAAGCCAAAATATTCATCCTTATTTTCAAAACCCTGTAAGGTTTTGTCTCTATCTATAACGGTATCTCCTTTCAACATTGTGATTAGAAATCTATTTTCTGTTAATAACACGCGTGAAATATTTTGAGTTGTTCTGCTTCATTAATGGAATTATGTAAAGTTTTTTTTGTTATTGTTGTGATGCACCTTCTGACTCAAAATGAATTCATTAAAAGTTCCAAAGGAAGTGTGCTCTATCTATCCTTGAGTTTGTTGTTTTTTGTTGGGTGATACAAGCATTCACAGCATTCAATAACAATCATCTGAGAAATAATTTCCATGGATGATGCAAACAACCCACTTCTCTATGGTACTAAGACATCACCAACACCATTGCTGGAACTCAGCAGGATGATGGAAAGAAAGAAACATAACATAAGGCATTATGGTAAAGCTTTGACAATTAATTCTGCTAGTGGTGTTGTGGAGGTAGAGTCTGCATAGGTCTTTGAAAATAGCACTGTGTCCACTATTGAATGGCTCGGGTTTATTAAATATTGGGGAAAGGAAAGCAATGCAATATAAAAGGTGTGCATATACCTTAAGGAACATTGACTACTCTGTGTTATGACTTGTATTGCATTGTTGTATCAATCACTACTGTTAGCTATTATTAGCCATTAATAAAGATTTGTCCATTTATTATTTCCCTTAGTAAATAGGAATAACAGGAATATATGCCATACACACATTAATCCATCCATGTTCGTCCATCGTTGTCGTCGATGAAAACCTCAACACCTGATGGTGTCGAGACTAGCGCATGATTTGGATTTCAGTGAGGGAGAGTTGCGCAGTGTCAGCCTCATTCCCTCTTCCCAATTCCCATCTGGATCCAGTGGCAAGACAGAATTGAGATGGCTGGAGATGGGACTAGGTGCAATGAATGACCAGGACATCTTCTGTGTCTTGCCCTGCTCTACACGTTCCACAACGCTTGCAGAGACCGCCTTCTTGACTGCTGGACCTTCCATTGGTCTCGTCCGCTCAGTCCACCGGAGTCTGTCTTCACATGCTGGGATAGACAACTCCCTATCTCACTGAGGGTTTGAGACCAATCAGCTACCCTCACCTGGCTAAGCCGGCTTGTCGAAGCTATTGCCCAGGGTGTGGCTGCTGTCATATGCAAACAGCTATGAGGAGACACAGGTGAGAGCTGAGTGCCAGGTGGGGACCAAAGGTGGACTAACCGCCTTGAAAAGGACACAACATGTTCCCCCATCAGAGGTGCTACCCTCCCTGACACCCCATACACCCCACACACATTAATAAACCTTAGCCTGATGTCAGTCCATGGAGCACATAGAAAGCCATGAAAATGAAATTTCTTTCGCCGATAATATAGCAAACACGTTTACCCATTTGGGCTGGTAGTTAAAGGAATGTAGTTTCACTTTAATGATAAAATATATCACAACCTAATTTTGAGTCATTCATTTACAACAAACAGAAACTTCTCTAGCATGATCACTCGAGTCAAGTGTGATGTTCTCCCAAAGGGTTATCCATTGATAAGTCCTCAGGTGGCTGTAGAGGCCAATTCATAATCCGCATATTCTGGTGCAAAGTAAGTGGTGGCTATGGTTAATTGGGTCTTTTGGTTGTCCAGTTTCTCCTTTCACAGCTACTGCCTGTTCTCTGTGGCACAACAGAGGCTGCTCACATGCAGCACAGCTTCATCTTGAACAGATTCCCTCCAGGTACATCTATTGAGTACAATGTCTTCCTAGTTTTCAGATGTAATGTCGAATGTCTTCAGGCCGCCTTTCATGCTATGTTTCAAGTGTTCTCTCTGGCCACCAGGGGCTCACTGACCTTCCTTTAACTGGAAATAAAGGAACTGTTTGGGGAGATGTGAAAGATATTATCTATCCATTGGAGTTGGTGTTGCTTTATCATGGTGGAGATGCTGTTCGTGTTGGCCTCCTCCAGAATACTGGCATTAGTGCATCTGTCCTTACTGCTGATCCTCAAAATCATTTGTAAGGATCTTTGGTGGAATTGTTCCAGGGCTTTCAGGTACCTTTTGTAGGTTACTTTACTATATAATTAACTCCATATAGTAATGTAAAAAGGATGATTATTCTATAAACCAAAAATTTTGTTTGGACCTTTAAATCACGGTATTCAAAGATGCTTTTCCTCATGTTTGCATAAGCTCCAAGCACTACTCATGCAGCAATTGATTTGTCAACTTCACAAGTATCTGTGAAGAGAAATATCTTAATACGCTGGGTGCAACACTTCATCAGTATTGGGCAATCTCAACCTTACATGTGTGAAAGAAGATGAATTTCAAAGTTGTACATATATACTGTACATACAGTGGCATGCAACAGCTTGGGCACCTCGGTCAAAATTTCTGTTACTGTGAATAGTTAGTGAGTAGAAGATGAACTGATCTCCAAAAGTCATAAAGTTAAAGATGGAACATTCTTTCCACATTTTAAGTAAGATTACTGTATTATTTTTGTTTTGTACAGCTTTAGAGTGAAAAAAAGGAAAGGAACACCATGCGAAAATTTAGGCACCCCAAGAGATTTGAGCTCTCAGACAACTTTTACCAATATCTCAGACCATAATTAGCTTGTTAGGGCTATGGCTTGTTCACAGTCATCATTAGGAAAGGCCAGGTGATGCAGGTTTCAAAGCTTTATAAATACCCTGACTCCTCACACCTTGTCCCAACAATCAGCAGCCATGGGCTCCTCTAAACAGCTGCCTAGCACTCTGAAAATTAAAATAAATGATGTTCACAAAGCAGGAGAAGGCTGTAAGAAGATAGCAAAGCATTTTCAGGTAGCCGTTTCCTCAGTTTGTAATGTAAATAAGAAACGGGAGTTAACAGGAACGGTGGAGGTCAAGTTGAGGTCTGGAAGACCAAGAAAACTTTCCGAGAGAACTGCTTGTAGAATCGCTAGAAAGGCAAATCAAAACCCCCGTTTGACTGCAAAAGACCTTCAAGAAGATTTAGCAGACTCTGGAGTGGTGGTGCACTGTTCTACTGTGCAGCGACACCTGCACAAATATGACCTTCATGGAGGAGTCATCAGAAGAAAACCTTTCTTGCATCCTCACCACAAAGTTCAGCATCAGAAGTTTGCAAAGGAACATCTAAACAAGCTTGATGCATTTTGGAAACAAGTCCTGTGGCCTGATGAAGTTAAAATAAAACTTTTTGGCCACAATGAGCAAAGGTATGTTTGGAGAAAAAAGGGTGCAGAATTTCATGAAAAGAACCCCTCTCCAACTGTTAATCACGGGGGTGGATCGATCGTGCTTTGGGCTTGTGTTACAGCCAGTGGCACGGGGAACATTTCACTGGTAGAGGGAAGAGTGAATTCAATTAAATACCAACAGATTCTGGAAGCAAATATCACACCATCTGTAAAAAAGCTGAAGATGAAAAGAGGATAGCTTCTACAACAGGATAATGATCCTAAACACACCTTAAAATCCACAATGGACTACTTCAAGAGGTGCAAGCTGAAGGTTTTGCCATGGCCCTCACAGTCCCCTGACCTAAACATCATCGAAAATCTGTGGATAGACCTCAAAAGAGCAGTGGATGTAAGATGGCCCAAGAATTTCACAGTACTAGAACCCTTTTGCAAGGAAGAATGGGCGAAAATCCCCCAAACAAGAATTGAAAGGCTCTTAGCAGGCTACAAAAAGAGTTTACAAGCTGTGATACTTGCCGAAGGGGATGTTACTAAGTACTGAACATGCAGGGTGCCCACACGTTTGCTTCGGGCCTTTTCCCTTTTTTGTTGTTTTGAAACTGTAAAAGATGGAAATAAAAAAGTAATCTTGCTTAAAATATTAAAAGTGTGTCATCTTTAACCGTATGCCTTTTGGAAATCAGGTCATCTTTTACTCGCTTAGCTATTCACAGTAACAGAAATTTTGACTGGGGTGCCCAAGCTTTTGCATGCACTCTACTTTGATAATAAATCTTCTTTGAACATTGAAATTTTATATACAGCATGCAAAATGTTATCCTGCCCCGTCCCTTCAGCGGCTACTAGGGCACCATTCCTGTGATTCAGGCATCATTAGAACTCCCATTTGAGTCATGTGTTGTCAACAGTTTCAAAATTCAGCGTGCAATGTAAATTTATTATCAAAGTGTGAATACCAAATACAATCTTGATATTCATTTTCTTGCAAACACCTTCAGGACAATGAAAAATCCATGAAAAATCATACATAAAAAGGCCGGCAGACATGTATTGTGCACAAGGACAAATCATGCAAAAAATAAAAAAAGAGTTTAAAAGATTACTGAGAACATGAGCTGTAGAGTTCCTGAAAGTGAGTCTACAGGCTGTGGAGACAGTTCAGCAATGAGGTGAGTGAAACCATCCACGCTGGTCCAGGAGTCCATTGGCTGTAGGGCAACGACTGTTCCTGAACCTGGAGGCATGGAACCCAAAACTCCTGAACCACCTGTCGGATGGTAGTAGTGAGAAGAGAGTGAGATGGGTCAAACACAACCAGAAGGTGTTATGTTTTGTAACTCTAAAACAAAAAACTAATTGAAAGCAGAAAGGCGGGAGCCCAGGAGAATGTGCCATAGTTTCATTTTCACCTTAAGCAAGGTATTCATGTACGCTGTATGTCATTCACATACTTTGAACAAACAAGAATGCTTAATTAAACCATATATTTACAATATTACTCAAATACTACTGAAATATTAAATACACAACTCTCCTCCCTGGAGGCTTTAGTACTCTTGTGGGATTATGTTTTCCTGACAAGGAAGGTCACTCTGCCTGAGACTTGTGGCTGGTTCTGGGACCTCCTCCATGGTGATTGTAGAAGTTGGCTCTGGGATTGCAGGAAGTGGTTCTGACAGCTCTAGCAACCTTTCTTCTCTAACAATTGGCTCTTCTCTCCTCAACTGATCAAAGTGTCATCTCCAGAAAATATCAGACTCTCTGAGATGCACACGCATGCCAGGAGTTGTGTTTAGCTCACTGCTATACTCTCTCTATACCCATGACTGTGTGACGAGTTTAGCTCAAGTACCATCTATAAATTTGCTGGTGATACAACCATTGTTTGTAAAAACTCTGATAGAGCTGAGAGGGCGTATAGGAGTGAGATATACCAGCTACTTGAGCGATATCACAGTAACAATCTTGCACTCAATGTCAGTGAGGCGAAAGACTTGATTGCAGACTTCAGCAAGGGTAAGATGAGGGTACATGAACCAATCCTCACAGAGGGATCAGAAGTGGAGAGAGTGAGCAGTTTCATGTTCCTGGATGTCAAGATCTCTGAGGATCTAATCTAGTCCCAACATATCGATGCAGCTATAAAGAAGGCAAGACAGCAGCTAAATTTTTTTAGGAATTTGAGGAGATCCCATTCGTCACCTAAAACATTCAGAAACTTCTGCATATGTATTGTGGAGAGCTTTCTGACAGTCTGTGGCACTGTGTGCTATGGGTGTAGGGTGGGGTGGGCCTACTGCACAGTACCGAAAGAAGCTACAGATTTTGATTTCGAATCTGCGCTGTGTAGGAGAGTGGTCCATTTCCATCCTTAATCTTTCCAAGTACCCACTTTTGATCACCTCTGTAGTCCCTCACCAGGACTGCAAGTTCAGGAGTGAAATACTGAACACCCTTGCTTGAATAGCCTTCAATTGGTCTCAGTTGTTTGTCCCGCATGCTTCTTCAGAGGTTGGGTTTGAGTTGGTCCAAGCATGAATGTAAGGAACAGCATTGACTTGCTGGTTGTGGAGTGCGAGGAGGAAATTGGTGAGCTTCTGACTCAGTGTCAGTGAAGTGGGTTCTGCTGACATTGCCCACAGCGTGTTCCTTAGACTCTGGACAAACCTTTCCCCCAAGCCATTTGTGGCTGGGTGGTATGATGAAGATGTAATAAGTCTTCTTCTATTCATTTTCAAGAATGACTGTAACTTTTCCACAACAAAACTGTGGTCCATTGTCACTGACTAAGTGTTCAGGAACACCAGTCCCTGAGAAGAGGCTTTTCAACACATCAACAGTGAGCGAGGCTGTAATGGAGGCTATTGGGAACACTTCTGGCCACATTGTAGCTGCATCCACTGCTACCAAAAACTTTGTGCCGTGAATGGTCAAACAAAATCCAAATGAATCCTCTGCCACGGCAATGCAGACCATTCCGAGGGATGAATAGGCGCTGCCCTTGGCAGCTTCTGTATGTGTTAGCATCCTGAAGAGTGCATGGAAAACTGCTCAATCTGCTGTCCTATTCCAGGCTACCAGACAAAACCTTGAGCCAAGGCTTTCATTTTGACCATGCCTAAATGAGCAGTATGCAGCAATGCCAATACTTTAGCTTTCCAGCTTGGATGCTACAACAAATCTCAATCCCTATATAAGGCAACCCCCGTCAAGGGCAGCTTTATCCCCGTACTGGTAAAAATGCACATTCCAGCCATTTTGGGTGGCCATATAGAGCTGAGACAGTAAGGGGTCTTTTCTGATTTCCTTTAGATCATCTCTGCCATAATAGGAAGACTTTTGATTTGCATTAGGGAGTGTCCTCTTTTGTAAATATTTCAGGTACTTCCTTTTCAAAGGGTAAATGGGACAATCCATTTAGCATTTCAATGATTAGTCCTCGTCTTGAATTCAATCCTGTAATTGAGCCCTCCAAAAAACAGAGCCCATCTCCAAACATCAGAAAAAATTGAAGTCGTGTTCATAGGATCAATGTCCATTTAGGAATTGGATGATGGAGGGGAAGAAGCTATTCCTGAATCACTGAGTGTGTGCCTTCTGGCTTCTGTACCTCCACGATCCTGTCCTGTAGAAACCCCCGCATCCCCTCCCCCACACCAGAATGCTCTCCACAGTACATCTGTAGAAGTTCTCGGTGACAAACCAAATCTCCTCAAACTCCTAATGAAGTATAACTGCTGTCTTGCCTTCTTTATAGCTGGGTCAACATGTTGAGACCAGGTCAGATCCTTAGAGATCTAGGAACTTGAAATTACTCACAGTCTCTACTTCTGATCCCTCTATGAAGATTGGGTTGTGTTTCCTTGACTTACCCTTCCTGAAGTCCACAATTAGCTCTTTCATCGTACTGACATTGAGTGCAAGGTTGTTGCTGTAACACCACTCAACCAGCAGGTATATCATGCTCCTGTACGTCCTCTCATCTGAGATTCTTCCAACAATAGTTCTATCATCAACAAATTTATAGATGGCATTTGAGATACTCTAACCACAGTTTCCTGGGTATAAAAAGAGTAGAGTAATAGGCTAAGCTCACACCCTTGAGGTGCACCAGTATTGATCATTAGTAAGGAGGAGATATTATCACCAATCCACACAGGTTGTGATTTTCCAGTTGATGATCAGTACCAAGGGAAAACTCTTTCCCATATAAGTACTGGTTGAAACATTTTACACCCAATCTAGACTCAAGGCCTCTCTGTCAATTTGTGCATAATTTTTGTCTGCAGCAGTAAAGGATCATGATATAAAGGCGATGAGGCATTCGCTTCCACCACTCATAGCATGTGACATGACTGCGCCGATATCATAAGGCGACAAGTCACAGGCAAGCTTCACTGTGTGAGAGCAGTGTCTGACATCAGCATTTGCTTAACCTTTTTGAAAGCCTCCTCACAGTGCTTTGTCCATTGCCAATTCTTCCCAATCTGCAGCAATGAATTCAAGGGGTGGAGCACAGTAGCCAAGTTGGCAGGAACCTGTGATAGTAACTGACAAATCCCAAGAAGGACCACAATTGCGACACATCCTTTGCCCTTGGAGCATCCACCACTGTTAGAATTTTCTCAGCACAGGAGAATATGTCTTAGTTTCAATTTGACCTTAAGCAGGGCATGCATGTATGACGTAGTGGCATGATGATGTATGTCATTCATGTACTTTTACATAAAATCCATAATAGATTATTTTATAAACAAGAATGCTTAATCAAACAATATATTTAAAATATTACTGAAATATTAAATACCGTACATAAGAGAAGGGATTGGCTCGTGAGGGGGACCTTGGCTAGCACAGAATAATGGGGCTAAATACAGATTCATTTTCTGCTCTCGAGTCTTGGTGCCTTAATCTGGTTTGAAACCTGTCTGGGTGATGACTAAACTTCATCCGTTTCAAGGTGCATTCCTGAAAGTCAAACTCAGAACCAGAATCAGTATCAGGTTATATAAGTAGTGCAAAAAGAGGAAAAAAGGAGTGAGGTATGTCCTTTCCGAAATCAGAGCAGCAGAGGGTAAGATATTCCTGAGAGTGTATCTTCAGTCTCCTGTACCTCCTCACTGATGGTAACAATGAGATGAGAGCATGTCCTGGGTGATTGGTTTCCTTAATGATGGATGCTGACTTTTTGAGTCATCGATCCTTGTAGATGTCCTGGATACTGGGGAGGCTAGTGCCCATAATACAGCTGATTGAGTTTACAACTTTCTGCAACTTATTTCAATCCTGTGTCGTGACACCCCACCTCATACCAGACAGTGATGCAGCCAGTTAAAACACTCTCCACAGTACATCTGTAGAAATTTGTGAGCGTCTTCATTGAATCCTTCGGGAGACTGTGAAATCACTAGATTGTTTAGACAGTTCATAGGTACATATCTTAAAGGGAAATTACAGGCTGCGGATACAGCAATCGTAGTTCAAAAGAAGTATATCTAGTAGTTTTGTAAGCTGCCTGCATAACATCACCAGCGCCATCTTGGAATTGTCTTTCTGTCATCAGTTTGTCATTTTGTTTACCAGAGGAAAAAAGTTACTTGACTAAAGTGCTCTGAAAATGATTTTTAATTAATAAAAATATGAATTTTAATTGAAAAAAATGTACTGATTTATGAACTATTTTCTCATAAATTCTGTAAGGGGAAAATTTTGTTCTGTAGCTCACATTTGAGAATTCTGTAAGAGTGAATTTCTATTACCCAACCAGCCTTAGCACAGGGGTCACCTTGATTAATAATGTTCTAATTCTTTGAAACATTTCCATGATGTTGTCGCTTTTTGTGGTTTATGACTATTTCTGTAGAACATCAAACAGCAGTCATTGGATTGAAACGATGTTTCATTCCCATAACCCCACAGTTAACTCAAGTGGTAGAATGGCAGCTTAAAATATCATCAGGAATGACATTGTAAGCATCTTTTAATATAGAAGGAATTTCATTGTATTCTTTCCAGTCATAGTTTCACTAATGACGTGCTCCTAACTTGTTTTTGCATGCATTTAGAGTTAAAATATGCTGTGTGTGTAGTCTCTTGTTCAAAAATATTTTGGATTAGACTAATTCAAATTATCACATCTTTTCAGATGCTGTCCAACCAATGGAATATATTTTTACCTGTAACATCATTTTCCTTTTATACTTGTTTGAGCTTCAGACTGTCATGTTTGTTGGCCTTAAGCCTCATTCTTCTTCAAATGAATGGATTGACATTTGGGGAAGAAGTGCTCCAATTACCTCCTGGTCAGTGAAGTTGTAAAATTTCCCCTAATAGTCTTCAGACTCCTCAGAGGCATATTATATGAAATCTTTACTGAAATTTGACACTCTTTTCAGTTGCTCATAGCTCTACTCCCTGGGTCCATGTCCATCGATCCCCAAAAGTTGCTGTACAAATTAATAGGATGGATAAAAAGGTTAGTCAGGTGACAGGGCACATGAGCTCTGAGGTAATGTTGCAGCTGTATAAAACTCTTAGGGTATTGTGTTCATTTCTGGTTGCCTCATTATGGGAAGGTTTAGAGAAGGTGCAGAGGAGATTTACCAGTATGCTACTTGGGTTAGAGATCATGTATTATGAGGGTGATGGGGCTTTTCCCTTTGGAGATGCATAACGTAATAGAGGTGCATAAGATTATAAGAGGCATAGGTAAGAGTGAGCAGCCTGGAACATTTTTGCCCAGGGCAGCAATGGCTAATAAAAGGCCGCATCACTTAAGGCGATTTGTGGGAAGTACAGGAGGAATATCAGAGGTGTTTTTTTTTTGCATGGAGAGTGGTGAATGCGTGGAACACCCTGCCAGGGGTAGTAATGGAGCCAAATGCATTACCAAGATTCAGAGACTCTTAGATACGCACATGGATGGAAAAAAATGAAGGCCTACGTGGGAGGGAAGGGTTAGATTGATCTTAGGGAAGGTTAAAAGATCAGCTCAACATTGTGGGCCAAAGGGCCAGTACCACATTGTTTTAAGTTTTAAATACCAAGGACAAAGTGCTGGTAGATATCTATGGGTAATTGATGATCAGCAGGAATAGGGAGGGCTGAAAGATCTGTGTTTGTGCTCCATGACTTTATGCTTGTTCTGTAGGACTAATAGCTAATGAGCCACCCACAGGCATTTCAATGTTTAAAGGAGTGCAGACTGAACTGGAGAGTGAGTTAATTATCCAGAAATGACATTACATAACTCTAGAAATATGCCATTCCAAGCTTTCTTCAGCCACGAACACTGGTGGAGCAAGAGTGGAAGTTTCCAGAACAGACAATCTAATAACCCCAATGTCCTTTCAAGGCTTGCTGCCACGCTAACGGCATGTTTATACACAGGGAGTCAGTATCGTTTGTATGGAATACAGATCAGCATCAAACACCGTCTTATGAATAATGGCTGCTAGATGAGAGCCAAACTAATCTTCTCACGACTGCCACTGTGAGAGACTGTCGTTTCATGCAGACTAGAAGTAATTGTTTATTACCTGTCTATAAACATTCCATAAATCATCCCAATATTTTAGCATCAGTTTAAGTTGGGATGGAACTCTGTCTTCCTTCCGTTACAGTTCATCTCACCCTGCCTCCCTCCCCCCCCATCTTTTATCAGAAGGAAATCAGCACACCATAAAAGCATATGAAACTGCTAGAAATTCACTGTGAGTACCATAGTGAAAGATAGACTACTTCTACAGTTAATCGTGAGTCTGATTCCTTTCTGAAACATTAAAGGGTATAGATAGGGTCATCATCATTATATACTGTGTTGTGTATGACGTGGGTGATCATGGTCTATGACCATGATTGTTATCGGCAAATTTTACAGAAGCGCTTCATCATTGCCTTCTTCTGGGTAGTGTCTTTACAAGACAACCCCAGATATTATCATTACTCTGCAGACTAGAGAAGTGATGGGCATCTTACACCTCCTTTGGTAGAGACGTATCTCCACCCAACCACCAGAATTCCTTGATTTCACTGTCTGTTCCTTGAGGAGGGGGCATGAGAGCCAGTGAGCCCTAGATATATGAGTCAGTGAGTCCAGAGTCTGGGGCCTGGAGGTCGAGGTTCTGTCATTGGCTAGAACTGGGGCCAATACCAAATATTGAAGCCCGAAAGTTGATCGGAAGTCTGGAAGGCGAAGCCCAGTGGCTGAAGCCCTGGGACTTTGAATCTGAAGTGCACTGGGGAAGTCTGAGGTTCATTGTCTGCGAGTCCACAGGAGGACTAGAGATCCCTCTTAAGGTTGGAGGCTTGTCTGTATGGGTGTGTGGGCATGTGGAAGGAAGGGAGGAAAAGGACATGTTTTGCTGCTGTCATTTTGTTCTGTTTTGTTGTGCCCGTGTTTTTGGTAGGCATGCTATGTTGGCGGCCTGCCCCTAACATATCCTTAGGTTCTGCCGGTTGTTAGTGGAAACAATGCATTTCACTACATGCTTTGATGTGCATGTGATCTGAATCTTGAAATTTCCCCCATTATCGAAATGTCTAAAATTAGAGAGCTGTGGGTTATGGTAAAGTATAAGAGGCTTGCAGGGGGTCAGAGGAAGAACTTTTGCACCCATAAGGTGGTTTGAATCTAGACATTGTTCCTTCTTAGCTGTGCAGATGCACGGAGGCACAGTAACTGAAATGCTCCCGTGCATGTAACCTGTGTTGTAGCATAGCTGAAATTTTAGTTTATATAATGTTTTCTTGAAGTGCTGCACTGTTTTCAGGCCGTGTCAAAATTTCCTGCTCAGAACAATGGTTGGTTTGTGCAGCTGCAAAAAAAAAATTAGAGGGAACGTTGAATCTGGAGCACATTGCCTGTGGGACAGTCGATGCAAAAATAGTCTGATCACTTAAGATGTATCTAGATAATTGTAAGGTAAGTGCTAATAAATGGATTTAGTGTTGGTGGGTACGTACTTAATCGTTCACATAAACAAGGTGAGCCAAAAGACCTGGTTCATTGTTCTAGGACTTTGTGACTTTATTTATCTGGGCTTTCTTCTTTCTTACAAACTTAATGACCTGGTATAAATTTTCAGAATTTATGCTGTATGCCCAATATGCCCAGAAAATTCTGATACGGTATTTGTCATGAGCCCTATGGGACTCTGAGGCTTGCCGTTTCACAGTAGTATTGGCCAAAGTAAGTAACAACACTTGCAGCAATGTTATATAAACACATTGAATTTGCTGTAGATATGTTCAGGGTCAACGTGTCCTGTGTGGGGGTAAGAAACCAAGATGGTAAAGACAGAAACCTTGATTTCAAGTAGGAAATTGAGGGTTTGACCAGGAAAAGGAAAGAAGCGTATGTCAGGTACAGAAATTGTTGTCATGTGAATCCTTTACTTAGGAGAGAACCTAAGAAAGTGGTTATGAGAGCGAAAGGGGAACATGAAATGACCCAGGCAAACAGGATTAAAAAGAATCCAAAGCCTCTTATAAATATACCGGAAGCAAAAGGGTAAATAGGGAAAGAGTAGGTCACATCAGGAAGTACTTGTGTGGAGCCAGAGGATACATGCAATGCCTTGACTGGATACTTTGCAAAAGTATTCATCAGAGAGAAGGATCAGAAGAATGGAGAGTGAGGGGAGGTGTATGGGGATAGCCTGAAACATGGTGCTTTAGGAAAGGGGATTCGTTAGAGATATTGGCACATATTAATATGAACAAATCCCCTGGGCCTGATGAAATCTATCCTACAGTATTATGAGAAGCAAGGGAAGAGGCAATTAGAGCTCTGACTGACATCTTGCCATTCTCTTTAGCCATGGGTGAAAAACCAAAAAATTAGAGGGTAGCTGTTGTCGCTCTCCAATTCAAGAATGGATAAGCAAGAAACTACAGGCTGGTGAGCCTTACATCAGTAGCAGAGAAGCTATTAGAAAAGAATTCTTAGGGATGAGATTTGTGATCAGTTGAAAAGGCAAGGGGAGTTTTAAGCATGGAAACATCGAATTACAAATCTGATCTGAGTTTTTTGGAATAGGTTACTGAGAGAATTGATTAAGGCAAAGCCATAGACATGGTATACATGAACTATAGCAAGCCTTCTTATATGGTACTGCATGGCAGGCTGGTCCAGAAAGTTAGGGAACGTAGAATCCAAGGTGTTTTAGCAATCTGGATCCAAAGTTGATTTGGCAATAGAAAGCATAGTGTAGTGGTGGAAGGTTGTTTACCTGATCGTAAGTTTTTAACCAGTAGTATTACTATGTGAAGTTTTGGTCCCATAATATATGTGGGCTATGTTACTCATCCTACTTTATCTCATGACAGCTTTACTGTTGCTTTAGATCTTTAGTCAAACTGCTTTAATTTATAATTAATTTAAGCAAAATAATTTTACAAAAGCCATCCATCTTAATTTTTTATAATAGTTTTAAAATAAATTGCATGTTTTATGTCATGTGGTTTTTCTTCCTGTGTCTCTATTTTCTGGTGAGTGAGGCAGTCAGTTTAACACTTCTGTATTCCAGGTTTAAATCTAGCTCACCCTAATGGAATGAAAGTTTCTTATCTGTAAAATATAGCAATCACGCCTCAAAAGTAATTATTGGTTATGAAATCTTTGCAATTTGATGATGACAGTTATCAAAATATAAACCCCTTTATATAGTATTTATCAAGTTGTCACTTTTTATTGTCATTTCGACCATAGCTGCTGGTACAGTACACAGTAAAAACGAGACAACGTTTTTCAGGAAATGGTACATGATGCTACATGAAACAATACAAAAACTACACTGAACTATTTCAAAACTATACAAAAACTACACTAGACTACAGACCTACCCAGGACTGCATAAAGTGAACAATGCAGTGCAGGCATTACAATAAATAATAAACAAGACAATAGGCACAGTAGAGGGCAGTAGGTTGGTGTCAGTCCAGGCTCTGCGTATTGAGGAGTCTGATGGCTTGGGGGAAGAAACTGTTACATAGTCTGGTCGTGAGAGCCCAAATGCTTCGGTGCCTTTTGCCAGATGGCAGGAGGGAGAAGACTTTGTATGAGGGGTGCGTGGGGTCCTTCATAATGCTGTTTGCTTTACGGATGCAGCGTGTGGTGTAAATGTCTGTAATGGTGGGAAGAGAGACCCCGATGATCTTCTCAGCTGACCTCACTATCCGTTGCAGGGTCTTGCGATCCGAGATGGTGCAATTTCCGAACCAGGCAGTGATGCAGCTGCTCAGGATGCTCTCAATACAACTTCTGTAGAATGTGGTGAGGATGGGGGGTGGGAGATGGACTTTTCTCAGCCTTTGCAGAAAGTAGAGATGCTGCTGGGCTTTCTTTGCTATGGAGCTGGTGTTGAGGGACCAGGTGAGATTCTTCGCCAGGCGAACACCAAGAAATTTGGTGCTCTTAACGATCTCTATGATGGAGTCGTCGATGTTCAGCAGAGAGTGGTCGCTCCGTGTCCCCCTGAAGTCAACAACCATCTCTTCTGTTTTGTTCACATTCTGAGACAGATTGTTAGCTCTGCACCAGTCCGTTAGCCGCTGCACATCCTCTCTGTATGCTGACTCAGTTCCCAATGGATATAAGACCATAAGACATAGGAGGAGAATTAGGCTGTTCAGCCCATTGTGTCTTATCCACCATTGCATCATGGCAGATATATCACCCCTTTCAACTCCACTCTCCTGCTTACCCCCTGTAACTTTTGACACGCTTACTGATCCAGAATCTATTAACTTCCGCTTTGAATATACCCAGCGTCTTGGCCTCCACAGTTGTATGTGTCAATGAATTCCACAGATTTATCACCCTCTGACTAAAGAAAGTCCTCCTCATCTCTGTTCTAAAGGGACATCCCTCTATTCTGAGGCTGTGCCTTCTGGTCCAAGACTCCCCCATTATAGGAAGCATTCTCTCCACATCCACCTTCCTGTGAGTAAATTAACTGCAGAAGGTGACTGCTATGATATTACAGGAGAGATTTAACTTCAAAAATGATTCAATAACTTTCATGTGTCCTTAAGTTATCAGGCACTGTACTACTGCAAAATGCTGGAGAAACTCAGCAGGCCAGGCAGCTTCTATGGAGAAAAGTGCAGTCAATGTTTCGGGCCGAGACCCAGGGTCTTTCTTTTTCCATAGACGCTGCCTGGCCTGCTGAGTTCCTCCAGCATTTTGTGTGTGTTGCTTGGATTTCCAGCATCTGCAGATTCTCTCTTGTTTGTGATTTGATCTCTATACTAATGCAAGTTCCTTATCCTTTAACCAGTGAGGTTACAAGAAAACTATTCTGGAAATTGAAAAAAAATCTACTGCACAGATAAATCACCTCTGATTTTCTCCTGGAACACATTGGTGGGTCAAGTAAAGGAAGATTTTACTGTATCCAGCTGTTTTATTTCTGACTTAGATATATTTGATGCTAACATTATGTGCCCGAAATGGAAAGAGTTTCTTTTCTTAACACTAACATCTCTTATGAATACATATTTTTAACTTATCACATTTCTTCATGTTCCATATATTTTTATTACATAAACAATAGCATATTATTTTCTTTTAGATCAATATTTCATTAGAGTGTGTTATAAAGTTCTCTGTTGTTTCAAAACAATGTGTAAATGACTGTTGTTTCATTTTTTTTTTAATTTTAGGGTTTCATAACTATCCCTGTATGCTCTAAGCTATAACTGGCACACTGCTTTCCGGCTCTTTAATATCGAAGCAGAAAAGTTTTCATCCATGTTATAAAATTGTGTTTAAGCTAAAATCAGCCAACCTGAAGTAAGTCATATCCTGATCTGGTAAATATACAGCCTCTTTTGTCAGTGGGAATTTGAGTTAACCTAGTTATTGTATAAACAGAAATCTGCCCCATTAGGTCCACTTTTATGAGGAACGGATTTCGAATTGCAAGCGTAGAAGTCTTATATCACAATATTTGTCTTTGTCATTTTAATTGATTTGTTAGTCTGTAAATGCACTTGCAACTACTTCCTCTTTCAGTTAAGGCGGTCAAGCACAATGATGGGTAGCAGACGTATGAAATCCTCAGGGGATACTCTCATGTTACGCTTTTTATTGCCTGAACAAATGTCCTTATTAGCCTATGGTCCCCAGAAAGTATCTAAAAGTGTAACATGACATTGTTATGTTGTTAAATACCATCTCCTGCTGATTTCACATTGACGTGAAATGGTTTCAGCTTCGCACCCATGGAACAGAGGTCCTGTAACTTTGATGCCGGGTTTACGGAGCTGATTGCTTTTTCAATTGTTAAATACTGCGATAAGAGAATCCTCAATCACAATGGCTGTTCAATAACAGTGAAACACAGCATTTGATACAATAACTAATTGATCACAACGAAAGTATTTAAACTAAATCTTAGTAGAAACATTTACCTTATTACTTTTCAGTTCGGTAGATAGTTAGTTAAGAACATCACTCCTTCTGGGACAGAGGCAGCCGTAAGCAGTTCGCCAGAGTCCTCTATCTTGAGTCAATGGTGGTGGTCTTGGAATTAGAATCAGGTTTAATATCACTGGCATGTGTCATGAAATTTGTTGTTATACAGCAGCGGTACATTGCAATACATCATAATAAATACCGTGAATTACAGTAAGAAGTATATAAGTGTGTGTGTATATATATATATATACTGTATACACACACACACACACACACACACACATATATATCAATTCAATTCAATAAGTAGCGCGAAGGAAATAGTGAGGTATAATCCATTCAGAAGTCTGGTGGCAGAGAGGAAGCTGTTCCTGAATCATTGAGTGTGTGCAGTCAGGCTCCTGTACCTCCTCCCTGATGGTAGCAATGAGCAGTTGGCATGACCTGGATGGGAGGAGGGTGGTGCTTAATGATGGATGCCGACTTTTTTGAGGCATCGCTCCTTGAAGACGTCCTGGATGCTGGGGAGGCTAGTGTCCATGATGGAGCTGACACAGTCTACAACTTTCTGCAGCTTACTTCGATCCTGCGCAATGGCCCCTCCATACCAGACAGTTGATACGGGGTTGACCAGCCTGTGGCTTCCGTGGAGTTTCAGCTTTCACCGCACAACTTAATACGTCTTCAAGGCGAAGATCCTTCCTCTCCCAGGGATGTGGCCTTTGGAGCTCCTGTGGTGTTTCTGTAGCTCTGGGTGTTACAGGACAGAGTTGCTAGCCCTATGCCCAAACCTCCTTCTTATGCAGCCAGGCTTGGAACTGTCCATGGCAGAGTATTATTATTTTTTAATCAATGCTAAAATGTAGGCAGTACTTGAATGGCAAGGTACAGCGGAGCATTTGTATAAGTGTTTAATGTCTAGGACAGCAGAGCAGCATTTTCACTGATGAGACAGAAAGCAAAGTGACACTGTTATTCCAGGTTTATGTCATTTAGTCAGTTATAACCTACCACCTTTCTTTTATGCCCTTCGGATAATTTTGTTGCTCTTATATGCTTCCAACACCAAATAGCTCCCAATTCACTTAAACAACAATTACTATAGCAAAGGCATGAAACAATGGATGTACTGTGTAAATTTAAAATTGCAGTGTAATTGGACTTATGTCACGCTAAATGCAGAAGCTATCTGATCACTCATTCAGAGATACTTAACAGTTTGAAGTAATTTAGTAAAATCCCCATAACATAAATAATTAAGAACATTGAAGGAAAATAATGTAAAACTAATATCTTACTCTTCCCCTTGCCCTACAATCAAATTGCATCGCCCTGAAATCCCCATTGAAATCAAAATGGTCTCAAATTCTGCAGTTTCAGATTTCCCAGATTAATGCATTACTGAGCTCTGTCTGTGCAGCCCAGTGGCAATGTGAGCTGACAGATTCAGCTTTCTGAATCTCTCAGTGAGTCTGAGATGTCTGTGTTCAATAGTGCATTCACATAAGTCCTGGACCTATTGCTGCTTAGATGGTTAAATACTATCGATTCCATTTCAAACCACTAGTCACAGCCAAAATCCAGCCTATAATTAATTAACTGTTTGAATACCAACAGTTCACAGTGCAGCCTCCAGACCTGAAACGTATTGTATCTAAATTAAGTGTATTTTTGCTTTTCTCTGAAAACTAAAAATTGGGATGCAAACTAATGAAGAATGTTGTGAATATATTCTTTACATTTTCATTCAACACTTTAATGAGGATTTTTTAATGAGAATCCTGTTATGAAGTCAGTAGACTTTCCCTTATTGACCTCTCTGAAATCATTTGCTGCCCAGATGACAGACAACTGCATCAATTAAGGGCTATTTAGCAAAGGAAAGTTAAAGGTCAAACTGCTGGGCAAACTGTCTCCTAGCTTTGACCTGGTCAATTATTTAGTGCAGAATTGCAATGACATATTTGAAGGATCTCACGAGAGATTTCAAAATATCTTACCGTCAGAGTTGTATTTTATTACTTAACATAGATAATAATGGATAGGCCACACTTCAAAAGCTATGTAAAGTTTGGCAAACATGAAATATACCTAATTTATCCACAATAAAAGAATTAATATACAATATGTGGATGAAACTTTACAGAGAAGATACAATTCTTAACTAATACTAAGGTCGGTGCAGTCGTAATGTTTGATAGTATATTTATGCTTTATTAAGGTGAAAGTTAACTTTGACAGGACCACAGAGCTGATTGGTCAGGAGTAGAACAGGAAGGTGATATGCTGTTTTTCATTTTTCCCTACCTGTCAATGTTGAATATCCTCCCAATGGCAATGCTTAAACCTAAATCAAGGAATTCTGATGCAAAGTATATGTAAGCTTATATTGTGAGTTACCTGATCAAAACTCAAGAAACCATCCTTGAGACACACACAAAATGCTGCGAGAACTCAACTGGTCAGGCAGCGCCTATAGAAGTAAAGGAACAGTTGCCATTTTGGGCTGGAAAGGAAGAGGGAAGACATCTGAATAAAAAGGTGGGGGGGGGGAAGGAGAATAGCTCGAAGGTGATAGGTGAAGCCAGGTGGGTGGTCAAGTTAAAGAGCTGGAGAAGAAGGAATCTGATAGAAGAGGAGAGCAGACCATGGAAGAAAAGGAAGGAGGAGGGGATCCAATGGGAAGTGATTGGCAGATGAGAAGAGGTGAGTGGAGAAATGAAGAAGAGGAAGGAGGAGAGTTTTTTTTCTGAGAGGAGAATTTGATATTCATGCCATCAGGTTGGAGGCTGCACAGATGGAAAATAAAGTGTTGCTCCTTCATCCCAACAGTAGCCTCATCTTAGCACAAAGAGGAGGTTATGGACTGACATGTTGAAGCAAGAATGGGAATCGTAATTAAGAAGTTTGGCCACCGGGAAATTCCACTTTTGATGGATGGAGTGGAAGGTGACAGTCGACTCAGAGCTCTTATACCCATCTTGGTCCACCAGTGTGAACACTCACAGGTATTAGTCTACTCTACTTTATATGCACTTGGGCTGTGTGATGCTGTGCCAAGATGTTGGTGTGAATCCCTGCCCCACTCCTCCGCCCCCCCCCCCCATTCCCTCAGCAATGAATTGTCCAAACCTTGGTGCAGAGAGTTGGTCTATGGAGGCTGGTATAGGGCAGGCTGGAGTGGTCAGTGTGGCCCCTCAGTATTGTGATGTGGTGCTGCTGTGGCACCTAGGTCAGCCCATTATGGACAGGTCATACTGGGCACTTGCAGCAATGATCTTCTGGTTCACAGAGCACTCAGAAACTCCAATCTCTCCCACCATCTTCTATTCTGTGTGGTAGAAGCTATTGTCTATCCCTGTCTTTGTATGGCTACACTGATCTCCCCAGAATGGAGATTTCTTTGTGATAACAAATATACCTAAGTTATATGGAAAGATTGAATAGGTTAGCACTTTATTTGCTGGAGCATAAGACAATGAGGGGAAATCCTACAGAGGTATACAAAATTATGAGGGGTATAGATATTGTGAATGCCTGCAGGACTTTCCCCACAGTTTGGGTGAAAATACAACTAGAGGGTGAAAGGTGAAACACTTAAGGGCAATCTGAAGGGAAGCTTCATCACTCAGACGGTGGTGCGAGTGCAAAACAAGCTACCAATGCAAGTAGTACATGCAGGTTCAATTGTAACATTTAAGTGAAGTTTGGATAAGTACATGGATGACAGGGGTATAGGGTGGTCAGGGTCCGCGTGCAGGTAGATGGGACTAGGCAGAAACACGGATCAGCTGAAGGGTCTGTTTCTGTACTCTATCTATGACTCTAAGTTCAATTGTAGTTGCTGGCCATTAAGCTTATTACTACAAAGAAATCTTGGAGAGCTGTACCAGGTTCAGTCAGTACTGCACTTCTCTATATATTAAGCTACCTTACATCTTTTTGCATATTCATTCCTGGGGACACATCCTAAACTCCGAGCAAGGTAGCAGGGTACTGTGCCACAATGTTGCAGTAATTCTTGATTAGAAGTCAGTGGCACTCACTAATGCGAGTACAAAAGGCTTTCTGGAGAACAAAAACAGAAGTCCACTTCTAGCATTATTACTTTGTCTTCAAATGCTGCAAGTTCAGGTGGGAATTATTTATATTAGCTCACCGGTGTCTTCTCCAACATTTTTTTTGTGTAATATGATTTTTTTTCCACTGGTGAGATATGGAAATCCATACAAGGTTAAAATGAGCTAAACTCATTTCAAGAAAATTCACTCCGCCCTGGATGGTCCCAAATCCAGATGCGAAAGTAGGAGGGTTGAGGCTAGCAACCTCATCGCGTAAAGACTCACAGCTACAGAAATGCCAACAGAAGCTCCAATGTCCTCATCCTGAGGAGAGAAAATATCTTTGCCAAAAAGACCTATGAAGTCATGTGATGAAAGCAGAAGCCACAGGACTGATCAACGTTTTGGCCCAGGACAGAAAACTCCTGTTTCTTTGGACCAAGGGAACTCCTGACGAAGGGTCTCGGCCCGAAACATTGTCTGTACCTCTTCCTAGAGATGCTGCCTGGCCTGCTGCATTCACCAGCGACTTTTATGTGTGTTGACAGAAAACTCTAGAAAGCTGCTGAAGGTGGCTGATGCCACAGTAGGGGCAATGGGCTTAAAGGAAGAAGAAGAACTCATCAAATCAGGCCACACCAATGGGAAGAGAACATTTCAAGTCAGAGACTCTTTTGATTTAGATTCCAGCATCTACAAACTTTGTACATTTTTTTAAAAATTGGGTTTGTATTTGATCCTGAATCTGTACAACTAATTATAAATCAGTTAGCACAATGTCGGGTGCTACAAAATAGTGCTCAACTGAAGTACCAAAGAAGAAAGACTATTATATAAAATGAAACCAACATTGTTAGAACAACAGGATGCAAGATTGATTAAATAGCAGAAACAGAGTTTAGGTCTTTTCAGGCTGGCAGATGATGGATTGCTAGAGGACCAGTCCTCAGCTGTTCCAAACTCACAAAAGTTACAAAAAACAGAATATAAGACATCTTAGTTAGCTGATGATAGAAGTTATAGGGAAAATGATTTGAAAGGATGACAGAAAGGAGAAAGTAATAAGACCTAGGTTTATTTTAGAAGGTAGCAAATGGAGTATAATAGGGGAAAATGTGGTGCACGTTGGTAAGAAGAATGAAAACAAAATAATTTTTAATATTGAGAAGTTAGTAAATGTTGATGTACAGAGGTCTGAAATAACTTGGTTCAAGAGATGCATAAGGTAAATATGTAGGTACATGAAGCAATTAGGAAGATAAATATTATGCTGGCCTTTATTGGTTAGAACGTAAAAGTAAGGTAGTCTTACTGAGGTTGCACAGATCTCTTGAAAGAACTCATTGTGCGCACTTCTTGTCTCCATGCCCAAGGGGAGAGAAATATGACTCTAGCCAGAGCTGAACAGATTTACTGGATTGATTCCTGGAATGAGATAGTTTTTTTTAAAAGAATGATTGAGGAAGTTTCTTCTCTAGTAAAAGTTTGACAGTCCAGCATACTTGGGATGACTGTGGAGCCAGATTGACAGATTTTCCAATCCGTTGGATGCTATTCTTGTTAATGGCCCAGTACAGTTTTAATCCACTTCTTTCAGATGTTAGAGTTTTATCAAAGGATTTCCAGTTAAAATGGAAAGTGGAAAACCAGGCCCAGGTGAAACACTGCAGATAGCCAAACTATTAGGATTTCCAAAATAGTTGAATAGTGAATTACTGAAATTTTACTATATTTTATGAAGTTTAGGAGGGTGAGAATTTTCTCATTAAAGCAGTGTCAGAATTCTGAAAATGATTTAAAGAACTTATGCTGAAATTATTCCTGATGAAGGGTCTCGGCCTGAATTTTCGATTGTTTATTTGACTCCATGAATGCTGCCTGACCTGCTGTGTTCTCCAGCATTTTGTGTGTGTTACTCTGGATTTCCAGAATCTCGTGAGTTTTTTTTTCATAATTGTTTCCCTTCAATGGAAAGGATAAACAAATGGGGATTAGTTTCTGGGGAAGGGGAAGTCATTTTTGAATGAAGTTTCTCATGCCAAGTGTGGTAACTCTGCATTCCTCACTTTCAGAGGGCTGCTGATGACAGACTTACTGAGTATATTCAAGGCTATGAATGATATTTTGAACATGAGGGGATTGGGAAATGTGGGCATATAGCAGGACAATGGATGGGCACGAAGGAAACAGGCAGCTGGCTATAGAAAAAAACAAAATCTATTATAAATTTATAGATAAGGCCATTCCATCTCGGTAAAGTTTTGTTAGAGCAGAAATTTGGTGTTGGTGTTGGCCTATTACAATTTTATTCATATTTTGTTGATTTTGCTCACACTTATTCTCTGTTATGTCACACATATCCTCCATAAGAAAAGCTACTGTGGAAGACCAGTCTGCCATTTTCCACAGGGAAAGTCATCACTGGGGACCCCTTACCACCTAGACAAAAAGCTGCTTCCTGAATCACTGTGCGGGAAACGCAGTGCAGATAATATTCACACTGGACCAACTCCAGGAGAAGTGCAGGGAACAGCACGAGCCACTATATATATTTTCATTCGATCTCACAAGAAACCCACTGCAAGAGAACTATAGAGCATTCACCTCAAACTTAGCTGTCCGCAGGAACTTAACACCATCTTATGCAGTATCTGTTGACTTTTTATGTAAATTTTAATATTACTTATTTAATAAAACACAGAAGATTGTCCAAATCACTAGGTAGCAAACATAAAACCTATTTTATCCCCAATAAAAGAATTAATATACAATATGTAGGTGAAACTATGCAGACAAGATACAATTCTTAACTGATTCTAAGTCTGGTGCAATTCAATGACTGATGGTACATTTATACTTTATTAGGGTGAATTTCAACTTTGACAGGATCACAGAGCTAATTGTCCAGAAGTAGAACAGGAAGTTAATGTACTATCATGGTTTTCATCACTACCATGATCACTGTCTTGCATTACATAACAGTCTACTTACACAAAACATGTATTCTTCCTAGGGAAAACAGTCCCACCTTGCAGGCTCAAGAGAGCACAGAGAGAGCTTCCTCCAATTAAATCTTGAAAACCAAAGGTATGATTTGGACTACATCACTTAGGCCAATTTTTCCACCTCTATATCATCACTCAGTGCTACCCCAAATCAAGCTGATTTGCTGTTTAAACTCACCTCTTTGTTATCCAATGCTTGATCATTCCAACTGGTTCATGGGTGGCCTCCCACATATTATTCCTCATCACCAGTCCTCTTCCAGAGGTCAGCAGTGGAAAGGGTGAGGGGTTTCAAGTCCCTAGGTGGCAATATCAGTGAGTCCTGGGCCCACATATTGATGCAATTATGAAGAAGACACGCCAGTAGCTATTTTTCATTAAGAGCTTGAGGAGATTTGGTATGTCACCAAAGACATGAGCAAATCTCTACAGATGTACTATGAAGAGCATTCTAGCTGGTTGCACCAGTGTCTCATATGAAATGGCCACTGCACAGGATCAGGTAAAGCTGCAGGGGGCTGTTATCTCACAACTGAGGACTTCTTCAAAGGTTGATGCCTCACAAAGGCGACATCCAACATTAAGGACCCTATCACCCAGGACATGCTCTCTTCTTATTGCTACTCTCGGGGAGGAGATACAGGAGCCTGAATATACACACTCAACATTTTATGAACATAGGAGTAGCATTTCCCCTCTACCACAGTACCATATATGTCAACGTGAGGAGCAGAGCAAGTTTGTAAATCTGGTGGGAGAAAAGAATGTTGGGAATGGCGAGGGTGGAGTGCCACGAGAGGGGCGTGGGACAGGTGGCAGAGATGGTGTGCCAGGAGTGGAGGGGTGGCATGGGTGCAGGCACACCCAAGCTTGTGACACCAGGCAAGGTCATTTGATTCCAAACAATTGATTTATTGATCATTACTAAATATCTCTCCAGTGCTTCTCACTCTGTCCCCTTTTCCCAATCATGATTCCCCTCTCCCTGCCCCCTTTCACTCTCAGTCCACAATAGAGACCCATATCAGAATCAGGTTTATCGTCACTCACATATGTCATGAAATTTGTTTTCCTTTTGCAGGAGCAGCAGCAGTACAGTGTCAGTGATAATAAACCTGATTCTGATGAAATCACCCACGTTTTTCTGCATGGAACCAAACTTGCATTGGTCCTTTCATCTCACTGATAGTCATCCCCATCTCCAAATATTTCCAGACTACTGAAACAACTGCCCTCCTCCAATTCTATCTTCTTGAACTTTCTCTCCACTGCTGCTTCTTTTGCCAAGATGCTTTTTAACATTTTACCAAATATTTTGTCATTTGCTCTAATGCGTCTTTCTGTGGCTTTTTGTTATATTTTATTTTACAAAGCTTCTGTGAAGCTGCTGGAAACATTCACCACACTAAAAACATAGCACACGTTGTTCTTAGCACTCTGAATGATGAATTCCTAACATCCCTGATTATGCCTTGGTGCTTTGTAGATGGTGGAAAGGCTTTGGAGAGTTAGAACGTGAGTTACCTTTCACGAGATACTAAATCTCTGATCTGATCTTGTTACTAGTATTTTGTGACTAGTCTTTTAGATTCCTAATTATTTAGATTCCTAATTAATAATAATGCCCACCTTACCTCTACAAGAGACATACAGATCTAGAATGTCTATTTTTTTATATTGTGGTCATTGTATATCAAGGGAAGATACTTATTGGCTGACTCTCAAGTATTGTGTACAGTTCTGGTCACCGAATTATAGGAAAGACGTCAATAAAATTGAGAGAGTACAGAGGAGGTTTACTAAAATGTTGCCAGGGTTTCATCTTCTAAGTTACAGAGAAAGGTTGAACAAGTTAGGTCTTTATTCTTTGAAGCGTAGAAGGTTGAGGGGGGACTTGATAGAGGTGTTTAAAATTATGAAGGGGATTGATAGAGTTGACGTGGATAGGCTTTTTCCATTGAGAGTGGGGAAGATTCGGACAAGAGGACATGAGTTGAGAGTTAAAGAACAAAAGTTTAGGGGTAACATGAGGGGGAACTTCTTTACTCAGAGAGTGGTGGCTGTGTGGAGCGAGCTTTCAGCAGAAGTAGTTGAGGCAGGTTCGATGTTGTCGTTTTAAAGTTAAATTGGATAGATATATGGACAGGAAAGGAATGGAGGGTTATGGGCTGAGTGCAGGTCGGTGGGACTAGGTGAGAGTAAGAGTTCGGCACGGACTAGAAGGGCTGAGGTGGCCTGTTTCCGTGCTGTAATTGTTATATGGTTATATGGAGGCGAAATTGGAACATGCCGCGTATCAGCCCAAACACATACGGTATATTGTGTAGATCCTGCTGCTTTGAGTCATGGACCTCTCTCCTTTCATAAGGGACAGTGAATAGAACCAGGTGCAATGTCAACATCAGCAACATAAGCATTGGCATATAAGTGGAAAGGTCTTTTATGAAGCAGCATAAACTAGTTGAGCCTAGAGCACTTCTCTAAAGAACTTCTTGCTCTTCGGTTGAGATGTATCAAATTGCTGTTTGTGGAAAGGCCTGGTTGTCAGAGACAACCTGTAGAAATGCTAGGGTTGAATGAGAATAATATATGCCACCCATTTTAAAGCCATATTCAACAATCCAATTGTTTTGAATGATTTTAAACAAAGTTCTAAAGGCTGCATTTTCTTACTCCAGTTTAAAGTGAATCTTGACAGTGTTTACGTGAGCATGGAAAGTGGAACACTCTGTCCCTTTTAAAGGCAATATATCCTTGGTTAGATTGATCCAGGCCTTACTTCATGTCCATGAAGCTACGGAAAGTTGAAAAATTAGTCAGCTCCATCTTTGGTGCTGGCCTCTGTAGTGTTCAAGGACATCTTCAGAAAGGCGATGTCCATTATTAAGGCCCCCCCGCCATCACACAGGACATGCCTCTTCTCATTGTTACAATCAGGGAAGAGCTACAGAAGGCTAAAGGCACACACCCAGTGATTCAAGAACAACTCCTTCCCTTCTGCCATACAATTCCTCAATGGACATTAAACCCATGAACACTACTTCACTTTTTAAATATATAATAGTTCAGTTTTTGTGCTATTTTAAATCTATTTAATATACATATGTATATAAACGTATTGTAATTGATTTACTTATTTTATTTATTTATTTCTATATTATCATGTGTTGCATTGTACTGCTGCTGCTAAGTAAACAAATTTCATGTCATATGCCGGTGTTAATAAACCTGATTCTGATTCTGATTCTGATCTCAAAACTCCTGGCCTTTTCAAGAATCAAGAGTGTTATCTCCAGTACACAAGTGTATAGGAGAGCAAAATAATTGTTACTCTGCATGCAATCCAACACAAACTAAACACAATACTACATAGAATGTGATCAAAATAATAATGTTAAAAACAGAATAATTATAAATACATAAAATAGCTTTTATACATAGATTGAATGTCCATAAAGTGATGATAAGCACAGGAGTGTCTGTAGATAAGGTGAATCTGGCAGGAAATGATAAAGTTATGGTAGTGGGTGTTAGTAGGTGGAGGTGCTGATCAGCCTTACTGCTTGGGGAAAGTAACTGTTTTAGTCTGGTAGTCCTGCTGTGGATGCTATGTCCCAAACAGTCCATGAGCAGGGTGGGTGGGATCCTTCGTGATATCGCTGGCCTTTTTTCTGGCACGTTTCTTTATATATATCCTTGGCTGCTGGTAGGCTGAGGCCAGTGATGTGTTGGGCAGTTTTAATTACTCTTTGTAGAGCCTTCTTGTCCACTGCAGTGCCGTTTCTATACCACACAGTGATGCAGCTTGTTAGGGTGCTCTCTACTGTGTACCTGTAAAAGGACAAGAGTATTGACGTGCATAGCCCAGCTCTCTTCTGCCTCCTCAGAAGGTAGAGGTGTTGGTGACCTTTTCTGATTGTGTAGGATGTGTTCTAGGACCATGAGGGGATGAGCAAGATGGGCACCTCCAGGAGCTTGAAAGCGCTCGTAGTTTCTACTGCTGTGCCATCGATATGAAAATGGGTGAGAGTGGTGCAATTACTACTGAAGTCGATAACCATCTCCTTTGTCTTGTTGACATTGAGGGACAGGTTACTCCTGCTGCTAGGCAGGTAATTAATGACACCGCAGTGCATAGAATCCCTTTATCTGCATCTGTTAACATAAGTATCAGTTGAAAGTTGTAGCCTTGGCCTTTTTAGAACATCTTGATGTAATTTACATCTCAGCAGGTGTAGGCCCACATTGGGACCTAGCGACACCCACTGACCATCATGTTCAGCTCTTTGACAGTCTTTAATGCAGCATGTTTGTGGCTACATTGCAGATAGGTCCTTAAAGGTCAATGACACCCTTTACACACAGCTTGACAACAACACAGCCATTGCAACAGATCTCCCTCACTCCCCATCAGGGAAAGGGCAGATCCTGATTTAGTGCATCTTCCAGATGGTAAACCACCATGTGCTGGCTCAAACAAGGGAACATCTGCAGGTGCTGGAAATCCAAGCAACACACATAAAATGCTGGAGGAACTCAGCAGGCCAGGCAGCATCTATGAAAAAAAAGTACAGTTGACATTACTGGCTGAGACCCTTTGGCAGAAAAAACAGATGAAGAGTAGATTTAAAAGGTGGGGGAGGGGAGAGAGAAACATAAGGTGATAGGTTAAACTCGAGGGGGAGGGATGAAGTAAAGAGCTGGGAGGTTGATTGGTGAAAGAGATACCGGGCTGGAGAAGGGGGAGTCCGATAGGAGAGGGCAGAAGGCCATAGAAGAAAGAAAAGGGGGAGGGAGCACCAGAGGGAGGCAATGAGCAGGCAAGGAAATAAGGAGAGAGAGGGAAAAAGGGATAGAGAATGGTGAAGGTGGGGGTGGGGGGGCATTACCGAAAGTTTGAGAAATTGATCTTCATGCCATCAGGTTGGTGGCTACCCAGATGGAGTATAAGGTTTTCTTCTTCCAGCTTGTTTCAGCTTTTTCCTACTGAACTCATATCTGCATATCTCGACACTGTATTACCCCCTCCCCACCTTCCTACCTATATCCGTGACACTTCACACACTCTGAATCTTTTCAATGATTTCAAGTTCCCTAGTGCCCATTATCTATTTTCACTATGGATGTCCAGTCCCTATACACTTCCATCCAGCATCAGGAAGGCCTCAAAGCTCTCTGTTTCTTTCTGGGCACCAAACCCTACCAGTTCCCCTCCACCACCACTTTCCTCCATCTAGCAGAACTTGTCCTCACTCTTAATCAATTTTTCCTTTGGCTCATCCCACTTCCTTCAAACCAAAGTGGTGACCAGGGCAATTGCATGGGTCCCAGCTAAGCCTGCCTTTTTGTCAGCTATGTGGAACTGTCAACGTACCAAGCCTACACTAGTGTTCGTCCCCCACTTTTCCTATGCTACATTGACGAATGCATTGATGCTGCTTCCTAAACCCACGCGGAGGTCGTCAACCTCATTAACTTTGTCTCCAACTTCCACCCTGACCTCAAATTGACCTGGTCCATTTCCAACACCTCCTTCTCCTTTCCCAATCTCTCTGTCTCTGTCCCTGGAGACAGCTTTTCTGCTGATGTAAATTATAAACCCATGGACTCTCACAGCTACCTGGATTATACTTCTTCCCACCCTGTTACTTGTAAAAATGCCATCCCCTTCTCTCAATTCCTCCATCTCTGCCACATCTGCTCTCAGGATGAGGTGTTTCATTCTAGAATGAAGAAGATGTTCTCCTTTTTCAAAGTAAAGGGCTTCCCTTCCTCAACCATCAATGCTGTATTCAACTGCATCTCTTCCATTTCACTCACATCTGCTCTTATACCATCCTCCTGCTACCCTACCAGGGATAGGGTTCCTCTTGTCCTCACCTACCACTCCGTCAGCCTTTGTATCCAGCACATAATTCTCCAGACCTTGCATCATTTCCAACAGGATCCCACCACCAAGTACATCTTTCCCTCCATGCACCCCCCCTCCTTCTCCACTTTCTGCTTTCCACAGTGATCGGCCCCAATGCAACTCTCTTATCCATTCATCCCTCCCTACTGACCTCCTTCCTGGCATTTATCCTTGCAAGTGGAACAAGTGCTACACCTGCCCCCTACACCTCCTCCCTCACTACCATTCAGAGCCCCAAACAGTCCTTCCAGGTGAGGCGACACTTCACCTGAGAGTCTGTAGGGGACATCTACTGTGTCCGGTGCTCCCGGTGTGGCGTCCTGTATATCGGTGAGACCCGACATAGATTGGGAGACCACTTCGCCAAGCACCTACGCTCTGTCCACCAGAAAAAGCGGGATCTCCCAGTGGCCACCCATTTTAATTCCACTTCCCTTTCACATTCTGATATGTCAATCCATGGCCTCCTCTACTGTTGTGATGAGGCCACACTCAGGTTGGAGGAACAACACCTTATATTCCGTTTGGGTAGCCTCCTCCAACCTGATGATATCAACATTGATTTCTGGAACTTTTTATAATGCCCCTCCTCCCTTCACCATTCCCCATTCCCTTTTCCGTCTCTCACCTTATCTCCAAGCCTGCCCATTGTCTTCCTCCGGTGCTCCTCCCCTGCCCCCTTTTCTTTCTATCATGGCCTTCTGTTCTCTCCTATTAGAGAAGGCCTCTCCTACAGGCCTTCTCCAGCCCTGTATCTCTTTCACCAATCAACTTCCCAGCTCTTTACTTCACCCCTCCCCCTCCTGGTTTCACCCTCCACCTTTTGTTTCTCTCTCCACACCCTCCCCCTCCCACCTTTTAAATCTGCTCCTCAGCGTTTTTCTGCAGAAGGGTCTCAGCCTGAAACGTCGACTGTGTTTTTTTTCCCATAGATGCCGCCTGGCCTGATGTGCTATCTCAAACCTTGCTTTCGGCATTTTCTTAAATTTTTGCAGGATCTAACATTTGGTGTTCATACAGAGTGAGTACCCTTTATCTGAAATGCTTCAGGCCGGAAATATTTCAGATTTTGGAATATATAATGAGATAGCTTGGGATCACCATAATTTAGTCATAGTCATACTTTATTGATCCCTGGGGTAAATTGGTTAAATTGGAAATATTCGACTGAATTTAGGTGCTATTGTAAGCAATCTTTGTTTTACGCTTATTTATCTCACATATATACTTAACGGTAGAAATTGTTACATACCATCAATGTAATGAAACTGCAGGGTGCAGGGTAACAACAGCAGCACAGCAGCACCTGGAGAATACCTGAATCAGCTGCTGAACAACAACAGACAACGGCAGGCTTTCAGTCTTCACCAACGATGCCGTGTTTGATTAAAACTTTACAGTACACTGCATTTGTATTTTACTTTTTTAGATTTTATATAAGGTATAAAACCCAATCATCATTGTAGACAATTTCGTGTTAGATTTGCATTGGTGACGATCGTCATAAACTCATCAATTAATTTTTCTGCTGCATCCCAATCAGCAGACACTATATCTTTAATTTTTTTTTAAATCTTTAAAATATAATGATCCAAAATGATAGGAGAAGACAGGAGGGGGAGGGATGGAGCCAAGAGCTGGACAGGTGATAGGCAAAAGGGATACGAGAGGATCGTGGCACAGGAGGTCCGGGAAGAAAGACAAAGAGGGGGTGGGGGGACCCAGAGGATGGGCAAGGGGTATATTCAGAGGGACAGAGGGAGAAAAAGGAGAGTGAGAGAAAGAATGTGTGTATAAAAATAAGTAACAGATGGGGTGCTCCCGATGTGGCCTTTTATATATTGGCGAGACCCGACGCAGACTGGGAGACCGCTTTGCTGAACACCTACGCTCTACAACAGGAATTCTGCAGATGCTGGGAATTCTGCAGATGCTGGAAATTCAAGCAACACACATAAAAGTTGCTGGTGAACGCAGCAGGCCAGGCAGCATCTCTAGAAAGAGGTGCAGTCAACGTTTCAGGCCAAGACCCTTCGTCAGGACTAACTGAAGGAAGAGTGAGTACGCTCTGTCCGCCAGAGAAAGCAGGATCTCCCAGTGGCCACACATTTTAATTCCACGTCCCATTCCCATTCTGACATGTCTATCCACGGCCTCCTCTACTGTAAAGATGAAGCCAGACTCAGGTTGGAGGAACAACACCTTATATTCCGTCTGGGTAGCCTCCAACCTGATGGCATGAACATCAACTTCTCTAACTTCCGCTAATGCCCCACCTCCCCCTCGTACCCCATCTTTTACTTATTTTTATACACACATTCTTTCTCTCACTCTCCTTTTTCTCCCTCTGTCCCTCTGAATATACCCCTTGCCAATCCTCTGGGTCCCCCCACCCCCTCCTTGTCTTTCTTCCCGGACCTCCTGTCCCATGATCCTCTCGTATCCCTTTTGCCTATCACCTGTCCAGCTCTTGGCTCCACCCCTCCCCCTACTGTCTTCTCCTATCATTTTGGATCTCTCCCTCCCCTTCCAACTTTCAAATCCCTTACTCACTCTTCCTTCAGTTAGTCCTGACGAAGGGTCTCAGCCTGAAACGTCAACTGCACCTCTTCCTAGAGATGCTGCCTGGCCTGCTGCGTTCACCAACAACTTTTATGTGTGTTGCTTGAATTTCCAGCATCTGCAGAATTCCTGTTGTTTGCGTTTTTAAAATATAATGATGTGCCTTTTCTTAAATTTCTTCAGCCAGCTTGCTGAATATTCACAATCACCTTCAATTATTAGTTCGTTGTGATAGATCTTTGCTTATTTCATGATCAACATATCATTAAGTGGCATATATTCACTCCAACACTGATAAATCCATTCTTTCAACATAAGATTGGGATTTTCATTTTCTTTTGCTTTATGCACTGTTTATATATTCTACATTAACTTCTGCTCATCACATGTATGAGGTCACTTCTCAGGACTGTCTGTGATGTGCAGAGACCTGCACATTTCCTGGGAACCTTCCCAGCATCTTGCCGAATTTTCCATTTGTGATGTCATGTCAGAACTCAAAAAAACTATTTGGATTTCGAATGTATTCGGATTTTGGAATTTTGGATAAGGGGTGCTGAACCTGTGCTAACAAAATTTGCTAATGAAATGTCTCAGCCCAAAACATTATCCACGTGTTCCTTTATATAAAATGATTCTGCCTGACTTGCTGAGTTCCTCCAGCAGTTTGTGTCTATTACTCTGCATTTCCAGCATCTGCAGAATCTGTGATAGTTTAGTGCACCTAAAATTAGGGAAATCCAACATCCAGATAGTGTTTTTATCAGTCAGCCATAAATTCACAGCAAATGACCCAATAGTATAAAATGTGTAATCTAATCCACTGTGATGGAAGTGTCTTTTATTTTGTTACCTTCAATTAATTGGTTGGTGAAAATATGTTTATCTGATAACCTTGATTTGGAAGTGAAAACTGAAAGTTAAAACGTGCCTGGGAATTTGTTGTAAAATTGTACCATTATCAAATGACTGAAAGCAGTGTTTAAGAAGATAATCATAACTGGAATTGTATTGCAGCAGTCCGTAATGCAATCAGAGCCAAATTTCACTGTGAATGATATATACAGTCTTCTGTCTTTTTCCATTATTGAGTTTCTTTTCATTCCGCTTCATTACTAATGTCATTTTTCCATTACTCCAGCCAGCTGCCATTAAGGCTGCTGAATTTTCTCTTCCTTTTTACATCATTTGACAAGGAGCCTGTTTCTTAAATAGAGGATAACATTGTAAGAAGACCAGAAGAAACTTTTTTTCACAATGAAGTCGCATGGTATGATAGGAAACATACTATCCATGTTAGAAGATAAAGTGTGATATGTGAAATGACTTTATCAATAAATGTGTCATGTTTTACAAGAGTAGGCTGAAGCATAACTTTACAAAAACATTGTCTGCCATATTCATCTCACTGCTACAATTGCATTTGTAATTAAGAGTACAATGTATTTGTCCTATTCCCTAATCTTTTTACTGTAGTAATTTAGATTGTTTTGTACAAAACCAAACCTATATTAATTCAAACAAACCGAAACACAAAAACTGGAAAGAACCTGTTCTGAGAAAAGTCTCCTGTATTGTGACAGGACCTAATAAGGTCATGTGGAGAAGATGTGAGTACACAAATTGGGAATTTCTCTACTAAATATATTGGTAAATTCAGGAGAAACAATCTTTCCTAAGAGACCAGTCAAAACATGGAATTCCCCACCGCAAGGGGTGGAGGTAATATTATGACTGCATTTATGGAGGTCCTCCAAAGGGACCACAACCTTGTCGTGGTTTGGAGGCTTGCGTGCCTCAATGACCCAGAGAGCTATGCTGGGTCAGGGCTTTATGCTTTGGCCCTTGGTAGGGTCACCCATGCCAAACAGGTCAATGGGTAGAGGCCAGACTAATAGTGATCCACTGGTCTTCCAGGTTTGGAGGTTCAGCTCAGGTCTAACAACCCTGACTGGTCAATCAAAACAGTTACGGAAACAGCAATGAGGAATCCTACATCTGAGTGCGATGGCATTCCTGAGTGTCCACCCGGGACCTGCATGGCTAACAGTAGTGAAAATCAAGAGGAAGCCCTGAGCACCACTAGATTTCAAGGACTTTATCTGCTGCCTTAAACACCAGCAGTGCAATGGGCAGTAAGTAAGTAGGTATTTATGAAGATCAGAATATACACACAAGAGAGTAAGGAATAGTAATGACTGCAAATTAGGCATGCTAGGAGGAGGTTTTTCTGGAGCATTATACAATAAGCCTTATTCCACACTGTACATTCCAAGGAATATATTTTATTTCACATTCCTTTCTACATGATACAAACTCATATGCATATAAAATATATATACCATTGAACTATAAATGAATAATAAAGAACTTTGGTAATGCTTTAAACCTTAGATGAAGAGGTTGCTTTCTCAACAAAGCAGCAATCCAACAGTTTTGCACTATAATATCACCTTGAAATGAAAGTTAAAAAGGTGAATACAGATGCTGGAAATTTAAAACAGAAACAGAAATATACTGGAAAAGTTCATCAGGTCAGACTACATCTGTGGGAAGCGAAATGGAGTTAATGTTTCAGATTGGATGAAGGTTCTCTGAACTGGAACATTGATTCTTTTTCTCTTCCACAGATGTCACCTGATCTGTTGTGTATTTCCAGCATGCTTACTTCTGTTCTGTTATCTTTTATATGTATTCCTGTCTTTGTAACCCTCTGATTCAAAAGGCAAGATTGCAACCACCAAGGTCTAGGAAGAAACATCAGGTGAATTCAGAAACAAATGTTTCATAACCTTGCCAGAAATTCTTTCTTCTGTTACTTTAGTAGAAAAATATTGAAATCCTTGTGTGGATAACATTTTCATCACACTTTCTCAGAGATCCCCAAATTTCTAAAACACAATTCTTTGGCAAGATAGCTACTGCAGAAATGTGGCAGCAAGCTTAAGTACATCAATTCCCATTCAAACACGAAGTGTAAATGGTCAACTGAATTCATGTTCATTGAGAAATACACTCAGTGGGCACTTTATTAGGTACACCTGTACAGCTGCTCACTAATGCAAATATCGAATATCTAATACTAGCTAATCATGCGGCAGCAACTCAATGTAAACAAGCATGCAGACATGGTCAAGAGTTTCAGATATGTTCAGAGTAAGCATCACAATGGAGGAGAAATTTTATCTAAGCCACTTTGACCTTGGAATGATGTTGATGCCAAAATGGGTGGTTTGAAACTACTGATATCCTGGGATTTTCATGCATAGCAGTCTCTAGAGTTTACAGACAATGGTGGGAAAACTAACAATCATCCAGTGAGCAACAGTTCTTTCAGCGAAATCGCCTTGTTAATGAGAGAGATCAGAGGAGAATGGCCACACTGGTCCATGCTGACAGGAAAACAGCAGTAACTCAAAGAACCATGCGTTACAATAGTGAGGTGCAGAAGAGCACACATGTCGGAACTTGAAGTGGATCAGCTACAGCAGCAGAAAACTACGAATATTAACTCAGTGGCCACTTTATTAGGTAGGAGGTACCTAATAAATTGGCCACTGAATGTACATATTGGGCATGGGTTCAGAAATAACTCCCTTTTTGATACATAATCTATTTTAATAAAAAGAGTAAGGAATAGGAAGAAAATATTAACTTCCTGAAACAACGTAATAGGATCATATATATCCATCTTAGAAATCAGTGAATTTCTTCGACTAATTGCCTCATCTCAGAAACAAAATCTTTGACAGCGCAACATTCCTTCAGTATCAGATTAGATTTTGTGCTCAAGTCTCTGGAATGAAATTTGAAGCCACAAGCTAGTGATTTGGGGAAATATGCTTGCCAATTGACAGGGAGGTGACAACAGGGAGTGGAAGACCTAATGGCATTATGAAGGGAGGTCCTACAGAATTCTATCCAACATTTGTCCCTCTGTTGGCACCATTTAACAAATAAAGATTTGATTCAGGGTTTGAACCCTAAATGTTAACAATTTCTTGCCCCTCACAGAAGCTACTCAACCCTCTGAGTTCCTCCAGCAGATTGACCATAAGACCATAAAGGGATAGGAGCAGAACTAGACTGTTCAGTCTGCTCAGACGTTCCATCATGACTGATTTATTATGCCACTCTAACCCATACTTCTTCCCATAACCTTTATCACCTCTACTAATCAAGAACCTGTCAACCTCCACTTTAAATATACACAATAACTTCGCATCTGCATCTGTCTTTTGCAATGAATTCCATTGATTCACCACCTTCTGGCCGAAGAAATTCCTCCTCATCCCTAATTTAAAGGAGCGCCTTTGTATTCTGAGGCTGTGCCCTATGGTCCTAGACTCCTCCACTATAGGAAACATCCTCCGCACATCCATGCTATTTAGGCCTTCCAATATTTAAGAGCTCAATGAGAATTGTTACAGCATTCAGATTTCAGCATCTGGTCTCTTGTGTCTCCTTGATTAAAACATGCACTTTTTTACTCTGCTTTCGTCAAGTGGTAAATGTGGTCATATAACATGTTACCTGCTGTCATGATGGATATTGTAGGAATTCAAATTTCTATTTTTTTCCCTGCCACATAGCTGCAAGATTGGACAGTCCTCACTCAATCTGATCCAATCTTTTCATTCCAGTGAAAAGCTGATTCAGAGTCATTCAATGTTATTCTTGGCGACTTGGTCAGTGTAGAAAATACTACTTTACACTGCATTAATTTTGCGTATTAGATTACTTCAGTATGGTTCATCTTGGTTTGACAACCAAACCTAATTTTCTTAACAAGGGCACGCAAGGACAAGCGCATAGTTACTCTGAAATCAAAAATAACAGATTATTACAAAAGGGCAATGTTGGTGAAATCTACAAACTCCCCAAAATAGCAACACATTTCATTTCATTGTTTTAAATTGATGTTGATTGAAAGTCACCACAAGATAATACTAACTGCTAGTGACAGTTACTGCAAGCGTCCAAGTCTTCGTCGGCAGATAGGGTCTCGGCCTGAAACGTCGACTGCACCTCTTCCTACAGATGCTGCCTGGCCTGCTGCGTTCACCAGCAACTTTGATGTGTGTTGATTCTACAGTTTACATTGCGTCAAAATTTACCCATTTTGCTTTTCCTCGCATTAGTATTGATGTCAGCGTTGATTTAATATGAATATAATTTAATATGAGACATAGTAGAAATGGATACAGATTTTCTACAAAGTTGGTAAATGCATCGAGTAGGTCAATTATTTGAACGGTCAAAGCTACATTCTGTTCCATCTGCCGAACTTTCGTTAAAACGCCATCTTGCGGATTATTGGCGAATATCTCAGTGGAATTAAAATGACATAAAATTATTAGTGTATTTCATCCTTTTTTCAGTCTTGACAATTCCTTGGCCTCTTTTTAAAACTCATGCCGCATACTGAATTCAAGTTCTATGTTCTCAGATTCAAAGTTGGTCGCTCAAAATGAAGGAAATATCACGTACTTCGCTGTACAAATTTCAGGGTGCACGGGAGCTCGCGGGAATAATTTATATGGCGAGATAAAAGTTTGTTTTAAATAGAGATTGAAATGTAAATTATTCATACAAACGTAGATCCATTTCCTTTGCAGCGTATGACACGGCTAGACTTATTTTAAATCACCGGGATGTTTCAGAGTAACAACGGGGGCAAGATGTAGATTTGATTTGGCAGAGATGGGGTAGTCGCAGTCATATAACTGTAAAGTGGTAGTTCCGTCCCATAGAAAGGAAAGACAAATATTTACTCTCTTAAAAAAAAAATTGCAATAGAGGCAGAAATATTCTTCAAAATTAAATTCTACATCAATTTTCCAAATGAGATCATTTCAGACAACGGGCATCTTTAAAATTTGTCATAATTTAAAATCTATTAGATAGAAATGTTAATATTTTATTTTTGCTCTGGTGTAATAATTAAACTATGAAGTAAAGTAAACAGTTTAGGGTAATGATAACTGTCGTTAACTTTAGCCTGTTACATACCACAGTAACCTGACTTTGTATTTTATAGTCCTGAAGTTATTTAAAGTGGATTTAGGATCTGAATATTTTGTCCAGAGCGAAAGCTGGCTTCAATGCCCTGTGTACCACTGGAAAATGACGATGGAGAGGTATTAACGGGGAACAAAGAAATGGCGGACGAACTGAATTAGTACTGTATTTTGCATGTCATCACCGTGGAATAGGTTTGCAATGTCTCAGAAGTGCGAGAGAGACAGAGGGCAGAAGTGAATAGTCGCTATACTATAATATACTAAAATGAAGGTGATTGAGAAGCTGAAAGTTCTGAAGGAAGGTATGTCACCCGGACCAGATGGACTACACCTCGGGGCTCTGAAGAGATTATCGAAGTATTAGTAGTGGTCTTGCAAGAATCACTAGAACCTGGAATGTTTCGGGGGACTGGAAAATCGCAAATGTCACTCCACTCTAAGAAGGGAGGGAGTCAAAAAACAAGAAATTTTAGCCAGTTAACCTGACTTCAATAAGATGTTAGAGTCCATCATTAATAATACGTTGACACTCATGATAAAATAAAACAAACTGGCATGGTTTCCTTAAGGGAAAATCTTGTCTGACAAATCCATTGGAATTCCTTGAGGAAATAATGGACAGGACAGACAAAGGAGAGTCAGTGCGTATTGTTTACTTGGAGTTTCAGAAGACCTTTGAATAGTGCTGCACATGGGGCTGCTAAACAAGATAGGAGCTCACGGTATACAGGACAGGATACTAGCCTAGCCAGAAAATTGGCTGACTAGCAGAGAGCAACGAGGGGGAATAAAGGCGGGGTGGGGTACTTTCTGCTGGTCTGTCTAGTGGTGTTCCATGGGGTTCAGTTTTAGGTCCTCTATTTTTCAAATTGTACTGTATGTTAATGATCAGGGTGATGGAACTGATGGCCTTGTGGCCAACTTTGTGGATGTTACAAAGATAGGTGGAGTGGCTGGTAGTATTGCGGAAGCAGGGAACCTGAAGGACTTGGACAGATAAGGTGAATAGGCGAAGAAATGGCAGATGGAATACAGTACAGGGAGGTGGTCATGCACTTTGGTAGAAGGAATAAGGGCAAAGAAAAAATCAGAAATTGGAGGTGCAAAGGTTACTTGAGCATCCGCGTCCAGGATTCCCTGAAGGTAACTTGCAGACTGAGTTGGTAGTAAGGAAGGCAAATGCAATGTTAGCATTCATTTCAAGAGGTCTAGAATGTGAAAGCAAAGATGTAATGCTGATGTTTTATAAGGTGTTGGTCACAGCACATTTAGAGAATTGTAGGCAGATAAGGGCCCTTTATATAAGGAAGGATGTGCTGGAATTGGAGAAGGTCCAGAGGAGGTTTACCAAAATGGTCCCAGGAATGAAAAGTTTATTGTATTAGGAACATTTGGTAGCTCTGGGCCTGTACTTACTGCAGTTTAGGAGAATGACAGGGGATCTCATCGAAACCTACCGAATATTGAAAGACCTGGATAGTATGGACATGGAGAGGATGCTTTCTATAGTGCCGGAAGCTGGGACCAGAATGTCAATATCAGAATACAAGGACGTATCAGAATTTCTTTAGCCAGAGAGGGTGGTGATTCTGTGGAATGCATTGCCACAGATGGCTGTGGAGGCCAAGTCAGGGGTTAATAGTTTCTTAATTAGTAGGTGTGTGAATGGTTATGGGGAGAAGGCAGGAGTGTGGGATTGTGAGGGAAGATAAATCAGCCATGATAGAATGGTGGAGCCGTCTCAGTGTGCGAACGGTCTTACCCTGCTCCTTATTCTGCTCTGCTCTAATTCACAGCTCTCTCGCTGAAGAAATTATACTCATCTTTTGTACATATGCACACATTCAATATGCAAGTGTATATGTATATTAATATGTATATGTATATACAAGTGCTCAGAAATCTGTTGGTATTGAATGAGAGGTGGGGAGAGGGAAGTATTCTGATCACGTGATGTTTTGTGACTTGGTCAAGCACAATGGGAGGTCCTACCATTTTCTCACAGTCTCGAGCGGGCGCCTTCCTTGAAATAGATTAAAATGTATGTAATTTTAAGGAAGATCTAAGGAACCTCATTCACACCATGTTCTGCTGAAATGGCGAAAGGGTCAAATGTCAAGGCAATATAAAATGTTAGGTGTTCCGGTACTCATTGAAATTCAAACATAACAATCAAAGCATAATTTTCGATGCAATGTGGCGGTGTTACTTCTAACTGCCCTCCGCTTCTGATTTCTTTAACATACTTTGAAAACTCATTCACCTTTACACGCCAGGCATAAGCGGGAAATATGACAGCTGAGTTCTGCTGAAGCGATTGTTTCTGTTTGACTTTTGATATATTTAAAAGTTAGTGACACAACAATTGTTTTTAAACAAGACATCAACGTCAAGTTAAACTGATTCAAAAAGTCTTAGTCTCGTTCGTAATTACTTATCCTCAATGCGCAATGTGAGCTGTCTGATATGAGTAACATTTTTTAATCGAAGACGGGCACGAAGGGAGTCGTCGTGGAAGTGCCTTTATCTATCACTGTGGGCAATTGTGAAATACCCTCCACAGACTCCTGGAACAATGAAAACGCAAAGTGGTGTCACGTTACGTCGGAATTAATTATCTATTGTTTCGAGAATATTGTTTTTCACATTATTCCGACTGCTGTACTGTAAAGTAAACCCTCTCGGGGTCCAACGCCGTTCTTAAATAAGATCGATTATTCGCAAGGTTCATTTCTATCTGCTAAAAAGATATTAACTCTGTCTATTCTCACACCTTTCTCAAAGCCGAACCACCGAAGCGTGTGGGAGCAGTAAATCTCCAATCGCCAGGCCTCATCAATATGTTGTTTAAATGTCACCGGCAACTTTAAGAGCCCGACAGTTTGTAACAGCAGTACAGTAGTTGCAATTGAAAGAGCTCGGTTCTGTCGGAGAACAGCCTGGGTTCAATCCATCCCTGTTCAGTTATATATGTTACCCAATATCCAATACTGTACACAGTACCTGGAGATTGTTGAAGTTCCGAGTAAAGAGTGAAATGTTTAGCCATATTCCTGTACATTAGAGAGAATTATTCTATCATTGTGCAGGGAGTACTGTTTAGACATTCCATCATATTCAATGTCTGAGTCAAAGAGTTACCTAAACGTTTTGTGCATATACATTTTGGAGCGAACTGCTAACCTACTTAACGCAGCACCATACCATGCACACTAGCTCACACATAACAAATACATTTCGTAAAACCATTAAACACACAAAATGCAGGAGGATCTCGGCAGGCCAGCCAGCATCTATGGAAATTACAGTCCACGTTTCGGGCTGCTATTTCTTCCTCAGTTCTTCCAGCATTTTGTGTATGTTGCTTGGATTTCCAGCATCTGCAGATTTTCTCTTGTTAGTAAAACCATTATTTAACGTTATTCTCGCTCCTAATGATCATAAATGTAAGATCCTTATTGACAGTCGGGGTATTTAACTACTGGACGATGCCGTTGATTGTTAAAAGGGCGTAAGTTTCCTTTTAACATTAAAGCATTCTGCCAGACTTTGGTTCAGGACTTCTTCTTAGGTTCTTTACCGAATAAAGAATTCATGCAGTTCAATTAGAGAAATAAAGCACGTCATAATTTAGTTACTTTTTTAGTTAATATTTAAACAAAATGCACTTGATAATTTTCGGCTGTGTTTTTTAAAGAAACAAGTCACATTCGTAATTTTGAGATTTGTTTATTATTTTTAGATGGCAGTTATGGGGTTTTCGTGGAAGGAAGTTGTCTTCACCCTTTAAAGAAAACACCACACGGAGAGAGGTCCAAACACAAAAGATTCTGCAGATGCTGGAAATCCAAAGGAAATCCTCAGGACTGGCGGCATCTATGGAGAGAAAAAGACAGCTGATGTTTCGGACAGAGACCCTTCACCAAAACTCAGAGAGAAGTGTAACTTTGTGGGTTTGCTTGCACTGCCATTATTTACATTTCGCCTTAGCCTTTATTTGTAGCTTATAATTTAGCAGTTTAACCTACAGTGTAAATTCCATTAATAGCAAGCATTCGCTTTAGTAGAAATTGTCTTTTATTTAAAAGGAAATAATTGCGGGTCATGTCGTCTCTTTCAGTGGTTGGAACATTTGACTCTGGTCCTGAAAGGGTTAATACGCTCAAAGAGAACGATTGAATTTAAAAAAAATCTACCGACTGCCTGCGGTATTTTGCTGAGCTGGTAGGTAGTCCTGTCATTGAACCAATTGTTCAGTCGCTTGACGCCCCGCAGGCTTTGAAAGGATCTACATGGAGCTTGTAAATTTGTAGTATTCCAGTTTTTTTTCTTCTTCTGGGGATTGAGGCATTACCAAAGCAATAAAGCATTTAACAGAATCGTTCTCAGTCACCCTTGTGTTGTGCACCACCTGTTAATTAGTTGGTCATCAATCCTTTGCTCGATTGTCAAAACAGTCAATTAACTCCAAAGACCAAATAAAACACACGCGATACAGTGACTTTTAAGAAGTTGATTGTGACCTATTCTGAATAAAATACCGAGACCTAAACTGAAAGTACAACTTCATCCCAATGCAATCATAAACAAATCAATTAACAGGCTAATGAGGTTCGCTGTACATGGATTTCTCTAATATTGTGTCTCTTTAAATTTTTTTAAAAATAAATCAATTAAAAACATTTTCAGAGATAGTGGCAAATAACTGATACTTTAAAAATACTGTATTTCTTATTTTACCACAGTGACTATTCCTCAAAAATAACGTGACACGCCAGACAGATCCACAATCTATTAAGCAAGAGACATCGTCCACTTTTAGTAAATTGCGAGAGGTTTCACTCGGGGGCATTAGGAGTTTCCAGGAAGAGTGCGTATTTTGGAAGGTGATGCATGCCTGTTGATTTTTTAAATATTAAGTTATTTTAACTCACTGTGATAGAATGCATAATGCAGGAGTGAAAAATTTTGCATTACGCTTTACAATTAGAAATGTAGAGTAAAATGTTACATAGTAACATGTTACAAGTCCTTTGACTTAGACGTTGGTAAGCAATACGGGGATAATACCCTCAAATAGTTTGCTTGCTTGCTGGGATAATCAGTTTCTCTCCCTGGTTTATGGGAAGGAGCCTTAAGTCTGGCGGTTTCTACACAGCAGATTTATTTTGCTTGTCAAGAGATCTATCCATTGATAATCACTTTTTTTTTACCATTAAAAGTAGTACCACTACCATTAATTATAAGCGTTTACCATTCCAAATAGTATCGCTTACAGGGTCTGTACTTATTGATAAAATGGCTACAACAACTAGTCAATAATGGTAACATGCTGGATGTAGAAAAGCACATTGTTACGACATTCCCCCCGAAGTTTTCCTTAAAATTTAAGAGTTCTTGTCTTTAGGAGGTTGAGATGGGTTCAGTTTGATGCAATTGTCTTTACCCACCATCCATTTCAATTTTTGACAAAGTAACTAAGACACCGGAATGAAGAATCAGTTTACAGAACTCCCTATAAATACTAAAACAGGTTTTATGTAATTACTGATTGATCTGGTGTCAGCAAAGGCCAAGTAACAAGTACATTTTCCATAAAATGTACTTTAATTAATTAAAAGAAAATTGTATCCCGTATTTTACTGGTCTACCTTTATCAAGAAGTACCCCCACCCTACCGCTACTTCTATCATAATTTCGGAGTCTGCTTTAAATTTGATGAATATGAATAACGCGCGATTTTTCATTCATCTTGATGGTAGTAAAGCTGGTCGTAATATACGTGAACATTAGATTATTTATTTGCAAATAAACTTTACGTTTTCAGTTTCATTTCCTTCCGCGGAAGTTTTTTTTAACACTCAAAAAGTTAATAATTAGATTAAAAGTATAAATGATGAGAATTATATTTTATATTTTTTAAACGTATGGTGAAACATACGCTCCAATTAGCCTTTTAATGATCTACAGTTTTTAGGATACCCTGCATCTGTAAGAAGTTCTAATCACTGGTAAACTTGCTCTCTCCACCCCCGCCCCCATCTTAAATAAGCATTCTATAAATCTTTGCTCTTTCTTACATGCATGGTATAAATCTTTCGGAGATATTTATTCTCGTGTCACTGGGGTGGACTCTTTAGACTCAAAGGCTCCTCCTGGTCTTGGAACTGCTCTTTCCAGGCTGCCCAGATCTCTAGCCTCTATGAACTACCCACGTTGTTAAATGAGGCATCAAATGGTGAGCAGAGAAATTTGGACAGCGCTTTCCTCAGTAGCCTCCAGCTATTATGCATTCCAGCAGAAGTCTAAACTTCTGATAGAAGATTAATGCACAGAATAGGAAATGGACATTTTCATTAACATGCCGCTTCATGTTTATTCAATTTTCTACAGATTTTAACTCATTGTTCAATTTAAGACATTTTCTTATCATCATTATCATCTACATTTTCATGAATAAAGGCAATCTTTTCTGTGTACCCATACCAAGGATGCTGTCGCTTGATTGAACCGTTTAAATGAATCCTCCTGCCTACGAACTAGATATTCAAAAGAACAGTTTTCCAAAGTACGTTTGTCATTTAACTGAGAACTATTAATCTAATTCGTGTTGCTCAGGACTCAATATATAACATCTCTAATGCGATTGAATTTTAAAAAATGTCATTATTTATATGGTAGGTAGAGCAACATATCCGATTTTACTCCGCGTTCTTTATAAACTTTAGAAATATCCTTTTTTCCCCTAGTTAAAATAAACCGTTCCGTACCAAGGATGAAGGATATCATCAAAAACTATGCATGTGAAAGTCAGGTGGGGGAAACGCAGGATGATGTATTCGCTGTGTGGAAATAGCTAAAAGGCTCGTGTAGGTTTCTTTAGCTGGGATGGAATAATGGAACAAACAGCGTACACTCGTTAATAACCAAGAACTAACGAGGTTTCAAACAACGACTGTCTTATATTTTCCTTTAGCTGAAACATTTTGTTGAAATATTCCGATTTGACACCACATCCGTCAAATCTAAAAACACTGGTTAGATGGTTCCTGCTAACTGAAGCATGCATTCGTCGCATTCCACACGTGGAACTAACCACACGCGGAATGGTTCTCTCCTTTTACAGAAAATGGAGCGTCTGGTTTAATTAGGTGGCCGATTATTTCACTCTTTCCCCTGGAATTAAATTACTCGTTTAAAAATTGATATTGGTAGATTAAAATGCGAATTAAATCATCGTTGCTATTTACCATGGACGCTCTCACTTTTTCCACGTTTTTTTAATATAACAAATCTTGGCGTTAACACTACTTCTCATTACTTTGGATGTCTTCTGTACTGGGGGAAAATAGTAAATTGCTGTTGCTTAATTGGGATGGCGCAGAGGTCAAAACAAGACGAAGTCTATGATCTGCAAATATCACGCAAACTACATTCACAAAATATCTGTGAAGAATAAACAGGGGCTCCTGGAAAGTTGCCCGGGTCACTTTTTATGGCTACAAGTTTAACTGGAAGAGGAAACTGCGATCATTCTTCATTGAGTAAGAAATATATGCCTGGACCAGATTGCGTTGCCCACTTTTCCTGGTGCATTGTGTTTGATTCGGAGTGACTTCCGTGTCGCAGATCGAAGGGGCGGTGTTCCGCTTGGATCTGCTCTCCATGCAATATTGTCAGGTCCCGACCAGCCATTGTGTGAGGCAAATTAATTCACGGGGAAATAACGTTACAACCCGGAAGTTTGCAAAACTAATATTAATATCACAAAAAAAGATGCAAATTTCGACTCCATTGTGTTTGAATAATTCAAACCCCGGGCAAAATAATATATAACATGCAGCACATTTATTAAATTGCTGGCCTCTTCTGTGTAATGTTTACCAATAATGACTCTCATTAGTTAAACACTAATTCTTTTTGTACTTGAGGAAGAGTATTTAACTTTTGATGTTATAAGATTATAACAGCACAATATTAAAAAATAAGATTTCTAATAAAAATAGAAAACATACAATATATCAACAACTTTTGATCTGTCGACTAATGTACTGGTGCAAAGTTAATACTTTGTTATTAGATATCTGTCGTTCTTCACTACTATTTGGAAATTAAAACAATCTATTCAGAACAATCTCTATATAGAATCTGTGCAATATAAACTCTGGTGCTCTGCATCCATCATTATGGACCCTCACCCATCCGGAAAATGCCCTTTTCTCATTATTATCACCAGGGGAGGTACAAGAGACTGAAAACACACACTCAGCGTTTTGGGAACAGCTTCTTCCCCTCCACCATCAGATTTCTGAACAGTCCATGAATCCGCGAACTCTACCTCAGTACTTTGGTTTTTTTTGCACCATTTATTTCATTAAAAATATTTCTTATTGTAACTTATAGAAATGTTATGTATTGCGCTGTACTGCTGCCGCAAAACAACACATTGCACGATACAACACACCTGACTCTCTTCTAAATTGAAAATAATAATTTGTATTTAACCTTTATAGTAAAGAACGAAAAAGTGATGGAAGTAAAATAAATGTAGAACGGGAGTATTCCATGTTTTGTTTCGGTTGCTCCAGCTCTTTGCTAATTTTGAAAAGACACTCGTAACTTTTGATAATGTAAACCTTTTCAAAGGGAATCTCACAGTTATGCTGCATATTTTGGTTTATCCTAATTCAAGTACCTAGGCAGCACTCAAAGCATGTACCAGTGACCTGTAAATTATATAATTTGAATGTCTGCCTGCTCACTTGAATAATTAGCTTCTTCTTGTTTCTTAGGCAGTATCCCGGCGAGGATACGAGTAACATCAGGACAGCCAAAACGCTCTGTGAGCGTGTTCTGTGGTCTGCTGTGCGGTTCAATGCCCTTAAAGGGCATGACCTTCATGTATCTCAGCAGGGATCCAGACAACCGACTAGTCGGTGGGAAAGAAACACCTATGTTATATATTGCTTTTTTTTGTGTCAAAAATAACCAAGGTTTTAAATTATGTTATCTAAATTCCTACAATTAGCAATCTCTTGTTACCTAAATGACAAGGTGAAAAGTTGGCTCTGTCACTTTATATATAGCAGAGTGATAAGGATTTTTGTTATTGCTCTTTGATCTTGTTAGGCATAAACTGACCTTCATCAATATACCAAAGAAAAAGATACATAAACGGGTTTAGTAATGGATAGAAGGCATCATCTAACGTTAAACATTCATTTATTAGACTCGTCAAACTCTTCATTTCAAATATTCAGAAGTCTGAATATATAAAATCGGGAGATTCATGCATTAAAAATAAGAATGTTTTTTACATGTTCAAACCTCCCCGGTATTGACATGAACTCGGGTAAGTAATTCTAAATGACATATGCGATCGTCAGTTAATCATAAGCTTCATTCTTTTTCCATATTGTATGTCACATTTGATCATTAAGATGCAGAATCACCGACCATGGAACGTTTATAGAATTATTACCTAAGCTACTTTGAAAATAAAACCACAAAACTCAATGTGTCTATTCGCGCGGGATCTGTCGGGCTCAGCCGCGATTATAGGTGTTAACACAACATTTGTCACGTTTTGTAAAACGTTATCTTTGCTTTTTTTTTGCTTGGCCTCTGATTGCAAACGGCCACTTTGAATTGGTGAATTTAAAGCCTTCAGAGAGTGGCCTGACGTTAATTTACCGGTGTGAGACTAAGCAGCTGGTAGAAGCACATCATTAATTTCACTGCAAGGCCCGTTTGCTTGAGTGATATCTACCGATAGCTGGTAGATTTCAGTCGCTAAAGAATAGGTATTACACAACTCAACTAAATTGCGTGGTTGGCATTTTAATGCATTTCAACAAATGTTTGATTAATTTCATTTACTAAGGCCAGATTCATCTGACATTATCGTAATGACACATTCAATTTGATAACTTAAAGCGCAGACATGAATTTGATCATTAATGACGCTTTATATCACAACATATACTTTGTAGAATAGTGCTAGACTGAGAAATTTTGCAGCATGCAATGCGGTCAAATATGCTCTGTATTGTAGACCCGATTTTGGGAACGTGACTACAAACAAATATTGCGCATGTTCGAATTCGGCAGGAAAATCCCATTGGCTTTCCCTTCTGTGCCAAGACGGCTAAAGTATTGCTCAAACTAACCGTGCGGTTAAACAAAGGTACTCTACTTCGACGGCATATCATGCAATGAGCCATAACTTAATATATGTATTACATAGTCGGAAGTATATGTTTTCCATATTGAAGTCAATGTATTGAAAGTTAAACCCAATGTCATGAAAAGCACAAAATAAGAACTATCCATTAAATATAACCCTCAATCTCATTTGGAAAATATAAAACACACTGGTATGGTGTTACTTAAAGCTTTTTTTTTACACGTTAATTGTTAAAACACAAAATGCTTCCTTGACCTAGTAATTAACTGCTTCTTCGATCCCATCCCACATTCCAGCAAGCTCCCCAAATCTTCTTCTCAAATAATGTAATTATTCGAAAGACCGCCTCCAGATGCATCGTCCGCACAGGAAAAATGGTCCAAATTACACACATAAATAATATAAATCTCCACAAAATGTAAATGTTGCTGTTTGTTTCGTATATATACATATACAAACCTAAATAGACAAAAAAAAACTAGTTGAAAAGGAGATTGCTCGTGATAAATTATTATATAAGTAAAATTAGGAAGAAAATCCTAATCTTATTGGAAATGCAAAATTATTTTGAGTGACAAGATAAAGGTTGAGTTTTTTTTCGTGCGGCTGCAGCACTAGAGGCAAACATGCGGGCATTAGGACCGCACGGAACAATTTGCCAGAGTGGGAGGAGTATTTCGCGTATGATTGCGTGCAAATGGGGCAGTCTGGTCCTTGTGTGGTCCGGGTGTGTGGTCTCCGGTCCCGATCATCTGTCCAAAGGCTGCTAACTTGGATGTGAATGACCACCTCTGTTTACTTTAGCTCTGTCTGCAGTTAGTGAACTCTGCTTAGCGTTTTCCTGGCATGGCAGGTTCCAGCTGGTGCAGATCAGGATTTAGCAAGGGTTCCTCGGGATGGTCTGCAAATGGACTCCCGTGTAAATCAACGTCAGAATTTATGGACCATTTTCCACCTCATCTCGCTTTGCCTAAAATATACGAGTCCCATAAAATATGACTGCTGAGTGGTGCAGAAACCTTGTAGATGTTCAGATTACTGTTCAGAAAATAAGACGTTACAGTAATATATACCTGTAAAATTCATTGTAAAGTTACTGTGTCTGTAATCGACAACACAATGGTACATTGTCCCTTGCGTGAACTCTCGTAATTAATTATCTCCTATGATTTTGCTTTTGAAATGTCACTTTCAATTTGGCTTATAGTCTGTGGTATTACATGCTCTCCCACAAAGAAAGGCACCACAGGACCACAAATGCATTAAGTAATGGATTACTATTTGTGACATTGAATACCCCATGTATCTTTATTCGTTTAAGGTAAAAAGGACGGAGCAAAATAGAAGTGACAACCACTAACATCCAAAATGCAATCCGTGGTTATAATTATTAAACCGCGTGAAAACAAAAATATTGTAAGATCTTCAGCCAGCATTTTGTTGCAATGACTCGCATGCAAAATAGGAACAAAGTATTTTCTTAGCAACTTGAGCACAATTAAGAGAAAGGCAAACCATTTAACCAAACTAAAGGAAATTAGCTGGGGGACGATGTCTGCAGTTTAGAACTCCGGACTGCTGTTCTGGGCGCCAGCATACTTCTCCAGTGCCTGACCTTTCCCCTTTAACCTCATCTGGCTTGACTGGAAGCTCGCCCCTAAAATGAGCCGAGTCTACTAGCCTATGATTCCGTTCCCATAAGATTTTGTTTAATAGGCACGACTGACTAATCAGCGAGGCTTAATAGCAATCATCCCCCCCCCCATTCGATTTGATCTTCAGAATTTAATTCTGTAATTCCAATATTATTTCATAGATTTGAATTAATTCAAAGTACTTAACCTGCAATGGGTAGATTTTGCGTTTGCAGTTTTATACTCAGTCCAGTAAAGAAAATCAGAATGGTTTTTCAAAACGAACGCTTCAGCCGTGAATCGGACCGCTTTCACTGTCAGCTGGAGGCTTCTGGAAGAACTTTTAACATTTCCTTGAAATACACCGGACATATTTGCACGTTCAAGCCAATCTATAACTTAAAATATCGCTTCTAATTGCAGAACATATCAGCGGAGGCAAGAGCAGTGCTGACACTCAGATGCTCGTACACAACAACAAAAAAAATCTTGCAGCATAAATGTTGTTTCTGTGTGAAAACAAAGCTGTTTGGACCCTTAAAATGTTTAAATTAAAAATCAGCTGAAGAAAAGTCTGGAACTTGTAAAATCTGGCTTGGTTTACATACTTTGCTCAATAAAAACAATATAATCTATTTGACATGTGGACAAGCCGTCCTCTATTACTTAATAATTCTTTAGATGTCCACTTACTAAAACTGATTTTGAGCCTCAGTGGGTAGTTTTTGTCGTCGTTAACGTCTCGCAGAAATAGAAAAAAGGAAAAATGCTGCTTTGAACAGGAATGAAACAACGAGTTTATATAAAAATCACGAGTCCAGCAATTCTCTAATTAAATAACAAGCACACTGTGTCCCCTGTTAAAAGGTTCCATCTCCTTTTATATTTCTTTAAAATTGATTACCAGTGGGGTTGGATCAACTGGTTTTCCATCAATCTAGGCAATTATTTCCCTATGATTGAAGTAGTAGAAACTGAGTTGGACTAAGTACCTGCAACATTTTTGTTTTGTTTTATTATATTTGAAATTAATTTAGTTTATTATGCTAAATACAATCAGCAAATTGGCATTTGATTCCTATCATTTTTTCTTATCATACTTGGTAAACAAAATTATTTTGAGTAGAAATTCAGCCATAGAACTGATACTACAACATTAATGTTTTTTATTCCTGATATCCTCAAAATAAAAGTAAACTTTAAGGAGCAATTAACAAAAATGTGTATTATCTAGTTAACTACTTTCCCCCCACACAGAATAGACTTAAAACTCCTGAACTGAAATATTTATGCTCATATTCCAATGTTTTACGATTTTCAAATTGGATTAAAATAGTCGTTTTCAGTTACATTTTCCATGTTAGATTACATTCAGTCCAGAAAGCAGTTTGGGAGGAAAATTAGGAAATCTACCCCGTAATTAAGGGAAGGCGGCTGTCTCAGTTTCATTTTAATCATACTCCACTTTAATGCTGGCCAGAGCTCCTTCAATCAGCTGAACATTTACTATTTGCAAGGTTTAAAGCTCCAGTTTTTTTTTAACTTGACGTTTTCAGTCCCAGATTGCCCAAACTGATGAATTATGGAGAATGCCAGATCTGTATACAGATCATTGTGGTTTGTCTACAACTATAAGTGATACGCTTGTCCTCATTTTCTTATCCTTTGCCACTGGTCTCCAAATCAAATTAGAAATCATGAATGCCTAATAAAAATGTAAATAATCCAACCTTTGGGAAAATACCATTAGACTAAGTCACATTGTTCCCTACCCATGGTGTTCCACTGCAATATCTGGTAAAATAACTGATAATTTTCACAGTCTCGAGGGTGGTTTGACACCTTATATCATTATCCAAACACGGAACTTGCTGGGCTGTGTGGGCACTTTTGATTTCATAATTACTTTCGGAGGACCTTTGGACATAGATCATTGTTTTCTTTATTTCTAAAAGTTTATGGGAAGTCTTCGTGTAAAAGCTCTCACTTCCAACTGTGAATACTCCTTACAGTACTTGATTTGAACATTGATCTGAAAGTATAAATTGCTTTACTTTCATTGTTATCATTTATTTAGGCTCCCCCACCTAGCTCCCCGTAAAGAACAATCAATAAACTGAAGTTGTCAGAGACCAGTACTTGAAATGCCAAACTATTAAATCTGAGTTATAGTTAAGATTATATTTTTACATGAAACAATTAACTTTGGATTATGCCCTCGTTTTGCCATCTTTCTTTTTCATCCTTGCTTGCTTGATTTGCAAACACACATGCTGTATACAGAGAATGAGAATGTATTGAAACCTATGCTGAACTGCTCTTTAAGATGCGTCTTTTTTTACTTAATGTGCCACATGTAAATGGACCCTTTTAATTAAAGCCGTCTGTGAAAATGAGGGAACCTTAACTGTTTTGATCCCAAACATTTTTTCCAATATTAGAATCAATAAAGATCTTTGCATGCTTTGTATAATCTAAATCAGATCTTAAAGGGTGTGTCAACATCTGAACTAACAATTATTTAAACACATTAAGAAAACTAATTAGGGCACTTCTCAAGGACAATTCCATAAACAATAATTTTTCATTGGAAACCAATTAAATATTTTGTTGCAAAATGTAATTCTGATTCCTGTTTAAAAAAATCCCTTTCTAGTTATGTATAAAATATGTGCTGATATCTGTGCAGATCGATCACATTTTTACACTGTTAAATATCTGTTGACAAGACTTCGAGGCAAACGTTTTCATTGGACAATCGTCATATTGAGATCAAATACCAAAGTTAAACACAATGAGGGTAAATCAGTGGTCTATGTCATACATTTAAATGAATCAATATATTTATTATAGGAATATAAAGTAGGATTATAGAAAAATATAATTAGTAGGGTATAAATAGGATTGTATATATAGAAAATAAAGTAGGAAATATTTAAAGGAATATAAAGATACGAATCCTAATGTTTTTCTGAATGTTGCTGGAAAGTCTCACTAATTTCATTGAAATAATGTTAGTAAAATATTTGAACAGCATGGGTCAGAGATCAATTACTTTTTTATCTGGTGTCTCGACTGTTGATTGTGAAGATCAATATTGGTTGGATGTAATTGGCTTTGATACACTAAATTTGTTAAGTGAACCAAGCCTTAAAACGCTTGAAGCACCCAAATTTAATTACGTACAAATTAAGCATCCCATCAAATATAGCATTGTGCTTAGTTTCATGTTTAAGATCAATGAGATTTTGGATAGGGTGGCGGGGAAATTTTAAAATTCATTGTACTCTGCGGCTTAATTTAAGGAAACTGGTGTAGAGATAATTAAAATGTTGCTCATATGTATTGTAAAATAAATCTTCCAATGAATCACTAAAGAGGTTGACTGCTCATCACATCTTTTTTTATTATTGATCACAACAATATAAGAGTAAAACTTATTCCATTATTTTAGTTTGCTCAGAAGTTCAGATGACTGTCTTTGTTATGCAGATTTTCAATCTGAATGAATGCATGCATGTTTCGCCAGCACATGATGTCATCGAGCAATGGACAGTCTCACACAGGATCAGGTTGTTTGGCCCGTCATATCTGTGCCGACTGTGAATTGAAATTGGAACTTGGAACTGGTTTATTATCGTGTCATGTACCAAGATACAGTGAAAACCTTGTCTTGCATACTGTACTGAGGTAGAACAACTTAAATGTAAACAATGCAGAAAGAAGTGTAACAACTGTAGAGAAAGTGCAGTGTAGGTAGACAATAAAGTGAAAGTTCCTAACAAGGTAGAATTTAAGGAGATGTCCATCTTATTATACTAGGAAACAATATAGTAGTCTCATAACAGTGTGGTGGCAGACCATTCAGACTTCTTGTATCTTCTGCCCAACAGAAGAAGGGAAAAGAGAGAATGTCTGGGTTTGAAGGGGTCTTCGATTATGCTGGCTGCTTTATCAAACCAGCAAAAAGTATAGACAGATCTCAATCTAAACTAATCCCCAATGCTTGCAATGAAATAAGGCCAATTGTAAATTAAATTTGACAATGTTTTAATGGGATATATTGGGAAACAGAAACTGACTTTACGAGCCTAAATAAACATTTTTTCAGGATTATTTTACAGGTACTAGTTTAATAAGCGCACCGACAATACATGAAGCTGATCGCCGGTACCCAAGTACTGAACCCTTGTTAGTACCGAACTGCCTGTGCGATTGTTTTGTTGCAATTAGTTTAAAATTGAAATGAAATGATATAGCCTCAGTGGGCACTTTATTAGGTACACCTGTACACCTGATCATTAATATATAATCAGCCAATCATGTAGCAGTACATCAAAGCCTAAAAGTATGCACACATGGTCAAGAGGTTCAGTTGTTGCTCAGGTCAAACATCAGCATGGGGAGGAAACCTAGATGATTTTGACCATGGAATGAAAGTTGTACAGCAAAAGTGCATACATCTAAATGCTCTTTATCAACTACATCTTGGCATTCAATATTATTATCTCCTCAAAACTAATCAATAAGCTTCAAGACCTTGTCCTTAATACCTCCTTGTGCAATTAGATCTTTGATCTCCTCACAGACCTCCCCATCAGTAAAAGTGCACAACAAGGTTGTGTGCTTATTCCCCTGCTCTGCTTGCTTTCCACTTTTGACTGTATAGCTATGCACAGCTCCAACGCCATATTTAAGTTTGCTGATGACACCATTGTCAAAGGCCAAATCATAGGAGGGAGATTGAAAATCTGGCTGAGTGGTGCCACAACAATAACCTCTCACTCAATGTCAGCAAAACCAAGGAGCTGATTATTGACTGCAGGAGGAAACCAGAGGTCCATGAATCAGTCCGTATGGGGATCAAAGGTAGAGAGGGCCAGCCACTATAAATTCCTTGGTGTTTTTATTTCAGAGGACCTGGCCTTGGCCCTGCATATAAGTGCAGTTATAAAGAAAATACAACATCATCTCTACCTCCTCAGAAGTTTGCGAAGATTCGGTATGACATCTAAAACTTTGACAAGTTTCTAAGAATGTGTGGTTAACAGAATATTGGCAGGTTGCATCATAGCCTGGTATGGAAACACAAATGCTCTTGAATGGGGAATCCTACAAAAAATAGTAGAGATGGCTCTTCCATTATGTGTCAAGACCTCCCAACCATTGAACTACATGAGGGCTGTCACAGGAAAGCAGCATCCATCATCAGTGACCCCCACCACCCAGGTCATGCTTTCTTTTCACTACTGCTATCAAGAAGAAGATACCAGAGCCTCAGAACCCACACCACCAGGTTCAGGAACAGTTATTACCTTCCAACCATTAGGCTGTTGAACCAGAGGGGATAACCTCATTCAACTTCACTTGTCCCGTTACTGAATTGTTCTCGTGAACTATGGACACACTTTCTACAACTCCTCATCTCATGTTCTCAATATTTATTGATTATTTATTTACTTTTAAAATAAATTGTATTTGTACAGTTCATTGTCTTTTGCATATTGATTGTTTGTCCACCTTACTGGGAGCAGTCTTTCATTGATTCTATAATGGTTCTTGGATTTATTGAGTACTCCCGCCAGAAAACTCAGGGTCGTATATGGTGACATATATGTACTTTGATAATAAATTTACTTTGAACTGCTGATCTACAATTTTCAAGCACAACGGTCTTTAGAATTTACAGAGGATAATGTGGAAAAAAAAAATTTAAATGCAGTGAGGGGTGTTCTGTGAGCAGAAATGCCTTGTTAATGAGTGAGGTCAGATGAAATTTGCCAGACTGGCTCATGCTGACCGGAGGGTGATAGTAACTCAAACGACCATGTGTTACAACAGCAGTGTCCAGAGGAACATCCCTGGATGCACAAAACATCAAACCTGGAAGTGCATGAGCTACTCGGCATAAGACCACAAATATACACTCAGTGGCCACTTTATTATGTACAAGAAGTACTTAATAAAAAGGCCACTGAGTGTAATTCCCTGGTGTTTAGAAAGTTAGTTCCAGACAATTATATTTTTTACAATAGGGATATGGACAAGAGGAGAACATGTGTGACTATCTCCTGCAAATGCATTTATGGTGCATCCCAACATCAGTACCAACAGGCTGCTATAAACTCAACCTTTTTCAGATATTCTAATCAGATGCTAATCAATGGTGGCTTATTGTAAAATCTCCTTTAGTCAAAAGTGGAATTTGCTGGTAGCCAACCATTTTAGTTCCTATCCCCATTCCGATCCTGATATAGCAATCTATGGGGCTTCCTTTTTTGCCATGATGAAGCCACACTCAGGGTGGAGGAGCAACACTTCTTATTCCAACCTAGATGGCATGAACATTAGTTTCTCCTTCCACTAGTATTTTCACCTCCCCCTTCCATCTTCTTCCATTCCCAACTCTGGCCTCTTCTCCTCATCTGTGTATCACAACTTCTGGTGCCCCTCTTTCTTCACTTTTTTCCCTATAGTCCAGTCTCCTCTCCTATCAGTTTCTTTCCTCTCCAGCACTAAGTTTCCTACCCACCTGGCTTCACCTTCTAGTTTGTCCTTCTTCCCCTCACCCAACATTTATATCTGGCTTCTTTCCCATCCCTTTCCAGTTCTGAAGAAGGGTCTCAGCCCGAAACATAGGATATTTATTCATTGCCATAGATGTTGCTTGATTTGCTGAAATCCTCTTGCCACAGGTGGGGTGTTGGGAACAGACCCAAATGCAAGATACAGACACTGAAATACAAGGAACAGGACTTGGCTAGAGTAGGGACATGACAGGATACAGCCAAGGACCAGGGCCAAGAATGCAGACTTGGGCTTGGACATGGAAAAGACAGGGAACCCAGACAAGGAACTATGCACTAGGAGTCTGGGCTTGGGCTCCGAGCCAGAGACTGGACAAGGACCCAGAACCTGGGTCTTGCCTCAGGCTTGGGCCCCAGAACCAGGCAAGACCGTGACATGACTACAGATGGGAATCAGGTGCCTATGATTAACTCAACCAAAACAAGGGACAGCTGGAAGACCCGGAATCCTGAATCCACGGACCAGACCGTGAACCGGAATGCAGAGTTCACGGACCGGGCTATGACACCTCTAGCGTTTTGTGTGTGTTGCTCTGAAATTCCAACACCTGCAGAAATCTCTTGTGTTTCTTAGTTTTAAGCGAGGGTCTGGTTGTATTTTATCAAGAGAATGCAGATGTGAATGACAAGTGATTTCATTCTTGCCACTTCATTATCTGTCTCGTGATAATAACTCATACTCTCAATAGCTGACCATGGGATACAGGTAGCGTGGCCCATTCGCAGTTCCATCCACTCGGGTTTGATCATGGTCCTGGCTGTGTCCTCTCTCCTTTGACCGTGTAGTTTCGTCTCGTACACCCAAGACAACAAGATAGATTTAGTGCCTATTGTCAATTATCCTTAGTGTAGGAGAACGGCAATAATAGCGGGGGGAGGAGGCGGTGCGGGCAATAGGGAGTCGATGCATATGCGAATGAGTGTAGGTTACGGAGGAATAAGTGCGGGGATGGGACCGAAGAAAATTTTCTGAGGGATGGCATGGGCTCGATCAGCCGAATGGACTTTCTCAGCTTGGGGAAATTGGTGAAAAATTAGATCGTGTAAGTAAAACGCACGTGAATTGCCTGGACGGGCGACCATGCGCCGTTCAGTTAATTTTAAGCGAGCACACTTCAGTGACTTAGATGTTCGAAGTTGATTGACTCCAATATGTCCCCAGCGGCTGAGAGAAACCGATCTCAATAATAGCGAGCAACTATTGCAAAATAGTATTGAGCTATGGTCGGATTCGTCTGCAACAACTGCGATCTTGAAGCATTGGGTAGCGACCTCCTCTATCATTCCTTTCCGACACTGGCAGCCTCCTCCCGTTACTCTGAAAGATTTAGTACAAAGAGGCAAGAAGACCTGGTGAGCGACGTCTACACACACCAGTGCTCCGAATATAAACACTCTCTGTTGGGGCTGTATATTAGTGTCAACCCAATTTGTTTGGCGTGAGTGTTAACGGTAGGACAAATTGTCACCTGGACCCGCAGACGTCCAGAAATATACCAGACTTACTATCAATGCTAATGTCTCTCTGCAGGCAGTTATTTCAGTGGTTAGCCTGACATTAGGGTCTGGTTTTGAGTTGCAACCAGACATGGCAAACGCCAATCGTTTGATATGTTGTGCGAGGATCAAGCAGGTTTAATAAACACAATCTTAAATTGTTGCTCACGAAGAATAGTTGGCCTGCGGTTTCCGGTATATGGCAAGGTAAACAGATTCTTTAAACATTCAGAGACACAAGACACTGAAGATGCTAGAATCTGTGAGGGTAAATGGACGGCTCAGATTTTGGATTGAGATCCTTCATCTGGACAGTCCAGACCGGATAACGGGTCCATGCTCCCTCCATCCCACCCCACAGATGCTGCAACACCCGCTGATTTCCTCCAGTATCTTGTCTGTTGCTCTTTGAACACAATCAGAATCAGGTTTATTACCACTGACATACAGTGCAATACATAAAAAATTCCGATTAAAATGTTATAGCTTTGATGATCAATACTTTCCTGTACTCTATATAATAAATACATTATTAGGAGATACCTTTCAAAAAGGGCAGGTGGTTCAGGAATAAATTTAAAAGCCAAAAAAGAATTGCTGATTGTTGGAGTATAGGACAAATCTTTAAATGACTACTTTGGTTTTCTATTTTAGACTGGAAATTATCATGTAAAATAAGCAGGTTTTATCTACATGTAATAAAATTATTTTGTTCTGACCATGTAATTCAGCATTCGTTTCCATTCATATAGTTCACTACAGGATTGAGTCAAAAAATGTCCATACAGAGGCTGGTGGATATTAAAACGTGATATCAGTATGAGAGTTTATATTAGAGTCACAGTTATTGCAGTGTTTGTAGATTGATTTTACTTCTAATGCACATTCAACAGATAAATCCAAATATGTTAATCACTTTCTTGAAAATCCAGTTTTGAAATTAAACTTTATAGAGTTACCATGCCAAAATTGTCACACAATACTATTCTAAAATTCCCCAACTGTTCTGATTAACTTTGTTTTTCAGGATTAATTAATTTGTCCTGTACTTACAAGAGCAAACTTTCCAAAATTCTTACTGCTTGTCACAAACATGAGAAAATCTGCAAGTGCTGGTTGCTGCCTGGCATGCTGAGTTCCTCTAGTATTTTGTGAGTGTTGCTGTTTTTCATTCAACTTTTACTGTTGCTACTGAATGAACATTATTCTACAATTAATTCATAACTTCATTCAAGGTAAGCACCCTTGTCAGATCATTTTGAACTTTTTTCTCTCTCTCTGCCAGAACAAATTCACATTAACTTGAGCACATCAAAGTTGCTGGTGAAGTGGTCCGGTGATGCCTACACTGAAGAAGTTTAAATATTCACATTAACTTGATCTTTTCCTCTTAAGTCACAGGCAAAATCCATTGATGTGTGAGGTGGAGATGTACAAGAATCCTGACAATAACCAGTACAGATAAGGTTGAATTCATACAAGGTGAAGACCTTGGGGTGCAATTTACTTGCTACCTGTGTAGATAAGGACAAAGGCTGCCAAACGGCCAGAAGCATCATCAGAACACTCCAAAGTGGGAAGAATAAGGAGAGGCAAGATGAAGTAATTTTATGAAATTCATTAATTAAGAGGACAGAAGACATTCTTTGTAAAGTGAACTGAGAATTCCATATTCCATATTTCTTTATAATAAAGAAATGCAATTTGGCCTGTTAAGCCCATGCCAACTCACAGGGCAATCCGTAATTCCATTTTTTTCCTGTTATATATTCTTTCCACATTCCTGTCAACTCTCCCACCATCTCCTGATTCTCTTTTGGAGGAATTGAGGATTCTTTTGAGGATCAGCCATGATCACAGTGAATGGTGATACTGGCTCGAAGGGCTGAATGGCCTGCTCCTGCACCTATTGTCTATTGAATTCAATGGATCAAGCACCAGAGCAGAAAAGGAACTTTTGATGTTTTGGGATGAAGCCCTGTTTCAGGATGGAGAATGGAGATCTGAATAATTTGCCAGCATAAAGAGGAAAAGAGGAGTGGCAAGTAAAGATTCTGAGGTGATTGGTGGACTGAGGAGTGCTGACAGATTGTGCCAGATAGGGAAGAGGAGCACGGGTAGAGCTGGGGAACTGGAAAGTGAATGATAGGTGGAGCAGCCAAAGAGAGATAAAAATATGGAGACATAGAATGAGAAAAGTGAGAGAGGGCGTGTATATTTAAAGGGGGAAAAGGGCTGCATTATCAGAGTCAACTGGAAGTTTCAGAATGGAATTGGAGGTAATAGAAAATTATTTGCAGAGCTAGAGGGGAGCTGGGGAGAAGTAGGACGACCTTGGCTGTTATAAAGTGGGCCAACATGAGGCAGATGAACTGGGTTCCTTGTTTCCCATAACAATTCTATGAATCTGTTTAAACAGCAAAAACTATCATGGAGATAAAAGAGCAACAAGGATTGACAATACAGACGATGAAAGTTACAAAAGGGGGACATACAAAGAGATCAAATTTAAGGTAAAATGTTTTTGCGAGGATATTAAGAAAGTCAGAGTGGTGAAAGTAATGCAGAGACCTTGTGAAATAGTAGTGATGATCTTGCAAAGAGAAATAGGAAATGGAAGACATGATAAATAATAAATTTGTAGAGAATGAGGAAGGTATGTTAGGCAGCCCAAAGAAATTAATTTTGAATCTTGAGTAGAAATTCCCCAAAATAACACTATTTAAGAAATTAAAAACGGAAGAGATTCTGAAGATGCTGGAAATCTTGAGCAGCACACACAAAGTGCTGGAGGAACTCAGCAAATCAGGCAGCATTTATGGAGAGGAATAAACAGTCAATGTTGTGGGCCAAGACCCTTCATGAGGACTGGAAAGGAAAGGGGAAGAAGCCAGAATAAAGGTAGAGGAGGGAGAGGATTACAGACTGGTAGGTGAGGAAACTTCTGTGACTTCTGAAACTTCCAGAGGTATATCCCTGGAACTTGATGGTTCTGTTCAAGATCTTGAATGTAAAAGGTAACACCATTGCAAATATGCTAACTATAATCTTCTAAAGTTCTCCTAATTCCTAAATTACCCCTTTGATTTACAATATTGAGAAGCACTCTGCTCTTCAAGGTATTCAAGAGTGGTAAACCAGAAAATTATATCATGCTGCATTAGAAGTCCCAATGAAAGGTTTTCATTCAAAATGTTGACTTATTACCTTGCCTCCACAGATGCTGCCTGACACAATGATTTCCTTCAACAGCTTGCTGCTGGTTCCAATTTCCAATATGTGTTGTCCTTTGTGGCTCCAGAAAATTTTACATGTAACAGTAACACTTAAATAGCTCCAGTTACTTGGATCAATAATTAGAGATAGAGTAAGAGAACACCTTGAAAGATTTTAGGTGACCCAAGAGAGCCAGGAAATATTTATAAAGAGCAAGCCATGTCTGCTGGACTTCCAGGAGGCATTTAATAGCCTCCCTTAAGCAAATGTGAGCTATAAATGCCAATATTGCTGAATTATTGCCTAATCAGTTGCTACCTCTCAACTATCAGGCTCTTGAACCAAATGGGATAATTTCACTCAACTTCACTTGCCCCATCTTTGAAATGTTCTCACAATCAATAGACTCACTTTCAAGGACTCTTCATCTCAATTTCTCAATCTTTGTTGCTTATTTATTTATATTATTATTTCGTCTTTTTGCATTTGCACAGTTAGTTGTCTTCTGCACTCCGGCTGAACGTTGCAGTTGGGCAGTCTTTCACTGATTCTGTCATAGTTGTTATTCTGGAGCCTTGTTGAGTATTTCCACAAGAAAATGAATCTCAGGGTTGTATGAGGTGACATACAGTTGAAGTCAGAAGTTTACGTTCACTTAGGTTGAAGTCATTAAAACTTATTGTTTAACCACTCCACAGATTTCATATTAGCAAACTATAGTTTTGGCAAGATGTTGAGGACACCTACTTTGTGTATGACACGAGTAATTTTTCCAACAATTGTTTACAGACAGATTATTTTGCTTTTAATTGACTATATCACAATTCCAGTGGGTCAGAAGTTTACAAACAAAATCAAAAGAAATCAGCCAAGACCTCAGAAAAAAATTTGTGGATCTCCACAAGTCTGGTTCATCCTTGGAAGCAATTTCCAAATGCCTGAAGGTACCATGTTCATCTGTACAAACAATAGTATGCAAGTATAAACACCACGGGACCACGCAGCCATCATACCGCTCAAGAAGGAGACGCATTCTGTCTCCTAGAGATGAACATACATTGGCGCGAAAAGTGCAAGTCAATCCCAGAACAACAGCAAAGAACCTTGTGAAGATGCTGGAGGAAACAGGTAGACAATTATCTATATCCACAGTAAAATGAGTCCTATATCAACATAACCTGAAAGGCTGCTCAGCAAGGAAGAAGCCACTGCTCCAAAACCACCATAAAAAAGCCAGACTACAATTTGCAAGGGCACATGGGAACAAAGATCTTACTTTTTGGAAAAATGTCCTCTGGTCTGATGAAACAAAACTTGAACTGTTTGGCCATAATGACCATCGTTATGTTTGGAGGAGAAAGGGTGAAATTTGCAAGCCGAAGAACACTATCCCAACCGTGAAGCATGGGGATGGCAGCATCATGTTGTGGGGGTGCTTTGCTGCAGGAGGGACTGGTGCAGTTCACAAAATAGATGGCGTCACGAGGAAGGAAAATCATGTGGAAAAATTATATTTCCTATACTTGATAATGGGACATGAGTCATGATGTCCAGCAAGGATTTGGCTGGGGCCACAACTAAGTAATGTGGGGGGGGGGGGGGGAAAAGCCATTCAAAAAAGTAGCCAATGATTGTAAGCTTAGTGATATTTTCAATCATATGGATAGGAGAATAAAATTACAAAGAAATTTAAGAGATTTGGCAAAAATAGAGCAAAAAAATGGAAGCAAATGCAAACTTATACAAATGAGATGTTTTAAACTAGTTTGGCAGGAAGATGGGAACCAGAGCACCAGGTCAGAGTAGAAGGCATGGAGAGGAAGGTATATGTCAAGGGCAGTGAAAACTGGCAGCAGCAAAGTAACAGATATGATGGGATAAGTAGTTTGAAGTGTCCATATTTTAATACTATGTGTATTATGGGTAAAAGTGATGAACTTTACCTAATCACAAGGCAATCTGCAATAACCAATTAACCTACCAGGTAATCTTTGGACTGTGGGAGGATATCAGAGAACCCATTGAAAACCCACACATAGATCAATACAGGGAATTATGATGCTATGGCCATTACAGATGAATGGCGCTTTGTGTCCCAGGGTTTTGATGTTTTAGAAAAGATAGAGATGGAGGTAAAACGGTGGGGGCAATCGCACTACTAATCAGGGATAACATCAGAGCAGACTTGATGGAGGCCTTGTGCACTGAGTCTCTATGGGTCGAACCCAAAAATAGGTAGTGTGGGGTTGTAATACAGATCACCCCAATAGCCACCAGGACATTGAAGAAGAGCTATGCAGGCAGATTAAGGAAGGGTGTAATAACAATAGGTTTGTTGTCATGGTGGGCTTCAATTTCCCTAACATAAATTGGGGACTTCTTGGTGCAAGAGTTAAGAGAGGTCGGACAAAGTTGGGTTGTTTTATTCTGGAGCAGCAGAGGTGAAGTGGAGATTAAATAGAGGTTTATAAGATTATGAGATGCATAGATCGAGTAAACAAACAGTATCTTTTTCCCTCAGGGTTGAAATTTCTAATACCAGAGGGCATGCATTTCAGGTTAGAGGGGTAATTCAAAGGAAATGTGAGGAGCAAGTTTTTACACAGAGTGTTATGGGTGCCTGGAATGTGCTACTTTGGGGTGGGGACAGAGGCAAATACATTACAGACTTTTAAGAGATGTCTGGATAGGCATATGAATGTGAGGAAATTGTGCAGGCAGAAGAGATTAATTTAGTTGGCCATTTGATTACTAATTTTAATTTGTTTGGCACAACATTGCAGTCTGAAGGGTCTGTTCCTATGCTGATCCTATGTTCCAACCTGATGGCATGAACATTGACTTCTCAAACTTCCGCTAATGCCGCTCCTCCCCTTCGTACCCCGTCCGTTATTTATTTATTTATTTATATACACACATTCTTTTTCTCTCTCTCCTTTTTCTCCCTCTGTCCCTCTCACTATACCCCTTGCCCATTCTCTGGGCTTCCACCCTCACCCTTTCTTTCTCCCTAGGCCTCCTGTCCCATGATCCTCTCCTATCCCTTTTGCCAATCAACTGTCCAGTTCTTGGCTCCATCCCTTCCCCTCCGTCTTCTCCTATCATTTTGGATCTCCCCCTCCCCCTCCCACTTTCACATCTCTTACTATCTCTTCTTTTAGTTAGTCCTGATGAAGGGTCTTGGTCCGAAATGTCAACTGTACCTTTTCCTAGAGATGCTGCCTGGCCTGCTGCGTTCATCAGCAACTTTTATGTGTGTTGCTTGAAATTCCAGCATCTGCAGATTTCCTGGTGTTTGTGTTCCTATGCTGTACTGTTCTATATTCTATGATAATGCTGAATACAGTTCTAAGCATGGTAGAGAGCAATCAGTATAACTGATTTTGCCCATAGCCTGTACTTATAATGCAGAGATGTGAGTTCAAACCCCTTTTCTGTATCGGGAGATTATAAATTTGCTTAATAAAAGATCTGAAATTCAAAGCTGGTGTCAGAAACATTGGTCATTAAACTAATGAACTCACTCTTTATGAATCTGTGAATTCTTCTGTTTACTGACTTTTTAAAAATAACTCAATCATGCCTTCTCTTCCAAAGGACATGTGCTGTGCTGCTTTTTTAACTTTACTGTCTCTGCAAATGCTGAGCTGCTTTTTCTTACTCTGCACTTAAACATACTTAAATTATAAATAGTCCTTTATCAATGGAAAATGGCTTTTCCCAAGACTGAGCAAAAACTTTAAGCTTTCAGAGAGAACACGGATTTAATTAATTCATATACTTATATAGCTATACAGTGCAGAATAGGCCCTTCTGCCGTTTTGAACCATGCCACCCCCAGCGACCCCGACAGCCCTGTTTTAACCCTAACGGAATCATGGGACAATTTACAATGGCCAATTAACCAACCTGGTACATCTTTGCCTGTGGGAGGAAACTGGAGCACCCCAGGAAAACCCACACATTCCACGAGGAAGATGTATAGAGACTCCTTACAGAGTACGTTGGAATTGAGCTCTGAACCCTGATGCCCCAAGCTGTAACAGCATTGTGCTAACTGCTACACTACAGTAGCTACTGGTACCATTAATGTGGATATGCTTGTGTATTTAATATTTCAGTAACGTTGAGTAATATTGTAAATGTATTAGTTGATTAAGCATTCTTTGTTCATTTAAATAATACATTGTGTATAAATATGCAAATTGTGTACATCATTAACCGTGATATGCGTGCACCGTGCTTAAAGTAAACATAGAGTTAGACCCATATTCCCTGACTCTTTTGTCTTCCTCTGAATTAGTTTAATGTTTTGAAGTTACAAAACGTATCATTGGCAACAAAGTATTTTTAAAATGAACCCAAGATGGCTATCAACCTGTTGAAACGAAGCAAGACATTTGAACTAAACAAAGCACAGCAAGGAACAGGGAGTAATAAAAGCAGCCCAGAAAATGCAGAGATGGTCCAGTTACAACAAAATAGCAGCACAGCACATGTTCTTTAGAAGAGAAGGCATGATTGAGTTTTTAAAAAAGTTGGAAAACAGAAGAATTCACAGGTTCATAAAGACTGAGTACCAGGTGACAATAATCATAAAAAAAGCGGAAATGACTGGCTACATGAGGAGGATTGGCATGTTTGATTCCACAAAAGATAACTGGCTCATGTATTCTGAGCTATTGAACAGTATTTTGAAGCAAATGAAATTATCAATGAGAAATGAGTACCAATTTTGCTCAGTGCATTGGGTTTAAAGGCATGAAGTTTGCTTAAAATTTGACTGCTCTAACCAATCCAGCACAAATGAGCTTTGTGATACTGTGAAAGTAATGCAGGAACATTTAGAACCAAAGCCATTGTTGATGGCAGAATGCTTTGGGTTTCATATGTGGAATCAAAAGGAAGGGGAATCCATTAAAGAGCATGTGGCTGAATTGAAGAGGTTGTCGGAGCATTTTCAGTTCAGTAGTGGGCTTATTGATACACTGAGAGATCATTTAGTTTGTGGAATCTTACAAGAAAACATTAAAAAATGTTTCATGACTGAAAAGCAGAGCTCACATTTAAAAGAAAAGTTGAAATTACTGTTTCAATGGAAACCGCAGACAGAGACACAACTGAGTTGTGATCAGGAATGAAAGTGAGCGTGAACAAAATTGCAATGTCTAAACAGAAACTTGCTTGGCTGCAAAAATTCTGTTACAGTTGTGGCAGGGGCTCACATACACCAGACCAGTGCAGATTTAAAGGCAAAATTTGCAGAAAATGCAACAAAGTAGGACACATACAATGAGCGTTTTGGGCAGACAAAAATAAATGGCCTGCACAGGGAAGAGAAAAAGATAAAAAGTCAAGTTGCAGTTTCAAAAAGAACACTAATCTGCATGCTGTTGATGAAAAATTTGATAATGATGAGAGTGAAATAGGACTGAGTAGCCTTGAGATTTACAATGTGAAAGCTAACAATAGACAAGCAATATTGCTTACACCATATTAATTAGAAAGAAATGAATGGCATATTAATTAACATGGAATTGGACAGTGGTTTGATTGTTTCAGTCATTCCACAACATAAGTTTGAACGTCATTTCAAAGTCACTAAACTGAAGCCAGTAGACATCCAACTAAGAACTTATACTGGAGAAAAGATAGCTCCTGTGGGAATGACATCTGTAGCAGTGAATTACAACAACCAACAAGTCACATTGGGCTTGTATATTGTAGAAACAGGAGGGCTGGCATTGTGGGAGTGTGATTGACTGAGATCACTACAATTTGATTGGAGATTCATCCACTATTTGCATGCAACATCTGCAATGAAACCAACTGAAAGTGAATTAAAAAGGGTACTGGATGATGCCACAACTGTCTCTATGCCGACCACGCAGAGGACAAACAAGTGTTGCTGCCAACCTCTGCCAACTTTGGTTGGAAAGTATATTGGATCAACGAAGGAAAGTGCTGTGCAGAGGACTTGTGAAAGTGATGAAAGCAGTGGCCCGACTACAACTATTTTTGTAGGCGACATATCTGAGAAAGCTTCTGATATGTCAATCAGGCAGTTATTTGCAAAATGTGGCTTGGTTTTAAACTGGAAGAGAGTTCAAGAAGCTTCAGGAAAGTTGTAAGAATTCTGCTTTTGTGAGTATAAAGAATCCAAAATCTACTCTGTGTGCATTAACGTTCGTGCATGAACTTCAAGCAGTAGACAAAAAGCAGAGCCCAAAACCCAGCTGGATGAATGGAAAACAAAAAAATAAATGAGTCGAATGAGATACAGATACAGAGAATTCATCTGCTGATGTTGTGAATGAGGAAACCAAGAGGACAGATCAGATCATAAAGGAAACAAAAGAAGGAGTATTAAGAAAATACTCCGGTGAACTAAATGCACCTTCCCAAGATCAGGATGCACAAAACAGAAAAAAGAAAAGGAGGGAGAAGAAAGGTTTCCAGAGCTGTCAGAGCCACTTCTTGCAGTGTCAGAATCAACTCCTACAACCATCATGGAGGAGGCCCCAGAAACTTCATACATTATTGTCGCCAAACAATTGATACTAGAACATACAATTGTCACAGTGATATTTGATTCTGTGCTTCCTGCTCCCTGAAGTACAAATCGATAGTAAATATTAAAAATTTAAATTATAAATCATAAATAGAAAGTAGAAAATGGAAAGTAAGGTAGTGCAACAAAAACCGAGAGGCAGGTCTGGATATTTGGAGGGTATGGCCCAGATCCAGGTCAGGATCCGTTCAGCAGTCTTATCACGGTTGGAAAGAAGCTGTTCCCAAATCTGGCCGTACGAGTCTTCAAGCTCCTGAGCCTTCTCCCGGAGGGAAGAGGGACAAAAAGTGTGTTGGCTGGGTGGGTCAGAGACTGTTTTCACAGCCATAAGTCTCACCTGCCAAGCAGAGTGATCCCCCTTGTCAGGAAAGATATTATTCCACAAGTGTAAGAAAGCTTCTACAGCAATTAAATCTTTAGGCTGAATTGGACAGTTTTTAAATTTACTATGCTGTGGATGTCTGTATATAGTAATTGTATTATATATTATACTGTGTATAAAATTGAAATCCATTCTCCATTGAGTTGGAGTTTATAGCTAAGCAGGGAGGAGTGCTGTGTATTTAATATTTCAGTAATATTTGAATAATATTGTAAATATGTTTGATTAAGCATTCTTTTTCATTTAAATAATTCATTACAGATTATATGTATAAATACGTGTCATTATGCACCATATGACATGCATGCACCTTGCTTAAAGTAAACATAAAGTTAGACACACATTCCTGGACCCCTGTGTCTTCCTTTGAATTAGTTGAATGTTTTGAAGTTACAAAACATAACAGATAATGAATGACATCAACATTAGCAGGCCTGATCTATACTGCAGTTAGCACCACTACCTCTCATTTCCAGTGACTTGTATTCAATTCCTGCTGCCTGCCAAGTCTGCATGTTCTCTCCATAACCAAATGATTTTCTTCCTGCATCAACAAAAATGACTCAGAGATTAATTATTTACTGTAAAGTGACCATTACTGTAGGTTAGTGTTAAAAACAATCAAAGGGGAGATGGTGGCATGTGTGGGAGAGAAAAAGGTACAGGCCATGCCTGGATAACAATCAGTTTTTGTTTTTACAGATGTCTATAAGTTCATTTTGTCCGTAAGTCACAAAAAATTAAATAATGATAACCACGCCTCTGCAGTATTGTAATGAAAGGACTCAAAGCACAGAGGATTGTTAATAAAGAATTACTAAAAATGGGGAGTAGGAACAAATGTATGTATGTTGGACTTACAAATTTAAAAATATTTTGGGAACTCGTTTGTATATTAGGGTGTCGGCAAGTTAGACATTTATAACCGGGGATGAATTGAACAGGGAAATGGGGAGTAGTAAATAGGACTGATGAGATTCCAAATGGCTACTTTCATGTCTTTATGAGAGGGAATGATGAAAGGGGGTGATTGCTACAGAAATTTAAATTTTTTATAGCAATTTAACCTTGGGTAGGTATATGCTGGTTTGGGATCAATTCTGAATGTAGACATTTTAGTCCACAAGTGACTAGAATCACAGAAAAGGTGGTGATTGTTCATCAATAGAGAGTCTAATTGTATAGTATGGGTAGGAAGAACAGGAGGATAGTGAGATTAGCTCCTCAAACCCCCTACTAGCAAGGAAGGTTAGTTAGAAATGACGATCAGAGTGTTTGTCTCCAGCCTAAAGAAGTAACAAGTTACCATGGGTGTAGAATAATGGGTGAAAACTGTAGGTACAGCAAAAAATGTAGAGCCAGAAGTTCCAGATGTAAATACTTACCTTCTGAAGGAAATTATCAGCCCCACTTTAATAATGTATTCTATCTTACAAATCTACAGTCATAAAAGCCAGCCTCCCTACTCAACCTTTGAATTATTTTCCACATCTGTCCATGTCATTTTAATAAAATGTGTGCGTAGTTCCTCATTTCTCTTGGAACATCACTGCTTCTAGCATTTAAAAATGTTCTGTTCATGTTTTCTTTCTGGGACTGAAATGGATAAATATAGAACATAGACATAGAACAGTACAGCAAAGGAACATGCCAAGTTTGTCCAAACTATCGAAGTAGCGTTTGCCCTCTAATCCAGGCAGCATCTTGGTAAAGCTACACCCTCTCCAAAGCCTTGTCATCCTTCTAATAATAGGGCAACCAAAATTGTATGCCATACCTCAGATGTGGCCCAACTGGAATTTTATAAAGCTGCAGCATAACTCCCTGACTGTTGAGGTCAATGCCTCAACTAATAAAGGGAAGCATGTCATATGCCTTCTTAACTACTCTATCAGTATATCAGGCGGCTCTGAACTTGGACCTAAAGATCCCTCTGCTCATCAACACTGTTGAGAGTCTTGCCCTTAATGATGTACTGTCTCTTTTTACACGATCGATCAAAGTGCAACACTTCACATTTGGCCAAGCTAAGCTTCACCTAATGCAGGCATAGTGGGAGCGGTTATTGTGTGAGTGGGCCAGTGTTGGAGTGAAGAGTTGAAGCTTTGACTCATTGAGGCTTTTTGAGAGAAAAAGCAAAGGCCATAGGTAAACCTTTTTATTATTTATTCTTTTGTTCCTTCTCCTTGCACATTTAGAGTAGTGGGGGTGCCAGGTAGGACAATGGAGTGCTCCTCTTGTGGGATATGGGAAGGCAGGCAGACCTCCAGTGTCCTGATGACTACACCTGCAAGATATGCATCCAGCTTCAATTTCTAACAGACCATCTTAAGGAGTAGGAGCTGGATCTGGATGAACTCTGGAACATTTGTGAGGCTGAGGGGATGATGGACAAGACAAACAGGGAGATAGTTACACCCAATGCACAGGACACAGGTAACTGGGTGACTGTCAGGAGGGGGAAAGGGGATAGGCAGCCAGTGCAGAGTATCCCTGTGGCTGTTCTTCCTCAACAACAGGTATACCACCTTGGATTCTGTTGGTGGGGGAAGACCAAGCAAAGGAAAGTGGCAGGGACTAAAGGAAGAGTGGTGGCATTACTAGTCAGGGGAAAAGTCACAGCATGCTCAGTCAGGACAGACTTGAGTGCTTGTCTAATGAAGCTTTGTGGGTGGAACTGAGGAATAAGAAAGTTCTGACCACACTAACGGGGTTACATTATAGACCAGCCAACAGTCTGCAGGATTTAGAGGAGCAAGTTTATAGAGATATCACAAACATAACATAAGTTTGTAATACTGGTGATATTAACTTTCCACATATTGACTAGGATTCCCATACTGTAAACAGCTAGTTGGGAAATATTTGTCAAACATATTTAGAAAAATTTCCTTAATCTGTAGATACAGTAGAAGGTCCCTACTAGAGAGACCATGATACTGGATCTCCTGTTAGAGAATGAGACAGGGCAGGTGACAGAACTTTGTGGAGGGGAATGCTTTGCAACTACTATTCATAATGACAATAGTTTCAAAGTAATTATGGAAAAAGATAGTTCTGGTCCTCAAGTTGAGATTCTAAACTGCAGAAAGAACAATTTTGATAGCATCAGAAAGGATCTGGCAAGTATGGAATGGGATAGGTTATTTTCTGGCAAAGATGTACGTTGGTAAGCGAGAGGCCTTCAAAAATGAAATTTTGAGAGTACAGAGTTTGTATGTTCCTGTCAGAATAAAAGACAAGGATAACAGGTTTATGGTGAGGCCCTGATTAAGAAAAAGAAGGAGGTGGAGGTACATAACAAGTATAGGCAGGCAGGACCAAATGAGATACTTGAGGAGTAGAAGAAATGCAAGAGAACACTTAAGAAGGAAATCAGGAGGGCTAAAAGAAGGCATGACATTGCTCTAGCAGACAAGGTGAAGGAGAATTCTAAGGGTTTCTACAGATATACTAATGGGAAAATGATTGCAAGGGACAAAATTGGTCATCTAGAAGATCAAAGTGACAATCCATGAGTAAACTTGAAAGAGATGGAGGAGATCTTAAATGGATTTTTTCCATCAGTATTTACTCTACAGACAGGCACAGATGTGAGGCAATGCAGCAGCGAGGTCATGGATCCTATACAGATTACAGAGGAGGAGGTGTTTGCTGTCTTGAGGCAAATTGGGGTGTATAAATCCCCAGGGCCTGACAAGGTGCTCCATTTGAACCTGTGGGAGGCAATTACAGAAATTGTAAAGGCCCCAGTAGAGATATTTAAAACATCATCAGTCACGGGTGAGTTGATGGAGGATTGGAGGACAGCTAATGTTGTTCCATTATTTAAGAAAGGCTCCACGAATAAGCCAGGTAATTGTAGAATGATGAGCCTGACATCAGAAGTGGAAACATTATGGAAAGTATTCTAAGGGACCAGATATATAACTATTTGGGACTGATTAGGGATAGGCAATATGGCTTTGTGCATGTTACATCTTATAGAGTTTTTTGAGGAAGCTACAAGGAAAGTTGATGCAGACAGGGCAATGGATGTTGTGTACATGGACTTTAGCAAGGATTTTGACAGGGTCCCGTGATCAAGAAAGTTCAGTTGCTTGGTATTCAAGATAAGGTAATAAATTGGATTAGACATTGGCTTCATGGAAGAAGCCAGAGAGTGGTTGTAGATGGTTGTCCTTCTGACTGGAGGAGTGCTGCAGGGATTGGTGCTGAGTCCATTACTGATTGTCATCCATGTCAACGATCTAGATGAAAAAGTGGTAAAGTGGGTCAGCAAATTTGCAGATGACACCAAGACTGGGGGTGCAGTAGACTGCGGGAAAGGCTATCAAAGCTTTCAGCGGGATCTGGACCAGCTGGAAAAATGGGCGGAAAAATTACAGATGGAACTTAATGCAAACAAATGTGATGTGTGGCACCTTGGGAGGACTATCCAGGGTATGTCTTATAAAGTGAGCAGTAGTGCACGGACGAGTGCAGTAGAACAGAGGGATTGAGAGAATACAGGTTCATAATTGCTTGAAAGTGACATCACAGGTAGATAGGGTCATAAAGAAAGCTTTTGGCACATTTGCGTTCATAAAACAATTTAATGAATACAGGAATTGGGATGTTATGTTGAAATTGTATAAGACGTTGACGAGGCCTATTTTGGTCACCTACCTACAGGAAAGGTGTAAACAAGATTGAAAGAATGCAGAGAACATTTGCAAGGACATTACTAGGACTTGAGAACCTGAATTATAGAGAAAGGTTGAATAGATTAAGACTTTATCCCAAAAATGTAGAAGATTGAGGGGCGATTTAATAGAGGTATACAATATTATGAGGGGTATAGATAGGGTAAATGCAAGCAAACTTTCCACTGAGGTTGGGTGGGACTAAACCAGAGCTCATGGGTTAAGGCTGAAAGGTGAAATGTTTATGGGGAACAAGAGGCACAACTTCTTCATTCAGAGGCTGGTGAGAGTGGGGGTCGAGCTGTCAGCGCAAGTGGTGGATTTGGGATGTGGATAGGTGCATGGATGAGAGTGGCATGGAGGGCTATGGTCTGGGTGCAGATCAATGGACCGAAGTAGTTTAATATTTCAGCACAGACTAGATGGGCCAAAGGGTCTGCTTCTGTGCTGTGAAGTTCTATGACTCTATGAAATGCACCACTGTCTCTAGAGTACCAGTTGTAGTTGATTATCTGAGGGAATGTGTTCAAAGATCAAAATATCCAACTCAACAGTGATCCACTTCGGAGAAATTCACTGACGTCTTTCAGGGAAGAAATTCTGCCATTCAAAGGAGTCTGGTATGTTGACTACAGATTCACCAATTACATTTTATGCCTCAGCTGCGCTTTGAAGTGGTCTTGCAAGGGATAATTAGGATTAAATATTTATTACTATCTTTATCACTCACTGTATGTCAGATAATTTAAACAAATAAGATAAATTGCAGCCTACATTTGTTGCCTCTAACCCCGAATCTGCCTTGAAATAAATTGTTTTTCAGTCTTTAACACATCCATGCTTGATCATTTTAATTGCTAGACTCTCATCCCCTATCTGACAAACATTTTGCCTCTAGTCCATTTGTGCTAGATCACAGTCACTTGTTGTCCTTGTCCATGGTAACCTACACCGAATGGAAATACCATGATACTTCTCTTAAAATTCATATCCCAAAATTTAAATCCTTCAGAACCTCGGAACTCAGCATTATGTAATTTTTGGTCTCAACCCTTTAGTGTCCATATCTTCAGTTATCCCTACCTCATACTTCAGAAGGTTTTATTTGGGTCTTTATCATATTTCTCTGACCAAGTGTTTAACCACCTCTCTCCTAGCATCCATTCATCTGTTCCTTTATTCATGTTTTTCTCTCTCCATTCTTGTTGCCATAGGAAGTTGTTGGTGATGTTTTAAAGAAGTTGTGTAACCAACTTTAGAGTCAGATTTATCATCACTGACTTGGATGACGTGAACTGTATTGTCTTTGCAGCAGCAGATGCTTACGGAATAACTTATTTTTCCGTACCCCATGGTAAATCAGGAGTACAGTGGTTAGCGTAACTCCATTACCGCTTGGGGCATCGGACTCTGGATTTCAGTGCCAGCGTCCTCTGTAAGGAGTTTGTGCGTCCTCTTCATGGAACGCATGGGTTCTTCCTGGTGCTCCGGTTTCCACCAACAGACCATAGTTCGATGTAAATTTTTTATCAAAGTATAGTACATATATGTCACCATATACAACCCTGAGATTCATTTTCTTGTGGTCATATTTAATAAATCCATAGAATAATAGCCATAGCAGAATCAATGAAAGACTGCACCAATTTGGGCATTCAACCAGCGTGTAAAAGACAAAAAAACTGTACAGATACAAAAATAAAGAAATAATAATCATACATAAATATGCAATAATGAGTGAGAATATGAGATGAAGAGTCCTCAAAAGTGAGTCCATAGATTGTGGGAACAGTTCAGTGATGAGGCTGGTGAAGTTGAGTGAAGTTACCTCCTTTGTTTCAAGAGCCTGATGGTTGAGTAGTAATAGCTGTTCCTGAACCTGGTGGTGTGAGTCCAGAGACACCTGTACCTTCTTCTTCTTGATGGCAGCAGTGAGAAGAGAGCATGTACTGGGTGGTTGGAGGTCCCTGATGTTGGATGCTGCTTTCCTGCGACAGCATTTCATGTAGATGTGCTCAATGGTGGAGAGAGCTTTACCCGTGATGGACTGGGCCATATGCACTGCATTCTGTAGGATTTTACATTCAAGGTCATTGGTGGTTCCATACCAAGCTGTGATGCAGCCAGTCAATATACTCTTCACTACATATCTAGTAGGTTAATTAATCGGTCACCGTAAATTGCCCCGTGAGTAGGCTAGGATTAAATCAGTGGGTTGTTGGCAGCATGACACGAAGGGCTGGAAAGGCCTATTCCACTCTGTATCTCTAAATAAGATAAAATTAATATTAAATAAATCTGAAGTGTATGGTAATAGCAGGTAATTTCCTTGCAATTGCAACACCTGGTAACTCAAAGCTATCATTGACTAGGAAACATTCCTTCCTATCTTTTAGTGAAATTTCCTTGCTGCATGATGAAGCCAATGTGTGATTTGTGACGAAAGTGTCCCCCTTGAAACATTAACTCATTTTTGCGTAGGCAGTGATTGATTCCACATGAGACACCTCCAAGAAGAAGCACGACTTTGCACTTTTTACAGCAGGAGTTAGATTATCATTATTGTATACATATACAAACTTTCTCTCAATTCACAATTTTAGGCATTGGCATCATATATTCTAAAATATCCCGAGCAGGGAATCAATAGAACAATAGCTTCAACATGGACTTTTGAAGTTATTATAATTCTTGGTTTGAGAGGATTACAAAGTTCCTTGGCAACATATGAAGGAGACAGGAAAGCAAGCTGTGCTTTTGATTTTGCTGGTTCACATCACATTAGATCAGCCTAATTTTCATAGTTTAAAATGAAAATTAATTTTAGTAAATATTGTTAATGTATATTATTATTGTGAAAAGCATTTAGTGAATGTGATTTTTTTAAAACTTTAATAGTTAACAGAATAATATGAGACTTTAAATAGACTTTAACACTATACTTTCCTTAAATGTGTAATCATATTTTCCATTGTAACCTGTTGATGTCATTTTGGAGGAATCTTGGCTAACCTGATTCAATTTCTTGTGTAACACACATATCAGTTGCCAAGCTTCTAGGCTAAGCAGTAAACAAAAAAACACTCCAATATAACTCATTCACGTGTGTGTAACAAAAGGTGCAACACTTCTGTGGACTTCTTCTAGATCAGGTTTAATTTTAAGCAGGACTCTGACTGAATTCTTACCATAGCTACAGCCTGCACACTTAGAAAGAAAATGCTAATATTGATGTCATCATGTGATCTGAAAGCATAGTCCATGTAGGTTAAGAGTTGATGCCGATCCAAGGAAAAACTACAAAAATTGCATAAATCAATCAATCAATCAATCTAGAATTGCCTTGTTCATGTTTCACTGTGTTAAAAAATATGCCTTTGGAATGGTGTGAGTGAGGAACGAATACCCCTGCTGCTTCTCAAAGTAACTTAAAAATCTTTGGGTTCTGTTATGATTGAATATAATTTGTGGCTTCTATAATCCTCAATACAGTGGGGTCTGTGATGTAGGCAACATATAGTTTCAGTGTGACTTCCTATGTATATGAAGTTTTCTGTAAATTGCCACCTCTATTCATGGCCCCTGGGGAATAATTAATATAGACAGCAATTAAAACACATTTTGTCATACATATTTTTGTCAAAAATATGCTTGTACAATTTTAAAAGCTAAATTACAACTGCAATGTCATTTATACTTTTTATTACAATTAAAGGACATATCAATTTTTTGTAACACTTTGACCTATCAAGGCTCAGTTCCTTGCACTTTTTTGGGGTTTTCACCATCTTACCATGAAAGCTAATAGTTCAATTGGTAAAAGAGCAAATATTTGCAAAGTGTGGGTTAATCTTAACTAGAGCTCATGCATTCAGTGTGAAATCTTTTCTTCCAGGGCTTGCATTCTGTCCATGGTTCTTTTCTGCATGTTTGTTTGTCAGCTTGAGACAAACCACAAGCAGCTTCACAAAGAGATCCTGGCATTTCTCATCAAGCTCAAAGACACTGGCCTTTGGAAAGAAAGGAATGTGTCAGCTGACATAATTTCCTGAAGTAAGATTCTGGATTTTAAATATACCTCAGGAAACTACCCCAAGTGTGGGATCAATTAATCCATCAGTGAGGACCAGAACCTCCATCAATAGTGTGCTAGCATTCATCTTTATTTATTCGCTCACAGGATGTGGACATAGCTGGCTGGGCTGGTGTTAATTGTCCATCCCAGAGGAGGCAGTTAAAGATAAACCATGTTGGTGGATCTGGAGTCACATTTAGGCCAGACTGGGTTTGGATGGCAGATTTCCTTCCCTGAAGGACGCTAATGAATCTGATGCAATTTTATTACGAACTAGTGGTTCTGCAGCTGTTGTGAAATTAAAACTTTTTTTAAAACTAGATTTCAGATTTGTTGAATTTAAATTCCTCAGTTGCCTTAGTGAGATTTGAACTTGTGTCCCTGAAGCAATTATTGTTAGTATCCTAACTACTTCTGTTACGCCCGTTAATCTGTAAAGATTTCAATATTATCTACAAAACTGTAAAACATCTGAATGAATAAGATATATTCAATCACATTATTAACAACAACATGGAAATTTAGATCTTATATCATGCATTTTTTTAAATGTGGGCATTTTGCATTACAGAAATAACATTTTGAAAGAAATGCACCTTTTGTTTGGAAGTGATAATTACTTTACTCAGGAATTAAGAGGATAACCTAGTCTCCTGACAGTAAAACTGTCTTGGCTATAACATTGCTGTAAAATAGTTGGCAAAGAAAAATGCTTTGACATGTTTTTTTTCAAGCGGATGCATCTGGCCCCACCAAGCAAGTACATACAGTCAATGCACAGCCACTCTCTTGTCTAATCTAAGAAATTTGCAGCAACCTAAGCCGCACTCAGAAACCTCAACACCAATTAATCAATCACTTGAAACACTGCGCGGAGCACTGAAAGCTGTTTGCTTTGAAATTTGACTGCATTTCATGGGTGTAGACTACCATTGCATTCTGGGAGTTTACACCAAAGTCCTATATTATAATAATTTTAAGACTGCATTCAGCTGGACCATCTTCTCCTCTCCGTACCAGAATGTAATACATTCTAAAGAAACTGTAAGATTTACAATGCAATTAAATAGGCAAACCATTTCAAATTTTCAAATGATTAAAGGTTGTTGTGCTTTCATTGCAACATACATGTTGGGAGAACACACACCAGTATTCATTGAGAGGTCAGCGTTGGAACAAGTGAGCAGTTGTAAGTTCCAGGGTGTCAACATGTCAGAGTATCTACTCTGGGCTCAACACATTGTTGCTGTTAGGAAGACAGTGGCTCCAATTTGTGATGAGTGTGCCACCAAAAACCCTTACAGATTTCTACAGATATATAATGGAGGGTGTTCTGACAGGCAGCACTGCTGCCCAGTATGAAGGCTCCAATACACAGGACTGCAAGAAGCTGCAGAGGGTAGTAGGCTTAGCCAGAATTTTCATGGGCACAACTCTCCCCACTATTGAAGACATGTTCAAGAGGTGGTGCCTTAAGAAGGCAACATCTAAGGATCCTCACTACTGGGACATGCCCTCTTCTCGTTACTACCATTAGGGATGGGGTACTGGAGCCTGAAGACCCACACTCAGAGGTTAGGAACTGCTTCTTCACCCTACCTTTAGATTTCTGAACAATACATAAACCCATGAATACTCATCATTCCTTATTTTGTGTCATTTATTTAGTTTTGTAATTGACTTTAATTTTACATCTTTGCATTGTACTGCTGCCACAAAACAACAAATTTCATGGTTTATAAGTGATGAAAATCAGACTCTAATATATTTCTTGCACAATATTTGCAGTTGGAGTCCTGATGCCTGTACATACAGCTGGCCCGGGAGCAAATTTGGATCGCACTTGGTGCCAAAGGAAGAAGAGAAAACACAACGTTCTCTAAAGATTACAAAAAATAGTGCGAGAAACAAAACGCATTCAGCGCATGACAGTTTTGTTAATGAGAGAGGTCAGAGGAGAATGCCCAGACTGGTTCAAGCTGACAGGAAGGCAGTGGTAACTGAAATAACCACCATTACAACTCCTGGCGTGCACAACACACTGAAACTTAAAGTAATGGGTAATAGCAGTAGAAGAGCATGAACATGCATTCAGTGGCCTCTTTGTTCATTTATTCAATCATTCACTCATTCATTCAGTTATCCATCTATCTATCTATCTATTGATTGAGATACAGTGTGGAGTACGCCCTTCCAGACCTTCAAGCCATGCTGCCCAGCAACTCCGGACTGAACTAATCGGGGGACAATTTACAATGGCCAATGAACCTACCCACCAGTATGCCTTTGGACTGTGGGAGGAAACCAGAGCACCTGGAGCAAGTCCATGAGGTCACATGGAGAACGTACAAGCTCCTTACAGGCAGCAGTGGGATATACACTCCTGTACCTAATAAATTGTTAATGATAATTTCTCTCTTAATTCTGCCAGTATTATGTTAATCTACTGCATCACATGAGAGAATTTACACAAGAATAAGTAACCTTCAGTTATCAATAAATCACATAACTATTAGAGAACATTGGTATTTACAAGAAATTTGTAAGTTAAAATTTTCAAACTAAAATGCCCCTAATTACTTAGAAGTACAATCTCTTAAGGCCTTAGCTGACAATGAAAGCAGTGATCTAGAATTGGAGATGCAAAAGTCTGCAAGTGCTAGACTCTGGACTAGCAGACAAAAATCTGGAGAAACTCAAAGGTTATGCAGCATCTGTGGAGGAGGATGAACTTTGCTGTTTCAGATTGAGACCCTTTACTTGGAATGCTGCATTTTCTTTTTTTTGCATAATATTACATGTACAAAACTTACCATTCTGCCAAATTAGTGACACAGTGTGGCATCATTGTTTTGACAGAACCTGAAATGTTAAACTTCCCTTCTCTTTTCAGAGATGACCCTGTTGAGTACTTCTAGCATTCTCTGTTTTCATGACAAGTGGCAATAACTTTCCTGTGAGGAAAAATTTATTTAACTGAGTACTTTGAGCTATATAAGGGGAGTGAAGTTTCAGAATGAAAGGCTCACCTTTTGCTGAAAGAAGCTGATATTGCAGGAAAATACTATGCTTAAATTGGATGTGATTCCACTTCAGAATGATGCAAAGACAACACAACAGTCTGGCAGAAACCAGACATGAAAGGAAACTAATTTCCAGATATAGCTTGATAAGGGAACAAGACTGAGCCACATGCTAGAGAGGAAAACAGACTCTTGAATTGGCTAATAATTTCAGTTTATTATGGTACACTGGAGCAAGAACAATGGAAAGGATATGGATCTTGTTGAAGGCAATGTATGCCACTAAAGTAGTTATTTTCAGCTGCATCTCAAAGAGCTGCATTGATTTGAACTCCAGCACAAGCATCAGGGCAATGGCACCACGTAGCAACCCATTCACTCACGAACAGGTGACATTTTTTGTTAGTTATCAGCGACCTATCGAGTTTAACAGCACTAAAATGGACTCAAATAGCAAACTGGACTGCTGCAGTAACTGTAACACAATCCTGGTTTAACTGCGGTGGGGCTGGGATTCTTCACAGGAAAAATGGCTCAGGGAAACAGTTCTGCAATATAAATGGCCCATGCATCTCAAATAGGCCCAGTTGTCTGGCTGAAGTCCACACTTAAATATAACGCATACATTCCAATTTAGTGTCTTCCTGTTAAGGTTCTGAAATACTACTGGCCCATTTATTTTCACGTCCATTTTCATTCGCTTTCAATCATTGATTTCCATTTTGTGTAATATTCCCCTACCTGTATTTAGTTAACAATAATTTTCAAGGGAACTTCCATAAAATCATATTTAAAAATTAAATTAAATTAATTTTTATTTTTAAATTAACTTTAACTTTAAAATAAAATTAAATTCACTTCTGTGAAATCACACGTTTTCATTTAGAGCTTTCTGAGTACAAAAATAATTCCAGACTAGTTTCAGATTTGCATTGTATTCAAATTTCTCCTCAAGGATTACTGAGGCAATCTGTAGTATGTTACAGTGCACAAACAGAGTGAAAATTATAGCATGTTAGAGGTCAGCTCAGAATGGAAATTCTCTTTTGTGTCTAATTATCACTTGCTGTAGTTGGTGGCATGGCTTTCCCATGAGAGGCTGAATTAGCCATTTCTGGAAGACAGTTCTTCCTGTTACTGTATCCTCACTGTATTTTCTTTGAATTCAATGCCAGATCCCCTGCCCATGACAAACTCAAATCAAATTTAAATCAAGCTCTTTAGTATCTGATGTGAGAAACTGGTCTGCATTCATTTTTTAATCTCTGAGATATCCACCTTGCCTTAGCTCCAGTTTACTTGGGTTCTATGTTTGATGTGTAATTTCTCTTAGCTAACTTTTCTGTTTGCTTTAAATACAAATAGCAAATAATTTACAAATCCCATGTCGTCAGGCATTCAAACATCCATGACTCCAATATGATGATGATCTACAAAGCCTGGATGTGTTCCCACAATTTCCCATCCAATATGCTTATTAGATGAGTAATCTTGAGAAGAATGATGCTCTGCGACTCAAAACACCAGCATAAGAGATTCTTTACCAGTGCGCATATTCTTGCACGCATCCTCATTAATCTTTTCCTTATATCTGCTTGCTTTGCTTTGGCTCTTATGATATTGATTAAAAATGTACAATAGTGTAAATACAAAATGAATTGCTGTAATTGAGATATACACTCAATGGCCACTTTATTAGTTACATCCTGTATCTAATGAAGTGGCCACTGAGTGTACATTTACTGTCTTCTGCTGCTGTAGGCCAGCCACCTCAAGGATTGATGTGTTGTATATTCTGAGATGCTCTTCTTCACACCACTGTTGTAGTCCATGGTTATGTTGGTTATTGTCACTTTCCTGTCAGCTTTAACTTGTCTGACCATTCTCCTCTGACGTCTCTCATTAACAAGGCATTTTTGCCAACAGAATTGCCACTGTATTTTTTTGTTTGTTTGTTTGTTTTTCACCATTCTCTGTAAACTCTAGAGACTGCTGGGTGTGCATTAAAATCCCTGGAGATCAGTTGTTTCTGAAATACCACCCTGTGCGGCACCAACAGTCATTCTATAGTCAGAGTTAAAAACACACGTGGACTAAGATGTTAACTGTCCTGTGCTATCACCAGTGGGATCATCAGTTGATCTGCCACCTGTCTTCAGGAGTTTCAGCCCACTTATGATCCAGACTCCCTCAAGGTGGTGGGCCAGCAGTGCTAAAGCACCACCTCCCACTGGTGAGCTTAAAAACTTGGCATCTGCCTCTATCAGTCACTTCCATCCAACAGATAGTCTGCTCTTCAGGTGTCTATGCAACTACTGAAGGGTTTGCAAGATATGTATACACTGTCTGACTATCTGCCCCTCTGGACATACTTGGTCCACACCCATGCTGATCCTTTCTCTGCTGCCTCAGCTACAGCCCTGCTGGTTGACTTGATCTCTCTTCTAGTGAAGCCAAGGTCACGCAGCCACTTCTGGAGAGTGAACACAATAAAACCACGGCAGCCTACTTTGAATGGATAGCATGAGACCTTCCACCCTCCGTCTCTGCACGCTGATCTTAATTCTGCATTCTTGGTTAACTTGCGATCATGGGCTTCATCGATGTTGTCTTCCCAGGGGACTGTGAGTTCACCAGTAACCACTTCTCTACTGGTGTCAGACCATACGATTATATCTGGACGCAATGTGGTGAAAGCTATTTGCTCTGGGAAACTGCCTTTCCCGTCCAGGTTGGCCTTGACACACCAATCATTGGCTGAAGAAAGTATGCTTGATCGTGAGCCTGTGCTGTACACCCTTGACTTGGAGCCTCCTTTCACAAATGATATGTGATGTTCTGTGCAGCATGAGGCATGAGATAAGTTGTGCTACAGTACTCTCTGCTCAACCGCTTCTGTTACAACTTTGAGAACGTTGTTACGTCTCCAAGTGTACATGCCGCTGGAGAGGATGACTCTGCATGCACTCAAAATATGTTGAAGTGTTCCCTTCTCGCCACAAGCAGCACACCTGTCTGTCTTATCTTCATACCAGGTGCTGAGGTTGGCAGGTGTTGGGAGCAGATCGTACGCTGCTCTGCATAGAAAACAGATGCGGAGTGGTTCCACCTGCCACAGAACATTCCAAGATAGATGTCGTTACTTAGATCACATTTCTTCCACATTCTGATGTTTGGTCTGAACAACAACTGAACCTCTTGATCATGCTTTAATGAATTGAGTTGCTGGCATGTGATTAGCTGATCAGGTGAAGCTAGTAACGTGACATCTTACTCTTGCTGCATCCTTCTATGGATGCAAGAGAATTTCTTTAAAAGATTAAAAGGTTTAAACTACTTAAAATCAATGAGGGACTCTGCATAGTTTATCCTGGTATTGAAAAGTCATCTAAAAGGCCAGGAAATTGCTTATGTACCTGTACAGAGAAGTTTGCAAATTATTCTGTTTGGAGGATGGATGAGTTTAAGGTACAGAAGTTTTGTATGATTCTCAGAGAGAAAGTTAGTTTCACAAGTACCTGACAATTGTGTTGATTGAAGTAACTGGGCACATTTCTAATTTTGTTTCATGAGGCAAAATACAGGTCCTCCCCACCTTATAAACATCCAAGTTTCAAGTTCAAGTTCAAGCTTAATTGTCATTCTGCGGCAACCCACTTTCTACACAGGCAAACCAATGGCGCGCGCATCGACAGAAAGGCCAGCCCCAAAATGGCGCTAGGCCTTCATCTTCACCAGCAAGGGGAGAAAGCCCATGCGCGGGGAGAGACTTTTGTAATGCACCTCTGATGTAATTTCCGCCCGGAGAGGGCGGGAACGGAACTGTGTAAAAGCTAGTGCCGCGAAATTTGAATAAACTAGTCTCGAGTGCAACTTACAGACTGTGTGTCATTATTTCTAGCTCTGTGAGTAGCACATCACTACACTGGTGACCCCGACGGTCCAAACGGGATTTGGACCAAAGATGATCAACTCTTCATCTGTTCATGCAGTTTCGCTAAAACTGCCAACTTTCTGGACACTGTGACCACGTGTGTGGTTTGACCAAGCAGAAGCCTCAGTTCAAAATTCGGCAGATATCTTCTGATTCCACGCGTTACTATTACGTGGTGAGCTCCCTTGACCAGGAGACAGCCGCCCAGCTTGAGGATTTCATACAGTCACCCCCGAAAGAAGGCAAATATGCAGCATTCAAAGCACTGCTCATAGAGACCTTTGGCCTCTCACGGCGCGAGCCAGCTGCCCGCTTGCTGCACCTGGATGGTTTGGGAGACAGGCCGCCATCAGCATTAATGAACGAGATGCTGGCCCTGGCTGAAGGACACAAGCCCTGCCTCATGTTTGAGCAGGCGTTCCTAGAGCAACTGCCCGAGGACATACATCTGCTGCTGGCCGACGCAGATTTCAGTGACCCCTGGAAGGTGGCGGCCCAGTCAAGCCAAGAGGGAGAGTGGGACGTCCATCAGACAGATTACCGAGCCACGCGCCCAACAGCAGGCCAGACCAGGCCCGGCAACGGAGCGCACACAACCCAGAGGCAGGAGTGAGGAGGCCAATGAACAGTGGTGTTTCTACCACCAGTGGTGGGGCACAGAAGCCCGCCGTTGTCACCCACCCTGCAAGTTCCTGGAAAACGCCAGGGCCAGCTTCTTGTACATCTGGGACAAACAGTCGGGATGCCGCTTCTTGGTCGACACCAGAGCGGAAATCAGCGTCTTCTATCACTTAGAAGATACTGTAAAGATGTGGAAGAAGGTCTTATGATCAGATGAGACTCAACTGGAACTTTTTGGCCTCAACACTAAGCGGTACATGTGGCGTAAATCTAATATTATGCCTCAGCCACATAATACCAACCCTACTGTAAAGTATGGTGGAGGTTGTGTCATGCTATGGGGAAGCTTTTCAGCAGGAGGGACTGGAAATCTGGTCAGGATTGATGGGAAGATGAATGCTACTAAATACAGAGAGATCCTAGATAAAAACCTGCTAGCCTCTGCCAGGAAGCTTAAACTGGGAAGGAAGTTCATCTTTCAGCAGGACAATGACCCAAAGCACACTACCATGGGACGGCTTCAAATAAATAAAATTGATGTCCTTGAGTGGCCCAGTCAGAGTCCTGACCTTAAGCAATCAAACATCTCTGGCAAGACCTCAAAATTGCTGTCCACCGCTGCTCCCCAATTACTTGACACAGGATCAGCAATTTTGCAAGGAGGAACGGGCAAATCTTTCTCCATCATGTTGTGCAAAGCTAATAGAGACTTATCCAAAAAGACTACTGGCTGTGATAGCTGCGACAGGTGGTTCAACTAAGTACTGAACAAAGGGGCATGAATACTTTTTGAACTGATGACATTTCAGTTTTTGAATTTTTACAAGCATGAGTAAATTTGCAGACGCTGGAAATCCAAAACAACATACACAAAACGTTGACATTCTGATGATGGGTCTCGGCCTGAAAATTTGACTGTTTACTCCTTTCCATAGATGCTGCCTGGTCAACTGAGTTCCTCCAGCATTTTGTACGTGTTGCTTTGGATTTTTAGTTTCTCATTCTGTTTTTTTGGGGCTCTACTGTGGAAAAAAAGTTATGCGATTCACAAATAAAAATTCTCAGTTAAATTGATCAAAGTCCTTGGTTGTAATACTCATTGATGTGAATAAAAGGTTGGGAGGTCAATACTTTTTCAAGGCACTTTATTTGATAACTGGAAAAGTCTTAGGGACCCTAGCTATATATATGTGCCTAAAGCCATTTGCACAGTACTGTATGTCCAACTTATAGACAATAGACAATAGACAATAGTTGCAGAGGTAGACCATTTGGCCCTTTGAGCCTGCACCGCCATTCGGAGATCATGGCTGATCATCTACTATCAATACCCGGTTCCTGCCTTGTCCCCATAACCCTTGATTCCCCTATCCATAAGATACCTATCTAACTCCTTCTTGAAAGCATGAGCAGCCTGTATTTATAAATGAGGGTTTGGGAGATGGGTTGAATGAACTTGTTGGATCCTTGCTGCTATGAGTTTGCAGGCATCTTCTACCGTGTGGGAACGTGTTTTGTGGCTACAGTTCCAAATTGTGAACTGTCTGGGTTATGAACAGTTCACAGGAAGAGCACATTGAAGTGTCCAGTTAGTATGTTTACAAATCCTTTCAAGCAGCATAGATAAATTTTAAGTTCCTTGAATTATAAACCCTATCTGATTGATAGTGATAATTCCTCTGGCATGTATAGATAGCACATTTATATTTATTGCTTAATCTGATACATTTAACTATTGGCAACACCTGAGCACTTCAGTTTGGCACCAATGGCGTCGCAGAAGTTGCCAGTCAGTGTTGAACTCGACATAGAACTGGCATAGGGACTCCAGCTCCGGATTTGTCCTCAGGGTATACTCCCGAACGCTTCCCCATGAGTGGGTATGGCTACAAGGCAGCAGAGGTTTCCTTCTCCTAGACAAGCTGCCAACCACAGCTGATGAGCCTCATTTGCCGAAAGCGACTAGTTTTAAGGCGTCAGTAACCCACCTTTGCCCCTTCTCCTGTCAGTAGAAATGGTTCTGCCTGGCTCAGTAGCTAAGCCACATGTGAAGGTCAGGAGCTGGACTTGGTTGTCAGAGACCATTTGAGTCACATACTATTGGGAACATTTAATAGGGAGTGGGAGATAATCCCCACTATCTCCTCTGGCTATGCCAACCTTAAGAAACCGGTTTCAAATGCAGCCATTAAATATAGATACAGTGCATCTTAATCTTGAAATTTGGATATCTGTTGTGAGGGACTGAACTATCAATTACTAAGGTCTCTGCAGTAATTGTGCATTCCTTATGACAGACCACTAGTTATATTGACAATGGAGGGTATTCGATTCCTTCATTGACAAAGAATTTTGGAAATGTAACTATTGGTAAAATATTCCCAAGTTACCAGCTGCAGCACGTTAGGAGTTCATCCGAGTATTATTCTTAAATTAAGCCGTGTCCTCATGAGATGTCCTCCTGTTATGACAAAAAGCTGAGGGAGTGGCTTACTTACAGTATATGTAGTGAAAGGTTTGTGCTCCACATGTTAGCATTCTGAATAAATTCTGTTGCTGTACACCCTGTAAGAAATAAAAACATCAATAGGACTGGAAAGTGAAAGCATTTGGAGAAAGGCTATCCACAAATACTTCCATTGATTAATTTCCTTATTTTCTTTTATCTCTTTTAAATAAATGTCTATATTGGCATCATTAAGGGATACCATAAGATGTTCATACAGTGCCCTCATATGGACCTAAAGGAACTACCTTGAAAAAGACATCAATATTTGAAAGTTTTTATGCGCCATATTACACAAGAGACAGGCATCTCATTATTTGTGCATTGTGGTAATGCCATGAAATGAAATACCAACTCCGAAAGAAAAACAGCCATGAGTTACTGTATTTTTATCATGAATTTATGGGTTTGTTTTCCAGATAATAATCCTTGTGTTTTAAAAGGCACAGTAGTCAATTATGTTTATTGAAAAGGATTCTAAATGTCTTTGGAACCTGTGACAATATTAAAGGCTGATTGGGAAGTATGAAAATTTTGAAACTGTACTAATGCAGCAAATATGGTTAGTCATATAAATTTGGCAAGTTTAAAACCAATTTTTTTTGCCAAAAAAATCTGAAATATTATACGTAAATATTAAATTACTTCAGTTAAGTACTATAGTCCTCTTAGTCTAGAATGCATACCTAAGTGTCTAGCAGACTACACTCTTATATGAAAAGCAATTATATAATACTATTTCAGATTAAATGAATGAAACTTTGTGTGGGTGTTTTTATATAAATGGTTCGGTTTATGTGCAGGTTAATAACCATGCATTCATTTAAATTCACTTTTCTGCAAAGCAAGAAAACCCCTGTATTTTTAACACAGCAAATTTGGCTTATAGTCAGTTATCCACATGAATATTTATTTTAGCATATCAGCTTATTCATTCACATATTTTTGTATACACTTCAGTATCATAAATACATGCAAGATGATGGAATGCCTTTGCACTAATGTGATACTTTTTTTATATAAACTCATAGATCTGAACAAAACAATTCCGGGAAAAACAATGGAATCTCACATCGTGGATCTGGGCCTGAGTTTTATGGGTGAATCTTTTTGATGATTACCAATGGTCCCAAGTGAAGTGCCAACTGAAAAAAATGCTGAAAATACTTGCTTGTGTCTGGATATTAGACTTCTCACTTTATTCGGTACCCAAAGTATGCACAGCATGCTGTGCAGATGCCCAGTCCTACAGTCAAATCTCCTTGCACAACTTCTCAAGTTTTACAATAACACATTAAAAGTACAGGATATTTTCAAAAAGAATCATGGTCCAAAATAAGACTTGTCCAGTTGCATCACGAGCTGCACAAACAGCTCACGGCTACTTAAGTGACCTTAAATGGCTTTCTCTTGAGGGCTGTCAATTAGCTGCATAAGAAATACAGTGAACATGAGAAAATATGTAGGTAAGGGTTACAAGTGTCTCGGTCCAAATCGTCGACTGTTTATTCCTGTCCATAGATGCTGCCTGACCTGCTGAGTTCTTTCAGCATTTTGTATGTGTTACTCTGGATTTCCAGCATCTGCAGAATCTCCTGTGTTTATGCATGGTGGTCTCCTGTATTTCCTCCACACAATGCTCTGCCCCATCAAATCAATCCTACAAGAGCCTCTGCCCCACTGTAGGATGAGGCAAAGATGACAGCAAACAACTCTCATTGATTTTATGCAAAATGGCTGTTAACAATGAGGGGACAACCATTGATGTATTTTCAATCATCCTGACCATTGAAAACTGAGGCTGGCAGATGCTGTGTGCAAGATATCAAGGAGACAGTGTCATCTGGTGTGCCTGCATCATGTGCTCTTAGTTTGATGATAAAAATTCAGTGAGGGTGGGTGTATTACGATGAATCATGTATAAAGTCCCTGATCCAATTTTCCATTCAGAGTGATTATTAGAGAAATGATTGCAAGCATTATCTAGTCCAGCTAAAATTAATATAATGCATAGCTTGTACTTGAAATCATGCACTAATTCATGTAAGTAGTAGGCCTCCGGCTGAAAGTAATTGTACAGTGAGAAACAGAGTTAATGTTCCCTATTGCTGACCTTGCAAATGGAATTTTGGATAGTTGCAACATATTCCATGTTAATTTCAGATTTCCAGCTTCCACAGCTGTTGCAAGTGAAGTGAGTTTTTTCCACTTACACTCTAGATCTTGGTCTAGATCTTGGACTGTATTGCAAAATAGGCCGCCAACTTTGTATAAACGACTGTGCCCCCAGAACACAATTTATTGCATCCAGAAGTCAATGCATTGTTCTGAGAATGGGATTTCAGCACACTTGTGGACAATTCAGGAGTTCTACACTTTGTCAAAGACTGTTGTTTTAATTAGTGCGTTGTTAAAAATGAATAGACGGCTCCAATATAAAAGCATTCAAATGAAAATGAATGAATGATCTGAGATAATCCTCCTATTTGTCTGTGTGTTTTTCTTGTAATTTTATGTCCATTAAGGTGAAAAATGTAATTGGTAAAACTTCCTGCAGCAATATTAACATTCTATAAATTACAGTTTTCACAAAAATGGTGATTATTCTATATCCTTGGGTTAAAGGGCATAAATGCCAAATGGTGGTTCACTTAGCTCTCGTTTGTAAGTGGACTGGGAATTGATACACTTCACAAGTGCCATTTATTTGATAGATTTGTTTAACTACCATTCATCCAATAAAAGTACCAGCAGCTTTTGAAACTCTTTATTTCATTTACTGTATTTTACCTTATTCATAAATATTTGTATACCGTGTTAGATTTATTTTCCTGTTTTTATAACCAAATAGTACCTGTTAGTGCCGTGTGTTTATGGAAACATATCCTGCAGTTAAATCAAAGCATTTACAAGGAATATCTTTCCATATTATTATTATTTTTATACATTTCTCCTCTTCCAATTTTTCTAAAAAAATTATTTGATTTGTACCATGTACAATGGCCCAGTCTTCGATAAAGAAGTGTGTGCAGGCAGCTATTCATCACCCTCTGCTCTATAAATGATCAGACTAGTGAAATGCAAGGGCATGATTTACTTATCCAAAATTCCAGGGAACAGTGACCAAAACTGCATCTGTTGCCTGAGTGGCTTTGATTGCATTATATTTTGTTTTGGTTCAAGGATAAATGCACAACTATGACATAGACTACTTAAAATGCATCTTTCAAAATCTCTTATCCTTTTGAAAAGTGCTGGTGTATTTCCTCCATCCAGGGCATTTCAGAGGGCTTTTCGGGCCAACCAGATGAGGTGAGTCTGGAGTCTCTTCTTAACAAGATCAGCTGAAGATGGTAGATTTTCTTCCTTTAGGATATTAGCAAACCAGATGATCTTTTACCGCAATCCAATAGTTTGTGGTCATCATTATCAAAACTAGATTTTATTTATTTTTATAAATCCCAGATATTTCTATTGAATTTAAATTCCACAGCTATCTTATTGGGATTTGAACCGAGATCTTTGGATTATTAGTCTGGACCTCAGTAAACTCTAGTTATTTGAGTGATGCCAGCTGGGCAGTTGCAGAATACACAGCTCTGCTGATCTATCATGAGGGAAGTAGGAACTCTGCACTCTTTAACTTTGGATAGATGTGACTATCGCAATGTCTTTCTGGTAACTGAGGGAGAACTTAATTTAAAACCCTCACATTCCACATTTTTCAATTTATATTGTATTAGTATTAAGTTGGAGTGCAATGTGAATTTTTATTGAGGGTCTTGCTCCTTTTAACCTTAGCGAACTTCAGTTGATATAATATACAGTCGCAGTTGTGATGAAAATAGTTATTTCTCATATGAAAGAAAGGAAGACTTGCATTGATGGAACACCTTTCATATTGAAAAAGGATCTAGTGCTTTCCCAGTGTATATAATCAATAAATTCTTCTCAGTCTTCCACCCAGATAGAGGTATCAATTTTAACCACCATTTTGATGTCAAACTCTGCCATCATCATCAGGGATGATGCCTGGGCATGTTTAGTCCGGTGGTATTTATACCCCCATCGTCCATCCCTGACTGGTTAGTCCAAACCGGTTTCCACCGTCCCACCTTGTTTACAATCAAATTCTAGTTCTTACTTAGAATGGAAACAACAGGTGAAGCAAGTCATTGAAATAAAACTAGAGGAAAAGAACTTTAACAAAGTTGAAGGTCTCGCTCTGAGTAAGAATTGGAATTCGATTGTAAACAAGGTGGGACAACGGAAACCCGATTGGATGAGGACTAACCAATCAGGAGGGACAAGCAACAGGGATATAAATGCCACCAGATGAGACATGCCCAGGCATTAAGATGGCAGAGGTTGTCATTAAAATGCCGGTTAAAATTAATGCCCGTACCCGGCTAGAAGCCTGAGTAGAGTTTATTCACCTTTCATATGACTTTCTGAACATCCAAAGTGCTTTAACGACAACTAGGTGTTCTAGAAGTGCAATTGTTATCTCAAATAGAGAATGATATTGGCACAGTTATTCCTCAGAGTGGTATATGTACTTTGATAATAATTTTACTTTGAAATTTGAAATTCTATATTTTTTTATTCCAGGTTCCTCCGTGCACAGGAAAGAGCCCATATAGCGGCATGGTAGAGTAGTGGTCAGCACAATGCTTTACAGTACCAGTGACCCGGGTTCAATTCCCGCAGCTGTCTGTAAGCTGTTTGTACATTTTCCCCATGACCGCGCCAGTTTCCTCTGGGTGCTCTGGTTTCCAAAGACGTACAGGTTCTTAGGTTGATTAGTCATTGTAAAATTGTCTTGTGATTAGGCTGGGGTTAAATCGAGGGTTGCCGGCTGGTGCAGCTGGAATGGCCGAAAGGGTCTATTCCACGCTGCATCTCAATAAATAAATAAATACAAGTGTGCAATAACATGCAACATGCATCTGGATGCCAATTTCATGGATGTATCAATAGTTTTTGTGGTCTGCGGTTCAGGCCCATTCATGATTGTAGACTTAACTGGTTTCCCTCACACACCTTGCACTAGGCAGAAGATGAAGGAATGAGCCAATTCCCCCTATCGGCTTGGGCTTTGAGTGACAGCAACTTCCAAGCATTGAGCTCACAATTTAAAAGCTCACTGGTCATCCATCTAACTTCAGGCCCCAAGGAAATTGTAGGGCATATAATATAATTGACAAAATCCAATGACCTGGAATTAGCTGTTAAATAAACTTGATGTTATCAGCACCTCCACTGCTAAAACAGAAATCAGACTACAAATCAGCAAACACAGTTAAATTAGGAAGTTGATGTCAGGGTGCCTACTCCACCAGAAGCTTGCCATCTCTCCAAAAATTTGCTATTCAAATAGACAGAAGGGTGTGAAGTTGAAATGTTTAATTGACAGATATCCAACTAAACACACCAGAAAGTGTTAAAGGCTTTCCAGTCAATTATGAATGATGAGCCTAATTACCGCCTCTCTGGTGCTGAAAAATAAATTCATGAATGTGGAGTTTCATTCCTTCCAAATAAGGTTCATTCTTTTCCAGAAAATGTTGAATCTTGTCCAATAAAATATAAGTAAACTTTTAAAGATATAACTATGCTGTTACTGCCAAGCCAACTCTAACACAGAAAATTAACTTCTAAAAGTGCACGCTTTCATTCCTTCTGACTTCAGACAGTATTACAGATTTTAAATACTTCTGTGGATATGAAGACATCTTCAACACATAAAATAAACCTCGAAGGTGGAATCCAGACTTGTATTGCAGACGTAGGTTGCACCGTGTGCTTTGACGGACAAAGAAATTCTTAGCAAATATTAACAGAGGAGATTCTGCAGATGCTGGAAATCCAGACAACACGCGCAAAAATGCTGGAGGAACTTGGCAGGTGAGGCAGCGTCGATGGAGTCCTGGATCCTGATGAAGGCTCTTAGCCTGAAACGTAGACTGTCTATTCCCTCTTATATGCCTCCTGACCTGCTTAGCAAATATTTACTCCTTAACTAACCTCAGTAAAACAGATTATCTACTTTTGCCACACTGATTACTGCAGTCAAATTGGTTACTTTATTTCCCACAATATATATCAAGTGAACATTTCTTTGACTGTCAAGCATCTGTATAGAATGCACTGGATTTGGAAAATATACTACACAAATGTACAACTTTTCTTCCTCTGCTTACATAAATATACCATGATCTTGTTCTACAACCCCACCAAAAACGGAGAATGGAAAATTCCTCTGTGCCCTGATCCAGATAGCAGAAGCTTTGCACATCATTTCATTTTGCTGTTGGCTAAAAGAATTGGTAACCATTGCTATAAATGTAGAGCTGAACTAATCATAAGCATGAGAGATTCTGCAGATGCTGGAAATTCAGAGCAACACACGCAAAAGGTCAGAGGAACTCAGCACATACGGCAACATCTGCGGATAGAAATAAACAGTTGCTGTTTTGGGCCCTGTTGAAAGGTCTTAGCTCAAATTGTCGACTGTTTATTTCACTCCACAGATGCTGTCTGGCCTGCTGAGTTCCTCCAGCATTTAGTACCTTTTCCGGTTGAACAAATTATTGGAACGTATTGAGCTGACAACAGCAAACTGTAGGCAGTCAAATGTTCATAGTTCAATTAATCTCAAATGTCTATGTGCTTCACCCAACAATGAGGCACAGACCTACTTGGAGAAAAGATGACAGTACATCTGATCACACAAAATGCCGGAGGGACCCAGCAGACCAAGCAGCATCTATGGAAAAGAGTAAACAGTCGACGTTTCAGGCTGAGACCCTTCATCAGGGTCTCGGCCCTAAATGTCCACTGTTTACACTTTTCCATAGATGCTGCCTGGCCTGCTGAGTTCCACCAACATTTTGTGTGTGCTGCTTGGATTTCCAGCATCTGCAGATTTTCTCTTGATAGAGCACCTGATCTCCTTTTGCACAGCTGAACTCACCCTCTTGGCCAGCGGTGGAATAATTCAGACATGCTGGGGAGAGTGGTCATATGCACTTCAGATCTGACCCTTCAGCTTTACACCAAGGGCCAGTGTGCTGATGGTGACCCATTCATCCCGTGAGGCTTCACTTGCTTCAGCGCCAAACTGATTCTGCAGCTGCAGTCTGCAGCCATTGGCACCCGCCCCAGTGCTGAACCTGCTCTGTGCCTCTCAGGGACTCTGCAGCTCACGATCTACGTATTATTGCTTAACCCTTTTTTACTGTCGACACAATTTGCTCTTTTTTCACACGTTGGATGCTTGATGGTCTTTGTGATGTAGCATTTCTCATGAATTAGAACGTAGGACATTACAGGTCCTTTGGGCCACAATGTTGTGTCGACCATGTAACCTACTCTAGAATCTGCCTAGAATTTCCCTATTGCATAACCAATTACTTTTCTAAGCTCCATGTACCTATCTAAGAGTCTCTTAAAATACTCTACTGTATCACTTCCACCACTGTCACTGGCAGTACATTCCATGCACTCACCACTCTCTGTGTGAAAATCTTAGCCCTGACATCCCGTCTGTACGTACTTCCAAGCGCCTTAAAACTATGACCCCTCATGTTAGCCACTTAAGCCTTGGGAAAAAGCCTCTGGCTATCCACACAGTCAATGCCTCTATTCAATGATTCTATTGTGGTTCTTTGTTTTATGACTGCCTGCGAGAAGATGAACCTCAAGGTTGTACATAGCTTCATACTTTGATAGTAAATGTACTTTGAACTTTGAACTCATTTATTTATTTTTAAATTTAGAGATATGGCACAGTAATAAGCCCTTCTGGGCCACTGAGGCCAAACTTCCAAATTATACCCATGTGACCAATTAATGTACTAATCCATAAGTCTTTGAAATGTGGGACAAAACTGATATCTCATGGGGAGAATATAGAAACTCCTTATGGATAGTGATGGAATTGAACCTGTGTCATTAGTGCTTTAATAGTGTTACATTTAAACTTACCTGGGCTATAGGTAAAGTAAGTTAGAGTAGAACGTTTATTTATTTTACTTTATATCAATATCATTAATTATTTGTGATTATTTTCTGATGCTTTAAATTGTTTTAAAACATTATTATCCTGTTGATAATTGGATGCAGCACAGTAGTATATTGTTTAGCATAAGGTTATTACAGCACAGCACCCAGGTTCAATTCTTCCTCTGTCAGTAAGGAGTTTGTACGATCGCTTCATGATCGCATGGGTTTCCTCCTGGTGCTTCGGTTTCCTCCCACACCTGAAAGATGTACAGTTAATTATGTTAGTAGGTTAATTGTTCACATGAGTGGAATTGGGTGTTTCAGGCTCATTGGGCCCGAAAGGCTTGTTACCATGCTGTATCTCTAAAAAGGCACCGGTGACCCCTGTTTCCATCCAGAGGGTCAATGTGGACATGGTGGAGGATTACAAATACCTGGGGATACGAATTGACAATAAACTGGACTGGTCAAAGAACACTGAGGCTGTCTACAAGAAGGGTCAGAGCCGTCTCTATTTCCTGAGGAGACTGAGGTCCTTTAACATCTGCCAGACGATGCTGAGGATGTTCTACGAGTCTGTGGTGGCCAGTGCGATCATGTTTGCTGTTGTGTGCTGGGGCAGCAGGCTGAGGGTAGCAGACACCAACGGAATCAACAAACTCATTCGTAAGGTCAGTGATGTTGTGGGGATGGAACTGGACTCTCTGACGGTGGTGTCTGTAAAGAGGATGCTGTCCAAGTTGCATGCCATCTTGGACGATGTCTCCCATCCACTACATAATGGACTGGTTGGGCACAGGAGTACATTCAGCCAGAGACTCATTCCACCAAGATGCAACACTGAGCGTCATAGGAAGTCATTCCCGCCTGTGGCCATCAAACTTTACAACTCCTCCCTTGGAGGGTCAGACACCCTGAGCCAATAGGCTGGTCCTGGACTTATTTCCTGGCATAATTTACATATTATTATTTAATTATTTATGGTTTTATTACTATTTAATTACTTATGGTGCAACTGTAACGAAAGCCAATTTCCCTCGGGATCAATAAAGTATGACTATGACTATGACTATAAAACAAAATCTATTTGCACTGTTTGTAAATTTTAAACATTGAGAGAAGTTAGCTTTGTGAGTCTATCAGGGTTAGGTTCATAGCCTGATGTCTACGCTCCACTAGGAGCACACTTCTGCTTATGGGACCCCCATTGTGCATGGGAAGGTGGCGGGGGGCGCTGCTTGTTCAGCCCTGGAAAAGCTAAGTGTGTATGCATGGGCTGGATCCAACCTGCCACCATCAATTGCCTCAAAAACATGCCACAGAACCTTTAAAATCATTTCAATAATTAAAAGAACTCCACTTGCTGTGTAGATTTAAAATGGAGGTTGATATGTTGGTGATTAGTAAGGATTTCAAAGGTTATGGGTAGGAGGCAGAAGAATGGGGTTGAACGGAATAATAAATCAGCCACGTTGAAATGGTGGAGCAGACTCGACGGGTTGCACGGTCTAATTCTGCTCCTATGTCTCATGGTCTTATAAAGTAATAATCACAATGTAGCCCTTTGACACTCTAACTTTGCAGTAGCCCTTCATTTTCAAACCCAAACTGGATCAGTCTATTAATCTCTCTGCAAATATAAATTACTGAGACACTGACTTAAAGTACTATAATTACTTGGAAATTCCAAACTGTTAGTTATAATATTAGTAGCTTTAAATGACAGTAGGGAGGTTAGTTACACAAACATATGTTGATCAATGGAGCCCTTACAATAAAAAAAGTGCACAGGGAGTCCTTGAATTTAAGTCCCCAATCTCCACCTGTGAGCACTAATATTTGGTTTGGTGATTCTGAGAGTTCTGTGTCCTATTACTTGATAAATAACATTTTCTGGCATTTACAGTCATGCTTTCCTTTACGCTGGAGTTCTAACTTCCTAAATCAACTATAACTTTACTTCCTCCTCCTGCTCAACTCCTTCCAAATCAGCCTCATAAAAAACTTAACCTTATGTCCTTCATATGCCTCGCGGTAAAATCACAGAAAATAAACTACTGATATTACATCCTGAGTTCACTGGTGCTTTGTGTTCTATTTTCTAAACAGCGCTGAGATTATTTTAATTTCTCTTAAAATGTTGTATAAATGTTGTTAAACTTGCATTAATGGAACAAATGGAGCCTGTCCCCATTATAAAGTTACCATGCCGTGATGGAATAGAGAGCTCCATGTTAATGCAGTACTTAGAGCAACACTATTGCAGCTTGAGGCATTCTGGGGTTTGGAGTTCAATTCTGGCACCATCAGTAAGGACTCTGTATGTTCCCCCCACCCCCTACCCCCCGCCCGCCCCGTGAAATGTGTGGATTTCCCCCAGGTACTTCAGTTACTGTTCAAAGTCCAAAGACCTACCGGGTAGGTTGACTGGTAATTGAAAATTGTCCCAAGATTAGGTCAGGGTTAATCGGATTTGTCAGGGTGACATGGCTTAAAGAGTCAGTCGGGCCTACTCCACACTGTTTCACTAAATAAAATAAATACATAGATTGTACTTGCAGTTCACCAGGAAATCAAAACCTAACTCCGTGACCAGATAAAGAGAGCATTTAGCATTCAGAAACGAGAATCAAAGCACTCATCACTGCAAGTGCATCTCTCACACCCATCTTTAGATTGCTATTAACTTAACCAGGAGAAGTGCTTATAATTGTAGAAGGGAATTAGGATAATAAAACATAAGCCACCAATCAACTGGGATGTCAAAAGTTTTTCAATAATTCTTTGTGTGGGGATCATCGCTAATCATTTCCATTGTACAGGAGTGTTGAAAGAAACTTTGTCTTTCAAAAATTAAGATTTCAATTGCTAACTAAACTCACTAGATTTCTTCTTTAAACCAACGGTCTTATTGGTTCTACGTTCAGAACTCGCGGTATTTTTACTCAAATTATGATGTGCAAAAGTCAGACTGTTGATTTTTTTGAGAAGCAGCTTGAAGATAAAATGAAAAAGAAATGCAGCATCATTTTATCGTTCTCTGAATTCAAGTTCATGGGTGAATTATTGGTATCAATGCTCCAACAATAAGTTTGGTACAAAAGACTAGAAATTACAGCAAGAATAAGTTACATTGGCACAAAATTAAATTACATGTTAATTTGGAGATGTTAATTACGTTATTTTATGCTAATGCATGATTAACCCAGACAACAAAGGAATGCTACCAGTGCAAGTATTAAGTAAGTGCTAACAGAAGCAACAGTTTTGGCAGAGCAAGTCTGGCAGACTGGAATTAGTAATCAGCAGTGAGCTAGAAGTACTTGCTCCTATGTAAAGGAAAATGTGGAATTCGTTTTGGTCTCTTTGTCTCAGTGAAAAGCTGGGACAAAAGCTGGGAGATTTTTTTCAGTGGCATATTCTTGCCTGCCATTTTGTTTCTGAGGCATTTCAAACCAACCACAAAATAAGGAGGTATTTGATAGTAGGTTAAGTTCAGCCAGAGACTTACTTCCCTACATTTCCAAACTTCCTTCTGACACAGAAGGAGGTCATTTTGCTGCATCAGATCAGTTTTGGGTCATAGGACAATCACCATTGTCCTGTCAATTTGCCTTGTAACCAATAGCTGGAACTGAACCTAACTGGACTTTTAACTCAACCAGAACTGTTGTTAAAACACACAGAGAATTTTTCTGAAACACTTCATAGCATTCAAATATCACAAAAGCAAAAATCTTGGAAAACGTTAGAGAGCCTTAAAACACTTGCTAAAAGTTATGTATGTCAATTGATTAAAAAAAAAGTTTCTTGGATAAGTTTGAAATGGTATCTTTAAATTGACGAACCATGGCTAAGTCTTTCCAAATTTAAAATAAAAAAGAAGCTTTGACTGGGCCTCTCATACTGACTATTTTCCATTACAATTATCGAGGAAAGACTATATGTGCTTCCTCAGACTCAGCACAGAATAGTTGGGTGTTTTCCATCCGTAAACTGGGTGATTTGCACTCACGCATTGAATTCTGTTAAATTCAGCATCGGAGAGCAGTCTGCAGACTGGTATCAAAATAATGGTAGCAGCTTTCAATTTTATTTTCCATTTTCAGGCATACATATGCAGAAATCTTGGGAGTTGTTGTCAATTTCATGGACTATTAATTGCAGACATCAGTAATGTTCGCTGTTGTCATTTTCACAAAACCTAGGTCACAAACTCCAGTGCTGAATGTCAACTTTATCCTGTAAAACAGCAATGCTCAGTGATATGTGATCACATTAATTCAGCTGCCTGACAGCACAGGGTCTTGTCATCAGGTGAACCACAAGTCCAATGAGATGCGTGTGATGCTTGCATTATTGTTAACTAGATGCCTGTTATTTGTGTGCACATGATGGCTAATTTACACTAATTTTTAAAACTTATTTATTTATTTATTGCAATGGGTGCAGGCCCTTTTGGCACTTCGAGCCATGCTACCCAGCAACCCTCAATTTAACTGTATCCTAATCATGGGACAATTTACAATGACTAATTAACCTATCAACCAATACATCTTTGGACTGTAGGAGGAAATGAGAGCACCTGGAGGAAACTCACACAGTCATGGGGAAACATATATGCTCCTTATAAATAGCGGCAGGAATTTTGTGCTTCTAATTTGTTAATAACAGGGATTGAAACAGACTATTTATTATCTGAGTGGTAAATGTGAAATTCATCTAGAGAATGACAGTCTAGAAATTTACTCCAAGCACTGATCTTTTACAAGAAAAAGAAGATTTTTGCTTCTTTCTCCGGCGAGGGAGTTAACGAGATTCAAATCTAGTCAATGGTAGAAAGAACGATTCATGACAGATATCCTTAATCCATTGCAGTTGAACAAGTTCTTGGTTAAACTATTTAATTAATCACTTCGCTCTACATTATCTTAAAAAATATATTTTTCCCCTTTGTTTATCTACTCCTTAGAACTTTCATATTGAAGCTATTTCTATTGCCTTCCAGGCAGTACATTCTGGATCACAATATCTAACTCCATTAAGAATATATCTCCTTAGTGTCCTTGCTCATCATAAGAAATGCATTCCTTCTGTAACCAAGCTTTCTCACAGTAGATGTTTTCTTGCTTCTAACCAAATCAATTCATGCCCACATCTGAAGTCCTCTATCCTTCATTCCAATCAAGTAGATACCTGTAGGAACCCTTTTAAGTTTTCAACGTATTTCCTGAAGTATGTTGCCCAGAATTGTCCAGAAGTGAAGGTCCATCCAGTTTTAAGAACATAGAACATAGAACATAGAACATGATAGCACAGTACAGACTCTTTGGCTCATGATGTTGGGTTTTCTGAAGATATTTTCCTTCACAATTATTTAGAATAACCTCCTTTTCATACCACTCTGTTCAGAATCAGAAATACGTTCATTATTACTGACATAAATAATGAAATCTGTTGTTTTATGGCAGCAGTACAGTGCAAAACATGAAAATAATCCGATAAGCAGCAATAAAAGTGCATAAGTAAACAGTGAAAACGAGCAAAAGTAAGGCAGTGTTCATGGTTTCATGGACCATTCAGAAATCTGATAGCAGAAGGGAAGAAGCTATTCATAAAATGTTGAGTGTGGCTCTTCAGGCCCTGAGGAGGGAGCATATCCTGGGCAGTGAGGGTCCTGAATGATGAATGCTGCCTTCTTGAGACAATTTTCCTTGGAGGTTTGTCTCAGTGGTGGGAAGGCTTGTGCAGTGATAGAGCTGGCTGAGTTGAAACCCTCTGCAGCCTCTTTTGATCCTATGTGTTGGAGCCTTCACACGAGGCAGTTCCTCCATCACTAAATCGAAAAATCCTATTTGCGTTTACTGTCTTTGAATGAGAAAGATCTTATAAACCACTGGTGATTTTGAAAGCATAGTGTCCAAATGAACAGTAAGTTGCACCAGACATATTATTTTCAGATGATGATATAGCCATCTCAGTATCATATATTTTACACGTACTAGCAACAAACAGTTTCCTTTTTGTGGTTATACTTCACTCACTGAAGAGGTGATATCCTCTTTCTATATTACCTTCCCCTTCCCCTCAACCCATCTAACTCTATCTGCCTATTCTTTATTCGATACCTGTTTCCACCTGTCATCTACCTGCTGCCTCTAAACTCTCCCCTCCTGCTCCCCCTCATCCGCCCACCACCCCTCACTTTATGTGGTCCACCTATCATCTATCAGCTCCTGCCCCACTCCTCTCTCCCAGTTCTATATGCTGGCTGTCAGTGCTGATGCAGGGTCATGATCTGAAATGCTCGCCATCTCTTTGCCATCTCAGTGCTGTTTAATCTTTTTGTGTTTGACTTCATTTTATTTTTCTTAAGTGTTTCTGGACAACCAAAGCTTGTGCAAAGCTGCTGCATATATTTCTTTCTTTATTACCAAATTTCTCAGGGAATTTGCCTGAGATTCCTTCAGTCTAATAACAGTTTACTTATTTTAACACAATCATTAGAAAGAATAAGACAAATTTTTCTGGTGTAATAATATATTTAATCTTAGTTAGGTTCCATGAGAGTTTTAGAGGCTCAACATGAATTTTGATCATGATGTTTGCATCTGTTGTATTGAAGACTTTTGTCACAGTGTCACTGAGTTATAAAGCATGGAAACGAGCCCTTCAGCCCCACTCATTCATACTAACAGAGATGTCTACTTGAGTTAGTCCATTTGCCTGTGCTTGGCTCATAACCCTCCAGGCCTTTCCTATCCAGGAACCTGCCTAAGCATATTTTAAATGATGTAATTGTACCTTGCTCTGCAGCTACTCTGGTGGCTTGTTCCATTTACAATCTATTCTGGGTGGAAAAAGTTCACCTTAGGTCCCCTTAAAGTCTTTCCCCACTCATGTTAAACTATACCCTCTAGTTTGGAGTGTCCTATTCTGGGAAAATAGACTGTGATAATTTATCTTCTCTATGATCCTTACAATGTTATATCAGTATCTTTCTATAAAGTCACTCATCAGCCTCCAATGCTCCAGGGAAACGTAAAGCTATTTTATGAGGTGCTGTTCCAAACACAATGATTATTCAAAGATAAACAACAGGAATTCTGCAGATGCTGGAAATTCAAGCAACACACATCAAAGTTGCTGGTGAACGCAGCAGGCCAGGCAGCATCTGTAGGAAGAGGTGCAGTCAACATTTCAGGCCGAGACCCTTCGTCAGGACTAACTGAAGGAAGAGTGAGTAAAGGATTTGAAAGTTGGAGGGGGAGGGGGAGATCCAAAATGATAGGAGAAGACAGGAGGGGGAGGGATAGAGCCAAGAGCTGGACAGGTGATGGGCAAAAGAGGATACGAGAGGATCATGGGACAGGAGGTCCGGGAAGAAAGACAAGGGGGGGGGACCCAGAGGATGGGCAAGAGGTATATTCAGAGGGACAGAGGGAGAAAAAGGAGAATGAGAGAAAGAATGTGTGCATAAAAATAAGTAACAGATGCGGTACGAGGGGGAGGTGGGGCATTAACGGAAGTTAGAGAAGTCGATATTCATGCCATCAGGTTGGAGGCTACCCAGACGGAATATAAGGTGTTGTTCCTCCAACCTGAGTGTGGCTTCATCTTTACAGTAGAGGAGGCCGTGGATAGACATGTCAGAATGGAATGGGATGTGGAATTAAAATGTGTGGCCACTGGGAGATCCTGCTTTCTCTGGCGGACAGAGCGTAGATGTTCAACAAAGTGGTCTCCCAGTCTGTGTCGGGTCTCGCCAATATATAAAAGGCCACATCGGGAGCACTGGATGCAGTATATCACCCCAGTCGACTCACAGGTGAAGTGTTGCCTCCCTGGAAGGACTGTTTGGGGCCCTGAATGGTGGTAAGGGAGGAAGTGTAAGGGCATGTGTAACACTTGTTCCGCTTACACGGATAAGTGCCAGGAGGGAGATCAGTGAGGAGGGATGGGGGGGACGAATGGACAAGGGAGTTGGGTAGGGAGCGATCCCTGCGGAATGCAGAGAGAGGGGGGGAGGGAAAGATGTGCTTAGTGGTGGGATCCCGTTGGAGGTGGCGGAAGTTACGGAGAATAATATGTTGGACCCGGAGGCTGGTGGGGTGGTAGATGAGGACCAGGGGAACCCTATTCCTAGTGGGGTGGCGGGAGGATGGAGTGAGAGCAGATGTACGTGAAATGGGGGAGATGCGTTTAAGAGCAGAGTTGATAGTGGAGGAAGGGAAGCCCCTTTCTTTAAAAAAGGAAGACATCTCCCTCGTCCTAGAATGAAAAGCCTCATCCTGAGAGCAGATGCGGCGGAGATGGAGGAATTGCGAGAAGGGGATGGCGTTTTTGCAAGAGACAGGGTGAGAATAGGAATAGTCCAGATAGCTGTGAGAGTCAGTAGTCTTATAGTAGATATCAGTGGATAAGCTGTCTCCAGAGACAGAGACAGAAAGATCTAGAAAGGGGAGGGAGGTGTCGGAAATGGACCAGGTAAACTTGAGGGCAGGGTGAAAGTTGGAGGCAAAGTTAATAAAGTCAACGAGTTCTGCATGTGTGCAGGAAGCAGCGCCAATGCAGTCGTCAATGTAGCAAAGGAAAAGTGGGGGACAGGTACCAGAATAGGCACGGAACATAAATTATTCCACAAACCCAACAAAAAGGAGGCATAGCTAGGACCCATACGGGTGCCCATAGCTACACCTTTAGTTTGGAGGAAGTGCGAGGAGCCAAAGGAGAATTATTAAGAGTAAGGACTAATTCTGCTAGACGGAGCAGAGTGGTGGTAGAGGGGAACTGATTAGGTCTGGAATCCAAAAAGAAGCGTAGAGCTTTGAGACCTATTCAAAGATGTAAGGGATTCATTTGCAGAAATAGACAAGATCACTGCCTTATTTGCAGAATGAGAAATATTTCTTCATTAATTCATAGGATTATAGGATTTTTGCTATTATGTATGTTGGCTCTGGCTCCTTGTCTGAGGACACAGTTTCAATTTATAGACAAATACAACTGTAATTACTTAAATGAACTATCATGAATAGTTGTTTAATAAGTGTTTAAGATTTAAGGAATTACTTTTGTATATTTATTCCTCAGTAATCTTAAAAATGTAGAATGTTTTGAAATTTGGGATGTACTTTAATCTTAAACTAGATATATGATACTGGAACACATTAAACAGGATATTCAATATTTCCACTTTGTTTTATAATGTGCAGTAATGCCATGAAAATCTATGTTTCTCATCAAATGTATTGCCAATCTGCTCATTCGTAAAAAAACGGTTATATGTCAAACATAGAACAGTATAGCACAGTATGAGCCCTTCAGCCCATGAGGTTGTGCCAACCAATATAAACTTACTCCACAATCAATCTAAATAATCTTCTCTCCTAAGTAGCCCATAACCCTCAATTTTTCTTTCATCCATGTGCCTATCCAAGAATCTTATAAATATCCTTGTTGTATTAGACTCTACTACCACCCTTGGGTATACTAGGCACCCATCACCCTCTGTGTAGAAAAACTACCTCTGACATTGCCTTTAAACTTTCCTCCAGTCTCCTCCAAAGGACGTCCTCTGATATTGGCCCTTGCCGCCCTGGAAAAAAGGTGCTGGATGTCCACTCTTAAGATTGCTATCCATAGTTGCATATTTTTGAATTACCTGGATTTTCATTGAGATGAAATACACTAACGTTAAGCTGTAAGTGTGGCTTAACTGAGGTTTTATATAGTGGCAACATTACCTCTTGTCCCCTGATTAATGAAGGCTAGAACACGATATGCCTTCTTATCTACCCTATCAACCTGAATGACAATTTTGATCGATTTGTACAATTAGACCCTAAGATTTCTCTGTTCCTCTACACTGCTAAGAATCCTTCCATTGACTTTGTAAACTGTCTTCAAATTAGATCTTCTGAAGTGTGATACTTCACATTTTGATAGATTGAACTCCACCTGCCATTTCTCCACTCAACTTGTAGATGATTCTATGCTAACTCTAACCGTAGCATTGAATGGAGGGGAAGAAGTCTTAATCACATTTAAGACAATAAGACCATAACACAGGAGCAGAATTAGGCCATCTGGCCCATCAAGACTGCTCCACCATTCAATCATGGCTGATTTTTTTTTCTCTCTTCCTCAACCCCAGTTCCCAGCTTCTCCCCGTAACCTTTGATGCCATGTCCAATCAAGAACCTATCAATCTCTGCCTTAAATACACCGAAAGACTTGACCTCCACAGCTGCATGTGGCAACAAATTCCACAAATTCACCAACCTTTGGCTAAAGAAATTTCTCCACATTTTTGTTTTGAAAGGGCACCCCTCTATTCTGAGGCTGTGCCCTCTTGTCCTAGACTCTCTCACCATGGGAAACATCCTTTCCACATCTACTCTGTCTAAGCCTTTCAACATTCGAAAGGTTTCAATGAGATCCCTCCTCATCCTTCTGAATTCCAGCGAGTACTGACCCAGAGCCATCAAATGTTCCTTGTATGATAACCCTTTCTTTCCTGGAATCATTCTTGTGAACCTCCTCTGGACCCTCTCCAATGCCAGTGCATCTCTTCTAAGATGCAGGGCCCAAAACTGTTCACAACACTCAAGGTGAGGTCTCACCAGTGCCTTACAAAGCCTTAGCATCACATCCTTGCACTCGTATTCTAGACTTCTTGAAATGAATGCTAACATGGCATTTGCCTTCCTCACCACTGACTCAGCCTGCAAGTTAACCTTAAGGGTATTCTACTACCAAGGTGTATGACCATGCATTTTCCAACATTGTGTTTCATTTGCCACTTTCTTGCCCATTCTCCTAATCTGTCCAAGTCCTTCTGCATCCTACCTGTTTCCTCAGCACTACCTGCCCCTCCACCAATCTTCGTATCATTTGCAAACTTAGCAACAAATCCATCTATTCCATTATCTAAATCATTTATATACAGCATAAAAAGAAGTGGTCCCAACACCAACCCCTGTGGAGCACCACCAGTCGCTGGCAGCCAACCAGAGAAGGATCCTTTTATTCCCACTTGCTGCCTCCTACCAATCAGCCATAATCTAACCATGTTAATATCTTTCCTCAAATACCAAGGGCTCTTAACTTGACAAGCAGCCTCACGTGTGGCACCTTGTCAAAGGACTTCTGAAAGTCCAGATATACAACATCCACTACATGCCCTTCATCTATCTTACTTGTAATCTCCTCAAAGAATTCCAGTAGGTTTGTCAGGCAGGAATTTCCCTGAAGGAAACCATGCTGACTTTGTACTATCTTGTCCTATATCACCAAGTACTCCATCACCTCATCCTTAACAATTGACTCTAACATCTTCCCAACCACTGAGGTCAGGCTAACTGGTCTATAATTTCCTTTCTGCTGCCTTCCTCTTTTCTAAAAGAGTGGAGTGACATTTGCAATTTTCCAGTCCTCTGGCATCATGCCAGAGTCCAATGATTTCTGAAAGGTCATTTCTAATGCCACCACAATCTTTCAGAACCCTGGGATGCAGTTCATCTGGTCCTGGTGACTTACGTACCTTTAGGTCTTTCAGTTTTTTGAGTACCTTCTCTTACCATAGAACTATACTATAGAACATTACAGCACAGAAACAGGCCTTTTGGCCCTTCTTGGCTGTGCCGAACTATTCTTCTGCCTAGTCCCACTGACCTGCACCTGGACCATATCCCTCCATACACTTCTCATCCATGTACCTGTCCAAGTTTTCCTTAAATGTTAAAAATGAGCCTGCATTTACCACTTCATCTGGCAGCTCATTCCACACTCCCACCTCTCTCTGTGTGAAGAAGCCCCCCCTAATGTTCCCTTTAAACTTTTCCCCCTTCACCCTTAGCCCATGACCTCTGGTTTTTTTCCCCCATAGCGTCAGTGGAAAAAGCCTGCCTACATTCACTCTAACTATACCCGTCATAATTTTATATACCTCTATCAAATCTCCCTTCATTCATCTATGCTCCAAGGAATAAAGTCCTAGCCTATTCAACCTTACTCTGTAACTCAGTTTGTCAAGTCCCGGCAACATCCTTGTAAACCTTCTCTGCACTCTTTCAACCTTGTTAATATCCTTTCTGTAATTTGGTGACCAAAACTGCAGACAATACTCTAAATTCAGCCCCACCAATGCCTTATACAACCTCATCATAACATTCTAATCCGTATACTCAATACTTTGATTTATAAAGACCAATGTACCAAAAGCTCTCTTTATGACCCTACCTACCTGTGCCACCACTTTTAGGGAATTTTGTATCTGTATTCCCAGATCCCTCTGTTCTACTGCATTCCTCAGTGCCCTACCATTTACCTTGTATGTTCTACCTTCGTTTGTCCTTCCAGAGTGCAATACCTCACACTTGTCTGTATTAAACTCCGTCTGCCATTTTTCAGTCCATTTTTCCAGCTGGTCCAAATCCCTCTACAAGCTTTGAAAACTTTCCTCATTGATCACTACACCTCCAATCTTTGTATCATCAGCAAATTTGCTGATCCAATTTACCACGTTATCATGTAATAATCACTGCACCCACTTCTCTTCCTTCACACACTACAACATCAGGCATATTGCTAGTGACTTCCACAGTGAAGACTGATGTAAAATACTCATTCAGTTCATCAGCCATCTCCTTGTCCCCAGTTATTAATTCTCTTGCCTCATTTTCTAAAGGTCCTATATCCACTCTCTTTTCTTTTTTTATTTTTAACATACTTGAAGAAACCTTTACTATCCACTTTGATATTATTTGCTAGCTTGCTTTCATATTTCATCTTTTCCCTTCTAATGATTGCTTAGTTGCTCTCTGTAGGTTTTTAAAAACTTCCCAATCCTCTATCTTCCCATTAATTTTTGCTTCGTTGTATGTTCTTCCTTTTGCTTTTACAATGGCTTTAACATGGTACCCATTCTCATTATGCCTTTTTGTTTCATAATCATCTGTATTGAAAGAGTGATTATCAAAGCACAATTATTTCATGTTTGTTGATTAGAAAATGAACACATTTATTTTATTATTTATGTTTGTATTTACAATTACATCACGAACAGGGTCTTCCGGCCCAATGAACCACACCACCCAGCTGCTCACCTATTTAACCCTCGCCTAATCACAGGACAACTTACAATAACCAATTTACCTACTAACTAGTATGTCTTTGGAATATGGGAGGAAACCCACACAGTCACAGGAAGGAACATACAAATTCCTAAGAGATGACATTGGAACCGAACTGCCAAATCCGATGCTCCGAGTTGTAATAACATCACACTAACCACTACAATACTGTGGCAGCCATTGTTTGGCAGTGGGTTAGAATTCTGACTCTTTTGCTATGATTGTTGCTGTTTATGATGTAGGCTCTGGATTATATTCCTAAAAAGACTATTGATGAGGTGATTTCTATTTTATGAAGTCTGCATGATGTGTTTTAGCAATACCAACTCTCCAAATGTAACACATTTGAATAAAAATCCAGGTAGTTAAAAAATATGCAACTATGGGTAGCAATCCTATTTAAATAGAGGAACATGACTTCAATTTGTTAACACATTTGTTGTTAGCTTCTAAATGTAAGCCTAATGTCTGAGCTTGTGAAGTTATATATTCTGCACTTGAGTTTTTCAGACTCACGAATATTTGAATTTGGTTCAGTATGGAGATTCGGGTGAGATACTTGGCAAGTCTGAATTATGCTTGTGGCCATCAAACTTTACAACTCCTCCCTTGGAGGGTCAGACACCCTGAGCCAATAGGCTGGTCCTGGACTTATTTCCTGGCATAATTTACATATTATTATTTTTTTTTATGGTTTCATATTGCTATTTTTATACTCTATTCTTGGTTGGTGCAACTGTAATGAAACCCGATTTCCCTAGGGATCAATAAAGTATACCTATGACTATGACTATTATTAATATTGTTTACCATGTTACTGGAAGATTATAGATTGGTTTGTCAAGGCTTTTCAGGATAAAGTAGAGACGTGTAAAGGATAGCAATTTGACACATTCTGAAATTTCTATTTCTTTAAAATATACGGTCATTAGCTGTACTAAAATAGCATGAATTCATGAACTATCTTTAGGTTATGAACGTTTCTCTGTTATTGTTCGTATACATTTAGGCTTGGAAGTCTCTTAAACATTGATGGAAAGGAAATAAATAATGTTTCACTCTTCAAAATATATGGAGGCATTTTTGATTTATGGAAGTGCTATGAAAGATATTGTAGGAATGGCGGCAAAAATCGACATGAGTGGAGTTATTTCTAATGTACACTTCTATATATGTATATGTGTGTGTGTGTGTGTATGTGTGTGTGAATACTGCCTATTGGAGTCCATACAATATCCATGATTTCAATAGTGAAGCATCTGGACAGCATTGTGTGTTACATTCCATATTGCATTGACAATTGATTTATGCGATGTTCTAGAAAAGAGTTGCATTATGTATAATATAATTGCATTGCTTGTCATCTGTTGGCCATTTACTTTCAATACCTTTGCTATGTATAGCTTTCTCACATTCATTTCTCATTTAAAAATATACATGAGAACAGCATTGAAGGTGACCAATTTAAATAAGACTCTAAGACCACAGATACAGGAGCAGAATTAGACCATGTGGCGCATTTTATCATATTGACCCACTTCTCTCTCAGACCCAGTCTCCTGCCTTCTCACAATATCCCTTCCTGCCTAAATACCAACTTCTGCCTTAAATATACCCAATGACTTGTCCTCCACAGCCAACTGTGGCAATGAATCCCACAGATTCACCACTCTCTGGCTAAAGGAGTTCCTTCCAATCTCTGTTCTAAATGGACGTCCTTCTATTCTGAAGCTGTATCCCCTGTTCTTAGACTCTCCCACAATAGGAAACATCCTCCACAAATACACTTCATCAACACCTTTCAACATTCAATAGTTTCAATGAGCTCACCCCTCATTCTTCAGAATTCCAGTAAGTACAGCCCCAGAGCCATCAAACGCTGCTCATATGATAAGCTTTTCAATCCCAGAATCATTTCATGAACCTCTTTTGAACCCTCCCTGGTGTCAGCAAATCCTTTCTAAAACAAGGGCCCAAACTGCTCACAATATTCCAAGTGAGGCCCCATCAGTGCCTTATAAAGCCTTGCACTCATATTGTAGTCCTCTCGAAATGAATGCTAACATCGCATTTGCCTTCCTGACTACTGACTCAACCTGCAAATTAACCTTTAGGGAACCCTGCACGAGGACTCCCAAGTCCCCTTGCACCTAAGATTTTAAAATTTTCTCTCCATTTCAAAACTATAACACAGACAATATAATGCAGATTTATATGACAGGGTTTAGGTGGTTCCACAATATTTAGCATTTTTGCTGTGAATCTCATTTTCATAATAATAGGAAAATGTAATTCATAGCAAAAATGCCTACTATTTCTGAGTGTATTATATATATAAATTTCTTTGCTATTTTTAAACACTTAAATTGAAAGCAGCCCTGGGCTTAAAAATCGAGAAGATTTTAAATATTTGTCCATTCATAAACTTTAAAATTCATGCCAATACCCCAGTTTAATTATTTGCCTTAAATTATTTTGAAGCGTGTAAAGTGTCATATTAATAAAGAATATAAAAGTTTTTTGAACTATAGGTTAGCTTTATCACCATGGTTATGAATAAACTTCACATCTTTCAACCCCTGTTGCATTATTGTTTTATCTTTAACATGACCATTTTCATATCTCTGAAATTGATTCATGTATAAATTTAATAACATTCTTAAGAGGAATGAATGTTCTTGGGTTTAGTTCTTCTTTTCAACACTCACATGCAAGCAGTGTTATCTTTGCACCCTGTCATTTTGTGTATACATTTTTGGATTAGCATATAATATATTAAAACTCTGAGAATGATGTCTCTATCCAAAAGGAAGAGTACTTTTGTTCAAAGTCGTAAATGGATATTTTTAATAGAGCTCATTCACATTGTCTTTAGAAAATACACCCAGGAACCATTTCAGAAGTTATTTATAGAACTGAAAAAATTCTAAGCAAAAATACACTGTTCGTAATGTAATATTTTGCTGATTTCAAAACAATAGCTTTCAATTAATTCTGCACCTCAGCTAATTATGATCATCTATCCCACTTTCAATATAATTATATGTATCTTTCCATTATCATATCAGTTTGTTCATTTATTTCAGAATATATTTTCCCAAGATTATCTCTTCCTTTTTAAATAACGCACATGCACTATATTTTCCGAATTCTACAAAAAGATCACTTGGGAATGTTGAGTGCAGCAATTCGACATAAAAAGGTGAAAAGGCAGGACAATGATGCTGACTTTACTGTTCCCAGCTTGGAAAATGCCTGAGCTACACTGGGGTATGGCTGTAATCTAGAATTGTTTTCAAACTTGCAAATTATTTACTGAACATTTATGAGGGAAGCTCTCCACTCAATTTATATTGAACCCCAGGTATTTACCTCAGATTATGAGAGAGAACAAACATGTTTATACTGGAACAGAACAGATTAGATAGTTATTTCAAACATTCAAAACTTGAGTTGCATAGAAATTCAAACCATTCAGCAGCAATATCCACTACAGCTCATCAACATGTTCTACTTACCTCTGAAATATTTTTTTCTACTTGATGGGATGGCATGCTTATCAATCATTGATGGGTTGCCATACATTTAATTTAAGTTAATCTAGAGTTACAGCAGAGTAACAGACCCTTCCTGCCTAACGAGCCGGAACTGCCCAATTAACCTACTAACCCTTAAATCTCTGGAATGTGGGAGAAACCAGAACACCCAGAGGAAACCCACATGGTTGCAAGAAGAATAGGCAACCTCCTTTCAGACAACAGCAGGAACTGAACCTGGTCGCTAGTAATGTAATACCATTACACTAACCACAAAGCTATTCTGCTGCCTATACTATATTACCGTGCACATGTTGGAGATTGTGTATGAAAAGCAAACCAGGATAATTTAATAAATTGATGGAAGGAGAAAGTTTTTTAAATGGTGATGATAATCAGCTTAAATTTGATATTAAGTCTGAGTAGGAGGAGGGAGAATCAGAAACGATTACTATAGATTTCAGGAAGACAAATTATTGAATGGATAAGAAATTAATCAACAAATCCAAATAAAGATGCAGTAGTGATCCAACGAATGCATTTCCACATCAGGCAAAGTGATTTGCATCACTTAATGAGGGTAAAAGGTAACTCTCTGAGACAAAATGGGTAAAGAACAGAAGTCCTTTATGAAGATGATGATGAGACAACAGTGAGAGATAATGGGATAGATCACTGGCTGCCAGTACTTTGGAAGGATTCCTTGCATCTCTTTGCAGAAGTTCAGGTAAGTGTCCATCTCATGTAGAGATTAACTGTACAGTGGCACCTCCACAGTTTCCCCTTCCAGGCTACCCAGGGCTCTAGTTGGACATCCTGAGGATAAATTAAAGCAAAGTATCTCCTTGACTAATTTAGGTTAATTGTACTTAACTGTTTCTAAATTGATTTTAATAAGATTCGTAACTAGAATGATATTTTATTTTTTGATCTATTATTTTTAGTTTAAAGTGATTGCCAGATATTTTCAAATTGGTATTAGCAATGGTTTTTATTATCATCTTAAGACAATAAGACCATAAGATGTAGGAGCAGAATTAGGCCATTTGGCCCATTGAGTCTCCGCTATTTCATCATGGCTGATCCAATTTTCCTCTCAGTCCCAGTCTCCTGCTTTCTCCCCATATCCCTTCATACCCTGTTCAATCAAGGATCTATTAACCTCTGCCTTAAATATACACACAGACTTGGCCTCCACAGCTAATGAAATTCCTCCTCATCTCCATTCTAAAAGGACGCCCCTCTATTTTGAGGTTGTGTCTCTAGTCTGGACTATCCCACCATAGGAGACATCCTCTGCACATCCATGCTATTAAGGCCTTTCATCATTCAATAGCTTTCAAATATGTCACCCATCATTCTTCTGAATTCCAGTGAATACAGGCTCAGGGCCATCAAACACTCTTCATATGACAATCCATTCAATTCTGGAATCATTTTCATGAACTTCCTTTGAACCATCTCCAGTTTCAGCACATCCTTTCGAAGATTAGGGGCACAAAACTTCTCATAATACTACGAATATCATCACCAGTGATTTATAAAGTCTCACATTACATCCTTCCTTTTATATTCTAGTCCTCTTGAAATGAATGCTAACATTCCTCAACACAAACTCAACCTGCAAATTAACCTTCAGGGATTCCTGCACAAGGACCCCCAAGTCCTTTTGCACCTCAGCGTTTTGGATTTTCTCTCCATTTAGAAAATTTTCAACCATTTCATTCCTTCTTCGAAAGTGCATAGCCATATACTTCCTGACACTGTATTCTATCTGCCTTTTCTTTGTCCATTCTCGTAATCTGTCTAAGTCCTTCTGTAACCTCTCTACTTCCTCAAAACTATCTGCCCCTCCACATATCTTCATATTGTCTGCAAATTTTACAACAAAGCCGTCAATTCCATCATCCAAATCATTGACATAGAACATAAAAAGAACCTGTCCCAACACAGACCCCTGTGGAACACCATTAGTCACTGGCAGCCAACCAGAAAAGACTCCCTTTATTCCCACTTTTCGTCTCCTGTTAATCAGCCACTGCTTTATCCATGCTAGAATCTTTCCTGTAATGGGCTTGTAGCTTGTTAAGCAGCCTTATGCGTGGCACCTTGTCAGAGGCCTCCTAAATATCTATGTACACATCAACCGATTCTCCTTTGTCTATCCTGCTTGTTATTTCTTCAAAGAATTCCAACAGATTTGTCAGGCAAGATTTTCTCTTGATGAAACCATGCTGAGTATGGCCTACAGTACTAATCATGTGTCTCCAAGTACCTGGAGAACTCATCCTTAGTAATTGACTCCAACATCTTCCCAACTACTGAGATTAGTTTTCCTTCTGCCTCTCTTCTTTGAACAGTGGAGTGACATTTGCAATTTTCCAGTCTTCTGGAACCATTCCAGAATGTAGTGATTCTAGGAAGATCATTACAACTGCCTCCACAATCTCTTCAGCCACTTCTTTCCCACTCTGGGGTGTACACCATCTGGTCCAGGTGACTTATCTACCTCCAGACCTTTCAGTTTCTCAACAACCTTCTTTCTAGTTATGGTAATTTCTCACACTTCTTGTTTCCTCACACATGGAAAATCCACCATACTGCTAGTGTCTTCCACAGTGAAGACTGATGCAAAATATTTATTTAGTTCGTCTGCCATTTCCTTGTCCCCTATTAATACATCTGCAGCATTGTTTTCCAGTGGCCTGATAGCCACTCCTGCCTATTTGAAGAAACTTTTGGTATCCTTTTTAATATCATTGGCTAACTTACTTCTGTATTCCATCTTTACCTTCTTATTGACTTTTTTGGTTGCCTTCTGTTGGTTTTTAAAAGCTTTCAAATTCTCTAGGTTCATACTACATACTTCATACTTCTATTACATGTCCTCTCTTTGGCTTTAATATTAGTTTTGACTTCTCTTGTTAGCCACAGTTGTGTTATTTGCCTTTAGAATACTTCTTCCTTTTTGGGATGCATATTTCCTGTGTCTTCTGAACTGGTTCCAGAAATTCCAACTATTGTTGCTTTGTCATCATCCCTTCCAGTGTTCTTTTCCAATCAATTAGGCCACTCTTCTCTCATGTTTTTGTAATTCCCTTTACTGCACTCTAATACTGATACACCTGACTTTAGCCTTTCCATTATAATTGTTACCACATGTAACAACATATAGTAAAAAGCCTGTCTTGCAAATTGTTAAAACAGCTCAAATAATAATAAGAATAACAGAATAAAGTCTTAGAGCTACTGAAAGAGGGCAGCACAGGTAAGTGATGAAGTGTACAATCACAATGAGTAGATAGGGAGGCCAAAAGTCCACCTTATCGTACAAGAGGTCTGTTCAAGTGTCTGATAACAGTGGGATAGAAGCTACCCGTGAGCCTCATGACACATTCTTCTGTTCAATGGGAGATGGGAGAAGAGAGAATGCTGGCTGCTTTACTGATGCAGCGAGGAGTATAGACAGAGTCCATAGACAGATAGAGTCCATATATTTTGTGATTGTTAAAGAATATCACAACATTCATTTTTAATTCCTGTGGCAGGCTATGGGCCTGTACAGTGACTTATTAGCTGTCAAAGCCATTCTGAAAGCAGCCAAGTCCTGTGTGTTGGGAAAGGCTGTTCTGCACCATGGCTAACCAATGATCTGAGGTGGTCTTCCAGCAGAAAACTGCACCTGGGATCACACAGTAAGAACATTGTTTGGCAAATTAGGAGGTATTACAAATATCTCTATCTCAGCTTAGGGGGAAGCAGTTGCATAGAACTTCATTGCCATAATCCCTTTTGCCTCCGTACCAATGCAATCTATGACCAACCCCTATGGTAGAGTTGTGCCCTTCGATGAGGTCTGACAGAATTTAATCCAGGGATAGTTATTGAAGTGCAGATGCCTTACACATGGTTTCTTCCCGAGATTTAGGTTGGAAAATTCTCCTGCTATCCTGGTGGATGAGTGCTCTTCCTCAGTTTCTCCTATATTTTTGTAGCATGCTGCAGTCAAAGTGAATTATCTACGTATGTAACCATGACTAGAGTCAACTGTCTTGCATTAGAAGCCTGAGAGACAAAAAAAAGTTCCATAGCACCTATCGCTTCATTTCTTGAGCCCTTAGAAACAGCCAAAGGAATCAATCAACAACAACTTTTCCAAATAATACCTTTGAGGGGAATTTCATGCTAATGAAAATGAGGTTATACCTCACACCTAGTCAAGGGATGGGTGTTAGCTGCACTATTGAGTGAAGCTTTACAACAAACACCATTGCATACTCAGTGACACCACTACCCACTCCACATCGTCTACAACCTCATGGGCACTCACTGTATATATCCTTATAAATGCCCGCTCAGATTATACATGCCTTTTCTTGGAACTCTAAGAACTAGAAGTCTGCAAAATATTGGACAGTGCCAAGCCCAAATTGAAAGTTCAAAGTTCAAGGTAACCTTTATTATCATAATACATATATGTCATTGTATACAACCCTGAGATTCATTTTCTTATGGGAATACTCAACAAACCTATAGAAGAGTAACCATAATAGAATGAATGAATGACTGCCAACTAGGGTGTTCAACCAGAGTGCAGAGGACAACAAACTCTGCAAGTGGAAAAGGAAGAAACAATAATATAAATAAATAAATAAGAAATATTTAGAATATAAGATGAAGAGTCCTTGAAAGAGAATTCATTGGTTGTGGGAACATTTCAATAATGGGGCAAGTGAAGTCGAGTGAAGTTACCCCTTTGTTCAGGAGCTGGATGGTTGAGGGGTAGTAGCTGTATCTAAACCTGGACCTAAGGGTCTTGTACCTTCTGCCTGATGGCAGCAGTGAGAAGAGACAATGTCCTGGGTGGTGGTGGTCCCTGATGATGGATGCTGCTCTCCTGTGACATGGATGCTTCATGTAGATGTGCTCAATGGTGGGAAGACTTTACCTGTGATGGCCTGAGCTGTTTCCATTAATTTTTGTAAAATTTTCTGTTCAAGGGCATTGGTATTTCCATACCAGATGTGATGCAGCCTGTTAATATACTCTCCACTACATACCTATAGAAGTTTGATAAAGTTTTAGATGTCATGACAAATCTCTGCAAACTCCTAAGGAAGTAGAGCCACTGCTGTGTCTTCTTCATAATTGCACTTATGTGCTGGGTCCAGGGCATGTCCACTTCTGATCCTCCATGATGACTAGCTCATAGACTTCTGGTTTCCTTCTCCTGAAGTCCATAATCAGTTCCTTAGTCTTGCTCACATTCATGAGAAGGAAACTAGAAATCCATGAGCCAGTCCTCATGACAGCTCTCAGCCAGATTTTCAATCTCCCCGCTAGACACTGATTCATCACCACCTTTAATTCAGCCTGCAACAAGGTGTGATCAGCAAACTTGAATATGGCATTGGAGCTATGCTTTGCCACTCAGTCATAAGTGCAAAGTGAGTAGGGAGGGGGCTAAGCACACATCCTTGTGGTACAACCCTGAAAATGGATATCGTGGAGGAGTTGTTGTTGCCAATCTGAACTGACAGGGTTCCGTAAGTGAGGAAATCCAGGATCCAATTGCACAAGGAGCTATTGAGGCCAAGGTCTTGGAGCTTATTGATTAGGTTTGAAGAGTTGATGGTATTGAATGCTGAGCTGTAATCAATAAAGAGCATACTGATGTATGCACCTTTGCTGTCCAGGTGTTCCAGGGATGAGTGAAGAGTCAATGAGATGGCGTCTGGTGTGGACGTGTTGCTCTGGTAGGCAAATTGAAGTGGATCAAATTCGCTTCTCAGGCAGGAGCTGATATGATTCTTCACTAGCTTCTCAAAACACTTCATCATTGTTGACGTAAGTGCTACTAGGCAATAGTCATTGAGGCAGGGCACAAAGCTTGATACGTCCTTTGTGCTTGGACCAACAAGAGTGATCTGAATTTGAAAGAAGCACTGCATCAGCAGCGATATTTTGAAACATTAATACAGCTTGAACCAGATTTGGTTAAATTCTGGTTTTAAGTGTAATTATCGGCCTATGAAACTACTAGATTTCTGCAAAAACCCAGCAATATCCCACAGAGAAGGAAATTTTCTATTCTTATCACATCTGGCACCAATGAAGCTCCTGATTATAGCAATACAGTTGATTCCTAATGAAAGTGACCTAGTCACTCAGTCCATGTGGCTCTGAGGGGTGGACAATAATTGGCTGGTCTTGCCAATGTTACCTAGGCGCCGTGAACTAAATAGATTACAGATTATTAAAGATGAGCTTTATTTGACACACGTGCATTGAAACATCAAAATATACATTGAAAGATGTTGTTTTCCCAAAACCCAACAGAGTCTGAGGATGTATTGGGGGCAAGTGTCAACCCAGAGCCAACAACGCAAGCCTACAACATACTAACCCTTATTAACTCAGACAGCTCTAGAATGTGGGAGGACACGGGAAGAACCCATTCTGTCCCTGGGAGAACATACAAATTCCTTACATATAACGGTGGGAATTGAAGACTGATCCCTGAAGCTATAAAGCGTTACGCTAGCCATTCTGTTGCCATGCTTTTTTTTTGAACTTTGAAAAAAAAATGTCAAACTGTTAAATAAACATCCTAAAGATCAGCAGGAAAGAAAGCACATTTGTATATTGGACTAATACCGTAGAAAGTAATTAATATTCACTTGCATTCAGGCACTAAGCTTTTCTTTTTACCCAATATGGATAGCTAGTCAGGCAGCATCTATGGAAATGAATAAATTGTCAACATTTTGGGCCGAGACCCTTCACCAGCCCTGATGAAAGGTCTCTGTCCAAAACACTGATTTTTTATTAATTGTCTTAGATGCTGACTGACCTGCTGAGTTCCTCCAGCATTTTGTGTGTGTTCTCTGGATTTCCCACATCTGCAGAATCTCTTCAGTTTATGGAACATTCATAGTTTGTTTGAAATGATATTATCACAATGCTTCACACATAAATTATAAAAGACAAAACCACAGTAGTTTTAACTGTTAACATCAAGAAAAATGTACATGATGACAATTAAAAATTAAACCATACCTTTTTACTCAATATTTTTCAAACTTTACTGAATCTGTTTGGGTGGTATTGTTTTCTGCTCTTTGCAATTTACTTGCAAATTTTTGCTATATAAAGGCCAAGCATTCATAGGACACACCACAATCAACAGCACACTGATGATATCTCCTTGCATAGTCAGAATCAAAATCAGGTTTAATATAATTGGAATACGTCATGAAATTTGTTAACTTTGCGGCAGCAGTACAATGAAATACATAACAATTGAGATAAAAACTGAATTACAGTATGTATATGGTATATGTACCGTATATTAAATAGTTAAATTAAGTAGTGCAAAAACATAGATTTAAAAAAGTAGTGAGGTAGTGTTCATGGATTCAATGTCCATTTAGGAATCAGATGGCAGAGGTGACAAACGTTTGCAAGTAAATTACCAAAATCAGAGAACAACTCAGCCCAACTAACAACCACCCAATCTACACATCTTCTAAGTCTTTTCAGAGGAGCTTAGTTAAGACCTTCATTTTTATAATATGAGTCACAAACAATGTGTTTTTCTTTTATGTGTGAAAAAACAATAGACTTGTTAGTTGCAAAAGAGAATACATTAATTTGCTGCAGTGACAATATAAATGTGCACCATATCCATATGATAACTTAGAAAAAAATCAGGTTTTCCTGTCACTGTTGTGATAAGGATAGTGGTGTTTGTTTAACACTGCCCTCCTACACACAGGGTCAAATTGTTGAAAGCTCTACATCGTGAAAAGTGACAGTAATTATAATCTATTAACTTCTCTCCTGTTGATCTGCTTAGTGCATGAACAGATAAGTCTAGTATGGCATTGAGCCATATAAGTGTGTGTCCAAAATATATTTTTACCTCCTCTTTCTCACAAATGTTATGTCATGCTGTCCCATATTTTCTTGTGTAGAAAAACTTGGAAAAGTATAAAACAAGCATGCTGAAACAATTGTAATAGGACTTGTGCTCCCAGCCCACAATTCAAGCTGCACTGTGGATTTCTGATGTGGCCTTTGTTTGCACCTTCTCTGCAAGGAAGCAAAACTCTTGTGCTGTGAATGTTTAAATAATGATTTTCAGTTCCTTGGGGCATGCTGAAGTCATTGAACTTATTAGCAGGGCTTCACAGGCAAGAAATTATGTTCCCGTGTGATTTATTCTTTGTGAAGTTGCAGTCAGTAATTTTGTGCTTGTTTTTAAAGATGTTCCAAGAATGCTAACTATCCTGTTTCTACACAGTGCTGCATGGTTTATAAGTACAGTCAGATCCTTTGCAGCAGGTTGGAGCTTTCCTTCCACTTATGGTACAAACAGAAACTATTAACTTTAGAGTAAGAAGAAGTTTCCATTATGTGAACTATTCCCCAATAAGGAATTTAAAGCAAAATTGTTTTTAAAGGTAGTTGTCCCTAAGCAGCTCGCCATTAAGCAAAGCAACCTTTATCACGAACTTTAAATTGAATCCTCTCTTTGAAAGGTGCACGTCTGTCCGCAGACATCTGTGCCTTTGGGTTTACAATTTGATTTATTCATTCCAGGGGTCATCCAGTTAGATGTGTGGATCCTGTTGTAAAATGATGCCTGTCAATTGTTCTGTCTAGAAATGTTTACGTGGACAATGATTAACACCTCACAGGTGCTAACACAGAAACAAAATACATTTTAGTAGATTTCTATTTTCAGCGATATTTAATTCGATATATTTTTGGAATTTACACTTATAATCTGTGCAACTCATTACACTTTTTTGTAAAATAAATTAAATTGTTTGTTTCATTTCTCTTCTCATTTCTCTTCTTTCTCTGTGTCCTCAAACAGAATAGAAGTAAGTGTCATTTGATTATATACAAGATTAACTCTCCTCTCCTGCTGTCATCCCACTCTCTGGGAATTATCATTGTTTAATCTATTTTAACAGCTGTAAAAGGTCTTTGCTAGCTGTAAATGCCAAAGAGCACAAATAGTAAGGAAATCCTTAATGAACTTTGTCCATCTGGGTAACTGCTATATTTAAATATTCAAATGAATGTATTCAATCAGCCATTCAGGATTACATGTCTTTGCTAATTACTTGCTTTGCTTCCGTACTATCCAAGGCATCTTCAAGGAGTAATGCCTCAAAAAGGTGGCATCTATCATTAAGGACCCCAATCATGTAGGTCATGCCCTCTTCTCATTGCTACCATCAGGAAGGAGGTACAGAAACCTAAGGGCACACACTCAACGATTCAGTAACAGGTTCTTCCCCTCTGCCATCTGCTTTCTGAACCCATGAACACTACCTCAACTAATTTTTATTTCCATTTTTGCCCTACTTATTTAATGTAATTATTTTATATATGTATTTACTCTATTATTATGTATTGCATTGTACTGCTGCTGCAAAATCATCAAATTTCATGATATATGCTGGCAATAGTAAACCTGATTCTGATTTCAAAAGCTGTCATAATATGTGTGCAGGTGTGGACCTGCGTAGAAACACGTTGATTCTAGAGGAGCCTGGGTGCTGTGGGTCTGCCACCTATGATCTCATCCAGGACCTAAGCAATGTAAATTGCTGAATGATTGAAGAATGTAATTCAAAAGCGTATGGAATTCAGTGTAAGTATTCTCTAGAAAGACTACCTGACTGGATAAGGAGCAGCTGGATAGTGATCAGGGAAATTTCTTTATTGTACCCACCCTGCCATCGATTCAAATGCCTTTTACAATAATGGCGAGTTGTTTCTCCCACTGCGCTGCAACCATCCCCAAGAGAAATGAAAAATAATTCAAGAAAATAGTCATGTAACAGAAGACAGCAATTTGTGGAACTATAAAAATGAAGACTAGATAATAATTGTGTCAGCCTATTTTATTCCCTCCCCCCTGTTCTTCTCCTTTGTGCCATTTATTTAATAGCAGTGGTAGTTACCTATAGTGATGGATGAAGGATGAGTACCTGAGTGAAATGGCAAAGGAGTTGCAGGGTTGAACAACCAGTTTAATAGTTATTCTTTAATCACATTTGTAGCAAGACCACAAAAACCTTAAGATATAGGAACAGAGTTAGGCCACCTGGCCCATTGAGTTTTCTCTGCCACTTCATCATGTACCATTCCATAGTGCAGGGACTCCTACCAGAATGTGAGTTAAAGCATCTCCTTGGAGGTCTTTGCAAAAAGTCTAGTTTTTATCATCTTGAGTTGAGTTCTTGCAGCTTACTACTAGTGTCAGATTTTTTTAAAGGCACACTTATTAGTTTTGTATGTTAATATTTTACGTTGTTTTTTTTTTCTAAACTTGATTTCTTATAACAGCCACTGTAGGACAGATTGCTCAAAGTATTAAACACTATCAGTAACAAAATGAAACTATTTCCACAGATTACTATGCTGGTGAAGAATAATTTTATAATTTATCCTGATGGATTCTACGTAAAAATATGGCAAGCTAGTGGCCAGTGTTTCTTGTTTGTGATCTATTCTTTACCATAACAATTTCAGTATATTGCTAACTACGCCAGATGGAAAATAAGTCCTGAGCCAACAGACTGTTCCTGGACTTATTTTCCATCTGGCATAGTTTGCATTTTGTTGTTTGATTGTTTGTGGTTTTTGTATTGCTATATTTATGCTCTATTCTTGGTTGGTGCGGCTGTAACGAAACCCAATTTCCCGCGGGATCAATGAAGTATATCTATCTATCTAAAACAATCTGTTCCTCCAGCATTTTGTGCGTGTTGTTATACTATAACTTAATGGTAATTACTTCTAAAGATATATACAGTATGAAAAATGCTTAATTCTAAATTGATTCAACTAATTTTAACAATCCAGCACAAAATAGCAATGCCGTTAAATAACTTTAGAGAATTCCAATCTTCCATAGTGAAATAGTAACATGATACAAGTGATTAGAATGGAAAGAAGTTATTGCTCTCCTGTAGTAGTTAATATTGTGGGATATACAAGCATTCTTTTGCATCTTTCAACCTATAAATATTCATTGGCAGCTTTCCTTCACATAGCTTAATTGCATACAGTTAACAGAGACTAAGAACGTTACAATGATGTCTGTGAGGCTGTGTGAATGCCTTGATGCACTGCAGGCTCTGCATATACTGTCCATATACGAATATGTTTACCGAAATGGAAGGCCGGTTTCCATCAGTTAGGGCTGCCCAAAGTAGATCATTGTGACTTATTTGTTGAGCAGTTATTGGGTTCAAAGGAAATCAGATCCTTCTCGTATATAAGATTGCGAGACACATATCTCAAGCTGAAATTGTATTGAAGGTTCTAACCAACAACAAGCATGTGCAATATAACAAAATGTTAGCCTGCGTTAGCTGGACTCATATGCAGTAGTTATGAAGAGCATATTTAATCAATGGCTCGTCTTGGCTTTTGTGTCATCTTATTCATCTAAAGGTAAGAGCACTTAGTAGCTCCGATAAAACTCCAGAAAACTAGTGTGATTCCTAGGTATAATGGTACATACTCCAATACTACTACATTTATTTTTCTGACTATGTAATTAGTAATGTGTTTATTGTCAGTTATACTGAGATACAGTGAAAGGCTTTTGTTTGCATGCCAGTCAAGCAGGTTATATTTGAACTATTTATTTATTGCTTTATATTTTTTATTATAGTTTATAGTATTTTTAGGTTCCTTAAGGTTGTTATAACAAGGGGTGGTAGTGGAGAAAAGCTCCCACTCCCTATTAAGTGCTCCCAAAGGCAAGTGCCTCAAATAGTCTCTGACAACCACATGCAGTTCCTGGCCTTCAGGTGTGGCTTAGATACTAAGCCCGACAGAGTCATTTCTACTGAGAGGACAAGGGGCAAGGGGCAAAGGCAGGTTACTGGTGCCTTGGAACCAGTCGCTTCAGGCAGATAGGGCTGGTCAGCCGTGGTTGGCAACACTTCTAGAAGGAAAACTCTGATCTCAAACCTCCATGCCTTGCATCTATACCCACTCAAGGGGAAGGTTTTGGGAGTAAAGCCCAGGGAAAAATCCAAAGCTGGAGTCCCTAAGGCGATCCTACATTGAGTTCAATGCTGACTGGCAGCTCCTGTGACACTGTTGGTGTCGGTCCCTGCCATTCCTCCGGGTTGAGCAGATGCGTAGAGAGGGGGAGTCTGCTGCATTGGCAACAGCTTGCTCTCCATATCGTACTGCCCTGGCTTGCGTATCTGTACAGCTAGGATATCTGGCAACTCTGACCCATGGAGGCCTCAGACAGATGGTGTTTTTTCTACGTATTAAATTTTACCGCTGCCACAAAATCACACATTTCACGGCATGCGTCATATACCTGATTCTGATTTTGATTAATTCCATTCACAAGTTCAAGACAAGTCAGACAAATACTATACCATTGCAATTTCCCACCACAGATGCTGCCTGAACCATGGAATTCCTCCAGCTTTTTGTGGTGCTATAGATTCCAGCACCTACAGTCTATTGCGTGTCCAAGTACTGTACAATCCTGGGTGTAGCATCATAATGACAAGGTCACTGGACTAGTGTGCTCGGACCTGGCCTTCTGATCTTGAATTCAATTATTCCAACTGAACAAATTTTAATTCAAGTACTTAGATGACTCTGGAATACAAAACCTAGAATAGCCAACTATTAAAAACTGGATCATTGTGAAAACACGTTTGACCCACTTATGGGTTTCAGCAAATGACACTTACAGTCCTTAATTAGTTTGTTTTTTTATTTTAATTTTAGAGATACAACATGGTAACAGGCCCTTCTGGCCCAATGAGCCTGCACCATCCATTTACATCTTTGTGACCGATTATCCTGCTAAACCGTACGTCTTCGGAATGTGGGAGGAAACCAGAGCACCTGGAGCAAACCCACACATCCATGGGAAGAGCATACAAACTTTTTACAAACAGTGATGGGAATTGAACCCAGATCATTGGCGCTGTAGTAGCATTATGTTATTGTTCCACCTCAAAAGAGTCCCTTTTCTGTGACTCTTAATTGCTCTCTGCAATGGACGAGCGATAAAGGATAGAAATTGTTCACCTCTTTGATAATATCTAACTATTTCTCTGTCTCTATCTCTATATATATATTTATCTATCTATCTATCTAATGTCCAACTAGTGCTAATGTATAACTGCTGCAAAGAGGAATCTGCAGTGATGGCAAACAAATTGCCAAGAGTTCGAAGACATAATCACAGCTGTTTGATAGTCACCACATCAATGATGAAGTAAAAGTAAACTTAAAAGGCACTTATTACAGAACTGAAGTAATTTAAATATTTTAATGTCAATTGTAAAATATATGTAGATGTTAATTGTAAAATAGTTTCCACATTTTAGTTGATTATTGCTTGAAACACTATATAAAGTACTAATATGGCATTGGATTCTTAATTTAAGTATTATTATTTGCAATAATTTTAAAGGGACCTGCAACATTTACTGGCAGACCATCGGGTGAGTAAATGTGTTTAGAGGTTGAAGTTTCATCCAGGTGAAAGGAACATCTATAAAATGCTCATCTTTGTTCTTCAGATTGATAATAATTGACCTTCTCTGTGTGCAACAGATATAAATGTACTTTTAGACGTGAACATGCTGTCTTTACTGTTGATGTTCAGCTTGTAGTCCTATTAGACGGGAGATTCATGTGGTAGGGATATCAAAGAAAATGAGTGCTTAGGTTTAAGGTTAGGAGGGAATTTTGAAAGGGGTCTAAAGAATATTTCTTTTTAAATTTATGGATTGGTTAATATCGGGAATGCACTGCCAGAGGAAGTTGCAGAATCAGATTCAATTGCTTCATTTCAGAGGTATTTAGACAGATAATTACAAGGTATAGAAAGATTCAGCCCTCATGCAGGCAAATTAGCTTAGAGTAGATGGGAAAAAGACAGACAGCTACAAGAGTAATATCTGTGTGTATGACTTACTTAGGCAAATTCAGCTAGCTACTTCTGTCACATTGAAAACCTATTCTGGTAAGATTTTATAAATATTAGTGCACAGTCCAGCCTAATATATAAGCTATGGAGCTACTCATCATTGAATATAATTTTAATGAGGCAAACGTTGACTGGGGCACCTCAGCCTACTTTGGAACAATACTTTAGGTAATGATGCCTCAAAATCAAATAGCTAGCTCGAAGCAGTTCCCAAAACTCAAAGGAATCAAGCTAAGAAAGAATTGTGTAATATAGAACAGGATGGTATGTGTGTGAAATCAACCAGAGTGACTAAGCCATACCAAAAGTGGTTGTGGCTAAGACAATCAAGCTATGAGGTCACAACAAACCATACGGTAGACTGCAGGCAATATAAATGACCTATTTTGGAATCATTATACAAACGTTTGTACATGGAGTTAGCAGTATCAAGGATGCCTCCAAAATTGAGCCTTTCCAACCCATAGTACAAATAAATGTTGAAAATGTAAGAGGACAGTGTGTGATCAGCAAAACTTACAAAGGGCTCTGCCCATTCACAATGAATTCTAGACTTTGCTCATGATTTTCCAGACCACGAAGGATAAAACCTTCTAATGAATGGATCATTGCTTATGAAAGCAAAGTATCTGTTGATTGTCACTGGGCAGAACAAAATCATCTGATTTTAGTGCAAGTGAAGTATCAAACCATCATCTCTAACAAAGAAACAAAACCTTTGTGTTCAAGTGTAGAATAGTTTAAAGTTGATTTGCCACCAGAACTTGAAAAACTTCAAGAACCAGAAATCCAATTACCGGATCAAAACTTATCACTCATATTTATTGAATGTGTACATTGATATCTTGTTAGTATCCCTGTTGCTTTTATAATGGAAACAGGGAATGTATCTTTCAGCATAAATTGTTATTCTGTCAATATCAATATGCGTGATCATTTTACGATTCTATTCAACAGTAGAGTCTCAATAATTTAACAGTTTCGGGATATTTAGTCTATCAGCAAAAATCTGAACATTTCAATAGAAAGCATGCTATCTTGTAAATAAATCTCTATTTTTTTAACTACATATACTATACTGTGTCTTCATGTATTTGTAAATACATCACACAACATACAAAAAACAGGTTATATCCATTTTCACTACATCTTATTTAATTTCATGCATTTAGCAATGAAGCACTTTTTGTGTATAGATTCCATCTTGCAATAACGTGCAGAATCTTTGACTATGAATCTCTTAACTGCTTGATATCAATTGTATTTGAATTGTTTGCAAATGAAAGTATAATCCTTTTAATATGGTGTGGCTCATGAAATAGTTGAAATTGATTAACCAATGGTTGGATTTCTAATACACATGACCTTCAAAGAACATTTGTTAACCGTAAATTCCAAGATAATCATCATCTATGTATTGTAATTAAATGCAGCTGATGTGGCCAGTTACATTCCTCTCATTATAATTAATTCAAATGAATAGTTTAAACAGAAGGTCACTGAACTGAGTTAAAACTCAAATACAGTATGGATGGTGGACAAACATTACAAGAATATGTGGAAGTTTTAAAAAATGGTTCACCCTAATAGGTCAGCAGGAAAAGATCATGTTTGTATTGATAGAGTGCTTTGGAAAGAAAGAGAGAAAGACCAAGTGTCGGAGAAATCAATGGCTTTTCTTGTTCTTAATTAGTTAGTGAACTCTACTGGAAAATGAATTAAGGATAAGAGTATAACCATATAACCACATATGTATATATAATCAGTATGTCAGAAGTGTCCCTCCCCTGCAAATTAAGTAGTGATTGACACCTTTTCAGTTCACTCAAGATTACAAAACCACATAAAAGGCTGCACTACCCTAAAACATGATCTGAAATATCTTGAAGACTCCACAGAAATATTATTTTTAGTGTTAATGCACAGTTCTATTTTATCATAAGCTACAGCTCTTAGCTTTAAAACATTTTATTCCTCATAATGTCTATTCTGAAAACCTTGACTGACTGCTTCTATCACTCTTAGAGTCAATAATTTTTACAGCACAACTGAGCTGCATAAAGGAAGATTTCTTCCTGAATCCCTGAGTCTCTAACAAAATTTGTTTGAATCTTCTTCATTTAAAGGAGAAACAAAAATCTGGTTTCACCGATCAAAACCTGCATGGATGATTCTTGTCATTTTATGATTCGCCTCTATGATCTTCTTAACCTTCCTAAACCATGATGACCAGAAATCAATGTGACATCCTTCGGCACAAATAGCATTTTACACAGGTTCAACATAACTTCCCAGTTTTCATACTGTAAATATTCCTTCTTCTTGATACCTTTTAGTATACATCAATTGGCCTACATTGTCTTCCATTGTGCATAATTATTTACCCTATTGTTCTTGAAAATTAAAAGACAGAAGACCAAAAATTATCATATGAGTGAACACCAAAGCTGATTGACATAAAGCCAAGCAACATCATGCTGAAAAAATGTCTCAATAGCAGGAGAAAGGTCCTATTCATGATATTTTTGTGATGTTTTATAACTATATATTATTTCAAGCAAATTAGTAAAAATTTCTAATTAGGCAATATATTGAATATGTTCGCCATCAGCCTGCAAAACTATTTGGCCAAATTTCAAGCCAGCTGTGCATATATAGCAGATCTCTGAGGTAAAAACGGTTGCTGCAAACTTTTCAATGTGCCCTTCAAATGAAAAAAAGGAACAGCAAAGTATTCTTTGCATATTTTCTTTCATATTAAAGTACAAAAACAGACATGAAGTAATCACCTTAATATAGGTATTAAGTTCTTTGGCGTTGTGCAGTGGAAGATCATGGAAAAATAAAAACCATGCCCTTTCTAATCTCTCACTTTTCCCACTTCTCTCAATTAAGCAAGAAGCACACAGTTTATATGTTATTCTTTATATGTCACACAGACAGGTAGCTCATATTACATTTTGTTTGTGAAAACAGATGACACAATTCAAAAATTAAATGTTTGAGCGAATGGAACTAAAGAGCTACTATTAAATTTGACCTCCTATTGCTATTCATTTCAGCAGATGATTCTGAATCATACATTTGGTCCCAGAAGATCATCTGGAGGGTAGAATAGGAATACAGGAAAGAAAAGTGGCACATATTCTCAGTCCTTTTAGGGAAAAAAGTAGTAAACTTGGAATAACACTTACTAGAACCACAGGAGCTGTTACCATTGCTACTCATTGCTACTATCAGAGAGGAGGTACGGGAGCATGAAGACACACACTCAATGTTTCAGGAACAGCTTCTTCCTCTCTGCCATCTGATTTCTGAATGGACATTGAACCATGAAATTACCTCACTACTCTTTTACACTACTTATTTACTATTTTGTTTGCACACACACACTTATATATAGTTACTGTGATTCACTGTTTTATAATTATATATTGCAATGTACTGCTGCCATAAAAACAACAGATTTTGCAACATATGCTGGTGATATTATACCTGATTTTGATTCTGAGTTCATGTAATACAACGCGTAACTGGGTGATATTAGATTGCAGGCTTTATGACAAAGAAGGAAGAAAATTCAGCATTACTTAGGAGCTGAGGGGAAGGGGTGGAATTGAAGGGAGTCCAATTGCTGTCTCTTTCGTTAGATACCAGTTTGAGAGTAAAAAGGAACATCAGGGGCAGTTTCTTCACACAAAAGATGGTGCAAGTTTGGAATATGCTGCCAGAAATAGTGGAACAGACAGGCACACCAGCAATATTTAAAGGCCAACTAGATCAGTAGCATAACAGAGGTTTAGCAGGCTATGGCCAAGCAGATAGGACTAGCTCACTGGGCAATCAGCATGGATGAGTTGGGCCAAAGGACCTGTTTCCATGCTGTATGAGTGTGACTCTTTAATTCATAACAATCAGTAATTGTTAAATGTAAATAACTAAATATATAAACACAGATTCACTTTTAGTTATTTTGTGAAGTGCGGACTAGTAAGATGTCTAATTCAAGGCAAGTTTGAACTGTTTGCCTGTATTCTCTAACATTACCACAGGATACGTGGTGATGAGAGCAAGCTGTTTCAATTTGAAAATTATTTTTTCAGCTGTAGAGCATCTTAATGATCTATGGTAATTTTGCAGCCTTTTATCCTGCAGTTTCGACCCTTAATCACCATTTGTGACTCATGCAGCCATGTAAACAAAAGCATCACTAGTTTTAATATTCTATAAGGTCTTGGTAAGACGCTGCGGTTGCGTGCATTAAGTAAGAGCTGATTTGGTGTTTCGGAATGAATCAATCTGCGGAAGCATTTGGTCCGACAATGCAAAGAGGGGATCAAGGCACATAATTTGTTCACATTCATTAGATGTGTTCAGAGATGTTAGAAGTATAAAGATGGAAAACCTGCACTGTGTTTGGAGATGATTTTGTTACCTGAGATATGCAGTAGTCAAAGTATATTTTAAATAAAAGAAAGGAGAGAATAAAACGATAGGACATTTACCTTCAAGTGCCTGTGTTGTGCTTTGAAACAAACGTGCTTGCATCCATAACATAAACATTAAGATAACTTCCCAATCTCTACCTTGTTTCTCAAATGATCAACAGTAACAATTTGGGCAACATTTTGCAAATTTCTATCAGCAGCTTGCCGAAGTTAGCATGTTCACATCATTGAGTGAAAGCTTCTGCCTCTATAAGCAATCGAATGAAGGATCCCACCCACCCACCCTGCTCATGGACTGTTTGCCCCATTCCCATCAGGGAGGCGGCTACATAACACCCGCAACAAGACTGCCAGACTCAAAAACAGTTATTTCCCCCAAGCAGGAAGGCTCATCGACATCTTCACCCACTAACCCACCTCTCCACACCACCATTACCACTACTTTATCATTTCCTGTCATTCACCTAACATACAGACACTCCTGTGACTTGCATCACTTTATGGACATCCAATCAATCTATTATATAAGCTATCTTATGCATTTATATTTATTGTGTTCTTTATCCTCTTGTGTTTTTTGTGTGTTGCTTCAGATCCAGGGTATTTCATTCTCCTTTACAAATATGTACTGAAAATGACATTAAACAATCTTGAATTGAAATCTCATGACAGGGGTCCGCACAATAACAGCCTGTATTTAAATGGTGGCTTTAGCACAAAAAGAAGACGTCTCAAAGTAAGTGGACACAGGACCGAAAAAAGGGAGGAAGGTCAAAAGAGTTGTGCTTAATGGGAGTGTTTTTGAGGATTTCTAAATCTGGAAGCAAAGGAGCTGGGCAAAAATAGTTGAAAACTGTCAGAACAAGATTACCAATGTAGGGATTTAATTTATCATAGAGCACCAAAAGCAATAATTATTTCTCCTTCGATAAGATTAGCTATAAATAATGTTAGTTTTAATTGGCTTTATCAGCCATGTCCCGGTGCCAATGGGCTTTGAATCACAATTCATTTTCAACTTCATGCGCTATAGTGTTTGATCTGCAGTGACAGGAACACCAGTAATAGAGATTAGTAATGCAGGGGAATCATTGTGATAACTTTGCTTACATTTGTCTTACATAAAAAAAATCTGAACCAAAGCATTTTTAACCATTTTTAACTAATTGTTTATATAAGAAATAATGATTGAATAAAATTTTAGTTATTTTTAATAGAGCAGCAAGAATATAATTATTAATTAAAACTGGCTATGGGTATATTGAAAACTCAATTCTTTACTTCATTTTTATTTTTATTCCCCCTATCAACTTTCTTTTGATCAACTGGAAAAACTGGACTGATCTGTCTGGCTAAAACTGTATGTTCCCCCTTTTCCTTATTTGTATATTGACTTCTTTTAACACTATCACTCGCATAGGCATAGCACTCTGTATGCAGTGACACCAGGTTTTCACTTTGTATTTCATTCTTCCAGTCTAATTCAAAAGTTCTCTAACATCCTGTGAAGCAGAAGAGACAGAATTTTTTTCTTTGAATGATCAAACACCATTTTATTATTGGAGACACAAGAGACTGAAGACACTGAAATCTGGAGAACATACAAGATGCTGAATAAACAATGGGTCGAGCAGCATCTATGGAGGGAAGTGGACAGTTGTTGTTTTGGGTCAAGATGCTTCATCTGCACTGAAGAAGTAATAGCCATTTATAATAGCGATTAATAACTATTAATAATATTCCCTCGTGAAAATTACTACCCCTGCCTCTAAACACATGCCAGTATTTACTGTACATGATCATAATAAATGGCGGTGCAGGCTCAAAGGGCCGAATGGCCTACTCCTGCACCTATTTTCTATGTTTCTATGTTTCTATATGTCTTTGTTCATTTTATTCTATCCATACTTTAAACTCTAACTTTATTTTTTATATATTTATTTCCAATTGTTGAATTTTTTGTTGCATATCACACCAACACACCGCAGAAAATTTCAATACATGCAAATGTAGACGATGAATAAAGTTGATGCTTGGCTAATCCCATGCTTTGCTCCACTGTATGCTACAGCTTAAGCTAGCAATGAGCCTCATTCTTCATATTCTAGCAAGAAGCAAGTGGCTCTGCTCTTGCACTGGCTACAACATTGTTTGCCTCGTCCAGTATGGCAAAATTGCTAGTAGTCCAATATAGCCTTTGCATCAGTCTACCCATGTAAAATTCTACCTAGCCAAAGAGACACAATTCATATTCAGTACTGTTCCTCTATTGCTCTAATTGACATTGGCCTGTACTGTGTATCTTAGGACCCAGGAATCTATCATGAATTTTATCCATGTCTCTCAATGCCTGCACAAATTTAATTGGTAATTTTCTCCCTCAACAACATACTATACCACAAGTCTTTTCTTAATCCATCTCAAGCCTCAAGCAGTATCCTTCTCCTTCATCTCTGCTAACCGTGGGGGAATTTGACCCTTACCTTTGGAATTCAGTTCCTAATCCGTGGAGCTTTTTAAAAAATTTTGCCTGCCTCCATTGGTACACTTTTTCACAATGTTCCAATTTCACCATGCTTTTGGGTGGCTCTCCCAATTTTAACATTTTCTCAGGTGTTGGTGTTCAGGATTTCGAAAGCTATCAATACAGCAGAGAAAGAAATCACAGAAAATAGAAGTATTTTATTTAATAGTGAAGAATCTGGAAACAATAATACAAGCTTAAAATCATACTGTGTTTGTTCAGATTGTACTTACAAGTTACTTCTTCATATAAGTGGTTATAAGCGTATGGGCCCTTAGCACAAAATAAAACAGCAGGGGTGTAGATCTACAAATAAATGTTATTCATTAGTGGATCTATTGTTATTTTTCTAACTAAGGACATAAAATAATATGGATCTAAGGGAAATGAGTGGAGCAGAAATGGTTCTATTGTGATCTCACAGTGCCCAACCTCAAAGGCAGAATGACCACCCTGTTCCTACGTTTTCATTCCTAATGCTACTATTGTTCTTCAAGGTGAGCTGAGAGGCCTTTCACTAGCACTCCAATCATACTAGACCACACATGATCTGGAACTCAGCACATGAATAAATGAAAATACACATATGTAGCGTGTTTTAAGATATCTTTAAAGATTACCTTTCTTTGTCACATGTATGTCAAAAACAATGAAATAATTTTTAGATTATTTTTCAGCAAATCCAGTATTTGTTGCTCATCCCTAATTACCATTGAGAAGGTGGTGGGAAGATGATTTCTTGAACTACTGTAGTCCTTCTGATGAAAGTACTCCCACTATATTGTTATAAGGTAGTGGGTTCCAGGATTTAGCACTTAGTATGAAATGGATTTGGGGTTTCCATTACTTACTGTCCATTATGCTGCAGGTGTTTCGGGCAGTCATGAATGAAGGTCTTCCATCTCTGTATAGAAGGATCTTCATTGCTGTTTCTATAACAATTATTCTTTGACTAGTCGGGGTTGTTAGCCATGAGCTGAACCTTTGAACCTGGAGAACCGGTGGACCTCTCTTAGTCTGGCATCTACCCTTTGACCTTTTTAGCACAGGTGACCCTACTAAGAGCCAAAGCACAAGGCCTTGACACCAGCTAACATAGCTCTCTGGATCACTGAGGCACACAAGCCTCCAAACCCTACAACAAGGTTGTGGTCTTCTTGGAGGAGGGTTTTCATTGGAGTTCTGTTAAGTGATGGAACATATACTGCTTTTGAGATAAATTATTCTTTTCCAAAATAGGAACTACTTTAAATCCTCAATTTTCAACATTGAATGGTGTCAATTGTTCATCTTTACGTACTGTGTTTTTGAGGTTTCAGATTTTTATATTTGCAGATTTGCATAACTTAATATTTTTAATTTACAGTAAAGAAGAACAATTCTTAAAACAACGGGTGTTGGTGTGGCTACATAATTATTACTCATTGTATGATGCTATGTGTTTTCCTGGAAGAAATTTCATTCTTCATTGGAAGCTAAACTGACCACAGCTGTTGTCCTGAATATTTGGTACTAAGTTCAAAAATACCATAAACGCACACTAAAATTAATAAATCCTAATGGCTGTTTGATGGGGAAATGCTATTAGCACAATCCCTTTTCAATACAAACATTTGCAGTCTCTTTCCTGTTAAATGGATGACTTCAGGCGTAATTGATTAACAAATGTGAATTGCACATTATAGTAGAAAGGAAAAAAAATATGAAGCTATACATGGTGGTCTTTGCAGTCAGAGCACGGGAGGGTAGAATTATAAAAATAAACTATACCTTTTTGCTCTCAGGGTGGGCGATGCCATTCTTGCTTTGGAACTTCAACTCTGGTGAGTGTTTGCAGACGCAATCCCAGCAGAACTTGCTTTCGCAGGTCAGAATGAAGCATTCTCGGCATTCCTGTACCCAGCTCTATCTTGTAAAGAGTCAGGCATCTCTGCTCGTGTTGCTCCAGGATCTTGAGATCACAATCCGAACTTTCATGGGAATGGACGATTGACCAAACAGCTTTGATACATTTAGCTCAGAGATCTTAAAACTGCACTGTGAATATTGCACAGCTGTAACCTGTTCCGTTAGCTTACTGTCAGTGAAATTTGGCAGCTTTAAATAAAGCTGCCCGTCTATCACAGTTTTTTTAAGAGAAAAAATATTAGCACATGTATTTTACTGCTTGTTACGAAGCCATATCTGTGCTAAAGTAATGGTTTAAGTTTAAACTCAGCGGCAAGTATAAGACTATTTATAAAATGATAAAAAGTTACTTTGTCAGAAATTCTGATACATTATGTTGCAAACAACATATGAAAAGACAATTGTTCCAATAACATTTATGATTGATTGTTTTGGACTCTTAAAAGGATGGAATGTCGATGCATATTTTATAAAATAGCAAACAGGCATGGTGAAAATTAAGTAAACATTAAGTAAACAACCCATTACCCAAAATAGAGGTAACTTCAATCAGTTTTGTTTGTTAAGGTAAACTTTCACCCTTGCTTATAAGTGCAAATTTAATAGTTCCAGTTCCTCTACCTACCTCCTTTAGGTAGCAATGTTATCAAGTATGAATTATGCAGAGGAATATGGACTGTATCCCATATTTCTTTAAGCTTCAGAAATTGAATAGCACTTTGCAGTATTATTTGGAAAGGAAAATAGCAAATAAGGAACTTGAGTTGCTAAACAACAACCTTTCTTTACTCTACAACTATAAGGTGACCTCTGAAACAGGGCAAGGATTCTCAGAAAGCACAGTAACCTGATGTAAAGAAAATACAAGATTCAAGATTCAAATTTATCTATCAGGCGTACATCGAAATACACAGTGAAATGCGTTGTTTGCATTAACGGCCAGCACACCCGAGTATGTGCTGGGGGCAGGTTTCAAGTGTTGCCAGATATTCTGGTGCCAACATAGCTTGGCCACAATGCTCATCAGAACAACACAGAACACAGCAACAGCAAAACCAGGCTCTGTTTCTCCCTGCCATCCATGCATATACGCAGTCATCTAACCCCAAGACAGGCCATCTTCTGCAGCCTCCAGCAGACTCAGATTTGGACTCAGACATGCAGACATTGGGCCTTTGACTACCCCAGCAGACTTGCAGAGATTTGATGACTTGGCTCCGGCCAATAGGTCTCAAATTCCTGATTTCCAACTCTACCCTTGGGCTACTACGAGTTACATGTTAGCTCAGTCTGTCATATCCACATTAGATCTCTCCATTCCACTGATGATGACTAGTAGCTTCTGTAGAAAGACGTATTACACACAGGGAAGCTTACAATTGAATTTCCTTCACAGATTGATGTTACATTTTCCACTTCATGATGCAGCACTTGAAAATAGGCATCACACATTTACGTTTTCCAGACTGCAATACTAATTGAAGTATTTCAGTCTGAAACAAAACACTAGAAGTGCAATGCATGGGGAGTTAAACCTCTGAGTGAATTAAAGTGATGGCTAACATTTGGCAATAATACAATATGCAAGTAAGCCTAAAGCAGCAGAACCACTTTTGTGCAAGACGGAGGTTCAACACCGTTTGAAGTAAATATTTAGATTTTTGCTGTATCATTTTATTTATTTTCCATTGCAGTTCTCAGCCAGGCATTACCTGTAAGATGGTATTCTATATTCCTTCACAGCAACTGATCTACTCATTGTGGAAGTCAACTGATATGTCGCAGAAGCGCTGCTGAAATCCAGAATCCATGCGATAAACTTGCAGGGATACTGGTCACTATGAACTTGCAAGGTAGTCATTCTAAATGCTGATTGGTAAATCGGTTTATAATTGTCATATGTGCAGAGCTACAGTGAAAATCTATCCTTGTGTATCGTTGCAGATTTATGTTATAGGTGCAGTTTGCAATTTGATTGCTTCAGGCTGTGGCTAGAATTTTACAAGTGCACTATGCTTTTTGTAGTTGTTTCAAAAACGCAGAAGTCCACAGGTAACAGTATGACGGGAGCTGCAAGTCTACTTGTTGATCGGGCTTTTCTGCAAATCAGAGGTTCGCAGACGTGGATGTATTAGCATACAATCTCATGACTAGATGAATGAACACAGGTCAAGCTGATGGTCAGTGATGGGTAGAGTGAAAGAATAGGATACCATATCTTTCCAGAGTGCCCAGGGAGAAATTTCTCAACAAGGACCAATGTATAAATAGTTGTGTTTCCTTCGGGGCATCTCAACTGAAGTCGCACCATGAAGCAATCATCAACCAGCTTGTATATTGCTGATTATTTAAATAGCAATGGTTTTAGTGGGGTCTGGATGGTGAGTGCTGTAGGTGGGAGTTTCTTTCTTGCAGACAAACACTACCTCATTCAAGAAGTGGGCTGTAGTTGCAGACTTGAGTTCCAGGATGGTAGCTCATTCAAAATCAGCATTACAGTCTGAATTACATCATGACCACTCCCAGGCCTTTAACATTATCATGGAAAAGGATAGAATCAGAGAGGACAGGAAAATTTTTAACTGAGGAAGGGCAAATTATGAGGCTATAAGGCTAGAACTTGCGGGTGTGAGTTGGGATGTTGTTTTTGAGGGAAATGTACTATGGTCATGTGGTCGATTGTTAGAGATCTCTTGCGGGATGTAAGGGATGAATTTGTCCCGGTGAGGAAGATAAAGAATGGTAGGGTGAAGGATCCATGGGTGACAAGTGAGGTGGAAAATCTAGTCAGGTGGAAGAAGGCAACATACATGAGGTTTCAGAAGCAAAGATCAGGTGGTCTATTGAGGAATATAGGGTAGCAAGAAAGGAGCTTAAGAAGGGGCTGAGGAGAGTAAGAAGAAGGGGGCATGAGAAGGCCTTGAGGAGTAGGCAAAGGAAAACCCCAAGGCATTCTTCAATTATGCGAAGAACAAAAGGATGACAGGAGTGAAGATAGGACCAATTAGAGATAAAGATGGAAAGATGTGCCTGGAGGCTGTGGAAGTGAGCGAGGTCCGCAATGAATACTTCTCTTCGGTATTCACCAATGAGAGGGAACTTGATGATGGTGAGGACAATATGAGTGAGGTTGATGCTCTGGAGCATGTTGATATTAAGGGAGAGGAGGGGTTGGAGTTGTTAAAATACATTAGGATGGATAAGTCCCCAGATTCTGACGGAATATTCCCCAGGCTGCTCCACGAGGCGAGGGAAGAGATTGCTGAACACCTGCCTAAGATCTTTATGTCCTCGTTGTCCACGGGAATGGTACCGGAGGATTGGAGGGAGGCAAATGTTGTCCCTTTGTTCAAAAAAGGTAGTAGGGATAGTCCAGGTCATTATAGACAAGTAAGCCTTACGTCTGTGGTGAGAAAGCTGTTGGAAAAGATTCTTAGAGATAGGATCTATGGGTATTTAGAGAATCATGGTCTGATCAGGAACAGTCAGCATGGCTTTGTGAAGGGAAGATCGTGTCTAACAAGCCTGATAGAGTTCTTTGAGGAGGTAACCAGGCATATAGATGAGGGTAGTGCAGTGGATGTGATCTATATGGATTTTAGTAAGGCATTTGACAAGGTTCCACATGGTAGGCTTATTCAGAAAGTCAGAAGGTTTGGGATCCAGGGAAGTTTGACCAGGTGGATTCAGAATTGGCTTGCCTGCAGAAAGCAAAGGGTTGTAGTGGAGGAAGTACATCCGATTGGAGGGTTGTGACTAGTGGTGTCCTACAAGGATCGGTTCTGGGACCTCTACTTTTCGTGATTTTTATTAACGACATGGATGTGGGGGTAGAAGGGTGGGTTGGCAAGTTTGCAGACGACGCAAAGGTTGGTGGTGTTGTGGATGCTGTAGAGGATTGTCGAAGATTGCAGAGAGACATTGCAAGCAGAAAGTGATGCAGAAGTGGGCTGAGAAGTGGCAGATGGAGTTCAACCTGGAGAAGTGTGAGGTGGTATACTTTGGAAGGACAAACTCCAAGGCAGAGTACAAAGTAAATGGCAGGATACTTGGAAGTGTGGAGGAGCAGAGGAATCTGGGGGTACATGTCCACAGATTCCTGAAAGTTGCCTCACAGGTAGATAGGGTAGTTAAAGAAAGCTTAAGGAACGCTAGCTTTCATAAGTTGAGGGATAGAGTTTAAGAGTCGCGAGGTAATGATGCAGCTCCATAAAACCCTGGTTAGGCCACACTTGGAGTATTGTGTCCAGTTCTGGTCGCCTCACTATAGGAAAGATGTGGAAACATTGGAAAGAGTACAGAGGAAATTCACCAGAATGTTGCCTGGTTTAGAGAGTATGCATTATGATCCGAGATTAAGGGAGCTAGGGCTTTACTCTCTGGAGAGAAGGAGGATGAGAGGAGACATGATAGAGGTGTACAAGATAATAAGAGGAATAGATAGAGTGGACAGCCAGCACCTCTTCCCCAGGGCACCACTGCTCAATACAAGAGGACATGGCCTTAAAGTAAGGGGTGGGAAGTTCAAGGGGGATATTAGAAGAAGGTTTTTTACTCAGAGAGTGGTTGGTGTGTGGAATACACTGCCTGAGACAGTGGTGGAGGCAGATACACTAGTGAAATTTAAGAGACTACTAGACAAGTATATGGAGGAATTTAATGTGGGGGGTTATATGGGAGGCAGGGTTTAAGGGTCGGCACAACATTGTGGGCCGAAGGGCCTGTACTGTGCTGTACTATTCTATGTTCTATGTTCTATGATCTGCTGGATCTATGCTGCCTGTAAGGTCTCCTTGACCACATGAATTTCATCCTTACCTCACCAGTTTCCTTCCATGTTCCAAAAAATACCTGGTTAGAGTTAGTAGTTGTGGGCATGCTATTTTGGCACCCAGAAACGCAGCGGCACTTAAAAGCTGCCCTGCACAATCCGTGCTGATTTGCTTTGACACAAACAACACATTTTCACTGTATGTTTCAATATATGTGTAACAAATAAAACTAATCTGTAATCTTTACATAGTTTTGCCAGGTATTTGGTGCGTCTGCACTAACAACCTGATTAAGGTGCATGGACTTCCGGTCAAGATGGCAGCAGTGTACAACGCTCCTTTGGTCAACATCTTCTGGATAGATCATGAAACCATCTTTTTTACTTCTTTTATGTGTTTTACATTTGTTTTTCATCTTGAATGTGACTCTGCAAACGTTGTGGACTGTGTTTTGCTGTTTGGAGATCATTTGCGTGCTTCAGTGCTTTGCATTCTCTGAGAGGATTCTGGGAGCGGAGGCAGTGAGAGCCAACCTCATGGTGAGAAGGCTGCAGGATGGCACGCAAAATGTTTCAACCCCATTTCGCTTATTAAAGCTTCCATTGTTTGCTGATTAAAACGACGAGAGTGACTGAAACATCAAGGCCAGTGTGAAAGTTTGGAGATCCTTTAGGTGTTCCAGCACTCTACAGACTCTGAGAAGATTCCAGTGGCAGAGGCAGCATGAACAAACCTCATAGCGGGCAGGGCACAAGATGATGTTTGGCTCCATTTTGTTGATTGAGCCTCCCATTGTTCACTGATTAAAGCAATGAAAGAGTTGAAACATTGACGCAAGTACAGAGGGTGAGCACCGGCAGCTTGTCTTTTGATTGGTTGCGCTGTATCGGAGATGGGGAGAGCCTGTGGGAAGGCATTGGCCAGGGTTTTTCTGCATTTTGGATGTGGACTTTGGACTATAGATCCGTTCTTTAAGTCTTATAGTTTTTATATTCTGATGTTTATTCACCTGATCTTCTCGTTTTTTTCTCATGCAGAGAGAGAGATTTGGTGGTCAACATACCTGATTCATTTTGTTTGTTTTTTTTTGTGTTGGAGGAGGGATTGAGGGGTTAATGTGCCTGTTCCATTTTTGTTTTTTTTTGCAGGGAGGTGGGATATGGGGGTTGGTGATCATGCTGGCTTTCTTTTCTTTCTTGGTTTCATGGCCACTCAGAGAATTGAAGAGTTTCAGAGCTGTATACTTTGCTAATAAATGATCCTTTGAACCTTTGAATAGTTCATCCAGTGCAACTCACTCACAATGATTCAGGAATGAAAGACGTATCAAATGAGGAATAATTGATGACTCTTAGTTTTTAGTTGTTGCAATTTAGAAGAATGAAGAGGGAACTCATTGAAACCCATCAAATGTTGAAAGGTTTAGGTCAAGTGGATGTGGAGAGAATGTTTCCTATGGTGGGGAAGTCTATGACCAGAAGGTACACCCTCAGCATAGAAGGACATCCATTTAGAATGGAGATGAGAGGAATTTCTTATTGGATTCTGCACTTCCCACTCCCTAGATTACAAATATTAAATACGTTTGTATTAAAAATAGGAAAAGTTAGTAAATATTAAATTTTTAGATTATAAATCATAAATAGAAAATGGAAAAATGGAAAGTAAGGTAGTGCAAAACAACCGAGAGGCTGGTCCGGATATCTGGAGGGTACGGCCCAGATCCGGCTCAGGATCCGTTCAGCAGTCTTATCACAGTTGGAAAGAAGCTGTTCCTAAATCTGTCCGTACGAGTCTTCAAGCTCCTGATCCTTCTCCCAGAGAGAAGAGGGACAAAAAGTGTGTTGGCAGGGTGGGTCGTGACCTTGATTATCCTGGCAGCACTGCTCCGACAGCGTGCGGTGTAAATTGAGTCCATGGACGGAAGATTGGTTTGAGTGATGTGCTTCGCCGTGTTCACGATCTTCTGCAGCTTCTTTTGGTCTTGGACAGGACAACTTCCATACCAGGTTGTGTTGCACCCTAGAAGAATGCTTTCTGCAGTGCATCTATAAAAATTAGTGAGGGTTTTAGGGAACAGGCCAAATTTCTTTAGTTTTCTCAGGAAGTAAAGGTGCTGTTGGGCCTTCTTGGCAGTGAACTCTGCTTGGTTGGACCAAGTCAGGTCATTTGTGACTTTGACCCCAAGGAACTTAAAGCTTTTGACCTGTTCCACTTGCGCACCACCGATGTAAATTGGGTTGTGCGGTCCACTACTCCTGAAGTCAACAACCAATTCCTTCGTCTTGCTGACGTTGAGGGATAGGTTATTGTCTTCGCACCATGCCGCTAGGTTCTTAGTTTCCTCTCTCTACTCAAACTCATCATTACCCGAGATACAGCCGACAATTGTTGTGTCATCAGCAAACTTACATATTGAGTTCGATGGAAACTTGGCTATGCAATCATGGGTGTACAGTGAATACAGCAGGGCGCTGAGTACACAGCCTTGTGGGGCACCGGTGCTCAGAGTGTCTGTAGAGGAGAACTTGTCCCCTATTTTTACAGCCTGGGTCCTGTCTGTGAGGAAGTTGAAGATCCAGCTGTAGATCTGAGTGCTAAGGCCCAGGTTCCGGAGCTTAGGAATCAGTTTATTTGCAATGATGGTATTAAAGGCAGAGCTGTAGTCAATGAAAAGGAGCCTTACGTATGCGTCTTTATTCTTCAGGTGTTCTAAGGAGGAATGTAGGGCCAGAGAGATGGCATCTGCCGTTGACCTGTTGCTCTGGTAGGCGAATTACAAAGCGTCGATGTGGTTTATTTTTTGATATACAGTCATATTTACATTTATATGATGACTTTCTCATGTCTTTCAGAACATATTTAAATATATTATAGCCAATGAAATGCTTTGGAAGTAAAAATCCAGTAGCTATTTTATACAAAGAAAGCACAAAGCAGAATATAACATCGGGATAATTTGTTTGTAGTGATATTGGCTCAAGGGTTTATACTGCTCATAATACCTAAGTTATGTCCTGTTCTGCAAAATTGTTCTCTGGTATCAGATTTGAGAGTCTTTCATAGAATGAAGCCTTCAATAGTGCAGGATTCCCTCAGTACTGTACCAGAACATCGGTCTATTTTCTTCTGGCTTCCAGTTTCTGGAGTGGGATTTATGTCAACAGCAACTCATTTAGAGGTAAGAATGATGCCAGTATTTGCTCCTTTCCTTGAAACTCATTCACTTCCTCCTTTCCTCCTGTTTGGACTGTAGATCTGAGTTCTAGTGAGGCTATGATTGAAATGCTGAATGTGGATGAGAACTAATATTGAGAAAAGATCCAGAAATATTATCAATCTGGCTACATGCTGATGTCTTCTGGGCTTCGAGGTGATGGATGAAGGTTGAGGTCATTAATTTACAGTACACGCAACAAGTGAGCTGCACTTAGTCAATGAACTGAGAAGCATGTGAGCTAGGTTTAATCTGAGCAAGCAGATTTCTCAGGCTTTAGGAAACTCAGCAGCTGACATGAGGCAAGGACAGATTAGGGTGAAAAGTGCCTTCTCAATTTATGGACCCAGAAAAACTGCTTCCCAACAGGGACAATAGATGTCCCCTGGGGTCAGAGTGTTAGCTCGCCAATGCAGGACTGCCCCAATCTTACATGATCAACAATAAGGCAGCTCTTCAGGGTCCAATATCAATCTTCCTGAGATCTAATTCATCCCACTTACCAGGTTTATGACTGAAACTAGAGTATTCTCGGACATATTTGAAGCAAAAGCTGTCAATCCATTAGCTCCTGGACATAAAACCTATCAGTGCCAAAAGGCATGCGGCAGGGAGTTGAAGCTACACAAGTTGCTGGGTAACACAGACATCAGATATCCTATCCAAAACTCTCACTCAATCATACCTTTGTAATGTAAATGGATTTTCCTTAGATGCTTGTATTTCCTGCCCCAACCCAGAGTTTGCTGGTCGGTAGGTTAAAAGGTTACTCTTAAAAATATCTCAGACAATATCCCAGCTGGTAGCTTTGGAGACAGGATCCAGTAACTATTTAATTCTCTACCGCTAACTTCAATCAATCTGTGTTTTATCCCAGCTGAAGACATGTCTTCCTTTCAATTAGAAAGGTATGTTTTTCACATCTGGTTCCACATATCACTTGATAATTCTTCCCACATCCCTCCCCCTCACCTCTTTATACTGGCCATCTCCCCTCTGTTCATTCAGTATCAGATAAAGGGTCTCAATATGAAAGGTTTCTATTCATTACCCTCCATAGATTTTGCCTGGCCATTGAGTTCCTCAGTGGGGAATCTGTGGAATTTGTTGCCACAGGAGGCTGTGGAGGCCAAGTCAGATTCTTGCTTAGTCAGAGCATGAAGGCAGAAGACTGTGAGGGAAAATGGATCAGCCATGATGAAATGGTGGAGCAGATTTGATGGGCCAAATGGCCTAGTTCTCCTCCTTTATCTTATGGTCTTATGATCTTTCTCCAGCTACTTGATCTCTGAATTATTTTTATGAGTTTTATTATCAAAGTAATTAGAATACCTGTAAATTTATCAAAAATTCTCCATCAAATGCATTTATGATAAAGTATACAAGCTGAGAAAACATACTATTCTGGATCTAAACTCCTCATTATACCCAGTTGTTCTTTTTTTCTCTAATAGTTACTTTCTTAACTTTAAAAATATTCGTATTGCTTTTTGCAACCTTTTCCAACAATCCCACATTTTATCACTAAGTAATAAGACTTCTCTTCAATTTCTTACTCAAATCATTAGTGACAACCTTATATTTATAAAATAAACCTAGTGTTTTACCACGTCACAAATCTCAGCCTATAAATTCCTTTCATCATCTTGTAGACAGAACATAGAATATAGTACAGCACAGGAACAGGGTCTTCAGTCCACGAGCCACGTGCCTGACCTGATACTAAATTAAAACTAAATCTATTTAGCCTGCACATGAGTCACATCTCTCCATACTCTGAAAATACATATGTCTATCTAAAAGCCTCTTAAATGGCACTCTCATCTTGACCTCATAATCTAGGCACAGAATAGATACATCCCATAGAAGATGAAGTGTTCTTAAGGGAGGATGATGCAACCACTGCTGACAAAGGAAGATGAAGACTGCATTAAAGCAAAAGAGAGAGCATATAATATAGCAAAAACTGGCGGGAAGTTAGAGGATAGAGAAGCTTTTAAAAACCACCAGAAGGCAACTGAAAAGCCACAAGGAGAGAAAAGATGAAATATGAAGGTAAGCTAGCCAATAATATAATAGAGGATACCAGCTGTGGTTTTAGATATACTGTATAATGAATAAAAGAGAGGTGACAGTGGATACTAGATCTCTGAAAAATGACTTTGTTGAGGTAGTGATGGGGATCAAAGAAATGGTGGATGAACTTAATAAGTATTTTGCATCAGTCTTCACTGTGGGCGACACTAGCAGTATGCTAGAAATTCAAGAGTGACAGGAGGCAGAAGTGAGTAGAGTTGCGATTACTAACCAGAAGGTGCTTAAGAAGCTGAAAGGTATGAAGGTAGAAAAGTCACCAGGACCAGATGGACTACACCCCAGGGTTCTGAAAGAGGTAGCTGAAATTTGCAAATGTTATTCCACTCTTCAAGAAGGGAGGGAGACAGAAGAAAGGAAATTATAGGCCGGTTAGCTTGACTTCAGTGACTGGGAAGATGTTGGAGGTCATCATTAAGGATGTGGTTTCAGGGTACCTGGAACCACAGGATAGAATAGACCAAAGTCAGCACAGTTTCCTTAAGGAGAAATCATGCCTGCCAAAATCTGTTGTAATCCTTTGAGGAAATAACAAGCAGGGTAAAGAAAGGAGAGTCAGTGGGTGTTATTTACTTGGATTTTTCAGAATGCTTTTAACAAGGTGCCACATATGAGGGAGCTAAACAAGATAAGAGGCTGGTATTACAGGAAAGTTGCTAGCATGGATAGAAGATTGGCAGACTGGTAGGAGGCAATAATTGGGAATAAAGAAGGATTTTTTTCGTTGATTGCCGATAACATGTGGTGTTCCTCAGGGGTCTATTTGGGAACCACATCTTTCTGTGTTATACGCCAATGATCTGGATGACAGAATTGATGGCTTTCTTAACCAAGTTTGCAGATGATACAAAGAAGGAGCAGGTAGTATTGAGGAAGTCTGCAGAAGGACTTCGACAGATTAGGAGAATGGGCAAAGAAGTGGCACATTGAATATGGTGTTGGGGAGTGTATAGTATGTACTCTGGTAGAATATTTTATAAATGGGGTGAAAATTAAAAAATCAGAGGTGCAAATAGATGAATCTGTTGGAATTCTTTGAGGATATAGCAGGCAGGATAGACAACGGACAGTCAGTAGATGGTGCTTATTTGGATTTTCTGAAGGCCTTTAACAATCTGCACACATGAAGTTGCTTAACATAAGAGCCCATGATATTACAGGAAAGACTAACTTGGATAGAACGTTGACTAACTGGCAGGAGGCAAAGAGTTGGAATAAAGGAGGTCTTTACTAGTTGACTAGTGGTATTCCACTGGAGTCAATGTTGGGACACTTCTTTTCATGTTATATATTAATGATTTCGATGAAGGAATTGATAGCTTTGTGGCCAAATTTGTGGACTATATGAATATAAGTGGAGGGGCAGGAAGTGTTGAGGAAGCAGGGTGTCTGTTGATTGTCTTAGACAGACTAGGAGAATGGGCAAAGAAGTGACAGATGGAATATGGTCTTGAACTTTGGTAGAAAGAATAAACGCATGCTCTATTTTCTAAATGGGCAGAAACTTTAAAAATCAGGGGTGCAAACTGACGTGGGAGTCCTCATGCAGGATTCTCTAAAGGTTAACTTTCAGGTCGAGTTGTTGGTAAAGAAGGCAATTGTAATGTTAGCATTCAGTTAGGGAGGACTAGAATGTAAAAGCAAGGATGTAATGCTGATGCTGCCTAAGGCATTGGTCAGACCTCACTCGGAGTATTGTGAGCAGTTTTGGGCCCCTTATCAAAGAAAAGATGTGCTGGCATTGCAAAGGGTCCGGAGGAGGTTCATGAGAATAATTCCAGGACTGAAAAGGTTAATGTGACAGTAGTGTTTGAATGCTCTGGGCCTGTACTCGTTGGAATTTAGAAGAATAAAGGGGGATTCTCATTGAAACCTATCGATATTGAAAGGGCTAGATAGAGTGGACATGGAGAGGACCAGTCAAGTCAAGTCACTTTTTATTGTCATTTCAACCATAACTGCTGGTACAGAACATAGTAAAAATGAGACAACATTTTCCAGGACCATGGTGCTACATGAAACAATACAAAAACTACACTGAACTACGTAAGAAAAAACACAAAAACTACACTAGACTACAGTCCTATCCAAGACTGCATAAAGTGCTCAAAACAGTGCAGCCACTACAATAAATAACAATAAATAATAAACAAGACAGTAGGCACAGTAGAGGGCAGTAGGCTGGTGTCAAGCCAGGCTCTGGGTATTGAGGTGTCTGATGGCTTGGGGGAAGAAACTGTTACATAGTCTGGTTGTGAGAGCCCAAATGCTTCGGTGCCTTTTTCCAGATGGCAGGAGGGAGAAGAGTTTATATGAGGGGTGCGTGGGGTCCTTCATAATGCTGTTTGCTTTGCAGAAATGTTTCCTATAATAGGGAAGTCTAGGGCCAGGGGGCACAGCTTCAGAATAGGAGATGCTCAAAAGCTCAAAGTTGAAAATAAATTTATAATCAAATTATTTATACGTCAACATATACAACAATGTTATTTATTTTCTTGTCGGCATACTCAATAAATCCATGGGGCAGCATGGTAGCGTAGTGGTTAGCACAATGCTTTACAGTACCAGCGACCCGGGTTCAATTCCTGCTGCTGCCTGTAAGGAGTTTGTATGTTCTTCTCATGACCGCATGGGTTTCCTCCAGAGGCTCCAGTTTCCTCCCACAGTCCAAAAGCATATCCGTTGGTAGGTTAATTGGTCATTGTAACTTATCCTGTGATTAGGCTAGGATTAAAACCAGTGTGCAAAAGATACAAACTGTGCAGAAACAAAAATAAAGAAATAATGATCATAATAATAAATAAATAAGCAATAATTATTGAGAACATGAGATGAAGATTCCTTGAAAGTAAGTCCATAGGTTGTTCAAAGACGGAGTAGTGGGTACAGCCCCAATCCATCACGGGTAGAGCCCTCCCAACCACTGTGCACATCTACATGAAATGCTGTCGCAGGAAAGCAGCATCCATCATCAGTGACCCCACCACCAGCTCTCTTCTCACAGGAGATGGTATAAGAGCTTCAGGTCTCACACCATCAGGATCTTGAACCAAAGGGAATAACTTCACTTGCCCCATCTTTGACTCTTCGTCTCATGTTCTCAATATATATTGCTCATTTATTTTTGGATTTGCACAGTTTGTTGTCTTCTGCACTCTGGTTAAACGCTGCAGTTTGGCAGTCTTTCATTGATTCTGTTATAGTTATTATTCTACAGATTTATTGAGTATGCCCAGAAGAAAATGAATCTCAGGGTTGTTTATGGTGACGTATATATACTTTAGAAACATAGAAACACAGAAAACCTACAGCACAATACAGGCCCTTCGGCCCACAATGCTGTGCCAAACACAGTATTGTTCAGCACAAACAACAGGAATTCTGCAGATGCTGGAAATTCAAGCAACACACATCAAAGTTGCTGGTGAACGCAGCAGGCCAGGCAGCATCTGTAGGAAGAGGTGCAGTCGACGTTTCAGGCCGAGACCCTTCGTCAGGACTAACTGAAGGAAGAGTGAGTAAGGGATTTGAAAGTTGGAGGGGGAGGGGGAGATCCAAAATGATAGGAGAAGACAGGAGGGGGAGGGATGGAGCCAAGAGCTGGACAGGTGATAGGCAAAAGGGGATACGAGAGGAGCATGGGACAGGAGGTCCGGGAAGAAAGACAAGGGGGGGGACCCAGAGGATGGGCAAGAGGTATATTCAGAGGGACAGAGGGAGAAAAAGGAGAGTGAGAGAAAGAATGTGTGCATAAAAATAAGTAACAGATGGGGTACGAGGGGGAGGTGGGGCATTAACGGAAGTTAGAGAAGTCGATGTTCATGCCATCAAGTTGGAGGCTACCTAGACGGAATATAAGGTGTTGTTCCTCCAACCTGAGTGTGGCTTCATCTTTACAGTAGAGGAGGCCGTGGATAGACATGTCAGAATGGGAATGGGATGTGGAATTAAAATGTGTGGCCACTGGGAGATCCTGCTTTCTCTGGCGGACAGAGCGTAGATGTTCAGCAAAGTGGTCTCCCAGTCTGCGTCGGGTCTCGCCAATATATAAAAGGCCACATCGGGAGCACCGGACGCAGTATATCACCACAGTCGACTCACAGGTGAAGTGTTGCCTCACCTGGGAGGACTGTTTGGGGCCCTGAATGGTGGTAAGGGAGGAAGTGTAAGGGCATGTGTAACACTTGTTCCGCTTACACAGATAAGTGCCAGGAGGGAGATCAGTGAGGAGGGATGGGGGGGACGAATGGACAAGGGAGTTGCGTAGGGAGCGATCCCTGCGGAATGCGGGGCGGGGGAGGGAAAGATGTGCTTAGTGGTGGGATCCTGTTGGAGGTGGCGGAAGTTACGGAGAATAATATGTTGGACCCGGAGGCTGGTGGGGTGGTAGATGAAGACCAGGGGAACCCTATTCCTAGTGGGGTGGCGGGAGGATGGAGTGAGAGCAGATGTACGTGAAATGGGGGAGATGCGTTTAAGAGCAGAGTTGATAATGGAGGAAGGGAAGCCCCTTTCTTTAAAAAAGGAAGACATCTCCCTTGTCCTAGAATTAAAAGCCTCATCCTGAGAGCAGATGCGGCGGAGATGGAGGAATTGCGAGAAGGGGATGGCGTTTTTGCAAGAGACAGGGTGAGAATAGGAATAGTCCAGATAGCTGTGAGAGTCAGTAGGCTTATAGTAGACATCAGTGGATAAGCTGTCTCCAGAGACAGAGACAGAAAGATCTAGAAAGGGGAGGGAGGTGTCGGAAATGGACCAGGTAAACTTGAGGGCAGGGTGAAAGTTGGAGGCAAAGTTAATAAAGTCAACGAGTTCTGCATGCGTGCAGGAAGCAGCGCCAATGCAGTCGTCAATGTAGCGAAGGAAAAGTGGGGGACAGATACCAGAATAGGCACGGAACACAGATTGTTCCACAAACCCAACAAAAAGGCAGGCATAGCTAGGACCCATACGGGTGCCCATAGCTACACCTTTAGTTGGAGGAAGTGGGAGGAGCCAAAGGAGAAATTATTAAGAGTAAGGACTAATTCCGCTAGACGGAGCAGAGTGGTGGTAGAGGGGAACTGATTAGGTCTGGAATCCAAAAAGAAGCGTAGAGCTTTGAGACCTTCCTGATGGGAGATGGAAGTATATAAGGACCGGACATCCATGGTGAAAATAAAGCGGTGGGGGCCAGGGAACTTAAAATCATCAAAAAGTTTAAGAACATGAGAAGTGTCACGAACATAGGTCAGAAGGAATTGAACAAGGGGTGACTCAGCACAGTGTTATTACTTTGAGAATAATTTTTTCTTTAAACTTTGACCTTTGAAGTGAAATTTCTGTTCAATGTCCCTTTAGGACAGAGATGAGGAAGATTTTCTTTAGCTAGAGGGTGGTGAATCTGTGGCATTCATTGCCACAAATGGCTGCAGAGGTCAAATCATTGAGTACTTTTCAATTTTTGATTAATAGGGGCATCAAAGTTTACAGGGAGAAGGCAGGAGAACGGGATTGACAAGGATAATAAATCAACCATGATGGAATAGCAGAGCAGACTCAACAGGCCGAATGGCCTAATTCTACTCCTACGTCTTATGGTCAATCTCATTATGACCTTACACAACATTGTCTATTTGCAGAACACTTTCTCCGTAGCTGTAACCAGTTATTCTCTGTTGTTATTCTTTTACCTTGTATTACTTCAATGCGTTGGTGTAATAAATGATCTGCATGAATAGTACGCATGGCAAGTGTTATGGTACCTGTGACAGGTATAACACAACTTACAAGTTTAAAAACTTACACTACACCTGACAATCTGTTTCTGGCACCCACTTACCCCACACATCTTCATAAAATTTTCTCCCTTTCACCTTAAAAGCTTGTTCTTTATTATTTGATGTTTCTGCACAATGAAACGATGCCCATTTCTTTCTTCTCTTTTCTAGTTGAAAAAAAGATATAATTTATAAAAGGGCAAAATAAATTATATTATGATCTTAGAATTGCCCATAGGTATCCACTCTATATAATGTGCTCTTTGGGAATGAGAAGGTTAAGGTTTGAAGGAGTGCTTAATGGCTCTGGGCCTGTATTTGCTGGATTGTAGAAGAATGAGGGTGGGATCTCATTGAGATCTATCGCTTATTGAAAGGACTCGATAGAGTGGATGTGGAGAGGATGTTTCTTGTAGTAGGGGAGTCTCAGATGAGAGAGCACAGCCTCAGAATACAAGGACGTCCCTGATCAGGAAGAATTCTATTATCCAGAGGGTGGTAAATCTGTGAATTTATTGCCATGGATAACCCTGGAAGCCAAATTATTCTGCACATTTAAAACAGAGAATGATATATTCTCGATTAGTAACAGCAACAATGATAAAGTCAGGAGAATTGGGATGAGGGGGATAAGAAATCTAGCAAACGTGGAACAGTGAAGCAGACTTGTTGAGCTAACTGGCCTAATTCTGCTCATATGTCTTATTTTATGGATTCGTACTGTTGGTCTATCATTATAATGAGTCATAAATCTCAATAGACATTGGTCATGAATCAATCATTGACATCAATTGCATAAAAATCAAATAATGTTGCACAGTCTTAATGTATAAAACTCCTCCAGGAGGACAAAGCTACTAGCTGGAAGAAAAGTCTTGCGAAATTACATGCTGTGCACTTGAAACAAGCAAAATATCTTTTGATATGGTTTTCAAAAGAAGTGAAATGTCTGTGGAGTTTAGGAGTTAAGTTCTCTTTCAGTTTGTTTCTCTACTGGGAGGTTCCAGAGAGATTAGCTTGTCCTACAAACAACTGCAGGTCTTCAAACCACTTCATGTATACAACCTCTCAGAGTATGATTTTCAGAGAGGGAAAAAAAATCTCCTGCTCAGGGTATATTTCCTCCTGTGTTTGTCCTCAGCTTTTCACACAGCTGTCACGTCTTTACAGAGAGGATGTCATGTTCATGTACAACGAAAAAGGAGTGATATTAAATTAAAGGAGGAGAATAAAACATGGAACGCATGCAGTAATGTACTGTATTTTACATTTGCCACCAGCAAACTGTCTTTAACATGCACTGCTTCAGTCACTCAAAATACTGTCTGGTCAAAGTTTCCTTTTGTGGTGAGATCAGCACTCCCTCCAAAGGGATTGCAACATTGAAATTTCATCAGGTTTAGCCAGTGTGCATATATCACAAAGGACAGCACTTGGAGATAAGTTACGTTAAAACACACTGCTTATCAATTTTGGATTTGGCAGAGTTTAATCAATGAAAGCATCCACTTATCAGAAGTTTTATCCCTATTTGCACCACAGCGGTGGTCCACAGCAGACAGCCAGGACGAAAAAAACTTTGCCATCTGAACCTCTGGATTTGCAGATTTGTACTGAGTTTTAAAGGACACCTTGCATAAGTTGAAACAATTGACTGAAATGTAGCCACTTTAATGCATTTTTGGCTAATGGATTATTTTAACTCTTAGCAAATCATTAATTTAGAAGCTCTTAGCAATTTTATATTAAACAGAATATTTTACTAGTTTGAGATTTCAGCTATATTTTTGGGGTTGCTGTCTTTCAGATTAGACTTTGAACCATGACACCATTTACAAGTTTAACCGGAGATAACTTTATTATGGGATTATTTAATTTTGTGGTAGGAATGGTGATCAGAACTAGAATCAGAATTAGGTTTAATATCATCGGCACAGGTGAAATTTGTTGCCCTTGTGGCAGCAGTACAATGCAATACAAAGCAGTGATGGGTTCAATGTCCATTTGGAAATTGGATGGCAGAGAGGGAGAAGCAGCTCCTGAATGATTGAGTGTGTGCCTTTGGGCTTCTTTACCTCCTTCCTGATGGTAGCAATGAGAACAAGGCTTGACCTGGGTAATGGGGGTCCTTACTGATGGATGCCACCTTTTGGGGCACTGGAACTTGAGGATGTCCTGGACACCATGGAGTCTAGTGCCCATGATGAAGCTGACTAAATTTATTAATCTCTGCAATTTACTTCAATCCTGTGCTGTAGCCATCCACCTCCCGCCCCATATCAGACAGTGATGCAGCCAGTCAGAATGCTCTCCACAGTACATCTGCAGAATTTTGCAAGCCTGTAGAAATATAATATGTTTTTTCCTTGCTTCATTTGGGAGAACTATTGGGGAAAATGGAGAAATTGTTCTGTTAAATGGAGCAACATCCTCTTCTTGACCTATAACATGAAAGAAAAGCCCATAGCTGCTGGTTATTAATTTTATGCCATCTTTTGTACTTTGCTGTGTTCAAGTTGGTTGTTGTTTTTGGCTGCTTAAGGTAAATACACAACATCACTCACTGGGTATAAATTGCTTTTAGACATCCAGTGGACATGAGAGCTATTGTAATCTCGATGATATACAATATTTAGCACAATACAGACACTCGTACACCAGCTCAACAATACACATACAGTAATGTGCAAAAGTCTTGTGCATATATTGGAACGACAAGGGTGGAGCACCGCAGGAGGTGAGGAACAGGTGGCAGAGATGGAGAACCTGGTTAGGGGTGACGCAGGTGCAGGCACACCAACCCTGAAACACCAGGAAAGGTCATTTGATTCCAAACAACTGGTTTACTGATCATTACAGAATGTCTCTCTGCTGCTTCCCGCTTCCTCCCCTCATGCTTCCCCTTTTCACAACCATAATATCCCTCTCCTGCCGCCTTCCCACTGTCAGTATATAATAGAGACCCATATCAGAATCAGGTTTATCGACACTCACATATGTCATGATTTTATTTTGCGGCAACAGACCAGAGCAATACATAAAATGACAACAGTACTGTGCAAAAACCTTAGGCACTGTTGCTATATATGTTTGGACAGTATTGTATCTAATCAGCCAATCAAGCAACTCAATGTATAAAAGCATGCAGACACAGTCAAGAGGTTCCGTTATTGTTCAGATCAAATATCAGAATGGGGAAGAAATGCAAATTAAGTGACTTTGACCACGGAATGATTGTTGGTGACAGATGGGATAGTTTGAGTATCTCAGAAACTACTGATCAGGGATTTTCATACACAACAGTTTCCAGAGTTTATAGAGAATGGCACAAAAAAAAACCCTATCCAGTATGCAGCAGTTCTGTGGGTCAAAATGTCTTGAGAGAGGTCAGAGAAGAATGGCCAGACAGGTTCAAGCTGATAGGAATGTGACAATAACCCAAATAAACATGCATCACAACAGAGGTGTGCATAACATCTCTGAAGGTACAACACATCGAATCTTGAAATGGTTAGGGTACAGCAGCAGAAGACCATGAACTCATACTCAGCGGCCCCTTTATTAGTTATAGGAGGTACCTAATAAAGTGGGACCTAAGTGCATATCCCAGTTACTATTATCATTTTACTTCTAAAATTTTGAAAGTTCGTCTACACTTCTTATAATTTAGAGATGGATAATGGCAGTTCAGACTATCTTCCATGTTTTGTTCCTTATACATGAGGAAATGTTCTATCTCTGTGCACTGATTTTCCTGGATGACCTGACTGAGATAAGGAATTCTACAAGGTCAGTAATCTGGCATATAAATCAGCATTCTCCCGCATGGTAGTTCTAAATGTTGATAAGGCAATCTCATGTGCCAGCAGACCATTCATATTATTTTGCTTGTCATGTGTAATCTGCTTACATACATTACAATCCAAAGCTTTTTGGCCAGAAGCGCTCATGAATTCTAGATCTGAATGTTGAATGGCTGGCCTTAGAATCCTTATGTGAGGCTATGGTATTGCAATAAAGTAGTGTCACAAATGTGGAATATTTGAATGTCCTTATCCTTTGAGTGGGATAGCTGCTTTGGGTGTCAAGGACTGAAAATAATATCATCAAATACTTCCAATTTATTCAAAAATAAAAGTCACTAGAAAGCCAAAACTCCTAAACTTTTGAGCACAAGCTTCAGTTATGTCTTTCTAGTGCATAAATTTTAGTTTTTATGGTTAAGTGACCAAAATATTTTCATAATGACATGCTTCTGTAGTCATTTTTTTAGTGGTAAACAGATCTTCCCTTAAATGTAAGTCAAGTGTTTAAGCAAAAGGATAGGAACCTTTAAATTCAATTCTGTGACTAGGTGATTGCTGTTGTAACAATACATGCTGTAGAAATTGTGTGGCCCTCAATTAGAAATGAAAGTCCTCGAACGAAGATGAAAACCTGCTTAATTAAGTTAAAGGACCAGCCCTTACTTGAACCTTTGTTGGAGTCTCTGCTGCTGAAGTCAGCCATGAAGTCCACATCAGGGAACAAGGTAAGACCTTCCTCTATCTTTGGTGGTGGCTCAACTGATCATTGCTTCTCCTGGGTCTCTTGTATTGTCACATTGTGTGCTCATCACTTGAAAGAATTGAGTGCCCTTTCCCATCTCTAGCCCACCACTCCATATCTGGACATTCTAATTGAAGTTAACTGGTTTCCAAGAAAGATCCAAAATATATGAGCTATTTTGAAAATAAAAAGTAATATAACCAAGGGCACTTAACATCAGGGATGCATCCTCTTCTCGATACTCCTAACAGAGTGAGGAATAGAAACCTAAATAACCACACTCAGAATCTTCCCCTCCACCATCTGTCTGTCTGTCTAGGTACCATATCCAATGTGGACATTAGTGACCATGGTTTTCCATATAGATCTATCCTTCGTTTTTTGGATGACTTCCATTTCCTCAATGTGTAGCCACCTGGCTATGCTTTTGATGTACATAAACCAAGGTCTTCCTCTAGGTTTACTCCCCTCAATCTTTCCAGAGAGTATGAGTTTTTCTAGTTCATCTTTCCGCATGATGTGTCCAAGGAATCTGAGATGTCTTTCTCTTATTGTTGGTATGAGTGATCGAACTGCGTAGGCTCTTCACCACCATCGGACTTCTGAATAGTCCATGAAACCATGAATCCTTGACAACTGCTTCATTATTCCTTTTACTTTGCACTATTGACTTATTTTATGTCTTTGTACTGAATTGCTCCCACAGCACAATAAATTACAAGGCTTATAAGTCAGTGATAATAAACCTGACTCTGATTCTGATTCTGCACGTGGTTGTTATAAAGATTCTAATTTTTATTTAGCACTTCTCTTTTCTTTATTGGGTGTATGGCTGATCAGTAATTGATGAAGATTTAAAATATTTAGGAAAGAGAAGAGAAAAATCTACGGTTTGACATAAGAGTGCTAAAGTCCTTCACTCTTGATTCTTCTTTTTATAACAGTACAAGAAGAATCTGCTTTCTAACCAGCCACTTGCAAATAACTCCTTATATACCATTTACTTATGGTTGCTTTAGCTAATGATCTGAAATTGAAAGGTTAGTGAGGCATATTTTTACATCTTTTCTGTCATAATGCAACTAGAATATGAAATTAATTTGTCACTTGCACCAAGTTTCCAGGTTCATGGGTTTGGCCAGTTAATACGCCTTCACATCCTATACATCCTACACATTATCCTCTGAAAATTTCACTATTGCCAAAGGAATCCTACCACTAAACATACCTTTACCTCCCCCACTTCTTCACTTTCTGCAGGGATCACTCCCTTTGCAATTCCCTTGTCCATTCATCCCTCCACACTAATCTCCCTCCAGGCATTTACCCCTTCAAGCGGCCTCAGTGCTACACCTGCCCAAACACCTCCGCCCTTACCTCCATTCAGGGCCCCAAGAAGGGTCTCGGCCTGAAACGTCGACTGTACCTCTTCCTAGAGATGCTGCCTGGCCTGCTGCGTTCGCCAGCAACTTTGATGTGTGTTGCTTTCCAAGTGAGGCAGCACTTCACCTGAAAATCTGCTGGGGCTGTCAACTGTGTCTGGCGGTCCCGAAGTGGCCTCCTCCACATTGGTGAGACCCTTTGTAAATTGGGGGAACCGCTTCACTGAGAGCCTCCGCACCACCCGCCACAAGCAGGACTTCCCAGTGGCCAAAGATTTCTAACTCCGATTCTCATTCCTGTTCCAACGTGTCAGTCCATGGCCTCCTCTTATGCCAAGAAGAGGCCATCCTCAGGGTGGAGGAGCAACACCTTGTATTTGGTTTGGGTAGTCTCCAACATGATGACACAGATATCGATTTCTCCTTCCAGTAAGCAAATTCCCCTAACTCCTCCCCCCATTCCCGACTATGACCTCTCTCTTCTTCTCATCTGCCTATTGCTTCCCCCCTGGGTCCCCCCCCCACTTCCCTTTCTCCCATGATCCACTGTCCTCTCCAATCAGATTCTTTCTTCTCCAGCCTGTGATCTTTCCAACCCACCTGGCTTCACCTATCACCTTCCAGCTAGCCTCGTTTCCTCCCCCCGCCCCCAGCTTTTTGTTCTGGCATCTTCCTCCTTCTTTCTCAGTCCTGAAGAAGGGTCTCAGCCCGAAACATTGACTGTCTATTTATTTCCATAGATGCTGCCTGTCCTGTTGAGTTCCTCCAGCATCCTGTGTATGTTAATAAGACTGTTACTGTCCCAAACAGAATGTGTTGTTTACATTGTATAGTCAGCATGTTCTAGATGACCTTAGTATGACCAGTACTCAATTACATTTGAAATGGAATTCATTCCCTGTTTCCTAGATGGAAATTAAGTTAAAAGGTCTACTCTCCTGGTATTATATGACATGGGTAACTAACTTTTTGCCAGATTCTAAGTGGAAATGAGGATTAAAGGGGTTTCAAAAATTTCAAGGCCTTTACAGTCTTGTTTCAAGCTTTCCCTTTTTCACAGGAAATGGCAGTAGGCCAAAATTTCTTGCTGGAAGCTTCTTTAACCAAGATAACTATCATTTCCACTCCATTTCTATCGTTACCCTTAGAGTTACAGATAATTGCTTTGAATGTAAATTAAATTTAACTCCATGAACTCCACCTGAGAAAGCAGTTTTCCTCATGCTGGTGAGCCTTGAGTTTCCATTTTAAACCTTCAAAGGCTGGGTTACCAAGGTTATGATACTTGTCAGGGTTCACAAGGAAACGGATTATTGTTTTAGTAATGATACATAGAGGCATAAAAGTATTGAGAATGCCTCTGGGACACATTTACTGTGCTAAACTATTGTATTCATCTGGCAGCTACTGTACATATGGGATATCACCTCTAGTAAGGTTAATGTCCATCAGTGCACACATTTCGCACAATGAGAGAAATGAAAAATACCACATGACCTATTTTAGGAAAGTCACCTTGTGCCATTGTTGAAGTTGCTGCTGAACTGAACTGTAAAGTCAGTGTATTCTTGATATCATTGTGTGGATCAGAGTAGAATGCACTGAAATGATTTGTACTGTCAGCATTATGTTTTGCGAAAGATTACATGCTGTTTTCAGAATCCTAAACTAATGCTAATTTTTTTAATCTCCAGAGACAGGTGAATAACCTGTAGGTAAAATGTTGAAGAAACATCTGGTAAATTTCTGCTTTCAATCCTCCCCTTCCATTTTTTCCCCAATTATGTAAAACCTTCATTGATAAAAGCTTGTTGTGACAATCCAACTGATTGAACACTGGCGATTGGTGTTCCACTGATGACATTCCCATGATTCCACAGGGCTGGTGTCAGGAGGAAACAGTTTAGCTCTAGATTATAGCAGAACAGGCCAAATCAGATAATCTCAACATGAATCTTCCTGATTTTAACTTTGATAATGATAGGTGCTTAAAGCAAAGTTTATCTAATAATATACATCAAAAGTTGCAGTTCCACCCATTTAATCTGTTAAATGATCTGTACTTGATTTTATTTAATCATTTGGAGTCCTTTTGGTGTAGAAATAAAGGGATAATTACTGGAAAAGAGCTGCTGTTCAGTTTTGCTGGTAGCTTTTGAGGCAATTGCCAGAAGTCAGTATAGTGCAAAAAAAATCGTAAAATGTTAAACACTGATTATATCCATGGCTGAGTCATCAGTTGCAATTCATCACTAATTAAGATTTTAAATCTCATGTCTGCAGATGGTCAGGAAATTCCTTAAAGTGATAAAAGCAAAATACTTCGGATGCTAGAAGTCCAAAACAAATGGTAAAATTCGTTCAAAATCAGTTGTAATTTTTTAGAGAGAGAAACGGAGTTTATGTTTCAGGTGAATTGTCTTTCACTAGTTCTGTACTTTGGATCAAAATTATTTCAGTATCCATGGATATAAGCACATTAATAGATCAATAAATTATTTGAGTGTTTTATTAATCATCAATTAGTAACCACATTAATAATTTACTTCATTAATCATATTAATAACTTCACATTAATAAATTAGTTCAGTATTCTTGGACACAAACACATTAAAGGGCATGGTTTAATTCTGAAGTTTTCTTGAATGAACTAATCACTGAACAGAAAATGGTTCTGCATATTTTTAGAAAGTGATTTCAGTTATCTAAAATTGGATTAGCCACAAATAGTGAGTTAAAACCTTATTAAAAGTGCTTATTCTTTGTGACAAACCTATTTTAAGCTGTATTGATAAAATTACACCAAATTAATAAGTTTAGCTGTTAGTATTTTGGAAAATAATAGTTCATTTCAAGGATGGTTAGAGTTGAAAATCCTCCCAGTCTGTGAGCCTCAACCAGGTTTTTCATTTTAACAATGCACAAATAGGTGTGAGAGAGATTTGATTAAGAAAGCACTCATGAAAGCAGAGTCAACTCTGGGTGCATTTTTCACCTGTATTGCCAATATGCCCAGGACAGAAAATGTAGCCTTCTGTTTTTAAGGCACTCCAATCAAAATGCTAAGAAATCTCCAGCCAATATAGGATGTACATTTTTTTCCCTTTTTGAGCACTCATGGGCCTACACTGTTTGCATTACCATTTGTGGGAACATTCCTTATTAATACGTTGGCGTGCTGGATTTGAGAAGAGGAAATCCCAGGTTTAACGATTAAGACTTTGTAGTCCCATTAGCAAGCCAGCTGGTACAGAGCTGCGGACTCACAGCTACCAGTGACTAATATTTAGTTCTAATCTCTGTTGCTGTCTGTGCAGAGTGTGCATGGCCTCTCTGTGACTGCTTGGGATTCCCCCGGTGCAACCCTTTCCTCCCACTTCCCAACGACAGACAGTTTGGTGGATCAATTGGCCACTGCTTATGGTTTTAAATCTGTAGATGAGTAATGTAATTTGGAAGGATTTGATGGAAATGTGAGGAGGATAAAATAGAATTTGCTGTAGAGTTAGTGTAAATGATTGCTTGAGGTGATTAATGTGGACAGTAGATGAAACACTATGATTGGATTAGCAACTAGATAGGTCAGGTTTTGCTGTACTAATTCCGTCACAAATTTGATTTTAATCTTACTTTTTATTCTCACATCCACCATTTAGAGAATCCTCACTCACCCTTACCCTTGCACACTTTCTCTTTTCCAGTTTCATACCGCCATCTCAGTGTACCATCTCTGTCTTTCCATTTGCAGCTTCACTCAGCTCCTTTCCAAATTGCCACATGGCTGGAAACAATCTTTCATTCCTATCAGAGAGGACAGAGGTACTAGACATGCTTGAAGTTCAGAATGATGAACAACCTAATTCACTATAAAATTGCTGGCTGCAACGTCACCATCACCATGATCGCACAACATACAGTAAGCTTGTGAAATGGGCAGCTTCACTTACATTGCTTCATTTGTGATTTTTTTCTGAAAGGATCCAATTCTTCTTTTCTTATGCTCTCCGTTTTGGGATGTAGACATTAGCTTTTATTGGTTTAAACATTTATGGGGCAGTTAAGATCCCCCAATTCTTAGGTTCAAAGTCATCTAAGAGAAAATTAGGGAAAATAGAGTAATTGCTTTGCTGAAGGATGTGCTTAAGTTTTATAGTCATCAAAATATACAGGAATATTTTTCTCCCTTTCATCCAAATTTATCTAATTACATGAATTAAATTTCCTTTACTTCCTCAGTGGAACTTAGAATCATATACAGCTTTGAACTTAGCCTTTTGTCCTAACTTGTCCCAGCTTGAAGTAAATAAGACCATAAGATATAGGAGCAGAAATACACCATTTTTCCCATCAACTCAGCTCCGCCATTTCATCATGGTTGATCCATTTTCCCTCTCAGACCCAATCTCTTGCCTTCTCCCCGTATTCCTTCATGTCGTGATTAATCAAGAATCTATCAACCCCTGCCTTAAATATACCCAATTACTTGGCCTCCATAGCTGCCTGTGGCAATGAATTTCACAGATTCACCACTTTCTGACTAAAGAAATTCCTCCTTATCTTTTTATTCTGAGGCTGTGTATCAAATAATGTGCATTAAATAGTAGTTTGGGACTTTAGCCTTTGGTCTAGTAACATAACCAGTGTATTGCTGTATAGATATAGAATTAATGTTTTCATTTACAACTTCCAGAAGAAGTTAGAAACATAGAAACACAGAAAATCTACAGCACATTACAGGCCCTTCAGCCCACAATGCTGTGCCAAATATGTACTTACTTAGAAACTACCTAAGATTACGCATAGCTTTCTATTTTTCTAAACTCCATGTACCTTTCCAGGAGTCTCTTGAAAGACTCTATCATATCCGCCTCCACCACCATCGCTGGCAGCCCATTCCACAAACTCACTACTCTCTGCATAAAAAAAACTTACCCCTGAATATCTCCTCTGTACCTACTTCCAATCACCTTTAAACTATGCCCTCTCATGTTAACCATTTCAGCCGTAGGAAAAAGCCTCTGACTATCCACACGATCAATGCCTCTCATCATCTTATACACCTCTATCAGGTCACCTCTCATCCTCTGCTGCTCCAAGGAGAAAAGGCCGAGTTCACTTAACCTATTCTCATAAGACATGCTCCCCAATCCAGGAAACAACCTTATAAATCTCCTCTGCACCTTTTCTATAGTTTCCACATCCTTTCTGTAGTGAGGTGAGCAGAACCAAGCGCAGTACTCCAAGAGGGGTATGACCAGGGTCCTATATAGCTGCAACTTTACCTCTGGGCTCTGAAACTCAATCCCACGGTTGATGAAGGCCAATGCATCATATGCCTCCCTAACCACAGAGTCAACCTACGCAGCAGCTTTGAGTGTCCTATGTACATCCAAAAGAAAGAGTTGTTTTGTCAGAGGTTACAGCGGGACATCGATAGAAACATAGAAACATAGAAACATAGAAAATAGGTGCAGGAGTAGGCCATTCGGCCCTTCGAGCCTGCACCGCCATTTATTATGATCATGGCTGATCATCCAACTCAGAACCCAGCCTTCCCTCCATACCCCCTGACCCCTGTAGCCACAAGGGCCATATCTAACTTCCTTTTAAACATAGCTAATGAACTGGCCTCAACAGTTTGCTGTGGCAGAGAATTCCACAGATTCACCACTCTCTGTGTGAAGAAGTTTTTCCTAACCTCGGTCCTAAAAGGCTTCCCCTCTATCCTCAAACTGTGACCCCTCGTTCTAGACCTCCCCAACATCGGGAACAATCTTCCTGCATCTAGCCTGTCCAATCCCTTTAGGATCTTATACGTTTCAATCAGATCCCCCCTCAATCTTCTAAATTCCAACGAGTACAAGCCCAGTTCATCCAGTCTTTCTTCATATGAAAGACCTGCCATCCCAGGAATCAATCTGGTGAACCTTCTTTGTACTCCCTCTATGGCAAAGATGTCTTTCCTCAGATTAGGGGACCAAAACTGCACACAATACTCCAGGTGTGGTCTCACCAAGGCCTTGTACAACTGCAGTAGTACCTCCCTGCTCCTGTACTCGAATCCTCTCGCTATAAATGCCAGCATACCGTTCGCCTTTTTCACCGCCTGCTGTACCTGCATGCCCACTTTCAATGACTGGTGTATAATGACACCCAGGTCTCGTTGCACCTCCCCTTTTCCTAATCGGCCACCATTCAGATAATAATCTGTTTTCCTATTTTTGCCACCAAAGTGGATAACTTCACATTTATCCACATTAAATTGCATCTGCCATGAGTTTGCCCACTCACCCAACCTATCCAAGTCACCCTGCATCCTCTTAGCATCCTCCTCACTGCTAACACTGCCACCCAGCTTCGTGTCATCCGCAAACTTGGAGATGCTGCATTTAATTCCCTCATCCAAGTCATTAATATATATTGTAAACAACTGGGGTCCCAGCACTGAGCCTTGCGGTACCCCACTAGTCACCGCCTGCCATTCTGAAAAGGTCCCGTTTATTCCCACTCTTTGCTTCCTGTCTGCTAACCAATTCTCCACCCACACCAATACCTTACCCCCAATACCGTGTGCTTTAAGTTTGCACACTAATCTCCTATGTGGGACCTTGTCAAAAGCCTTTTGAAAATCCAAATATACCACATCCACTGGTTCTCCCCTATCCACTCTACTAGTTACATCCTCAAAAAATTCTATGAGATTCGTCAGACATGATTTTCCTTTCACAAATCCATGCTGACTTTGTCCGATCATTTCACCGCTTTCCAAATGTGCTGTTATCACATCCTTGATAACTGACTCCAGCAGTTTCCCCACCACCGACGTTAGGCTAACCGGCCTATAATTCCCCGGTTTCTCTCTCCCTCCTTTTTTAAAAAGTGGGGTTACATTAGCCACCCTCCAATCCTCAGGAACTAGTCCAGAATCTAACGAGTTTTGAAAAATTATCACTAATGCATCCACTATTTCTTGGGCCACTTCCTTAAGCACTCTGGGATGCAGACCATCTGGCCCTGGGGATTTATCTGCCTTCAATCCCTTCAATTTACCTAACACCACTTCCCTACTAACATGTATTTCGCTCAGTTCCTCCATCTCACTGGACCCTCTGTCCCTTACTATTTCTGGAAGATTATTTATGTCCTCCTTAGTGAAGACAGAACCAAAGTAATTATTCAATTGGTCTGCCATGTCCTTGCTCCCCATAATCAATTCACCTGTTTCTGTTTGCAGGGGATCTACATTTGTCTTTATCAGTCTTTTCCTTTTTACATATCTATAAAAGCTTTTACAGTCCGTTTTTATGTTCTCTGCCAGTTTTCTCTCATAATCTTTTTTCCCCTTCCTAATTAAGCCCTTTGTCCTCCTCTGCTGAACTCTGAATTTCTCCCAGTCCTCAGGTGAGCCACTTTCTCTGGCTAATTTGTATGCTACTTCTTTGGAATTGATGCTATCCCTAATTTCTCTTGTCAGCCACGGGTGCACTACCTTCCTTGATTTATTCTTTTGCCAAACTGGGATGAACAATTGTTGTAGTTCATCCATGCAACCTTTAAATGCCTGCCATTGCATATCCACCGTCAATCCTTGAAGTGTCATTTGCCAGTCTATCTTAGCTAATTCATGTCTCATACCTTCAAAGTTACCCCTCTTTAAGTTCAGAACCTTTGTTTCTGAATTAACTACGTCACTCTCCATGTTAATGAAGAATTCCACCATATTATGGTCACTCTTACCCAAGGGGCCTCTCACGACAAGATCGCTAATTAACCCTTCCTCATTGCTCAAAACCCAGTCCAGAATAGCCTGCTCTCTAGTCGGTTCCTCGACATGTTGGTTCAAAAAACCATCCCGCATACATTCCAAGAAATCCTCTTCCTCAGCACCTTTACCAATTTGGTTCACCCAGTCTACATGTAGATTGAAGTCACCCATTATAACTGCTGTTCCTTTATTGCACACATTTCTAATTTCCTGTTTAATACCATCTCCGACCTCACTACTACTGTTAGGTGGCCTGTACACAACTCCCACCAGCGTCTTCTGCCCCTTAGTGTTACGCAGCTCTACCCATATCGATTCCACATCTTCCCGGCTTATGTCCTTCCTTTCTATTGCGTTAATCTCTTTTTTAACCAGCAACGCCACCCCACCTCCCCTTCCTTCGTGTCTATCCCTCCTGAATATTGAATATCCCTGAACGTTGAGCTCCCATCCCTGGTCACCCTGGAGCCATGTCTCTGTGATCCCAACTATATCATAATCATTAATAACAATCTGCACTTTCAATTCATCCACCTTATTACGAATGCTCCTTGCATTGACACATAAAGCCTTCAGGCACTCTTTTACAACTCTCTTAGCCCTTTTTAATGCTTGCCCTGGATTTGTCGGCCTGCCACTTTTACTTTTCCCCTTTGTACTTTTTGCTTCTACGCTCACTTTACACCCCTCTGTCTCTCTGCACTGGTTCCCATCCCTCTGTTGTGAACTAACCTCCTCACACCTAGCCGCTTTAATTTGATTCCCACCCCCCAACCATTCTAGTTTAAAGTCACCTCAGTAGCCCCCGCTAATCTCCCTGCCAGGATATTGGTCCCCCGAGGATTTAAGTGTAACCCGTCCTTTTTGTACAGGTCACACCTGCGCCAAAAGAGGTCCCAATGATCCAAAAACTTGAATCCCTGCCCCCTGCTCCAATCCCTCAGCCACGCATTTATCCTCCACCTCATCGCATTCCTACTCTCACTGTCGCGTGGCACAGGCAGTAATCCCGAGATTACTACCTTTGCGGTCCTTTTTCTCAACTCCCTTCCTAGCTCCCTATATTCTTCTTTCAGGACCTCATCCCTTTTCCTACCTATGTCATTGGTACCTATATGTACCAGGACCTCTGGCTCTTCACCCTCCCACTTCAGGATATCTTGGACACGATCAGAAATATCCCGGACCCTGGCACCAGGGAGGCAAACTACCATCCGAGTCTCTGGACTGCGTCCACAGAATCGCCTATCTGACCCCCTTACTATCGAGTCCCCTATCACAACTGCCCTCCTCTTCCTTGCCCTACCCTTCTGAGCTACAGGGCCAGACTCTGTGCCGGAGGCAGGGCCACTGTCGCTTCCCCCGGGTAAGCTGTCCCCCCCAACAGTACTCAAACAGGAGTACCTGTTGTTAAGGGGCACAGCCGCCGGGGTACTCCCCATCACCTTCCTTTTCCCCTTCCCCCTCCTAACCGTGACCCACTTGTCTGCCTCCCGTGGCCCCGGCGTGACCACCTGCCTTCCACTCCTCTCTATCACCTCCTCACTCTCCCTGACCAGACGAAGGTCATCGAGCTGCAGCTCCAGTTCCGTAACGCGGTCCCTTAGGAGCTGCATCTCGATGCACTTGGCGCAGATGTAGACGTCCGGGAGGCTTGGAGACTCCAAGGATGCAAAACTGGGTTGAGAAGTGGCAGATGGAGTTCAACCCAGATAAGTGTGAAGTGGTTCATTTTGGTAGGTCAAACATGATGGCAGAATATAGTATTAATGGTAAGACTCTTGGCTGTGTGGAGGATCAGAGGAATCTTGGGGTCTATGCCCATCGGACATTCAAAGGTGCTGTGCAAGTTCACTGTGGTTAAGAAGGCATACAGTGTATTGGCCTTCATCAACCGTGGGACTATGTTCAAGAGCCAAGAGGTAATGTTACAGCCGTATAGAACCCTGGTCAGACCCCACTTGGAGTACTGTGCTCAGTTCTGGTCACCACACTACAGCAAAGATGTGGAAACTATAGAAAGAGTGCAGAGGAGATTTACAAGAATGTTGCCTGGATTGGGGAACATGCCTTACGAGAATAGGTTGAGTGAACTTGGCCTTTTCTCTTGGGAGTGACGGAGGATGAGAGGTGACCTGAAAGAGCTGTATAAGATGATGAGAAGCATTCGATCGTGTGGCTAGTCAGAGGCCTTTTCCCAGGGCTGAAAAGGCTAACATGAGAGGGCACAGTTTTAGGGTGCTTGGAAGCAGATACAGAGGGGAAGTCAGGGGTAAGTTTTCTCGTGCAGAGAGTGGTGGTGCGTGGAATGGGCGGCCGGCGACTGTGGTCGAGGCGGATACAATAGGGCCTTTTAAGAGGCTCCTGGATAGGTACATGGATCTTAGAAAAATAGAGGGCTATGGGTAACCATGGGTAATTTCTAAAGCAAGTAAATGTGCGGCACAGCATTGTGGGTTGTTTTAAGTTTCTTCATCATCCTGCAACACAGTCAGCAGTGTGAAAGATAAATTCGTCACACTCATGTTAATGTTAGTAATGCAAAAAATGAACTTTCTGCCTCTTTGATTACTTTCTCCTACAATCGAAGTATTGTTATCACTTAGCAGATTTGTTCCAAATGCAAGAGTTCTACGCACTGCTCCCTCGTGGCTGCGTAGGTGGGCGGCTGCGCAGTAACTGAAATGCGCCTGTGCACGTAGCCTTCTTCGCCACGCAGCTGAAATTTTCATTTATACAATATTAACTTAAAGTGCCATGCAGTTTTCAGGACATGTAAAAATCTCCTGCTTTGAGCAATGAATGGTCAGCGCAGAGTAAAAAAAAATAGAGGGAACGTTGTTTCCAAGTAATGTTGGATGGAATTTGGCTCAATATTCATGAGGTTCTAAAATGGTTGGCAGAACCATGTCTTAACTCTGACACGGAGTGTGCTAGACAGCAATATGGTGAAAGAATTGGAGAATGCAACTGATGCATGCAGGATGTACCAGCAAATGACAAGGCCGATCATCATGGAGCATGACCTGTAGCTGTTCTGTCTTATGAAGCCCAATCTCCGAAATACTTCAGAATCAGAATCAGGCTCAATATCACCAACATCTGTTGTGAAATTTGTTGAATTTGTAGCAGTAATGCAATGTAATCCATGATAATACAGAAACAAATCTGTGTATTCCATTACATATACATACATACATATATATATATAAAATTTGGGTTTGAAAGGCCTGTAACATGCTGCATCTCTAAATAAATAAATAAACCTACTGAATCAAATGAGTGAAGTAGTTTGAAACACTACTTTTCATTTGCTTATTTATTAATTATTTAAGGCAGGGTACATCAAACGCATGTCATCACAAATTACTTATTGATGTAGAAGTCCACTTGACCCACCTTGAGTCAACTATTCAGTAAATTTTCAATCCAATCCTGTGACTTGGAGTCTTTTTTTTAAGTACATAAGTAAGGCATGGAAGAATATGGTCCTACTGCGGGCAAGCAAGACAATTGGCTTGAACCCAATGAGCTGAAGGGTTCTCTTGCACTCAGTACAAGTTAATGCCTCTATGATTCAAGGTTCCTCTCCTCTAACAGACATCTCAAAACTCCATACAAGATGCTAGTTTGGAATGAAGTACCTCACAGTAGACTTTGCAATGAGAACAAGCAAAACAACTCTTTCTTTTGGATGTACATCAGTATTCAGATGAAATGATTGGTCTTCCTTGAATTTTCGCAATTCATCTTAACGACTTATTATTTAGTAGTCGAACCTTTATTAGTCCCAGTTTGTACATAACTTCAGTAAAGGCCTTTTGGAAGTTGCAACTTTCTTACGTTTATCACAAACACTAGAATTTCTGCAGATGCCAACCTCCCTTGGTTATTTTAAGGATGTGGCAACAAAAGTTGCCTGTGAAAAACTAAAAACGAAGTATTGGAGGAATTCAGCAGATCAGACAGCATCTATGTAAATGAATGAACGGTTCACGTTTCGGGCTGAGATCCTGAAGAAGGGTCTCAGCCCAAAGCATTGACTGTTTGTTCATTTCATAGATGCTATCTGACCTGCTGAGTTCCTCCAGCATTTTGTGTAGGTTTTTCCACAGGCACCCTTTGTTGCCACATCCTCAAAATAACCAAAAGAGGTTGGGCTAGGAATTTTCATCACATGCTAATCCTGAATTAGCTCCCTTTTACTGCTTTGCTGTACAACAATCTTCACATTTCTATTTAGAGCTGAGCTTTTTTTCCCTCTCACTTTTATTTTGTTTGCTGATCCCAGATAATCTGTTAAATCCAGCTAAAACTGCTTTAGATTCGTTGTAACAATATCAGACACATGTTTGAACAATTTGATCACATTTTGAACTATTTCCTGTTTAATTAATGTGGCAGTTCATAGTCTTCACTGCAGTTTGAGATTAGTTTAATGCCACCTGAAATCAAAGAAGATTGGTTGATGCATTCAGTGAAACAAAATACTCAGATGTTAAGTAAGCAAACATCAGACTGCAGGGAATCGGTTATTGTTAATTTGGTGAAACTAGTTTTTGGCTCCTAGTAATTTATGTTTAATTAAAAAGTTCACTGTTAACTTTGTAAATATCATTTATGTAGGTTGGAAAAAAGTAAACTTTGTGAGTTTACACATTATATAGCATATACATGGATCTTCAGGAGTATTGATATACTGAGAGACCTTGAGGTACAAGTCCATTGAACCATAAGACATAGGAGCAGAATTAGGCCATTCAGCCCATCAAGTCTCTTCTGCCATTTCATCATGGCTGATTCAATTCTCTCTCAACCCCATTCTCCTACCTTCTCTCCATAATCTTTCACACCCTGATTAATTAAGAACTTATCAATCTCTGCCTTAAGTGCACCCAGTGACTTGGCCTCCACAGCTACCTGTGGCAATGAATTCCATAGATTCACCACCCTCTAGCTAAAGAGATTCCCCTTTGCCTCTGTTCTAAATGGATACCTCTCTTTTTTCAGGCTGTGGCCTCTTGTTCTAGACTCCCCCACCAACAGAAACATCCTCTTCACATCCACTCTATCTAGGCCTTGCAACAGTTGATAGGTTTCAATGAGATCCCCTTTTATTCTTCTAAGTTCTAGCATGCAGAGATTTCAGTCACTGGTCATATGATAATCTTCCACTTAAAGATTCATTTATTAACTAAGTATACAACTCTGAAATTCTTCTTCTCCAGATAGCCATGGAACCAAGAAAGAAAAGAATGGCGGCACGATCATCAACTCCCAAATCCTTCCTCCCTACACAAATAAAACAAAAACAGAACAGGAACATTGACCCCACAAATGCCCCTCCCCGCAACAAAAAAACATGAGTAAGATTGGGTGAAGAACATAGAATACAAAAAGATCATAAGACAGAAAAAAGTCCACAGTCCAAGTCCACCTCCAAAATGCAGAAAACCTGGGCAACATTCTCCTTCTCCATACCAGAACAATCTCTCCAATGATAAAAGGCAGTCTGCCTTCTCCATATCAGAGACAGCTTACCAGCGATAAAAAGGCAGTTTCCCCTCTTTGGCAGCAGAGCGATTCTCCAGAGGTAAAAAGGCAAGCAACCGGCATTTCTATCTCCCTTGTCACTTTAATCGATGAGTAATGGAAGCTTTAATCAACAAAATTGAATCAAATATTGGTTTGCAGCCTTTTTGCCATGAGCAGGTCAGGCAACATCAGAACAAAACTTATCTAGTATACGAAGCATACATAATAAAATTGACTCTCACCTGACTGCAGAGTACTGAAACAGCCGAAACGATCTCCAAAATGCAAATCACGGGCTCCATCAGTTCCAGAATCTCATTCAAAATGAAAAACAATGTAAACACATAAAAGAAATGAAATATATGGTTTAAGGATCTATCCAGAAGATGTCAACTAATGGAACATTGTATGCAGGCACCATTTTGACTGGAAGTCCTGGAATAATTCTCGTAAATCTCCTCTGAATCCTTTCCATTGCTCCCTGAAAGTGGCATCACAATCAGATAGTGCGGTAAAGAAGCCTTATGGTATAGGAACCTTCGTTGGTCAGGATATTGAGTATAAAAGTCAAAAAGCCATGAATAAAACTTCAGTTACATCATATTTGGAGTAGCGTGTGCAGTTCAGATCAACAGATTGTGAAGTACAGACTTTGGAAAAAGTACAGAAAAGGTTTTAATTCAGGCAACAGGATATTGCCTAAATTAGAGAGTATTAACTATAAGGAAAGATTGAACAAATGTGAATTGTTTTCTCCAGAATCTCGGAGGCTGAAGAGTGACCCAATAGAGGTTTATAATATTTTGAGAAATAAAAATAGCGTAGGTAGTCAGAAACACGAGAAAGTCTGCAGATGCTGGAAATCCAAAGCAACACACAGAAAATGCTGGAGGAACTCAGCAGGTCAGGCAGCATCAGAACAAAACTTGTCTAGTATATGAAGTATACGTAATAAAATTGACTCTCACCACAGAGCATGGTGAAGTTAAATTTCCCATTATACTTTTGCAGTATGCATAAAATCAACCTGCTGCTAAGATTTATTCTGTTCTCTGGCTAGTGCTCTGAAGAAAGAAATTACTTTTGCGCTTAGTGAAGAGTGCATTCTACTTGAAACTCCTAATTAAGGCTACAAAATGTAATACATTTGGTTGTATGGTTGTGGACACGAGGAGTTTGGCTTGCTATTACTTCCTGGAGCCAGCACTAACAGTTTGTTCCAAAAGATTGTTCTAGCTCCTTGTGAAAGCCCAGTGTTTTAAGAATGTTTGAATTTTCAGTTTACTTGCATTCCAGTTGGTCTTAGTACTTTATAAATAACAAATATGTTAATTGAAAACTTTTCATTGCAGTTTGACCTGTCTGTTTGTTATACTTTTGATTTCTGGAAAATGGATTTCGCTGAGTACAACAGAAACTTCCATTTATATTAGGTCTCTGACTTAGTAAGATGGTCCAAGGCACTTCCCAAAAGTGAACTGATGCCAAGCCAAATAAGGAGACATTAGGGCAGTTGACCCTAGGACAGATTAGCATGACCAATGTAATTGGTTTTAAGCATCCCTAGCAGGAGGTAAAATAGTGTTGTAGATCTACCTTTAATGCAATGGAAGTACCAAATTTAGGGTAATTTCAGGTCCCTTGATTCACAAAATAGTTTAGAAATGAAATTGCTTCGATCTTGAACTGGAAGGGAGGTAAGTAATAAACAGGAACAGTTGTTTGGCTATTAAATTGAAAATAAATGCAAACGAACATGAAACTTTCAAGGCTCTTAAGATTGACCAACAGCCATACTAATTTTTTGGTGATTCTATTTTGGTTTTTGCATTTGAGTTAGTTTTTCCACCTCTTGAAAGTAAGACATTGCCTCTGGTGGCATGATAGGTAAAAATCAAATGTGTATGTTTAAAAATCAAATGTGTATGTTTAAAAATCAAATGTGTATGTTTGACATGCCCTTCCCCTTCTACTTTTCCATATGGTGCACTCCTAATCACAACCAGTTCATAGTTAGTGAAACCAGCAAAGAATGTAATGGCACATGTTTTGCCAGGGCAAGAATATGGTCCTTACACAATCCACTGTGCCCTGAAGACACAATTCCATGAAAGCAATGTGCAGGTTCGTCAATTGTTTTATTTGGCTCTATTACTCTCTAATGACTATTACAGAAAAGGTTTAATAGAAAATAGATTATTCTTTTATAAGGGATTAATCTACTAATAGTTGAATCATATGTAATAAAAATCCTTAACAACAGTCTAGCAATTTGTAGATAATTGTTGATAGGATTTAGCTATTCAGATGTGATTTCCTAGGAAGAACATACTTAATGCTTAAGTTTGAGTTTAATTGGAACTACCCTGCTGGCAGGGAAGGCATTGGTATCATAGAGCTTAGAGAAAAAAGAAATTCTGGTTTCCTCTCCTGTCACTATCCAAGGTGAACAGATGGTTTATGTACTACAAGTATGACAATTCACACACACCCAGACTCATCTCTTCCAGGTACTAGTCCAGTAAATCAGACTTCTCCATGTTGAACAAATCTTGGAAGAAGAACTGGAAGTACCAAAGGCACTATGTATAGTCTGCATGTAGGACTTCAATATTCACACCTAAAGTGGCATTGGAGAAGGATTGCTTAAGGAACTGGTTAAGGAAAAAGTTGTATTCTTAAGCACATAGCTACTATCAACAACAGATAGTAAATGAACAAGAGTCATACACTTAGTGACCACTTCATGAGATATATATGTGTACCTGCTTGTTAATGCTTAATCTCATCAGCCATTATCATCCAGATCATTGATATAACCATATAACAATTACAGCACGGAAACAGAAAATCTCGGCTCTTCTAGTCCATGCCAAACACTTACTCTCACCTAGTCCCATCAACCTGCACTCAGCCCATAACCGTCCATTCCTTTCCTGTCCATATAGCTATCCAATTTTACTTTAAATGACAATATCAAACCTGCCTCTAACACTTCTGCTGGAAGCTCGTTCCACACAGCTACCATTCTCTGAGTAAAGAAGTTCACCCTCGTGTTACCCCTAAAATTTTGTCTCCTAACTCTCAACTCATGTCCTCTTGCTTGAATCTCCCCTACTCTCAATGGAAAAAGCCTATCCACGTCAACTCTATCTATCCCCCTCGTAATTTTAAATACCTCTATCAAGTCCTCCCTCAACCTTCTACGCTCCAAAGAATAAAGACCCAGCTTGTTCAACTTTTCTCTGTAACTTAGGTGCTGAAACCCAGGTAACATTCTAGTAAGTCTTGTCTTCTCTGTACTCTCTCTATTTTGTTGACATCTTTCCTATAATTCAGTGACCAGAAATGTACACAATACTCCAAATTTGGCCTTACCAATGCCTTGTACAATTTTAACATTACATTCCTACTCCTATACTCAATGCTCTGATTTATAAATATATATATATAGATGACAAACAACAAAGAACCCAGCACTGATCCCTGCAGCACACCATTATTCACAGTCCACTAGTCAGAGGCAACCCTCTACTACCACTCCCTGGGTTCTCCCACAAAGCCAATGTCTAACCCAATTTACTTCCTCATTCTGAATGCCGAGTGAGTGAACCTTGCTGTCCAGCCTCCCATGTGGGACCTTGTCAAATTTGTTATTAAAGTCCATGTAGACAACATCCATTGCTTTGCCTTCAACCACTTTCCTGGGTAGCTTCTTCAAAAAACTCTATTAGATTGGTTAGACATGACTTACCATGCACAAAGCCATGCTGGCTATCTTTAATCAGTCCATGTCTATTGAATGGCTTATATACCTGGTCCCTAAGTATACTTTCCAGTTCCTTTCCCACAATTGATGTTCAACTCACCAGCCTATGATTTCCCAGTTTATGTTTAGAACCTTTTTTAAACAGCAGCTATCCTCCAATCCTCTGGTACCTCTCCTGTCACTCAGGATGATTTAAATATCTCTGCTAGGGCCCTGGCAATTTCTTCACTTGCCTCCCTTAGGGTCCAAGGGAACACCTTGTCAGGCTCTGGGGATATATCCACCGTGATTTGCCTCAGTGTAGCAAACACCTCCTCCTCTGTAATCTGCACAGGGTCCATGAAGTTGATGCCACTTTGCCTCACTACTATAGTCTCTGTTGCCATCTCTTGAGTAAATACAGATGCAAAGAAATAATTTAAGATCTCCCCCATCTGTTTTGACTCCACACATGGATTACCATTCTGGTCTTCCAAAAGGACGTATCTTGTCTCTTGCAATTGTTTTGCTCTGAACATAATTGTAGACTTCCTTAGGATTATTCTTCATCTTTCTTTTAGCCTTCCTGATTTCTTTATTAAGTGTTCTCTTGTATTTCTTATACTCTACAAGCACCTCATTTGTTTCTGCTTGCCTCCCACTTACCAAGGACACCATTACCAGAAAACAACCTGACCCAATCCACACTTGCCAGATCATTTCTGATACCACCAAAATTGGCCTTTTGCCTATTTAGAATCTCAATCCGTGGACCAGACCTATCTTTTTTCATATTTACTTTGAAACTAATGGCATTGTGATCACTGGATGCAAAGTGTCCCCCTGCACAAACTTCTGACAACTGCCCTGTCTCATTCCCTAATAGCAGATCCAGTATCACATGCTCTCTCACTGGGACTTCCATGTACTGATGAAGGAAACTTTCCTGAACACATTTGACAAACTTTATCCCACCTAGCATGGGATTCCCAGACAATATGTAGAAAATCACTATAACAACCTTATGTTTCTTGCAACAGTCTGCGATCTCTTCACAAATTTGTTCCTCTAAATCTGTAGGACTGTTGGGTGGTCTGTAATATAGCCCATTAACATTGCCAAATCTTTCTTATTTCTCAATTCCATAACGCCTTACTGGTTGCATTCTCCAGTCGGTCCTGATGGAGCACTGCTGTGACATTTTCCCTGACTAGTAATGCCACCCCTCCTCTTTTAATCCCTCCCCCTCTGTTACTTCTAAGACAATGGAACCCCGGAATATTGAACTGCCATCCTGCCCCTCTTGCAACCAAGTTCCACTAAAAGCTACAACGTCATAATTCCAGGTGTTGATCCATGCCCCCTCATCAGCCTTTCCTACAATACTTTTAATGCCACCTTTAAAGCTGTATTATCACAGAACTCTGGGCAAAATGATTCATCTCCCCCATTCTTGCAAATTGCCACCTATTTCTAACTTCTCTTTCCTTTCAGAATCCACATTCTGGGATTTTGTGTTCCTTTGTCTAGCGGCTCTTTATTAGAATTCTTTCAGTCAACTCTTCAACATTTCTCTTCAGCCCTCCTCCAGTCCAAGAGCACCAATGCCATCCTAGTGTAAATGATAATAGATAGGTAGTCTTTGTGGAAAGAGAGTTGATGTTTCAGGACTGAGACCTTTTGCCGGAGCTGGGAAAGAGAATATTAAACTTCTCTGCCTCCGCCTTCAGGAACAGAGAAGGTGGAGGAGAGAGTGGCAAAGCAAGGAGAATGACTGTGACAATCAGATTATGCTTCTTTATTTGTTAAGTGTTGCTTACAGCAGAGCTGTAGGATATGTCCAGCAGGCCAGATTATAAGATTGGAAAGACAAAAACTGATCAAGAATTGCAAATGGACAACTAATAGAATCAGAATCAGATCAAAATCAGAATCAGGTTTATTATCACTGGTATGTGTTGTGAAATTTGTTTACTTAGCAGCAGCAGTTCAATGCAATACATAATATAGAAGAAAAAAATAAATTAGTAAATCAATTACAGTATTTGTATATTGAATAGATTAAAAATCATGCAAAAACAGAAATAATATATATTAAAAAGTGAGGTAGTGTTCAAAAGTTCAATGTCCATTTAGGAATCGAATAGCAGAAGGGAAGAAGCTGTTCCTGAATCGCTGAGTGTGTGCCTTCAGGCTTCTGTATCTCCTGCCTGATGGTAACAGTGAGAAAAGGGCCCTGGGTGCTGGGGGTTCTTAATAATGGATGCGGCCTTTCTGAGACACCACTCCTCGAAGATGTTACTCAAGATGGAGCAAGTTTACAACCCTCTGCAGCTTCTTTTGGTCCTGTGCAGTAGCCCCCCACCCCCAAGGAGAAGTGAGAGTTATTTCATAGTGTCATGGGATTGGAAACAGGCCCTACAGTCCATTGCATCAAGTACCCACTTTGAACCCTATTCTTCGCTAACACCTCTGTTCTCCCCACATTCTTCCACACTTCGGGCAACTTACAGTGGCCAGTTGGCCGACCTATCAGAATCAGAATCAGAATTGGGTTTATTATCACCAGCATGTGTCGTGAAATTTGTTAACTTAGCAGCAGCAGTTCAATGCGATACATAATATAGAAGAAGAAGAAATAATAATAATAAAAAATAAGTAAATCAATTAACATTTTTTTTTGTGTGCCATACTCTGCCAGAGCCTTGGCGACCACTTTTCAAGTGGTTGTCTTGGAGGAAAGATTCTGTGAGTGGTCCCCCCACGTCCTTCTCACAGCGCAGTTTTTTTTTAAACGAGGCCGAGTTGCGAGCTCGACACTTAACCCGGCACAGAAGGAAAGTGGCCCGACTGGGTTCAAGCTCTTTGCCTCAGAGTCCAGTGCTGATGTCACTGCACCACCAGCCAGTTAATTACAGTATACATTATTGAATAGATTAAAAATCATGCAGAAAGCAGAAATAATATATATTTAAAAAGTGAGGCAGTGTTCATGGGTTCAATGTCCACTTAGGAATTGGATGGCAGAGGGGAAGAAGCTGTTCCTGAATCGCTGAGTGTGTGCCCTCAGGCTTCTGTACCTCCTACCAGCTGGTAACAGTGAGAAAAAGGCATGCCCTGGGTAGTGGAGGTCCTTAATAATGGACATTGCCTTTCTGAGACACCGCTCCTTGAAGATATCCTGGGTACTTTGTAGGCTACTACTCAAGATGGAGCTGACTAAGTTTATAACCCTCTACAGCTTCTTTTGGTTCTGTGAAGTAGCCCCACTCCCCCATACTTGACAGTGATGCAGCCTGTCAGAATGCTCTCCATGGTACATCTATAGACATTTTTGAGTGTATTTGTTGACATACCAAACTTTTTCAGACTCCTAATGAAGTATAGTCACTATCTTGCCTTCTTTATAACTGCATCAATGTGTTGGGACCAGGTTAGATCCTCAAAAATCTTGAAACTGCTCATTCTCTCCACTTCCGATCCCCCTATGAGGATTGGTATGTGTTCCTTTGTTTTACCCTTCCTGAAGTCCACAATCAGCTCTTTCGTCTTACTGACATTGAGTGCCAGGTTGTTGCTGCGACACCACTCCACTAGTTGGCATATCTCACTCCTGTAGGTCCTCTCATCAACATCTGAGATTTTACCAACAATGGTTCAGCTCTAATGCCTGTGTTTGCGACACTACTGACAATAAACTTGACTTTGGCATTGATACGGGTAGAAAGAAAGGGTGAGCTATCTCAAGTTGGAAAATTCAAGAGCCCAGAATTTTCAGCTTTTACATTAGAATTCCAACATCTGCAATATACCCCAGAGGAGGTTCACAAGGTGATCCCAGAAATGAAAGAGTTAACACGTGAAGAGTGCTTGATGGCTCTGGGCTTGTAGTTGCTGGGGTACAGAAGAATAAGGGGGGATTGCACTGAAACATATTGAATATTGAAAGGCAAAGTTAGAGTGGATGTGGAGAGCATGATTCATATAGTGGGAGAGTCTAGAACAAGAGAGCATGGCCTCAGAGTAACAGGATGATCCTTTAGAACAGAGATGAGGAGGAATTTCTGGTGAAACTGTGGCATTCGATGCCAGAAATGGCTGTGCAGGCCAAACCATTGGGCATTTTTTAAATTGGAGGTTGGTAGGTTCTTGATTAATAAGGGTGTCAATGGTTAAGGGTAGAAGGCAGGAGAATGGGGTTGAGAGGGATAATAAATGGCAGAGTGGCTTGATGGGCTGAATGGCCTAATTCAGCTCCAACACCTCCTGGTCTTCTGGTATTCTTTTGATTTTCTAATAAAAAAGACGATTGACATTGATATGCATCATGTTTGAGCATTTGCTCCCTGCCCTCAGCCAACAACCGCCCAGCCCCCTCACCCTTATTCCCACCCTCAGTAACACAGGCGTTTGCAGCTCCACGAGTCTGATTGACAAGGAAACCTGGCTGCTAAGAGCATCGACAATAATGGAGCAACAGATTCCCCTCAGGCAGCAGATCCTGAAGATGCCCTCAGAGCACCTTGATAGCTCATTACTAAAATAAAATTAAAGACAATTTAAATAAATAATTTGTTATAAATCCTTCTCTTATTATAGAGCAATTAAAACCTAAAGATAAAAATAACAAATACTAGAACAAATTACTTCCCTGGACTTACTTTTTTAATCAAATGGATATGACTATAGAATAGGTGAGTGTAAAATTAAAAGCCCAAAAAATCCGCACCCTTGTGTTTCAGTGCAGGACTCAGTAGTGAGTGCAACTGGACCTGCTACAGAGCAAGAGGCCAGATATCTGTGTTTCAGTGCATGGAATGGAAGTCAGAGACAAAATGGCTCAAAAGGAGGACAAATCTGGAGGTTCCTAACAAAATCCATCAGTAGATAAGCACGATGCAGCCCACTGTCTCTACTTGTGACCATGATGCATTATCCCTTCTTGACCTTTGTAGAGTACTTTACTTTAAGATGAACTTTTGACCTTGTATTCTCTCATCACAAAGACCACCTGGCTGAACCTTTGAATCTTCAGTCACGTCTTCCCTTGTTCCATTCCAAGTTCCTTTTGTTCCCTTCACCTTTAGAGGATATGTTAAAAAACATATTTATCCATCGAGTGGAAAACTATTCAATATTCAAAATTGCTATTTATAAACCTAAATGTATGTTTTTAATCAATTAAGTTATTTTACATTAAAAAGAATTACTTAGACATCCAAAGTAATTAAAATTAAAGTATAAAAGAGGTATTTAATTTTCTATTTTTTCGTTATAATCTGGTTATAAATTATTTTGTCTTCCACACAGTATTGAATTGAATTGAATTGACTTTATCTCTTCCATCCTTTACATACATAAGGAGTAAAAATCTTTACGTTACGTCTCTGTCTAAATGTACGAATGTAAGAGTAAGAATACAATATACCTCGTATAACACAAACACGAGAAAATCTGCAGATGCTGGAAATTCAAGCAACACACACAAATTGCTGGTGGAATGCAGCAGGACAGGCAGCATCTATAGGAAGAAGTACAGTAGACGTTTTGAGTCGAGACCGTTCGTCAGGACTAACGGAAAAAAGAGATAGTAAGAGATTTGAAAGTGGAAAGGAGAGGGGGAGACCCGAAATGATAGGAGAAGACAGGATGGGGAGGGATGAAGCCAAGAGCTGGAAAGTTGATTGACAAAAGGGATACAAGACTGGAGAAGGGGGACGATCATGGGATGGAAGGCCTTGGAAGAAAGAAAGGGGGAGGGAAGCACCAGAGGAATATGAAGAATGAACAAGAAATTATTGTGCGAGGGAAAGGGAGAAAAATAAATAAATAAAAATAAAAGTATTAAATAATAAATTAGGGATGCGGTAAGAAGAGGAGGAGGGGCATGAATGGAAGTTAGAGAAGTCAATGTTCGTGCCATCAGGTTGGAGGCTACCCAGATGGAATATAAGGTGTTGTTCCCCCAACCTGAGTGTGGCTTCATCTTTACAGTAGAGGAGGCCATGGATTGACATATCGGAACAGGAATGGGACATGGAATGATATGTCAATCCATGGCCTCCTCTATTGTCGAGATGAAGCCACACTCAGGTTGGAACAACAACTTCTATTCCGTCTGGGTAGCCTCCAACCTGATGGCAAGAACATTGATTTCTCTAACTTCCATTAAAGCCCCTCCTCCTCTTCTTACCTCATCCCTAATTTATTATTTAATATTTTTATATTTATTTATTTTTCTCTCTTTCCCTCTCACAATAACTCCTTGTCTGATCTCCCTCTTCCTCTGGTGCTCCCCTCCCCCTTTCTTTCTTCCAAGGCCTTCCATCCCATGATACTCCCTCTTCTCCAGGCTTGTATCCCTTTTGCCAATCAACTTTCCAGCTCTTGGCTTCATCCCTCCCCATCCTGTCTTCTCCTATCATTTCAGGTCTCCCCCTCCCCATCCTACTTTCAAATCTCTAACTATCTCTTTTTTCCGTTAGTCCTGACGAAGGGTCTCGACCCGAAACATCTACTGTACTTCTTCCTATAGATGCTGCCTGGCCTTCCACCAGCATTTTGTGTGTGTTACCTCGTATAAGAATTTGAATGCATTATATAACAATTTTAATCCACCGAATGTTGAAAGGACTAGATAAAGTGGTTTTGGAGAGGATGTTTCCTATGGTGGGTTTATCCAGAACTAGGGGGCATAGCCTTAAGATTGAGGAGCAACCTTTTAGAACAGAGGTAAGGAAGAATTTTTTTTTTGCCAGACAGTAGTGAATCTGTGGAATGCTCTGCCACAGACAGCGGTGGAGGCCAAGTCCATGCGTATATTTAAAGCGGAAGTTGATGGTATCCTGATTGGTCAAGGCATCAAAGGATATGGCAAAAAGGCAGGTGTATGGGGTTGAGTGGGATCCGGGATCAGCTGCAATGAAAAAGCAGAGCAGACTCGATAGGCTGAATGGCCTAATTCTGCTCCTATGTCTTTTGATCTTATGAATGAAAACATTTTTTGCTTACTTGAAACTTTTAAACTGAGAACTATGATGATCCTTTTCTGAGAATGTGTAAGATTTGGAAGGTCATAATATTATGCTGAATGCACACTGAGGTAGCAAATCAGTCATGACCTTATTGAATGTTGGAGAAGGAATAAAGGATTAAATGTTCATTCCTGCTTCCGATTTTATGTTCATATGCATGTAATTGAGTTTCTTTATGTTAAGCAGCCAATTAATTAAGATACTGTGGCACATGCCTAAAGGAAATTCTTCATGAAACTGGTATTCAGCTGAATTATTAACAGTCAGTAACACATATTTCTTTGAAGTAGTCTGGATTGATTTCAGTAACATAAGAACTGATGTTTATAGAAGTATGCAGGGTATTGAATCATTTAAACAATAGTCATTCCACAAGCTACAACCTTTCAAATTTTTCCAAATATTCCTAGTATAGTAGTAACATGCAAAATGTGGTGTCTCAATCTTACACACTATCTATTTCTGTTGGAAAATTATTAATTTATTATAATACATATGATTTTTGATCCTGGCAGTATAGCCAATGGCAAACAGTTCTGAAAAGTAGTCACTGTTGTGAAGTTTAAAAGTTGGACATTTTTGTCTTTTGCTTTGGTTTTCTTATGTCTGTCTTTTGTTTTTTGGTTTTCTAGCCAGTTAGTGGGGACCACCGACTAGAATCAGAAACAGGTTTATTACATATCACTGACACATGTTGTGAAATTCATTGCTTTATTTATAGCTCAAACCCAATTGCCCTTCAGAAGGTGGCAGTGAGCCACTTTCTTGAATACATTTAGTCCTTATATCTCAGATGGTCAAACGGTACTATTGAGTAGGAAGATCTAGGATTTAGGTTCAACAACCATGAAGGATGAATGGTACATTTTCTTGTTTGGATGATGTTCAACTTAAATAAGATACCGCAGTGGGATTCCCATGAGTGTGCTACTTGTGTCCTGAGCAACAGGGATCTCAGGTTTGGGAAGTCTTTTTGCCATAATCTAACTCCATTAGTCTCATAAATTACTCACAAAATTAAATACTGGGATCTTTCATCTTTGTGTAATGAGAACCAACAGATGAAAGTAGACCGAACCTATTAAAAAATTTTAAAAGTGTTTATTACTTAAGCGTCAAGAGTCACAGGGCTTTGAGGTTAATTCAAGACCAAATCTAACCGTATATTTATATTATGTGCATGCAGAAAGAATGTGAGAGTATATCACCTATTGGGACTGCAGATGCTGGAATCTGGTCCAGATGAAGTGCTTCCAATCCAAAATGCCAGATGCCCATTTCTCTCTATAGATGCTTCCAGACCCTCTGAATTCCTCCAGCTTTCTGTATGTTATTGGTGCATTTCAGCACATTTTGTCTTTAAACTGTGAAATCAAATTGCCTTTCTTGATAACATAAGGGTAAAGGTTCCCATGAAAAACAGAAGGTATGAGGATGCCTTCAATGGCAGTGAAACTCCAAAAATCTGGCATCCATTTGTTTGGAAATCCTGATGTCCGGAACCTGGGTTCACGCATTATGCCTGAATGTGAGCTGGAGGTCCAGAGTACAAGTAGGTTGTGCGACCAGCGCCAGAGTTCGGACTGTGTGAGCCGGACGAAAGGCTGGAGCCAGGGTTGTGGTCCAGAATGCCAGGGTCATCCATGTGAGTATGTTTGGAGCTGCGGCTGGGGAAGAGAATTTCTGTATGCAATTGTCACTCTTCAGTACAGAGCATAAAGGAGAATGGAGTCATTGTTACTCCAACCTGATGCAGGATAGAAAAACACAATAAACATAATTAACACAATAAAGCAATAAATATAAATACATAAGATAAGCTTATATACAGAGTCATTGTGTGGACATGAAGTGTCTCGAGATACAGTGGTATCTGTAAATAAGACAACTGACAGAAAATGATGAAGTAAAGGTGGCAGGGGTAGTGAGTGGGTTAATGGGCGGAGGTGTTGACCAACTTGATGGCTTGGGAGAATTACCTGTTTTTGAGTTTGGTGGTGTTGGCATGGATACTGTGCAGACCCTTCGCTGACTAGGTTCCTCATAGCATGTAAACAAAATGCTAGTGTATTTAGATATTAATAAGGGTAGCATTCATAACATCTGCCTGTCCAACAGTATTGAACCATTAGACTCATCAACCAGAGAGAATAACTTCTCTCAGTTTCACTTGCCCCACAACTGAACTGTACCCACAACCCATGGATTCACTTTCAATGACTCTTCATCTCATGTTCTTGATGTTCATTTTTTTTATTATTATTTGTTTTTTTTTTCCTTTTGTATTTGCACAGTTTGTTATCTTTTGCATATTGATTGCCATCCTGTTGGGGGTGGTCTCCAACTGATTCTATCGTGTTTCTTGAGTTTTACTTTGAATGCCTACAAGAAAAAGAATCTCTGGGGAGCACATGGTGCCATATATGTACTTTGATAATAAATTTACTTTGAACTTTGAAAATGAAAGCTATTCTGTGATGTACTTTGGACCCAGACCATCGAGAGCTTTAAACACAAGTGAACTGAAAATCAGTTCTAAAAGATACAGGAAGCCAATACAGACTAGTAAGGTTGGAGTGATATTCTTCCACATACTGGCTTCAGTTAAATAGTGGATGAATATTTCTTAGGGGATGTTTGTAAATACTATGTATATCCCTGGGCTAAGCTCTAAAGAATGAAAATAAAGGCATATGAAACAAAATGACAGCGGATCTTGAAAATCTGAATGGCATCCTTAGAGAGAGCGAGTCAGAGCTCATATTTCAGATTGTTGTTCCATTATTTATTCATTTGTTATGTGCTGCGGTGTATGACGTGGGTGATCATGATCTTTCCATGACCACGATTGTTCTTGGTAAATTTTTCTACGGAAGTGGTTTGCCATTACTTTCTTCTGGGCAACGTCTTTACAAGACGGGTGACCCCAGATATTATCAATGCCTTTCAGAGACTGTCTTCCCGGTGTCAGTGGTTGCATAAGCAGGGCTTGTGATACGCACCAGCTGCTCATACGACCATCCACCACCTGCCCCCATGGCTTCATGTGACCCTCATCGGTGGGGGGGGGGGTGGGGGAGGGCTAAGCAGGTGCTACACCTTGCCCAAGGGTGACCTGCAGCTAGTGGAGGGAAAGAGCGCCTCACACCTCATTTGATGGAGATATATCTCCAGCATGCCACCAAGTTTCTTTATTAGCACAGGTAATAAAGACAGAAAATGCTGGAAACACTCTCTCAGATCAGGCTGCATTTAGAGTCATGGAGACATAGAAACACAGAGCATGAAAAGAAGACCTGCGGACCATTGAGTTTGTGCTGACAATCCACCACCCATTTCCCCCATTCCCACATTAAGCCTGTGGTTGATGTCAGCTTTGTTATATTTATTTATTTATTGAGATACAGCGTGGAATTGGCCCTTCTGGCCCTTTGAGCTGTGCTGCCCAGCAACCCCAGATTTAACCCTTGACTAATCACAGGATAATTTACAATGTCCAATTAACCAACCAACTAGTATGCCTCTGAACTGCGGGAGAAAACTGGAGCACCCAGAGGAAACCCACCCAGTCAGGGGGAGAACGTACAAATTTCTTACAGACGGCGACAGGAAATGAACCGAGGTTCTCGTAAACTCCCACCAGATTCTACCACTCACCCACACAGGAGGGACAATTTAAGGTGGCCGGTTAACCAATCAATCCACACATCTTGAGGAGGTGGGAGGAAACTGGAGCACAGGGAAACAGAAACCGACTTAATGTTCCAGATCTGAAATTCTTTGTCAAAACTACAATTTTAAATGTATTACTGTTGCACCAGAATAGCAAGAGGTTAGTGGTGAAACAACAATTGAGGTATCTACAATGGCGACTTGGGATAAAGTCACTAACAAGTGGAGTGGGTGCAAGAGTAATCAAAAAAAATGGATGATGTCACTAAAACAAAGTGGGTGCTGATGAAACAGCAAAAAAGAAGCTAAAAGAATGGGATAACAAAATAATACGAACACCAGCAAGAAATAAAATGCGCAGGAACTCAACAGGTTTGACAGCATCTGTGGAGGAAAATGCTGATCATCGATTTCCCTTCACAGATGCTGCCTGACCCCTTCAAGTTCTTCCAGCAGTTTGTATGTTGCTCCAGATTCCAGCATCTTCAGTCTCTCCACTGGAATAGCACAAAAACTATCCAAGCTTGTTGAATATTGTAAGTCCAGAAGCCTGTAAATAGTTTAGTTGAAAAATGAGGTATTGTTCTTACAAAGCCATCCCACATTCTCAGCTTGGCCTCTCTGACCACATCTCCATAATGTTAATCCCAGCATACTGAGCGCTGCAGAAGATGGAGAAACCAGTCAAAAGGACCTTCACTCTAGGACATAATGAGGCAATCTCTATGCTTCGGGACTGTTTTGAATGGACTAACTGGTACAAAGAAGCCACCACAAATCGAGTAGACCGAGTGCCTCATCTGTCATCGGCTACATCAGTAAGTGTGTTAATGACGTAGGGTCCTCAAGAACAGTTATCTCATGGCCCAACCAGAAGCCCTGGCTGAAATAGAGCTACATTCCTTACTAAAAGCCTGTTACTTCAAAAACAGTGACAGAACAGCTCTCAGAGCAGTCAGGAGAAATCTCATCTTGGACATCAAGAGGGCCAAGACTGCCTACGCACAAAAAATTCACTAACACCTGTACGATGACAATTTCCAACATACGTGGCTAGGCAACAAAAGACATCACTGACTTTGCAAGGGAAAGCAGCATCCACGATACCAGTGATGCCTCCCTCCCTGATGTTCTAAACAACATTAATGCACGCTTCAAGGCATACAACACAAAGCTAACCCCAGAGGTTACCCCACTCCCAGGTGAGCAGTCACAGTCTGTTACGCACCTGGCCCTGACACACCTAGAAAACAAGGACACATCTGTCAAAATGTTGTTTCTGAATTTCAGTTTGGCATTCAATACTATTTTACCACAGAGCTTGGTGAATAAACTCGTACTCCTCGGTCTAAATACACCATTGTGCAACTGGGTATTGGGCTTCTTAATCAATGGACCTCAGATAGTCAGGGTGCACAATGGCTCTTCCCTTTCCTTCATCCTCAGCACAGGTGTCCCCCACAGCTGCGAGCTGAGCCCATTGCTGTGCACTCCACTCACACAGGACTGCACGGCCAAACACCCGAGGAATCACAGTCTCAAGTTTGCCGATGGTTCATCACCAACAACGCTGAGTTGCCCTACAGGGAGGAAGTGGAAAAGCTCAATACCTGGTGCTAGTGTCAACAAGACAAAGGAGTTAGTAACTGACTTCAAAAGAACTCATACCACTCACACCCCCCTTTGTATTGGCAGCACAGCAGTGGAAGCTGCAAACAGTTTCAAACTTCTGGGAGTGGACATCACACACAAACTCTCATGGTCCCAGAACACATTCTACACAGTCAAGAATGCTTACTAAGGAGGCTGAAGAGGGTTGGACTTTGCACGTCTATTCTCATATCATTTTACAGAAGTGCAGTGGAGTGCATTCTAACAAGATGCATCTCAGCTTGGTACGGAAACTGCACTACTTTGGAGAAGAAAGATTCGGAACAGAGTGATAGGGCTTTGGCTCAACGGGCTTAGGCGGCAAAGGGACGAGGCGAGGTAGGTTTACCTGTGTTAATTGGGGAAAGGAAGAATGTGTGTGAGGCTGGTGTTCTGTGCTTGGTGTCAGATATGGGAGTTCCTGGAGTCTCCCAAGCTCCCAGATGACCATATCTGCATCTGCTGGGTCGAGCTGCAACTCCTAAGGAACCACGTTAGTGAACTGGCGTTGCAGCTCAATGACCTTCGTCTGGTCAGGGAGACTGAGGAGGTGATAGAAAGGAATTATAGGCAGGTGGTCACACCGGGGCCATGGGAGACAGACAAGTGGGTAACAGTCAGGGGGGGAAGGGGAAGAGTCAGGTACTAGAGAGTACCCCTGTGGCTGTCCCCCTGAACAATAAGTACTTCTGTTTGAGTGCTGTTGGTGGCAGGGGGGGAGACAGCCTACCTGGGGGAAGCAACAGTGGCCGTGCTTCTGGCACAGAGTCCAGCCCTGTGGCTCAGAAAGGTAGGGAAAGGAAGAGAAAGGCAGTAGTGATAGGGGACTCTATAGTTAGGGGGTCAGGCAGGTGATTCTGTGGATGCAGGAAAGAAACTCGGATGGTAGTTTGCCTCCCAGGTGCCAGGGTCCGGGGTGTTTCAGATCTTGTCCACGATATCCTGCAATGGGAGGGAGAACAGCCAGAGGTCATGATACATATTGGTACCAATGACATAGAGACATAGAAACATAGAAAATAGGTGCAGGAGTAGGCCATTCGGCCCTTCGAGCTTGCACCACCATTCAGTACGATCATGGCTGATCATCCAACTCAGAACCCTGTACCTGCCTTATCTCCATACCCCCTGATCCCTTTAGCCACATGAAGGAATAGGTAGAAAAAGGGAAGAGGTCCTGAAAACAGACTACAGGGAGTTAGGAAGGAAGTTGAGAAGCAGGACCGCAAAGGTAGTGATCTCGAGATTACTGCCTGTGTCACGTGACAGAGTATATAGGAATAGAATGAGGTGGGGGATAAATGCTTGGCTGAGGGATTGGAACAGGGGGCAGGGATTCACATTTCTGGATCATTGGAACCTCTTTTGAGGCGAGTATGACCCGTACAAAAAGGATGGGTTGCACTTGAATCGCAGGGGGACCAATATCCTGGCGGGGAGGTTTGCTCAGGCTACTGGGGAGAGTTTAAACCAGAATTGTTGGGGGATAGGAACCGTACTGAAGAGACTGGGGAAGAAGCTGTTGGCTCACAAATAGAGAAATCTTGTAGACAGTGTGTGAGGGAAAATAGGCAGGTGATAGAGGAGGGACGCACTCAGACCAACGGTTTGAGATGTGCCTATTTTAATGCAAGGAGTATTGTGAACAAAGCAGATGAGCTTAGAGCGTGGATCAGCACTTGGAGATATGATGTGGTGGCCATTACAGAGACTTGGATGGTGCAGGGACAGGAATAGTTACTTCAAGTGCCAGGTTTTAGATGTTTCAGAACGGACAGGGAGGGAGGCAAAAAAGGCGGGTGCATGGCACTGTTGATCACAGACAGTGTCACGGCTGCAGAAAAGGTGGACGTCATGGAGGGATTGTCTACAGAGTCTCTGTGAATGGAGGTTAGGAACAACAAGGGGTCAATAACTCTACTGGGTGTTTTTTAAAAGCCACCCAAAAGTAACAGGGATATCGAGGAGCAGATAGGGAAACAAATCCTGGAAAGGTGTAATAATAACAGAGTTGTCATGGTGGGAGACATTAATTTCCCAAATATCAACTGGTATCTCCCTAGAGCAAGGGGTTTAGATGGGGTGGAGTTTGTTAGGTGTGTTCAGGAAGGTTTCTTCACACAATATGTAGATAAACCTATAAGAGGAGAGACTGTGCTTGATTTGGTATTGGGAAATGAACCTGGTCAGGTGTCAGATCTCTTAGTGGGTGAGCATTTTGGAGATAGTGATCATAATTCTATCTCCTTTACAATAACATTGGAGAGAGATAGAAACAGACCAGTTAGAAAAACGTTTAATTGGAGTAAGGGGAATTATGAGGCTATCAGGCAGGAACTTGGAAGCTTAAATTGGGAACAGATGTTCCCAGGGAAAGGGATGGAAGAAATGTGGCAAATGTTCAGGGGATATTTGTGTGGAGTTCTGCATAGGCATGTTCCAATGAAACATGGAAGTTATGGAAGGGTACAGGAACTGTGGTGTACAAAGACTGTAGTAAATCGAGTCAAGAAGAAAAGAAAAGCTTATGAAAGGTTCAGAGGGAGCTAGGGAATGTTAGAGATCTAGAAGATTATAAGGCTAACAGGAAGGAGCTTAAGAAGGAAATTAGGAGAGCCAGAAGAAGCCATGAGAAGGCCTTAGCAGGCAGGATTAAGGAAAATGCCAAGGCATTCTACGAGTATGTGAAGAGCAAGAAGATAAGATGTGAAAGAATATGACCTATTAAGTGCGACTGTGGGAAAGTGTGTATGGAACCAGAGGATGCAAATACGAGGAAATCTGCAGATGCTGGAATTTCAAGCAACACACATAAAAGTTACTGGTGAATGCAGCAGGCCAGGCAGCATCTATTGGAAGAGGTACAGTCAACGTTTCGGGCCAAGACCCTTTGTCAGGACTGTGCTCATTTCCGGTCGCCTCACTACAGGAAGGATGTGGAAATCATAGAAAGGGTGTAGAAGAGATTTACAAGGATGGTGCCTAGATTGGGGAGCACACTTTATGAAAACAGGTTGAGTGAACTCGGCCTTTTCTCCTTGGAGCGACAGAGGATGAGTGGTGACCTCATAGAGGTGTGTAAGATGATGAGAGGCATTGATTGTGTGGCTAGTCAGAGGCTTTTTCCCAGGGCTGAAATGGCTGCCACAAGAGGACACAGGTTTAAGGTGTTGGAGTAGGTACAGGGGAGATGTCAGGGTAAGTTTCTCACTCAGAGAGTGGTGAGTGCATGGAATGGGCTGCCGGCAATGTTGGTGGAGGCGGATACGATAGGGTCTTCTAAGAGACTTTTAGATAGGTACATGGAGCTTAGAAAAATAGAGGGCTATGGGGAAGTCTAGTAATTCCTAAGGTAGGGTAGCCATTCAGGAGTCTCCTAAAAGACCCTATTGACCCTAATGGAGAGGTCAGAGTGGAAAAAGATTAAGTTTTCAGGCAGATGGAGTCCTTATTGAATTAAAGTATTTATCCAGTGGCTTCCTCTCATCTGCTTCAAAATTGGTGAATCTATACCAAAAGTTGAAAATGCTGAAAACAAACAGTAGGTCAGGCAGCGTCAGTGAAAAGAGAAACTGAGAACTCATTTCATGTTATAAGACCATAAGATATAAGAGCAGAATAAGGCTATCTGGCCCATCATGTCTGCTCTGCTATTTCATCATGCCTAATCCAATTTTCTTCTCAGCCACAATCCCCTGCCCTCTCCCAGTATCCCTTCATGCCCTGACCAATCAAGAATCTATCAACCTCTGTCTTAAATATACATAAAGACGGCTTCCACAGCTGCCTGTGGCAAGGAATTCCACAGATTCACCACTCTCTGTCTGTGACAAGCTGAGTATTTCTAGCTCTTTCTATCTTCTGATTTTAGCATCTGTAATTCATCAAAGCTAGTGTTTTATATTCTCATTTCCCTCATCCTAGACATATTTAACTTGCACCACGCTGTTGTGTTATAAGTTAATGGTTTTTCACTTTGATAACAATCTGTTTTGTAAACTTTAAGTGCGAACAAGCATAACCTTAAATCAGCTAGCGTGTCATAAATGCTTACAAGGATAGAAGGATGAAGGACTTAGAAGTATTTGGATTTGATTAAAAAAAACTCTTTGAGCAGCAGACATCCTTGTCATTTCTTCAGTGGAGAGAATGATAACACTGTCAAAATAAAGAGGAGGATATGAAAGACACCATGGCACAACTTTGAAGAAGAAGAGAAATATCCCTGATGTCAAGCCAATATTTATGCCTAATTGACATCACAAAAAAGATTCAGCCGATCATTATCACATCACCGTTTATACGAATTTCCTTGCACTAAATCTACAGAAGTGCTCATATAAATATTTCTAAAATGTTGTAAGAGTACTTGCCTTCACCATACCCCAGGCAGTGTGTCCCAGATTTCAATGACCCTCTAAGTGATTGAAATCTTCCTCAAATATCCTGCACCATACTGAACTCTTTGGTTGTAGACACTGATAAGAGGAAGTTTCTAACAATGTATCTAATCAATACCTCTCTTTTTATACATCTAATCAGGACATTCCTAGGCCTTCTCTGCTCTAATGAAAACAAGTCCAGTCTGCCCAACCTCTCCTCATAGCTGAAAAGCTCCATCCCAAAAAACATCCTCATCAATTTCCTCTGCACTTTTGTCAGTTCTGTGACATTCTTTTGATAATGTGACAAACTGAACTACACACAATACTCCATTTGTGGCTTACTTAAGGGTTCATATAGTAGAACCATACCCTCCCATTCCATCACAGGCAAAACCATCCCCACCTTTCAGCAAATCTACAAAGAGCACGGCTACAAGAAACCGACATCCATCATCAAGGACCCCCACCACCCAGACCATGCTCTCTTCTTGCTGCTGCCATGTGTCGTCTTTGGCACATTATTTTTATCAGCCTTTGTTCGTGTGTAGCTCTTCATTGATGATTTTGTATTTCTTTGCTCTGTTGTGAATGCCTACAAGAAAACGAACCTCAAGGTAGTATATAATGCCTTTTACAAACAGGAGAAAACCTGCAGGTGCTGGAAATCCAAACACAAAATGCTGGAGGAACTCAGAAGGCCAGGCAGCATCTATGGAAAAGAGTACAGTCAATGTTTCAGGCCGAGACTCTTCAACTATAATGGCATGTATGTACTTCAATGAGCTGGCTGGTGGTGTAGTGGCATCCGCAACAGACTTTGTATTGAGTGATCCCTGGTTCAAATCCGGTCAGCTTCTTGCACGCTTTCCATCCTTGCTGGGCTGAGTGTTGAGCTAGCAACTCTGTCTCACAAAACACAAACAAAATAATAAAGAAATGGGAAGGTTAGTGCCTGATGCACCGAAAAATGCAGAAGAAAACAACAACGTTAACAATGTACTTTGATAATAAATTTGAACTTTGCTCCATCGTATGTCATTCGTTTCTATTTAGTCTTCGGCAAATTTTTCACATTTCAGATTTTTTACGCTTAGATTTCATCTGCCTTTTCTCTGTTACACCGTACTAATGGATCGATGTCCTTCTGTTGCAGAAGACTATCCTCCTCACCATCCCCAGCATCACTGTAATTAGACAATCATTAAAACCTGTGGTACAGAATGAAACTATTTAGCTCTTTGTATCCATACTGGAAATAAGAACTCCTTAATGAGACTTCATGGTCAAATTCTGGAGCTATTGAGACACCTTCCTTTAAAAAAGACATTTATATGCAGAAGTAGATGCTCTTTCAAATATCTACTTTGATACACTCACTCACCCTGCCTAATTGCTGTTTCTTTACATAATAAAGTAACCATTTGACATGATTTGTAGATTTATTCCATTTGTGCAGCAGATGGAATAGCGTATTTGGCATTCATGCTTTGTGTTCACATGTTCTGGCCATAAATGTGGATAGTACAGACCTTGACATTTTAATAATCAAAGATAGCAACCACATTATTACATTAATGAGCATATAGTTTACTTTCTAAAAACACATTCCCTTTTGGGTTAACTTATCATAAAGCTTTGAAATATTATGTATGACTACAAACACGATGACATTTACCCCTAATGTGGTTTCAATAAAATAAATTATGATTATGGATAGAATTCAAAATCTGTTTGCATTAAGTTTCCTCCGATATTAAAATATTGCTGATGTGTTCAAATCCACCACAAAGCACACCTTCCTGTTGCTAATTGCAAAATTATAACTTTGCCAAGATAATGCACTTAAGCAAATAACGAAGTCAGAATGGGGGGGGGGGTGTGGGGGTGTGGAGGAGTGGTAATAAAAGCTGTTTAGTTATAAGCTGAATCACTAAGAAAAACACAGTAGAAATACGCCAACATTTTATTTTTCATATGCATGGGATTGGTCAAACGATACAGAAAGTTCCAAACCAGAATGTAAATACAAGAGGTTCCACAGATGCTGAAAATCTTGAGCAGCACATACAAAATACTAGAGGAACTCAGCAAGTCGGGCAGTATCTATGTAGATGAAAATGTTTTGGCCCAAGATTCTTCATTAGGACTAGAAAGGAAGCTGGGATGCAGGGTCGGGTGGGAGGCAGTAGCCAGAATAAGAAGGCAGAGGTGGGGGGAAGGAGCACAACCTGGCAAGTGATAGGTAAAACCAGGTGAGGCCAAGGTAGATAGGAGGGAAGGGGGAGAGGGATTGAGGTAAAAAGCTGGGAAGGAATAGGTAGAAAAGCCAAATCAAAAAGTATTGTTTGACTGAATTTTGTGTCCTGTAAAGGGAAATATGAAGCTGCAAATAGCAAAAGAAAATACCTTGTCGGGATTCAAATAAAGCATCAAACACCTAAGTTGGAAAAAAATAATGTCAGAAACTGGCAGCCAACTGTTCTTTCAGCCTCCGGCAGAATTTTCCTTCCAATGTGAGCTTGCAATTTGGCACTTATTTTTTTTATCATCCACACTAAAAGCATGAAAAGCTTTGGAAAACTGCCACTTTTCAAATATCTTCGTGATTTCTTTTATCACAATTGCACAGTGCAATTAGACACCAGATGTAGTGCCAAAAGTCAAAAGCCAAAGGTTGTTTTTCCAAGTAATTGACAGCATAGCAAAACATCCTAAGGCACTTCAGAGCAGTGTTAACAAACACAATTTAATCCTAGGCCACGTAAAGAGATGTAGGGGTAGATGACCAAAGGCTTGGTAAAAGGGGTAGGGGTTAATGGTTATCTTCAAGGGAAAAGGGCAAATTTATGGAGGGTGCTCCAGGCCTTTGAGCTGAGGCAGTTAAAACCATGCCAATCCAATGCAGAACAGTTAAATTCAGGAGTAAGCAAGAGGCCATAATTGGAGGGTTGCAGATATCTCGGTTATGAGGCTTAAGGAAATTAAAGAGCCACCATGGAGAAATTTGAAATAAAATGGATTCTTGTTAATTGAGACATATTGGGACCAGTATATTCTGGGTCCAATTAAGCCACTGCCCCAGTAAGTCAGTTTCATGAAAATAGTTAAAAAGGTTTAAAAAAGACAAACTGAGTAACAAATTATGTATTTAATTGAAATACAAAACAAATTAGAACACTAGCAAAGCACTACAATACTATGAAATGTGTATTAGTTTCAAGTAGTTATTGAAGGAGGAATTCATTCAGGGTACACAATGAGCAAAGTCAGTGCAGACACTAAATGCAGAAAACAGAAAGACTTCATACAATGCTTTCGATGATTGCATCCTCCAAATCTTCATTTTCATTATAACATTCAAGTTGATTGTCGATACCTTCAAATTCTTCACAGTTCCTAACTTGCTGAAGTTGTGAAATTGCTTCATTTTCACTACCGGCCATTTCTGGCATCTCCAAGCCTGAATGCTTGAAACCACAGTGAGCAAAACTTCTTGTACGTCTTCCCAGCTCATTACTTCACCCCTCCCTCTCTCCCAGTTTCACCTATCACCTACTACCTTGTACTTCTTCCTCCCATCTCCCCACCTTCTTACTCTGACATCTCATCTTTTTCCCCCAGTCCTGATGAAATGTCTGTGCCTGAAACGTCAGCTGTTTACTCTTTTCCACAGCTGCTGCCTGATCTGCTGAGTTCCTCTAGCATTTTGTGTGTGTTGCTTGGATTTTCAGTTTCTGCAGATTTTCTCTTGTTTGTGAGCGAAACTGTTCAGAATTGTCTTCCTGTTTATTTCTCACAAACGATCAGTGACACTGATTTTTTTAAACACAAACACATGCAACTGACACTACTTAAAAACTGTTTGCTCTAAGCTAGGTATATTATCAAACAGCTGCAAAAGTGAACGTAACTGATGCTAGTTAGAACCCATTTGGCAACACACTCCTGCCCCTATTAAGCGGCATGATGCCCCAAAGAGACAAATGGAATCCGAGGGATAATATCATTTGTAGATATTACTATTGAGGCAATGTATACCCTGTTCATGTTCCATAGTCATTCAATTTCCTCTTTTAATTAAACATATTTCTTGTGTTTTTCACTGATGAATTTCTATATGTTATGTGTGTTTGGAATAGCCATATCTATTAAGTAAGTTGTTTTTGCCTTATCCTATAGCATTACTTCCAGACAGTTGTTTTGGATTGTCCTATCCATAATATAACCATATAACAATTATAGCATGCAAACAGGCCATCTCAGCCCTTCTAGTCCCTACCGAACTCTTACTTTCACCTAGTCCCACTGACCTGCACTCAGTACATAACCCTCTATTCTTTTCCTGTCCATATATCTATCTAATTTAACTTTAAACAACAACATCGAACCTACCTCAACCACTTCTGCTGGAAGCTCGTTCCACACAGCTACCACTCTCTGAGTAAAGAAGTTCCCCCTCATGTTACCCCTAAACTTTTGTCCTCTAACTCTCAACTCATGTCCTCTTGTTTGAATCTTCCCCACTCTCAATGGAAAAAGCCTATCCACGTCAACTCTATCAATCCGCTTCATAATTTAAACACCTCTATCAAGTCCCCCCTCATCCCTCTACGCTGCAAAGAATAAAGACCTAACTTGTTCAGCCTTTCTCTGTAACTTAGGAGATGAAACCCAGGCAACATTTTAGTAAACCTCCTCTGTACTCTCTCAATTTTATTGACATCTTTCCTATAATTCGGTGACCTTACCAATGCCCTATACAATTTCAACATTACATCCCAACTCCTATACTCAATGCTCTGATTAATAAAGGCCAGCATACCAAAAGCTTTATTCACCACCCTATCCACGTGAGATTCCACCTTCAGGGAACTATGCACTATTATTCCTAGATCCCTCTGTTCTACAGTATTCTTCAATGCCCTGTCATTTACCATGTATGTCCTATTCTGTTTAGTCCTACCAAAATGTAGCACCTCATATTTTTCAGCATTAAACTCCATCTGCCATCTTTCAGCCCACTCTTCTAACTTTCCTAAATCTCTCTGCAAGCTTTGAAAACCTACCTCATCATCCACATCACCACCTATCTTAGTATCATCTGCATACTTACTAATCCAATTTACCACCCCATCATCCAGATCATTAATATATATGACAAACAACATTGGACCCAGTACAGATCCCTGAGGCACACCGCTACACACCGTCCTCCAATCTGACAAACAGTTATCCACCACCACTCTCTGGCGTCTCCCATCCAGCCACTGCTGAATCCATTTTTCTACTTCTGTATTAATGCTAACCATTGAACCTTCCTAACTAACCTTCCGTGTGGAACCTTTTCAAAGGCCTTACTGAAGTCCATATAGACAACATCCACTGCTTTACCCTCGTCAACTTTCTTAGTAACCTCATCAAAAAATTCAATAAGATTTGTCAAACATGACATTTACGGACAAATCCATGTTTACTGTTCCTAATCAGACTCTCCCTATCCAGATAATTATATATACCATCTCTAAGAATACTTTCCATCAATTTACCCACCACTGACATCAAACTCACTGGCGGATAATTGCTAGGTTTACTCTTAGAACCATTTTTTAATAATGGAACCACATGAGCAATATGCCAATCCTCCGGCACCATCCCCGTTTCTAATGACATTTGAAATATTTCTTTCAGAGCCCCTGCTATTTCTACACTAACTTCCCTCAAGGTCCTAGGGAATATCTTGTCTGGACCCAGAGACTTATCCACATTTATATTCCTTAAAAGAACCAGTACTTCCTCTTCTTTAATTCTCATACTTTCCATAACTACCCTTCTTGTTTCCTTTACCTTACACAATTCAATATCCTTCTCCTTAGTGAATACCGAAGAAAAGAAATTGTTCAAAATCTCTCCCATCTCTTTTGGCTCTGCATATAGCCATCCACTCTGATTCTCCAAGGAACCAATCTTATCCTTCACTATCCTTTTGCCACTAACATATCTGTAGAAATCCTTTGGATTTATTTTCACCTTACTTGCCAAAGCAGCCTCATATCTTCTTTTAGCCTTTCTAATTTCTTTCTTAAGATTCTTTTTACATTCTTTATATTCCTTGAGTACCTCATTAACTCCAAGCTGCCTGTATTTATTGAAGATCCCTCTCTTTTTCTGAACCAAGTTTCCAATATCCCTTGAAAACCATGGCTCTCTCAAACTTTTAACCTTTCTTTTCAACCTAACAGGAGCATAAAGATTCTGAACCCTCAAAATTTCACCTTTAAATGACCTCCATTACTCTATTACATCCTTCCCATAAAACAAATTGTCCCAATCTACTCCTTCTAAATCCTTTCGCATCTCCTCAAAGTTAGCCTTTCTCCAATCAAAAATCTCAACCCTGGGTCCAGTCCTATCCTTCTCCATAATTACACTGAAACTAATGGTATTGTGATCACTTGACCTGAAGTGCTCCCCAACACATACCTCCGTCACCTGCCCTGTCTCATTCCCTAACAGGAGATCCAACACTGCCCCTTCTCTAGTTGATACCTCTATGTATTGCTCCAAAAAACTATCTTGCACACATTTGACAAACTCCAAACCATCCAGCCCTTTTACAGAATGGGCTTCCCAGTCTATGTGTTGAAAATTAAAATCTCTCACAATCACAACCTTGTGCTTACTACAAATATCTGCTATCTCCTTACAAATTTGCTCCTCCAGTTCTCGCTCGCCATTAGGTGGACTATAATACACCCCTATAAGTGTCACAACACCTTTCCTATTCCTCAATTCCACCCAAATACCCTCCCTAGACGAGTCCACTAATCTCTCCTGCCAGAACACCGCTGTTATACATCCTCTTACAAGCAATACAACACCTCCCCTTCTTGCCCCTCCTATTGTATCACACCTGAAGCAACAAATCCTGGAATATTTAATTGCCAATCACAACCCTCGTTTCACTAATAGCTACAACACATATTTCTAGGTATCAATCCATGCTCTAAGCTCATCCACCTTTCTTACAATGTTCCTAGCATTAAAATAGATGCACTTAAGAAACTCTTCACCTCCCACTCTCTGTTTATCCTTAATGGAGCAAACTTCGTAATCTTTTTCTTCCTTTTCCCCTACATCAACCTCCACTCTTCTAGTCTCCTTAATTTGATTCCCTCCCTCCAACCATTCTAGTTTAAAGTCACCTCAGTAGCCCTCGTAAATCTCCCCGCCAGGATATTTGCCCGCCTATGATTCAAGTGCAACCCGTCCCCGTAATAATGGAGCAGACACAATATAATTTGTAGGATTCCGAATCTTAAATTGGACCAGGCTTGTATTTATTGTAAGGTCTGGTGTCTTTTGTATTTTAAAGTAAGATTTTGGTGAATGATGTTTGCCACTTGATTGTGCTTTTGCAAATAATCATATTGAGTTAAACTGCTACAGGATCCCATAATCTGTTGGATTGCTTCTGGTTTCTCTTGGCAGTTTCTGCATTTATTATCTTGAATTTGTTGGTCTTTTATTATGAATTTTTGATAATTTTTTGTGTTAACCACCTGATCCTGTATTGCCACAAGGAACCTGTCTGTTTCTGGGAAGAGGTCTCCAACTCTGAGCCAGGCTTTCAACACTTCCTTGTTGACATCTCATCTGCTCAGACTATGGGGATGTCTTCCATGGAGAGTCATACTCTTCCATTGGTTAACTTTTTTTTCTGTAATAATAATTCCTTCATTTATATGGTTTGTGCTTTCATTTAAATTAAGTGCTGCATACTTCTTATCAGAATTACATATGTTCGCATGGAGTGCTGAATCTTGATCTTGTTGATAAAAATATATCCTTAGAACTTTTATCTGACTGTTGAGTAAATTTTTAATGTCTGTAAATTCTCTTCCTCCTTCTGTCCTAGGTAGTGTTAATCTAAGTGTGTCCCATTGTACATAGAGTTTTCTAAAATTTATCATTTCACTTCTTATTTTTCTTTTTAATTTACCAGAACAGTTTTGGATCAAGATGTTATGAATACATTAGCATAGTATAGCAGAAGTGCTCATTTCCTTTGTTGTAAGCCTTGAAGTAAATTCTGTCAAAAGTTTTTCATTTATTGCATTATGATCTATTTTCTTTGTTTGATGATATCCCAAATACTTACGTTTCATATTCATCTATCAGTTGTATTGTATTCTACTGCTCTGTTTTATATTCTATTAGCTCTATTGCACCTTTCTTTATGTTTAATGGTCTGCACTTGTTTATCCAAAGTTCAAGTTTATATCATTCAAAAATAGTTCTACTATTTGAATTAATTGCTTTAGCTTTACTGATGAAGGAACATATAATTTCAAATCGTCCATATGCAAAAGGAGTATCAACGTGTAATTTGTTCGGTTGGTTCTGATTTGATACCCTTTTTTCATCTGATTCAATAAATGAGAGATTGAGATCAAAGCTAGAGAACCATAGTGGGCTTAGAGAGTCACCCTGAAACATTTTTCGGTTTATATTGATAATGGTGGTTATTTATAGATAGGTGTGTTATATTATGCCAATGCTTCATCAGACGTTGTAAGAATTTTACAAGCATTGGGTGTAGTCTGTATATATATTAAGAATTTCTATTAACCATGAGTGTGGACAGAATCAAATGCTTTTTGGTAGTCACCTTCAGTGCATGGATGATTTGAAATTATACACTCATTCATCAGTAAAGCTAAAGCAGTTAATTCAAATAGTAGAATTGTTTTTGAATGATGTAATCATGAACTTTGGACTAGATAACAACATGATCATGATGATGATAATTATTTATTTTTTCTCAGCTCGAGCTGCTAAAACCTGAGGAACATGCATAGCCAAGCATGCTCATTTGTTAATTGCTGGGGAACTCTCTTGACTATTCCAGTGGCGTTTAGCATTGTGGCTTTCTAAAGGTTGACATCAATATTGCTGTGTAGCCTTAATTGTTTAATGATATTGAATAGTACCTTTGGGATGGCACCAGTTGTAGATATTGCTATTGGGACAATGTTTACTTTGTTCATGTTCCAAAGTCTTTGCATTTCCTCTTTTAATTAAGCATAATTCTGCTGTTTTTCACTTTTTTATTTCTGAATGTTATGTGTGTTTGGAATGACTATACAGTATCTATTAATTAAGTTGTTCTTGCTTGTCTAACCTGTATTACTATATCCGGACAATGATTATGGATCTTTCTATCCGTGATAACAGATCGGTCATAATATAACTTGTGATATCCTAACTCTAAAACAGGATCAGGCTTGTATTTATAGCAAGGCATGAATTCTTTTATGAGATTGTATTTTAAAACACTACAAACAAGATTTTGATGAATTATGTTTGCCACTTGACTGTGCCTGTGTAAGTTGTCAGATTGTTTCTGGTTTCTCTTGACATTTTCTACATTTATTATCTTGAATTTGTTGGTATTTTATTACGTACTTTTGATAATTTTTGTGTTAATTACCTGGTCCTGAAATGTCACAGGGAAGCCTTGGGTTTCTGGGAACAGATCTCCAAATCTGAGCAAGGAGTTCGACACTTCCTTGTCGATATCTAGTCTGCTCAGATCATGGGGATGTCATGCTCTTTCATGGGTTAACTTTTTTCTTCAATCGTGATATTGTCTTCATTTTCTGGGTTGTGGTCTCATTTAAGTTCAGTGGTGTACGCTTCTTATCAGAATTGCATATGATCATGTGGAATGCTGAAACCTGTTTTCGTTGATGAAAGTATATCCTCAGAAGTTTTTTCTGACTATTGTGTAAATTCTATCAGAAGTCTTTCCTTTATCGCAGTATGATCTATTTTCATTGCTTGTTGATATACCAGACACTTATATGCTTTATATTCAGCTATCAGTTGTATTGTAACCTGCCATTCTGTTTTATATTCTATTAACTCTATTGTACCTTTCTTTATGTTTAACGTTCTGCATTTACCCAATTCAAAGTTCATGTTTATATCTTTCAAAAAATATTCTATTATTTGAATTAATTGCTTTAGCTTTCAAGATGGAGGGGCATATAATTTCAAATCATCCTTGTTTAGAAGGTGCGTTAGGGTATAGCTCATTTCATTGTTTCTGAATTGATACCCAATATTTGTCTAATTCAGTAATTTAGAGAGGAGTTTAAAGCTAGACGGAACCATAGTGGATTTAGAGAGTCACCGTGGAAAGTACCTCAGTTTATTTTGATAACAGTGGTCGTTTGATTATGATTGTTAATCGATAGTGTGATTATAGTATGCCAATGCTTCATCAGATGTCAAAGGAATTTCATAATAATAATTATCACATATTTTCTCAGCTCAAGCTGGTAAAATCTGAGGTACTGGCATAGCCAAGCAGCTCATTTCTCAATTACTAGGAACTTTCAGACTATTTAATTAGTGCTTATTATTGTGGTTTTCTGAAGATACATATAGATATTACTGTGTATGTCTTATTGTTTAATGGTATTGTGTCGTGCCTTTGGGATGATACCAGTGGTTGATATTACTATCAGAAAAATGTACTGTATACCATTCTCCCATTGAAGCAGTGGAGGATACTTCAGTAAATATATTTAAGACAGGTTGGATAGATTTTTGCATAGTAGGGAAATTAAGGGTTATGGGGAAAAAGCAGTAAGGTGGAGATGTGGCCATGGCCAGATCAGCCATGATCTTATTGAATGGCGGAGCAGGCTTGATGGGCCTACTCCTGCTCCTATTTCTTATTTTCTTATGTTCCAAAATCTTTTAATTCAGCATATTTCTGGTGTTTTCCACTTATTCATTTCTGTAAGTTACGTGTGTTTGGAATAGCGATATCTATTAAGTTGTTCTTGCTTGTTTATCCTGTATTATTACATCCGGACAGTTATTATGTATTGACCTATTTGTAATACAGATCAGTTGTAATATAATTTGTGATATTCTGACTCTTAAACTTGATCAGGCTTGCATTTCTGGTAAAGTCTGATTTCTTTTATGAGATTGTATTTTAATGCAAACTTTTAGTGAATGATGTTTGCCATTTGATTGTGTAAGTAATCAGCTGGTGTTAAACTGAGACAGGATAGTGTAAAGGGTTAGGTTGTGTCTGGTTTTCGTTGACGTTTTCTACATTTATCACTCAGATTTGTAGATCTTTTATTATATATTTTTGATATTGTTTTGTGTTAACCACCTTCTCCTGTATTACCATAAGGAACCCATCTGTTTCTGGGAAGAGGTCTCCAACTGTGATGCTTCCTTTTTGACATCTAGTCTGCTCAGATCATGAGGATGTCTTCCATAGAGGGTCATGCTCTTCCATGGGTTAACTTTTTCTTCAATAGTGATAATGTCTTCATTTTTCTAGCTTGTGCTCTCATTTAAGTTTAGTGGTGTATACTTCTTATCAGAATTGCATACGCTCACGTGAAGTGCTGAAACCGGTTTTCATTGATGAAAATGCCTCCTCAGAAGTTTTATCTGACTGTTGTGTAGATTTCTAATGTCTGTTATTCCTCTTTTCTTCTCCCCCTTCTGTGCTGGGCAGTGTTAACCTATGTGCATTTCAGAATGTTTTCTGAAATTTGTCATTTCAGTCTTACTTTTCTTTGTAAATTTTCCAGATTGGTTTCGGACCAAGTTATTATGCCAAAAGAACACATTAATATAAATATAGCAAAAGTGTTTATTGCCTTTGTTGAGCCCTGTTCAGCAGATTTTCTTAAGCCTTGAAGTAAATTCTGTTAGAAGTTTTTCCTTTCGTGCATTATGATCTATTTGCTTTGGTTATTGATATCCCAGACACTTATGTATATGTTTCATAGTCATCTATCGGTTGCATTGTATCCTGCTGTTCTGATTTGTATTCTATTGACTCTATTGCACCTTTCTTTATATTTAGCATTCTGCATTTCTCCAGTCCAAAGTTCATGTTCATATCTTTCAAAAATTGTTTCACTATTTGAATTGCTTTAGCTTAACTGATGAAGGAGCATATGATTTCAAAGCATCCATGCATAGAAGGTGTGTTAAGGTATACCTCAATTCATTCTTTCTGATGATGATGATGATGATGATTATCATCATCATCATCATCATCATCATATCCATGGCTATTTGTCCAAGCCTCTAAAGGGAGAATAATCTTGAACATAGAAAAATGGATTTAAATCCCATGGTCCTCTTAAGCATATACTGAATCACACAGATGCTTATTCTTTATAAAAGATTGATTACTAAATAATAATGCTTTTCAAATTCACCAAGCTGCAAACAGTACCAAACTCTCCCTTAGTGATTCACAGGCAAACTGCACAACATGATTCAGTAAAGAACACAACCACCATTATGTTAGATGTATTTCCCTCCTGGCCAGCATTATTTATGAAGTGTTACTAGCCACAGTATTCAGGTTATTTTAGTTGTTGCCTCTGTGTGTTCTCAACGTTGCTTTCAGCTTCTGCTGTTGCTGGGTGGAAGGAAGCAAATTCTTGATCAGTGAGTTGGAGCTGGCGAATGTTACAGATTTTCCTTTTCCAGTGAATTTCTTTGATCTATTACTAGAACCTTCCTTGCTATAAATGTCAAGTAGTTTCTTGGCATTGTAGACGTAAATATTTGATAAATTGGATCTTCCCGTTAAAAGCCACCATGTGCTCTCAGAACCATTGGCTCTTACCTACTTGACTGGATGATAGTTTGGAAGTTCTAAGTACAGATGGAAGTATAACAATCTATTTGGCTTCCCACCTATGCTACACCATTTGAGGTGTGGTGGGGGGGGGGGTGGATATGCAAACTTATTTTTAAACTTACTCTTAGTGTGTCCAATCTGCCTGCTGAGTCACTCCAGCAGACCCAGCCCCAGTAATTGCAATGGGGATAACTGGCTGTCAAGGGAATGATAAATATACTGTATGTTCATTTCCTGTGCATTTAACTTGTTTGAATCAATCTGATTTTTTAAATGCTTTGTTTTGATTTTCTTCAGGTCTGCGTTTTTGCTGAGGGTAGGAATACAGATATTCTCACAAAGTACCAAAGAAATTCAGCTAAGCTCTGAGAGGACTAGATTACATTGGGCATTGACAAACATTAGGGAGCCCTAATATTTTTCATGGGTCCTGATCACTTCCCTGAGAATGGATAAAGTAAATGGGATGGCAATGGTGCAGTGAGATTTACTGTTCCTATTTAATCTGATGCTATAAAAAAATGGTTGGCGCTGATGTAATGCCTTCACCAAACAGATCATTAATAAGTGCACTGGGGAAATTATATTCCCATCTTAAATGCCTCCACCCACTTCTATAACAGGAATTCACTCTGCACGTTATCAAGACAAATCAATATTAATAATAATCATTCTGTTATTACCATCAAAAGCTATTTTGCTACTTTTGGGAAATTTCTACTCCTAATTTATTCTAATACCAGAAAAATCTGGGGCATTTCAACCAGCTGTTAAATGAATAAGAATAAACTTCAAATGACAATCCTGCATATTACCAATAAATCACATAAGTTGCAGATGATTACTATCATATTTCTAGGTAACATTTTATTATTCTATGCAAAACACAGCCATTAATTTTCCATGTTCTGTCTGCAAAGGTAATATTAAATATATTCTCTCCTGAGAAGAAGCAGAGTTCACATATATTATAAGTTTGCTTGTGACTGTCACCTGTGAAAATACAACCATTTGGTTGTGTTATCAATAGATAATCATTTCACTGCAAAGTATACTCTTTAACTTTATTTGATGTTCTTCCTTTGGATGTGCTTATTCGTGTCTGATCATGTTAGACTGTATGTTTCTTGGAATGGTTGCAACAATGCGCCAAGAACTGTGACATTTTTCCAAAAGGCTGCATCTACTGACATTACTAAGACCAGCTGGAATGGCGGTAATTAGGTAATTCCCTCTGTCTTTCACGCTTTAGTACACGCACCGCTGCTACTTGGCGAGAGAGGGTATCCTGCTTTTAATGAGAGAAGTTGCTGTTCTTCTGTGCCTTATATAAATGATGTGAGTAAATTGATATTATTGCAGTACAACAGTCTGGTTACTGTTACTCACACACCCTGCACCACCTTCATCTCATCGGCTGGTGCAGTGTAGTCAATTAATATTCCAATCTAAAATCTATTAGTAATTTTCAATAAAATTTAACTCTTCGAGGCTCTGTGTGTCTGCAGCAGAATATTCATCAGATTGATTTAAAAATTGTCGCAATAATATGTTTTATTGAAACTTGTCACTCTTCTAGTATTATTTTTAACAACATACTTGACCAACTGCAGACCAAATCACAGACCTTTACATAATAAAATTACATTGCTTGTTGTCTTTATTTACGAGACATATAACTTATAAATTTACATTGTCTTCCTGGTCATTGTACATTTTTTCCTCACAAAATTGTCATGTTAGTTCATTTCTTTCTATCTTTAATTATTGAGATACAGTGCTGCATCAGCCCTTCTGGCCTTTTGAGCTGCACCACACAGCAATTCCCTGATTTAATCCTACCCTGATCTTGGGACAATTTACAATGACCAATTACCCTACCAACTGGTGCATCTTTGAACTGTGGCAAGAAACCAGAGCACCCAGATAAAAACCACGTAATCACAGGAAGAACATACAGGCAGGTGATAGCATCTAAATTAATGATGCAGTCCTTGCTGTTTTCAGAATACAAAGGGAAAGCTATCGAATGAGATTTATTTTCCAGTATCACCAACTTGCAAACAATAACATGGCAATAAAAAGTAATATTGTATTATCTTGCTCATCGAATCTGTCTTTTCAGAATCAGAATCGGAATCAGTTTTAATATCACTGGATATGTCATGAAATTTGTTGTCTTTGTGGCAGCAGTGTAATGCAGTATGTAATAATAGGAAAAAATGGTGAATTACAGTAAAAAAATATATATATATTTTAGTCTGCTTTTGTATTTTGGTTTCATTACATTCCACAAGCTATCTTAATTCTTGTACGGTTCCTTATATCTTTCACCACTCTGACCCATTTTTGAGCAAAACTTTTGGTGTCTTAGTGATGGAATCCGGACATTGGGAGTTGCTTGTGTGGAGTTTGCACTTTCTCCCGGTGACGGTGTGTGATTCCTCTGAATGCTCTGGCTTTCTCCCACATTCCAAATACACGGGGATTACGATGTTAATTGGGCACTTGAAATTGTCCCTAATAGTCACATGACAGAGTCCATGGCTGTTGAAGAGAACACACGAAGAATTAAAAAATAAGATTTGTTGAGCGTTTCTGATGACTTGAACCTGGAGGGGTAAAGGGATTGTTTTCTGTACTGTATGACTCTGAGCTATTTCTTTCAAAAATTGTGCAATTGTGCCTCATTTCCAGCTGATGACTACCAGTTGTTTGGTTTTGAAGTGCTGCATCTGTTACATAGGGAAAAAAATAAAACACAATGGAGTAAACATGAGGAATTCTGCAGATGCTGGAAATTCAAGCAACACACATCAAAGTTGCTGGTGAATGCAGCAGGCCAGGCATCATCTCTAGGAAGAGGTACAGTCGACGTTTCGGGCCAAGATCCTTCGTCAATAATAACTGAAGGAAGAGCTAGTAAGAGATTTGAAAGTAGGAGGGGGAGGGGGAGATCCAAAATGATAGGAGAAGACAGAAGGGGGAGGGATGGAGCCAAGAGCTGGACAGGTGATTGGCAAAAGGGATATGAGAGGATCATGGGACAGGAGGCCCAGGGAGAAGGAAAAGGGGGAGGGGGAAAAACCCAGAGGATGGGCAAGGGGTATAGTCAGAGGAACAGAGGGAGAAAAAGGAGAGAGAGAGAAAGAATGTGTGTATATAAATAAATAACGGATGGGGTACGAGGGGGAGGTGGGGCATTAGCGGAAGTTAGAGAAGTCAATGTTCATGCCATCAGGTTGGAGGCTACCCAGACGGAATATAAGGTGTTGTTCCTCCAACCTGAGTGTGGCTTCATCTTTACAGTAGAGGAGGCTGTGGACAGACATATCAGAATGGGAATGGGATGTGGAATTAAAATGTGTGGCCACTGGGAGATCCCACTTTCTCTGGAGGACAGAGCGTCGGTGTTCAGCAAAACGATCTCCCAGTCTGCGTCGGGTCTCGCCAATATATAGTAGGCCACATCGGGAACACCGGACGCAGTACATCACCCCAACCGACTCACTGGTGAAGTGTCGCCTCACCTGGAAGGACTGTCTGGGGCCCTAAATGGTGGCAAGGGAGGAAGTGTAAGGGCATGTGTAGCACTTGTTCCGCTTACAAGGATAAGTGCCAGGAGGGAGATCAGTGGGGAGGGATGGGGGGAACGAATGGACAAGGGAGTCGCGTATGGAGCGATCCCTGTGGAAAGCAGGGGGGGGGGGAGGGAAAGATGTGCTTAGTGGTGGGATCCCGTTGGAGGTGGCAGAAGTTACGGAGAATAATATGTTGGACCCGGAGGCTGGTGGGGTGGTAGGTGAGGACCAGGGGAACCCTATTCCCAGTGAGGTGACGGGAGGATGGAGTGAGTGCAGATGTGCGTAAAATGGGGGAGATGTGTTTGAGAGGAGAGTTGATGGTGGAGGAAGGGAAGCCCCTTTCTTTAAAAAAGGAGGACATCTCCCTCGTCCTGGAATGAACACAATAGAGGCCAGATATTGAAGTTACTGTTTCGACTCTGAATTTGCTATTACTCAGAGTTCACCCAACCAAGATTTTTGCCAAAATGCTCCTGGTGTAACATAGTACGTAGAACAGTGCAGCGTAATATAGACGCTTCAGCCCACAATGTTGTGCCAACTATTTAACTTACTCAAAGTTCAATCTAACCTTTCCATCCCACATAGTTCTCTATTTTTCTTTCATCCATGTGCTTATCTAAGAATCTCTTAAATGTGCCGAATATATCTGCCTCTGCCTCTAACTCTACCACTGGCAGCAGGTTCCACACACCTACCACTCTTGGTGTAAAAAAAAATTGCCATGGACATCCCTCTATACTTCCCTCCAATGACATCCCCCTATGCTCCCTTCAGTCACCTGAAAATTATGTGCCCTTATGAAATAAGTCATTTATGAATATGAACTCATTGAAAGTGGTGCCACAGGTAGATAGGGTCGTAATGAGAACTTTTGGCAATTGGCCTTCATAGGTCAAAGTATTAAGTACAGATGATGAGTTATGTTATATAAGCTGGTGAGGCCTAATTTGGAGTACTGTGTGACCTCTGGTCACCTACCTATAGGAAAAATGTCAATAAAATTGAAAGGGCGCAGAAAAAAATTACAATGTTGCAAAACTTGAGCACCTAAGTTATAGGGAAAGGCAGAATAGATTAGAACTTTATTCCTTAGAGCGTAGGGGAATGAGGGCAGAGATGATAGAGTTATCTAAAATTATGAAGGGTATAGATAGGGTAAATGTAAACAGGCTTTTTCCGCTGAGGATGGGAGAAACTAGAACTGAAGGTCATGGGTTAAGGTGAAATATTTAAGGGGAACATGAGGGGGAACTTCTTCACACAGAAGATGGTGAGAGTGTGGAGCAAGCTTCTAGCAGAATTGATGGATGCAGTTTCGATGTCAACAGTTAAGAGAAATTTGGGTAGATACGTGGATGAAAGATGCACAGAGGGCTATGGCTTGTGTGCAAGTTGATGCAGCTAGGCAGATTAATAGTTCAGCATCGACTAGATGGGCCAAATGGCCTGTTTTATGATTTCTATTATCTGTCAACATCAGAGCCACACATTTTAATTCCACATCCCATTGCCACACATTTTAATTCCACATCCCATTACAACACATTTTAATTCCACATCCCATTCCGATTCTGACATGTCTATCCAAGGCCTCCTCTACTGTAAAGATGAAGCCACACTCAGGTTGGAGGAACAACACCTTATATTCCGTCTGGGTAGCCTCCGACCTGATGGCATGAACATCGACTTCTCTAACTTCCGCTAATGCCCCACCTCCCCCTCGTACCCCATCTGTTACTTATTTTTATACACACATTCTCTCTCTCACTCTCCTTTTTCTCCCTATGCCCCTCTGAATATACCTCTTGCCCATCCTCTGGGTCACCCCCCCCCCCCGTCTTTCTTCCCGGACCTCCTGTCCCATGATCCTCTCGTATCCCCTTTTGCCTATCACCTGTCCAGCTCTCGGCTCTATCCCTCCCCCTCCTGTCTTCTCCTATCATTTTGGATCTCCCCCTCCCACTCCCACTTTCAAATCTCTTACTAGCTCTTCCTTCAGTTAGTCCTGACGAAGGGTCTCGGCCTGAAACGTCGACTGCACCTCTTCCTAGAGATGCTGCCTGGCCTGCAGCGTTCACCAGCAACTTTGATGTGTGTTGCTTGGATTTCCAGCATCTGTAGAATTCCTGTTGTCAGAGCTCAGATCTGGTTTCTCCTGTGTGCTCGGTTTGATAAACTATAGGCATGTTGCCATTCTGGCTCCAGGCTAGCCAGCAGCTTCTGTATATTGGAAGGTTAGTTACGAACAAGAAAGGTTAATGCACAACCACCACTGAATCAACAGTCCAGTTGCATCCAGAATCAAGCAGTCGATAAAATCATAATGGAAGCAACAATCCTCTAATCTTCAGCCTTTCCAGGAATTTAATAAAGCGGTGTTATGAGACAAAAGATATAGACACATACTGGACATGGCTCCTGCACCTATTTTCTATGTTTCTATGTTTCTATGGCTCTTGTCACTCCGTGACCAGCTCAAACCTGAATAGCCCAGGACAAATACATCAGTATCATTGGTAGACAGTATGGATAAAAGAGATTATTAACTGCATCGGCCAAAGAGATTCCTGAACAGTCCACGAACCCATGAACACTACCTCACTACTGCTCTTCTGCGCTATTTATCTTTTATGTAGAGTAATTTGTCCTGCCTGCTCTGAATTGCTGCTGCAAAACAACAGATTTCATGACTAACATCGGTGACAGTAATCCTGATTCTGGTTCCAAATCAAAACACCTGAGAATGGTAGATGAGTTTGGCTTCCCGTTGAGAGTGAAGCCATTTGTCTAACCGTTTGTTAGAGTTAATGTACTAAAATTTAACTTGGAAGATTTTCCCGACTGCTTCTATTCACACAACACGTAAGATTTTCTACATATTAGAAGGGCAGTTACTTTCCAGCAGATACTTTATAAACTTGTGTCTAATGCACTACACAGAAAAAAAAAATCTCAGGTCCCAATCTCTAGATCATGTAAAATAACATTGGACAAACCCAAATTAAATCTTAAAAGGTATCCCAGGCATTCTTTCCTTAATGATATGACAGTAAGTTTACAGTTTATAATCTGGATTTTGTAAAAGCACTTGTCAGCATACATATTTCATTTCCATCACTGACCACCCATGAAGACGGGTATGCAGGCAAGTTTCATTCACTTAGAGCAGCAGGTTTCTCGGTAAGTTGCCAAACAACTGCATTAGGTCACAGAATAGAACTTCTTGGCAGCAGTTTGTCACTATCTTATTTTAAGTTACAGCTCATGTTTATGTTAAAGATTGCTGAACTCTAAATTTGGTAGTTTTGCACTAACATTTATTTCTTTATCTCCAGCAGATATATTACGAGGATTTTTAGTTGGAATCGGAGTCAGGTTTAATATCACCGGCATATGTCGTGAAATTTGTTAACTTTATGGCAGCAGTATAATCAATACATGATAAATAAATATAAAGAAAAAAACTGAATCGCATGAAGTATATTTAATAGTCTATTAAATAGTAAGTTAAAATAAGTGGTGCAGAAAACAGAAATAAAAAAATAGTTTTCAATGTCCATTTCAAAAATGAGATGGCAGAGGGGAAGAAGCTGTTCCTGAATCGCTGAGTGTGTGTTTCTGGTTTTTATACCTCTTTCTCAATGTTAGCAATGAGAAGAGGGCATGTCCTGGGTGGTGGGGATCCTTAATGATAGACGCTGCCTTCCTAAGGCTCCATTCCTTGAAGAAGTCTTCAAGGAAACACAGGTATTGAGGGGCAGAGCATTTTGACCTGTATCTAGCCTTTGAATAACTTGTAAAACAAAAGCAGACCTTCTGATATGTTTACTTTTTATTATGGCGTAACCTTATTTTTAAAATATTTTGATGTAATTTTATACTGGAGCAGTTATACATTTTAATTGGCAAAGGGCACAGTGAGATATGGATCAGTGGTGGCTATGGGTGAGAAATGGCAGTCGGATTTTTCTCCAAACTTAAACTGTTGCACTTTTGGAGATCAAGTGTAAAGGGAGAGTGCGCTATTAAAGGCAAGAGCCTTTGCAGTGTTGATGTGCAGAGGGATGTTGGGGTTTAAGTCCATAGACCCTGGAAGTGGCTCCACAGGTTGATAGTGTAGTAAAATAGGCATATGGCATGCTTGCCTTTATTCATTAAGAAGCCGAGTTCAAGAGATGGGAAACTGTTTTGCAGCTTTATAAAACTCTAGTTAGGCTGCATTGGCAGCATTACATTCATTTATGATCACACCATTATAGGAAGGATGTGGAGTGGGTGTGGAAGAGATTTACCAATATGTTCCCTGGACAGAGAACAAGTTCTATATGGAGAGATTGTTAAACCTGGGTTCTTTACTCTGAGTGGCAGAGGCTGTCGGAAGATCAAGGTTTATAAGATTACAAGAGGCAGAGGTAAAGTTCAAAGTAAATTTGTTTTCGAAGTACTTATATATCACCAGTCTGAGATTAATTTATTTGTGGGCATACTCAATAAACCTATAGAATAATAACCATAACAGAATCAATGAAAGACTGCCCAACTTGAGTATTCAACCAGTGTCCAGGAGACAACAAACTGTAAATATAAAAATAAGTAAATTATTATTATTATAATAAAAAGCAATAAATATCAAGAACATGAGATGAAAAGTCCTTGAAAGTAAGTCCATTGTTTATGGAAACATCTCAATGATTGGGCAAGTGAAGTTGAGTGAAGTTATCCCCTTTGGTTCAATAGCCTGATGTTTGAGGGGTAGAACTGTTCCCGAACCTGGTGGTGTGAGTCCTGAGGCTCCTGTACCTTCTTCCCGATGGCAGCAACAGGAGAGAGCATGGCTTGGGTGGTGGGCATTCCTGATGATGGATGCTGCTTTCCCACGGCAGCGTTTCGTGTAAATGTGCCCAATGGTTGGTGCAGCATTCTTATATTAGCAGTTTTTTTTAATAATATACTTCCTGGTGGTTCCTGAGGGGGGAGCTTAGGACCAGAAGGTGCAGACTCAGACACCTCTTCAGAACACAGATGAGGACGCATTTCTTGAACCAGAGGGTGGTGAATCTGTGGATTGCCTTTTTTTTTATATTTATTTATTTATTTGTTTTTTTGTTTATTTATTTTAGAAACACAGCATGGTAACAGGCTCTTCCAGCCCAATGAGCCCAAGCCACCCAACTACACTCATGTGACGAATTAACTTACTATTCAGTACGTCTTTAGAACGTGGGAAGAATCTGGAGCACCCAAAAGAAATCCAATATTCAAAGGGAGAACATACAAACTCCCTACAATCAGCGGCGGGAATTGAACTCGGATTGTTGGCACTGTAATAGCTTTACGCTAACCACCGTGTGTGTGTGAGTGTTGGCACATGGCCAAGTGGTTAAGGCATTGGCCTAGTGACCTGAAGGTCGCTAGTTCGAGCCTCAGCTGAGGCAACGTGTTGTGTCCCTGAGCAAGGCACTTAACCACACATTGCTCTGCGACGACACCGGTGCCAAGCTGTATGGGTCCTAATGCCCTTCCCTTGGACAACATCGGTGGCGTGGAGAGGGGAGACTTGCAGCATGGGCAACTGCCGGTCTTCCAGACAACCTTGCCCAGACCTGCACCCTGGAAACCTTCCAAGGCGCAAATCCATAGTCTCACGAGACTAACGGATGCCTATTTAAAATTACCAATTCATTGCCATAGAGAACCTTGGAGGCCAAGTCATTGGGTATATTTAAAGCAGAGGCTGATATGTTTTTGATTAGTTAGGATGTCAATGGTTACAGAGAAAAGGCAGGTGAATGGGGTTGAGAAGGGTTATAAATCAGCCATGAAGAAAATGACAGAGCAGAGTCAATGGGCCGAATGGCCTAGTTCTGCCCCTTATGTCTTATGATCTAATGGTTCAGCTGGATCAATTAATGATGTGAACCTATGAGAAGATTTCTCAACTCTTGTACTTCAAATGATAGCTCAGAGATGTATTTTAGAGTTGTTTGGAGCTTGGAAGGAGAAAGGAAGCAAGTACAGTGGTAGGTTGAAGTTCCAACAGACTGAGCCTCCAGCATACTTCACTGATGTCTCTCTTAATAGATTACAGAGGAGGCGGAAGGATCCAGTAAAGGGAGGAAGTAGCTGAATCTGAAGATGTGGATGGAGGTGGGGCAGCACAGTTGCACAGTGGATAGCAAATGCTACTACCATATCAGCGACCCGGGTTCAACTCCATTGCTCTCTGTAAAGAGGAATTCCCAGCCCTGAAAAGTAAATGGGAAAAGGGAAACAAGGCGTTCAATTATTGATTTCTTTTTTTACTTACTTCAACTTATTTTATTCTTGCAAATATTTCTCAGAACAGGTTGCAGAGAACCCCGTCATTCAGGGCATGCTCTCTTGTTGCTACAACCATCAGGTAGGTGGTGTAGGAGCCTTAGGCCCCACACCGTCATTCAAAAGATTCAGAGATTCAAAGTACATTTATTATTAAAACATATATGCAGTATACAACACTGAGATTCATCTTTCTGCAGGCAACCACAAAACAAAGAAACACCATGGAACCTGTTCACAGAAAACATCAAATAGCCAAAGTGAAAAAAAAAACAAATCATGCAAACAGCAAAAAAACAAGTGAATAACACACAGGATGTTAAACAACAAACCGCAGAGTCATTGAGACAATCTAGTAATGTTCAGTTTAAGTTCAGTTCATTTTAGTGCTGACTAAATTTGGTTGACTGCAGGCTGCAGAGCCAGGCTGCCCCAGTCAAAATTGTGCAAAATAGCAATAAAAAAAAGGAGTAACTAAAAACCAGAAACACGTATACACTCAGACTCCATTCATCACTGAGGATGCATTTCTCAGAGGTGGAGCGCTATGTAATTCAGCTCTATGCGTTATAACAGTACGAAAATGAACATGTGTGGCTGATTTTAAAAAAAAGAAACCTGAGATATATGATATATTATTTCATGTCCTGTATGTACAGTAATTCATGGAGTAACAAACACGCAAATAGGCCGAACCTGTACATCAGTGAAGCAGTAACACATCACAACAACAGCAGAGGGAAGCAGGTGGTGGTTACATCTTAGAGGTGGGACCAGGCTGCGGGGGCTTCTCCAACTTTGGCTTCTTCTTCAAAGTAGGTGCAAGGTGTCTGTTCTCTGTTCGTCCATCACTGTCTGGTTTGGATCAGCTACCAAACAAGACAAGAATAGACTCCAAAGAACCGTCAGGGCTGCGGAAAGGATTATTGGTGTGAAGCTGCCCTCGATCCAGGACTTATATGCATCTAGAGTCAGGAAGCAAGCAAGCAGCAACATTGTAGACCCATCACACCCTGGGCATCGCCTGTTCCAACTCCTTCCTTCTGGTGGACGCTTTAGATCACTGTATGCCAGGACAAATAGGTACAAGAACAGTTTCTTTCCGTATGCCATCAGTCTTATGAACACTTAAATTTTAGTCTATTATAAACCAAGTCCACCTGTACATACACAGGTATACCTCATTGTATATAGTTCATGATTATTTGCACTAATGTTTTGTTTGCTTTCTGATTCTGTACAGCGAGAGCTCAGGGAAACCCGGATCAAATTCCCTGTATGTGCCCACATACTTGGCGATAATAAAGAATTCTGATTCTGATTCTGATTTGACTGCTTTTGCTTAAGTTTCCTGTCATGAACCAGTTCTCAGTAGCAGGAAATCATGTCGAGAACACCTCTCTTTGCCTTATTGCTTCACTCCCAGTCAGGGTCAGGGTCATTATCGATGAACTGGTCCATGATTTGTGTGACCGTGGTGATGCTGGTGTGAGGAATCTTGTGCTGAAGTTTCCAGCTGGTGTTTCCTCTTCTCCATCCGTATCCTCAGATTCACCCAGGATCCGTTGCTCTACCAGTTCTCAAAGCTCTTTGTTATTAAGGCTCTCGCCAAGAGAATGCAGTAACTCTTCAACATTGTTATCACCTGCATCCTCTAATCCCACTTCACTGGCCAGTTCAGCAATGTTTTGGATGACTGGTTCTGCCTACAATCCTAGGAGCTTCACATCCATCCTAATGCTTTTCCTAGACATCTTAGATGCACTACCCTCACTGGAAGTTGCAGGTCATTTTACAGACATTATGAGCGAAAAAAATGGAATAAATTGACGAGGGAGTAAGAACGCTTACACACGTGAGGGAGGCAGAGCGTGAACTAATACGTGATCGGTTGTAAGTGGCTCAGAGCATATCTAAAGCGCTCTCATTGGCTAATTGAAAGCTTACTATAATGGCAGCTGCTCTTGAGAAGTTTTGAATGTTGTTTAGAATGGATTTTCGTCATTTCTTAAAAATTTCAATAAAGAATTGAATAGCCGTGTTGTAATGAATCAGTGCTATGTGGGGTAGTGTTATGCAGGGTTTGAGTGTAATATGAATTGCAGAGTTCTCTAAAAGTGAGTCCAATCCACAAACTGCACTGATCAAACCTTGCTCAAGACCACATCTTCCTCCAGCATCAATGAGGGATAACTACACTCATCTCAACATTAAATTGATTCCACAACCTGTGGACTCACTTTCAAGAACTCTTCAACTGAGATGTTGTTCAGAATAAACATCCAAATGGGAAGGAAATGTGATCTAAGTACTTTGACCATGGAATGATTGTTGGTGCCAGATAGGGTGGATTGAGTATCTCAGAAACTGCTGATCTCTTGAGATTTTCACGCACAACAGTTTCTAGACTTTACAAAGAAAGGTGAAAAAAACATCCAGTGAACAGAAGTTCTAAGGGTGAAAATGTCTTGTTAATAAGAGAGGTCAGGAGAGAATGGCCACACTGCTTCAAGCTGACAGGAGGCGACAGTAACTCAAATAACTATGTGTTACAATAGTAGTGTGCAGAACAGCAGCTCTGAATGCACAGCACATTGAACTTTGAAGTGGATTGACTGCAGGAGCAGAAGACCATGAACATATACTCAGTGCCCTCTTTATTAGGTATCAGAGGTATATACTGAGTGCACATACTTTCAACTTTGAGATTGCATTTTCAACATGTAGATAGCATTTTCTGTTTTATTTTTGATTTCAATTACCTGTAGCTTTTTGCTTTAGGATGTTGCTGATTGTGACTTCACAAACATATTGCATTTTGGTTAGCATCTGGACTTTACAAGAAAGCACAACTCATCAAAATGGAAATGTGGTGAGTAACTTAGGGAGTAACTAATGCTTTCACTCTCCTGTGTTTGGAACACAGTGTATTCTATGAAGTTCCAGGGGACATCTGTTTGAATTTGTAGCATTGGAAAGCAGTGCACCTATTCTTCATTCAGTAGCGTTTGCATTTCAAAGGTACTTGCTGGAGATTTCCGTGTAACACTATAGAAATTGCAAAGAAATAAAGGCAGTCATTTGGATGTGGAAGGACCCAGAGTGACTAGAATTAACTTAACTGGTATAGGAGCCAAAATGTCTGAAAGTATAGACTAATTTTTCTGATCACATTTTAAAGTGAAAGCCCTAATGCCACACATTTATAAAAGGCTTAATATGACATGCATAGTGCTCAAAATATCCTATTTACTTCTCTTCATCTTGCACAGCTTTAGACAGAATTATCCAAATATTTTTGATGGAAAATTAATTGGCTCACCAAGGAAAAATGAATGTTAAGTTAAGAAAGTTGACTGCAACTTAATTAAGGTAGGTCCACATGATATTCCCGTATATTTGAAGTTGAAACAATAAGACAATTCATTGAAAAATGAAGGTGTAAATTGCGTTGACTAAGAGCTGGCAATTCCAAAGGGAACCGCTGACTCAGAAATCTGCGTGGGCACAGTAGAAGCTGGAAATCCAAGATGAGCTGGCCCTCAGTTACTGGCATATCCAACTGTGTGTTCTACACTTGCTCACCATTCAACCTGGCATCACGTCCTAAGAAGCATCGATGTCCTGAGAAGAGGGTCAGGATGCACTTTGCACCTGGCCCAAAGAAATACACAGATGGAGCAGCAGTGCTTGACAAAGCAGTCTCCCAATTTACGAAGGGTCTCACCAATGTAGGGAAGGCTGCATTGGAAGCACAAGATATGAGTCCAGCAGATTCACAGGGGAAGTGTTGCCTCATCTGAAAGGACTGTTTAAGGTCCTGAATAGGGGTGGGGAGAAGGTAAATTGCCAGGTGTAGCACTTTGGCCACTTACAGGGATAAGTGCTGGGAGGGAGATCAATGAATGGACAAGGGAATCACAGAGGGAACAATCCCTTTGGAGAAAGGAATTTGGGGGAGGTACAGGGAGGTAAAGATATGTTTGTCGGTAGTATCCCTTTGGAGATGGCAGAAGTTGCGGAGATTGATGTACTGGATGCAGAGGCTCATGGAGAGGTAGGTAAGGACAAGAGGAACTCTATCAGTGTTAAGGTGGCAGGAAGATCTGGCTTCAATATGCAGTAAAATGCTTGGGGTCCACGTCTCTCAGAGCCCACTCTCATTCATGAGTGTTGGGGAATTAGCTCATTTAATACTTTGTATCCAGGAAACTTGAGCGCTTCAGGGTGGGAATCATTCTGATTCCATGGACAATTCCCAGGACAATTTGACCCATGCTTTTTGGTGTTGGGGATGTTTCACCACCTTTTATCTGGTGGGCATAAGTCATGGAAAAGTACTTGGAATAGGCTCAGCAGTTCATCAAGCTTCTTGCTATTTCCAGGTAATTGTGTATAGAATCCATTGAGTTTGATTAATAATACTTTGACATGTTTCCTGTAATTGTGACCTTTGAACGCTAAACAGAAGGACCAACTACTGAGCCACACATTCAATGTACTGCTGTCAGTGAGTGAAGGTCTAAAGCACTCCCAGTGTCTTTGTCAAAGAGAATCCTTAGAATTATTTTTGATTGATTTCCCTGCTCTACTGCCAGTCCCTGACCAGCCCCTATTCAATATGACTTGCGGGAGAGGTCAGAAAGCTTTGCTCTATGAGCTTCAGTAAGACTGAATCTGGCAAATACCAAGCAGGGCTAGTTAGCACAAGGTTCAAAGGTTTATCGATTATCAGAGTATAGAACTCTGAAATTCTTCTACTCCAGATAGCCATGAAACCAAGAAAGAAAAAGAATGGCAGCATGATCATCAACTCCCAATTCCCTCCACCCCACACAAAAAAGGAACAAAAATGGAAGAGGCACATCGACCCCTCCCCCAATCCCCTTCACACACACATAAAAAGATGAGAAAGATCAGGCAAAAATACAGAATATAAAAAACTATATAAAAAGTCTGAAAAACAGTCTATCGTCCAAGTCCATATACAAAATGCAAGAAACCTGGGTAGCATTTTCCAGGCACAGCAGAAAACCTTTCCCTCTGTGGCAGCAGAGTGATCTCAACAGCAAAGGGCAGTGTCTCCTCTCTGAAGCAGAGCGATCCCACTGGTGATCAAAAGGTAGTCTCCCCTCTCTGGTGGCCGAGCAATCCCACCAGATAGTCTCATCTCTTTGGCAGCAGAGCGATCCCACCAGTAATCAAAAGGCAGGCAGTCAGTGCTCACTTTCCACTTTCACACCTATGCTTCAGTCTCCCTCATTGCTTCAATCGGATAACAATGAAGCTTTAATCAGCAAAATGGAGTCAAACATCAGCTCATGCCCCATCCTGCAGCCTTCTGCCACAAGGTTCACACTCGTTGCTTCTGCCTCCCAGAATCCTCTTGGAGACTGCAGAGTACTGGAACACCAAAACAATCTCAAAACTGCAAATCACAAGCTCCGACAGTTCCAGAGTTACATTCAAATGTAAAAGACATAAAAGAAGTGGAATGTATAGTTTCATGATCTATCCAGAGAATGTCGACTGAACACAGGAGTTATCTTGACCGGAAATTAAGTGCAGTAATCCTAGTAGACAGCTTTTCATAAACAGAAAAAAAAATCTGCTGATGCTGGAAATCCAAAGCAACACACATAAAATGCAGTGGGAACTCAGCAGGTCAGGCAGCATCCATGGAAATGAACAAACAGTCAATGTTTCAGGCTGAGACTCTTCCTCAGGGCTGGAAAGGAAGGGGAAAGATATTACAATAAATAGGTGGAGGGAGGGGAAGGAGGATAGCAGGAAGGTTATAGGTAAAGCCAGGTAGATATGAAAGGTAAAGGGTTGGAGAGGAAGGAATCTGAAAGGAGAGGAAAGTGGACCATAGGAGAAAGGGAAGGGGGAGGTGATAGAGATTTGGAAGAAATAAGAGGCCAGAGTGGGGAATAGAAGAAGAGGGGAGGGGGAGGATTTTTTTTACTCAATGAAACAGTCCCTCAGTTTACAACAAGTCCCATCAATATAGGGGAGGCTGCATTGGGAGCACTGGACACAGCACCAGCACCAGCAGAACTGCTTCACCAGGAAGAACTGTTTGGGGCCCTGAATGGAGGTGAGAGAGGAGATGAATGGGCAGGTATGGCCTTCACAAAGTTACACATCAAGTAATGAAATCCGGAGGCATTTTGTTCAAAGTAAAGTTTATTACCAGAGTACAAACATGTCACCACAAACAACCCTGAGGTTCTGGTTCCTGCCGGCATACTTGGCAAACCTATAGAACAGTAACTGTAAATAGGATCAATGAAAAACAAACTGTGCAAATTTAAATATAAATAAATAGCAATAAATAATGAGAGCATGAAATAACAAGGTAAAGTGTCCTTAAAGTGAGACCATTGGTGTGGGAACACCAGAAATAGAATGAGTGTAGTTATCCATTTTGTTCAAAGGCCTGATGATAGAGGGGTAGTAATTGTTCTTGAACCTGGTGGTGCAAGTCCTGAGGCTCTTCTACCTTCTATCTGATGGCAGCAGCGAGAAAAGAGCTTGGCCTGGGTGGTGAGGATATTTGATGATGGATGCTGCTTTTCTACAGCAACGTTTCATGTCGATGTGCTCAATGATAAGGAGGGGTTTACCCATGATGTAGTGGGCCAAATCCATTACTTTTTGTAGGATTTTCTGCTCAAAGGCATTGGTGTTCCCAGCCAGTCAGCACACTTTTCACCACACATCTATAGAAGTTTGTCAAGGTTTTCGATGACACGCTGAATCTCCACAGACTTCTAAAGAAGTAGAGGCACCGTTGTGCTTTATTTGCAATTATATTTATATTATGTGTCCAACACAGGTCTTCTGAAATAGTGACATTCACAAATTTAAAGTTACTGTGACTTCTGAAGACGGTACTGTACAGAAGTCTTTGGCACATACTGTGTATATATATAGTTAGGGTGCCTAAGACTTTTGTACAATACTGTATGTTGGTTAAAATAGGAGGGTGGTTGGGAAGCAGAACTAAGAACTTTCTATTAGCTCAGTAGTATTAAGCATTATTTGTTAACTGAAAAGGCACAATATGCAGTACTGTGCAAAAGTCTTAGGCACCCTAGCTATATTTATGTGTCTAAGACAATTGTATGGTACTGTATTTATCTAATTTTAAGATAGAAAATTACAAAGTTTATTATTTGGGGGGTTAACTGAGGTCATTTTATGAATCGGGGGAAGAAGCCGCAAAATCCTTTTAATTTAAAAAATGCATTTTAGACACAAAGTTATATGTTTTGGCCAGGGTTTAGTGTATGTTGGTAATCCCAAAACTTTAGATGTTTTGTTTATGGGAAATAAACAGTTTCAGTAGGACATTCAACTTTTAGTTAGGGTTGTTTAAACAGCCTTATTTCCCTACTATCCACACAATGGAAAATCCTTACGGAGACAAGCACTTTGAGTAACATAGTCAGAAACCTGTAGAGTGCATGTCTGCATTCTTATGTAGAAACAATACCAGCAAAGTGCTCTAAACATCTGCCTGACCCTTCAAATGAGTGCTTCTGCCAAACGGTCATGACTAGTAACCACATTTAATGAACTGTGTATGCAATGGATAAATTTGACTTGTCTTCCTTAGTACCCGCAAAGCCTGGAAACATCCATCTAAAAATAAATTGCCCAATAGAATTTAAAAGCATTCTGTGAGAGTCCTAAACTATTTATCTTTACATTAAATTTATCACGGAGGAAAGATCTCCGCGTTCCTATCCAATATTCCAATCTAATAGTTCACTCCTTCTAAAACAGGAAATTCCAAAGTCATCCTCTGAGTCAAAAGGTCACGGGCTGAGAATTCATTTCAGAGATATGAGGACCTCATTTAATACTGAGAAAGTGCAATTAAAATGAGGCATTAGACAAAGGTCACATCTGCCTTCTCAGGTAGATGCAAGATTCCCATGGTTTTAGCCAAAGAAGAGAGAAGAGTTCTCCCAGCACTTATCTCTCAACCAAAGCCATGAAAAAGGAACATCCAGTTGATTACTGAGAAACACAAGGGAGTCCGAAGATTAACGCACACAGGATGCAAGAGGAACACAGCAGGTCAGGCAGCATCTATGAAAAGGAATAAAGAGTCGATGGTTTGGGCCATCAGGACTGGGATAAAAAGGTTGGGGAGAGGGGGAGAAATGTAAACTGGATGACGGCAGGTGAAGCAAGGCAAGGGGGAAGATGTGTGGGTAGGGCAGAGGGGATGAAGTGAGAAGCTGGTAGGTGATAGGTGGAAGAGGGAAAGGAGTGAAGAAGAAGGAATTTGCTAGGAGAGAAGAGTGAGACAGAAGATGCTGGAAATCTGGTGCAACACACATAAAAGACCAGAGGAACTCAACCAGTCAAGGTGTGTCTATGGAGGGAAATGAACAGTCAATATTTCAAGATGAGACCCTTCATCAGGACTAGAATTAATATGGAGAGAGAGAGGAGAGCCGTGCATTCTGAGGTGGTAAGGTTAGAATAGTTGAAGAGAGTAGAGATGTTGAGGCAATGAATCGAGGTGGTTAATATCCCATCCGCAGTTTGAGATGAAAAGTTCCTGATGAAGGGTCTCAGCCAAAAACATCAAAATGCTGCCTAACCTGCTGAGTTCATCCAGCATTTTGTGTGTGTTCCTCTGGTTGATTATTGTGGTGATGCCATACAAAATCTTTTTGTTTGGAATGTAGTTGTTCACATGAAGAGGATGTTGCCTGTATGTCAGCATTTGTTGCTCATTCCTAATTACTGTTCAGCTAAAGAAGCAGTTAGGAGAGATTCCAGTCCTGGCATCACATTCAAGGTATCTCTGATTCCTCATGAATCAAGAAACTATCTGATGACTTTAGAAGGCAATTAGCAAACAGCCATATTTTTCTGGATCTGAATGAAATGATGGAATAGGGATTGGAAAGAGTTGGGGAGTCGATGGGGCAGAAAGCAGACTATATTTTTGATGATAAAGATTAACAATGCACCAAATAGGTTCATGTAATAATCTGGGAGTTTAAAGATCTCCATTATTGTTGACTTCAGATTTGTTTAATGACTTGAATTTAAATTCCCCAGCTGCCATGATTGAACTCAAACACCCACCTCTGGATCAATGACTCACCTCTCAGGGTATCCAATTGTATGGAACAAGTGCTGTACAATTCATAAAACATGGAACATATTAGAGTACAGAACAGTTCTGGCTCTTTAGCCCGTAATGATGTGCTGACCTATATAAACCTACGACATGATCAATCTAATTCCTCCCTCCTACATAGTATTCAATCCGTTCACTCTAATTCTTAGTCTTATAATCTAATTCTAAATCTAACAAAAAGCAAGATCTCCTGGTGGCCACCCATTTCAATTCGACTTCCCAATCCCATCCCAATATATCAGTCAATGGCCTCCCCTACTGCTGCAATGAGGCCACACTCAGACTGGAGGAGCAGCACTTTATATTCTGTCTCGGTAGCCTCCAACCTGATGGCATGAACGTCAATTTAATAAACTTCTAGTTATTGTCCCCCCCTCTCCTTCACCATTCCCCATTCCTGTCTCCCTCTCTCAACTTATCTCCTTACCTGCCCATCAGCTCCCTCTGGTGCTCCTCCCCCTTCCCTTTCTTCCAGGGTCTTCTGTCCTCTCCAATCAGATTCCCGCTTCCCCAGCCCTTTAACTCTTTCACCAATCAACTTCCCAGGTCTTTTCTTCACCCCTTCCCTCTCCCAGTTTCACCTATCACCGAACACCTTGTACTTTTTCCTCCCCTCCCCCCACCTTCTCACTCTGACTTTTCCTCTTCCTTTCTAGTCCTGATGAAGGGTTTTGGCCCAAAATGTCGACTGTTCACTGTTTTCCATAGATGCTGCCTGGCCTGCAGAATTCCTCCAGCATTTTGTGTATGTTGCTTTGGATTTCCACCATCTGCAGATTTCCCTGTGTTTGCAATCTAACGCTTGCTCTTTTTCATTAGCCCTTACATTTTTCTTTCAAAAAGATTACCTTTAAATGTAACAACTGAATACTTCTGCAGCCCTTTCAGGCAGTGATTCTTGCGCCAGTGCCACAGGCAATAGATCTACTGGCTTATGCCTCTGGAGATCTAGGTTCAGTCTTGACCTCCACTGGTGTCTGTGTGGAGTCACAGCACAGATTTCCACTGGGTGCTCAGGTTTTCTCTCACATTCTGTGCACATTACTCTCTGAGTGGTTGCTGTAAATTTCCCATGGTGTATAGATGAGTGGGGAGCCGATGAGAGAATGAAGTGGGGTAGGAATCAGAAACAGAATTGGATTTATTGTCATTGACATGAAGATTCTGTCATGAAGTTTGTTGTTTTGTAGCTGCAGAACAGTGCAAGGTACAAATTTACTATAAGGTACAAAAATAAATATATAGTGCAAAAGAAAATAATGAGGTATTGTTCATGGGTTCATGGACTGTTTAGAAATCAGATGGTGGAGGGGAAAAAGTTGTTCCTAAAACCTTGGGTGTAGGTCTTCAGGATCATGCACCTCCTTCCCAGTGGCTGTAATGAGAAAAAGACATGTCTCTGATGAATGCCGTTTTCTTGAGGTACCAACTCTTGAAGGTGGCATGGATGGCAGGGAGTGTCATGCTTATGGTGGAGCTAGTTGAGTCTTCAAACCTCTGTACTGTTTCCAGTCCTGTGCATTGGATCCTGTCCAGGCAGAGATACAACCAGTCACAATGCATTCCCCCATATATTAATAGAAATTTATAACGGTCTACGGTGACATACCAATCTCCTCAAAATTCTAATGAATTAGATTCAATGGTGTGTCTTCTTCTACATAATTGCATCAATATGTTGGGCACAGGATAGATCCTGCAAAATGCTGATGCCCAGGTACTTGAAATTGCTTGCCCTATCCAGCACTGGCCCCTCAATGAGGACTGTTGTGTGTTTTCTTCCAGTTTCTCCTTCCTGAAGTCAACAGTCAATCCCTTGGTCTTGCTGGCGTTGAGTGTGAGGTTGTTGTCATGCCACCACTCAGCAAGCTGATCTAACTCTCTCCTCTTTGCCCTCTCATCGCTATCTGATGTTTGGCACTGATTTGGTGGGCTGAAGGTCCATTTTCTAAGCTGTATCTCTCAGTGACTCTGCGGCCATACCAACTTGCTTGCGAGGTCAGTCTGTCCCTTCTGCATACAGTTTGATAAAGAACCAGTGGCTCATTCTCTAGCATACAATTGCCACAGCTGCTCATTGAAATGTAGAAACTAGTGCCATACTGAAAGTAAGATGCCTATGCATCAATGCAGAGACTAGTGGATGAAGACAGACAAACTGAGTAGAGCATCTACATGTACTTGCAGCTTGGCAACCCAGCTTTACACAACGGCAGACCAGTAAAAATGGAGTCACCTGCTTTAAATAAAATGATAAGAAGTCTACTTAGTATGATTCATTTTATTTTATCATATTATTTTAATTAACTTTTTTTAGTGTGCAAAATCATGACAGCATCTTGGCAAACTGATTGCCCTGAGGAAATAAATCATGAAATAGATCAAAATGATACTATCCTTAATGAGCATTTGACTGGTTTATGCCCAAAAACATGTGCTAACACTGAACCCTCCCAGCTGTCAATGCGATCACAATCTATGTAGCACACACGTCAACATGTTGAAAGTGGTTTAAACTAATATGGCAGGGGGATGGGAACCAGTATGGCAGAGCTGATGATGAGCCAGCAGGTTCACAAGTAGATCTTGCAATATGTAACATGAATGTAAGGGAGGACAGGCCAATGATTGGGTACAAATGCAGACTGAGCAAAGAGTTACTGTATATTGTACCACCGAGGCAAAATTCATAAAGGTGAAGAATGCAGGACTGAAGGTATATTTATGTCAGAAAAACGTATACAATATACATCATGAAATTCTTTTTCTTCGCAAAACATCCATGAGAACTGAGGAGTGCCCCGAAGAATGAATGACAGTTAAATGTTAGAACCCTAAAGCCCCCCAACTCCCTCTCCCAGGCATAAACAACAGAAAAGCAATCACCATGCGCCGCCCCCCCCCGGCAAAAAAGTATCGGCACCCCTGTTCATCCCACCAAGCATTCAAATGTGCAGCAAAGCAGCAATAAAGACACAGACTTGCAGTACCCCAAAGATTTCTCATTCACCCGGTATTTGACATACCACAGGCTCTCTCTCTCTCTCTCTCTCTCTCCCTAATAAGGGAGAAAGAGGTGTTCCCATTTCACAGCAAGAGGGGAGACATAACAAAACAACTTGCTGATTTACAACTCGCTTTTTCTGAGCTCTGTGCCGAAAGAACTCAGGTCCCTGGGCACACAACCAGCAGCCAGCTCGTTGCTTTTGATCTTTCGTGTACTCCTACGGCACATCAGGCAGCAGCACCAGCCTCAAATCAGTCCATCTCCAGAGCCACGAAAATCCAGCGCCCTGAAGTTGCGCTAGTCTTCCAGGACGCATCCTTAGCATATCGAAAAGCGGCTGGCCGTGAGGCCCTGAGTGCGAATCCAATTTCCGCTAAGAACCAAAGTCGGCATGTAACTCCAGGTCAGGGTCTTCAAAAGAACCTTGAAAGGGTAAAAAAGAGATACCAAATGTGCCTGGCATTCAGAATAAGGTCGACAAACTTGTGGCGCAATTAGAGATTGGTCAATGTGATAATGTGGGCATCACTCATTCGTGGCTGAATAAAGGCCATAGTTGGGGGCTTAACATCAAAGGATATACTTTGTATCGAAAGGACAGGCAGGAAGGCATAAGCGGTGGTGTGGCTCTATTGGTAAGAGATGGAATTACATCTTTAAAAAGAGAATGTTGAATCTTTGTGGGTGGAGTTAAGACATTGCAAGGGTTAAAAAAAAGGGAATTATTTATAGGCCTCAAAATAGTATCCAAGATGTGGGGTTGAGATTGCAAAGGGAGCTGGAAATGGCATGTAATAAGAGTAATGTCACAATTCTAATGGGGGACTTCAATATGCAAGGGGATTGGGAAAATCAGGTTAGTGTCGGATCACAAGAGAGGGAATTCGTTGAATGCCTACGAGATAGTTTTTTTGAGCAGCTTGTGCTCAAGTCTACTCAGGGAAAAGCTATCTTACATTGGATGTTGAGTAATAATCTAGATCTTATTAAGAAGCTTAACGTAAAGGAACCCTTAGGAAGTAATGATCACAATATGATTAAATTCATACGCAACTTGAGTGGGAGAAGCATAAGTCGGATGTACCAGTATCCCAATGGAATAAAGGGAATTACAGACACATGAAAGAGGAGCTTAAGAAATTGTATCTAATTTCTTCTGTCAGCCCTCTGCTATGGATGAAGCATACCTAGCTTGGAAAACTAAAGGTATAGTACGATTTTCTGATCTATTTTTGGATAGTTGTTTCATGGTTAAATGAGTTTATATTTAACTATGTTAATAAAAACAATGTAATCCCAGCAATTCTGTATCGATATTATGGTATGTTTATCATTATAAAACTAATAAAAAGATTGAAAAACAAAGAAAGAGGAGCTTGCCCAGGTGGATTGGAGGGGGATGCTGGCAGGAATGATGGCAGACCAGAGGTGGCTGAAATTTCTGGGAATAGTTCACAAGGTGCAAGATAGATATGTTCAACAGAAGAAGAATTTCTCAAATGGCAGAGCTAGGCAACTGTGGCAGAAAGGGAAGTTAAGGACTGCATTTAAACCAAGGAAAGGGCATATTGTTACCAGTCCCGTGAGTATCTCGTGAAAATGATGTAATTGTCTTATGCTATTGGAATGATGTAATGGTCTCGTGCCATTGGAATGATGTAATTGTCTTGTGATAGTGGGGTGATGTGATGTCACATGAGGGCATGTTCCAACTGGTTTATAAGGGGAAACTGCAGTTGTTGCGTAGTTCATTTTGCTGGGAGTCCACCGTTGGTACTTACGCCATTGGAGAAGAAGAAAAAGTGAGAGTGAAGAATCCCCAGCTCCGAACGAACCCCAAAAGGATTGGGGTTAACCAGTGGCATTTGGCGCATTACAGGTGTGACTGACATTTGGAAAGTCCATATGTGACATGCACATTTTGTTAACCCTGACATGGTTTGGGTATGGTGTGATGATCACTTTGTCGAAAAGTCAGTTACTTTGAGAAATCATATTCTGCGTCATAACTTCGGCTAAGGCATTTTGGCTGGGAGCTGCATCAGTAGTGATGTCTTTACTTCGGGGACTGATCCAAAGCTGGTTTGGGAATTCTCTCCTCTCAAATATTTCAGGAACCATTTGGACTTATTAAATTACCACCTTAAGACTGTGCTTAAATATGATCTGTTAAGAATTGTCTTTAAGTTCGACTGTTTGATAACTATAGAAGCATACCGCTGTTAACATCCGTTTAAGTTAATGGTTCGTTTACTGTTCCATGTTTATTTGAGTAGAGGTTAATAAATGTCGTTGCTTATTTTATAAAAACTCGACTCAAATTCATCTCTGTTGCTGCTGGTTTATAACAATATAAGGTAGCAAATTGACTGGGAAGTTGAATGATAGGAAAGCTTTTAAATTCTAACAAAAGACAATTAAAAAGCTATACAAAGGGAAAAGATGAAATATGAGGGCAAACTAGTTAATAATATAAAGCTGGATACGAAAAGATTTTTCAGTTAAATGAAGAATAAAATGGAGGTGAGAGTTGATATTGGACAACTAGAAAATGAGGCTGGTGAGGTAGTAATGGAGGACAAAGAAATGGCAAATGAACTTAATGACTATCTTGCTTCAGTATTTACCGTGGAAGACACTAGCAGTATGCCAGAGATCCATGAGGGACAGGGAGCAGGACTATGTACAATTGCTATTACAAAGGAAAAAGTGTTAGGGCAAGCTCAAAGATCTTCAGGTGGATAAGTCACCTGGACCAGATGGACTACATCCCAGAGTCCAGAAGGAGGTTGCTGAAGAGATAACGGATGCATTGGTCATGATCTTTCAAGAATCACTTGATTCTGGCATGATCCCAGAGGAGTGGAAGAAGTGAAGAATGCAAACAAGAGGTAATTGTAGGCTAGTTAGCCTAACTTCAGTGGTTGGGAAAATGTTGGAGTCTATTATTAAGGATGAGGTTTTGGGGTACTTGGAGACTAATGTTAAATAAGTCAAAGTCAACATGTTTCATGTAAAGCAAAATCTTGACTGATAAATCTGTTGGAACTCTTCAAAGTAGAAACAAGCATGGTGGACAAAGGTGAGGTAGTAGACATCATTTACTGAGATTTTCAGAAGGCATTTGATAAGGTGCCTCAAATGAGGCTGGTTAACTAGATAAAATCCTACTTTGTTACAGGAAATATACTGGCATGGATAGTAAAATAGCTGACAGGCAGGAGGCAGCGAATGGGAATAAAGGGGGGCCTTTTCTGGTTGGCTGTCAGTGACTAGTGGTGTTCCTCAGGGGTCATTATTAGGGCCACTACTTTTCATATTGTTCGTCAATGATTTAGATAGTGGAATTGATGGCTTTGTGGCTGTCATGGTCCAGTCTGAAGTCCGCATTCCGGTTCACAGTCCAGTCCACGGACTCCGGACTCTGGGTCTTCCGGCTGACCCTTGTTTTGGTTGGACTTAAACATAAGCATCTGATGCTCATCTTGGGGCTGGGAATATAAGTGGCCCTGGGATCGAGTGTGGTTGCTGGGTCATCTCGTCAGTCTCTCTTTGGAGCAACCCACCGGTGGAAGGCTAGTGCAGTCATCGAGATATGGATTTGGCTGTTTCGTAGCCCGCTGAGGTTACCGGCTGCCTCGAGTCTTGGAGCCACCCCAGACTTAGCTCCCTTCCTGTCTCTTGCCTCCGTCTGTTAAGCCAGGCCAATTGCCGTTACTGTGCAGTTGGTTCTGTCTCTTCCTGTCCCTTGCCTCCGTTGGGTAAGCCAGGATGATTGCCGTTACCCTGCGGTTGGGTCCATTCCCTCCTCTCCCGTGTCTCCGTGGGGGGTAGTCCTGCATCCTGCCCAGGAGTCCCATGTCCTGCCTAGGAGTTGCCTCGAAGTACCCTGTCATGTCCTCGTCTAGCCTCCAAGAACCCAAACCTCGTCACGTCTTCGCCTGGTCTCCAAGAGCCCAGGCCTCATCATGTCTTCGCCTGGTCTCCAAGAGTCCAGGCCTCATCATGTCTTCGCCTGGTCTCCAAGAGTCCAGGCCTCGTCATATCTTTGCCTAGTTTTGGGGTCCGAGCCCGAGTCAAGACCCAGGTTCTGGGTCCTTGTCCAGTCTCTGGGTCAGAGTCCATGCTCAGGCTCCTTGTTCCCAGTCCCTCGTCCTGGTCCTGCTTCTCTAGCCTAGTCTGTGTTCCTGTCCTTACTCCTAGTCTGCATCCTGTCCTGTCATTTAGTTTTGTCTGTTCCTGTTCCTAGTACTTCAGTGTCTGTGTCTTGCATTTGAATCTGTTCCCAACACACACCCCCCCATGACAGTAACGAAGTTTGTGGATGATACAAAGGTAGGTGGAGGGGTAGGTAGTGCTGAGGAAGCCATGCAATTAAAGCAGGACTTGGAAAAATTGGAGGAATGGGCAAAAAGTGGCAGATGGAATATTGTGTTAGGAAATGCATGATAATGCATTTTAGTAAAAGAAACAATAGTGCAGACTATTATCTAAATGGGGAGAAAATTCAAAAATCAGAGGTGCAAAGGGACTTTGGGGTTCTTGTACAAGACTCCCAGAAGGTTAATTCACAGGTTGATTTTGTAGTAAAAAAGGAAGATACAATGTTGACATTTATTTCAAGGGAAATAGAACATAAGGAGTGTGTTTGCACATGACGAAGTAGTTAAGGCATTGGTCTAGTGATCTGAAAGTCGCTAGTTCAAGCCTCAGCTGAGGCAACGTGTTGTGTCATTGAACAAGACACTTAACCACACATTGCTCTGCGATGACACCGGTGCCAAGCTGTCTTGGCCCTAGTGTTCTTCCCTTGGACAACATCTGTGGCGTGGAGGGGGGAGACTTGCAGCATGGGCAACTGCCGGCCTTCCATACAACCTTGCCCAGGCCTGCACCCTGGAAACCTTCCAAGGCGCAAATCCATGGTCTCACTAGACTAATGGATGCCTATCAATATCAGAACATAAAGACAAGGAGATAATTCTGAAATTTTATAAGACACATGTCAGGCTGCACTTAGAGTATTGTCAACAGTTTTGGGCTCCTAATCTCAGAAAGGATATATTATCATCGGAGAGAGTCCAGAAGAGGTTCACAAGGATGATTCTGGGAATGAAGGGGTTAACATATGAGGAGCATTTAGCAGCTTTGGGCCTGTACTCACTGGAATTTAGAAGAATGTGTGGGGATCTCACTGAAACCTACTGAATGTTGAAAGGACTAGATAAGATGGATGTGGAGAAGATGTTTCCTCTGGTGGGGGTATCCAGAACTAGAAGGCACAGCCTCAAAATTGAGGAGTGACTTTTTAGAACATAAGTAAGGAGGAATTTGTTTAGCTAAAGTGTTGTGAACCTGTGGAATGCTCTGCCGCAGACTGTGTTTGAGGCCAAGTCCGTGGGAATATTTAAAGCGGAAGTTGATAGATTCCTGATTGGTCAGGGCATCAAGGGATACGGTGAGAGGGCAGTTGATGGGATTGAATGGGATCTGGGATCAACCATGATAAAATGACAGAGTAGACTCGATGGGCTGAATGGCCTAATTCTGCTCCTATGTCTTTTGGTCTGGTCTTATTCTGCTTTATACTAATGACCAATGGATTGTTAGCCAAACTCTCTATGGTAATCAGAGAGCAGCCACACTCAGAACATCATCAAAAGAGGAGAGGTAAGAATCAGGGCATAAAGAGAGCCCAGTGGATTTACATAGGTCCACAATGCTGGTGCAGAAACTCAGCGGGATGTCCTCTGTACTAGAAGAGAGTAGAGCCATCAGGACTACAGTAAGAAGAAGAGCCTGCCAGATGTTGTCTGGGATGTTTGGCTTTCCATTAATCTATCATTTGGTCCACATTAGAGATTGTACTTTGCTAGCTCATGATGAAAACGATCCCTTTATCATGAAGGCAATATGGATCTGGGAATCACATATGTCTCTCCATGTTTTATTTTAAATTATGTCAAAATCTGAATTGTTTCCAATATAATAACATGATTATTAGCTGTTGTTCCTTAAAATTGTTGAAACCAGGAGAAAATAGCTACAGGAAGTTTTTTCCCTGAACCTAAAGTTATAAACAGGGTAAAACCATAGAAACCATAGAAAAACTACAGCACAGCAACAGGACTTTTGGCCCTTCTTGGCTGTGCCGAACCATTTTCTGCCTAGTCCCACTGACCTGCACACGGACCATATCCCTCCATACACCTCCCATCCATGTATCTGTCCAATTTATTCTTAAACATTAAAAAAGAACCCACATTTACCACCTCGTCTGGCAGCTCATTCCATACTCCCACCACTCTCCGTGTGAAGAAGCCCCCCGCTAATGTTCCCTTTAAACTTTTTCCCCCTCACCCTTAACCCATGTCCTCTGGTTTCTTTTTCCCCTTGCCTCAGTGGAAAAAATCTGCTTGCATTCACTCTATCTATACCCATCATAATTTTATATACCTCTATCAAATCTCCACTCATTCTTCTACACTCCAGGGAATAAAGTCCTAACCTATTCAACCTTTCTCTGTAACTGAGTTTCTCAAGTCCCGGCAACATCCTTGTAAACCTTCTCTGCACTCTTTCAACCTTATTTATATTCTTCCTGTAATTTGGTGACCAAAACTGAACACAATACTCCAGATTCGGCCTCACCAATGCCTTATACCACCTCGTCATAACATTTCAGCTCTTATACTCAATACTTTGATTAATAGAGGCCAATGTACCAAAAGCTCTCTTTACGACCCTATCTACCTGTGATGACACTTTTAGGGAATTTTGTATCTGTATTCCCAGATCCCTCTGTTCTACTGCACTCCTCAGTGCCTTACTGTATGTTCTACCTTGGTTTGTCCTTCCAACATGCAATACCTCACACTTGTCTGTATTAAACTCCATCTGCCATTTTTCAGCCCATTTTTCCAGCTGATCCAAGTCCCTCTGCAGGCTCTGAAAACCTTCCTCACTGTCTACTACACCTCCAATCTTTGTACCATCAGCAAATTTGCTGATCCAATTTACCACATTATCATCCAGATCATTGATATAGATGACAAATAACAATGGACCCAGCACTGATCCCTGTGGCACACCACTAGTCACAGGCCTCCACTCGGAGAAGCAATTCTCTACTGCCACTCTTTGGCTTCTTCCATTGAGCCAATGTCTAATTCAATTTACCACCTCTCCATGTATACCTAGCGACTGAATTTTCCTAACTAACCTCCCATGTGGGACCTTGTCAAAGGCCTTACTGAAGTCCATGTGGACAATATCCACTGCCTTCCCTTCATCCACTTTCCTGGTAACCTCGAAAAACTCCAATAGATTGGTCAAACATGACCTACCACGCACAAACCCATGTTGACTCTCCCTAATAAGTCCTTGTCTATCCAAATGCTTGTAGATTCTGTCTCTTAGTACTCCCTCCAATAACTTACCTACTACCGACGTTAAATTTACCGGCCTATAATTTCCCGGATTACTTTTCGATCCTTTTTTAAACAACGGAACAACATGAGCCACTCTCCAATCCTCCGGCACCTCACCTGTATACAGCGACATTTTAAATATTTCTGCCAGGGCCCCTGAAATTTCAACACTAGTCTCCTTCAAGGTCCAAAGGAACACCCTGTCAGGTCCCGGGGATTTATCCACTTTAATTTTCCTCAAGACAGCAAGCACCTCCTCCTTTTCAATCTGTACAGTTTCCATGATCTCACTACTTGTTTCCCTTAATTTCAAAAATTGTCAGGAAATTCATAAAAATGATGGAAATAGCGGGTCAGGAAATATCTATAGAGATAAAAACAAGTATTTCAGGTTAAAGATTATTTCATCAGAATTAACTTAAAATGTTAGCTCACTTTCTTCACAGATGTGTCTAACTCATGAGTATTTTTTAGCATTTTCTCCTTTTATATCAGATGCCAGCACCTGTAGTTTTGTTCTTCAAATGTTCATTGAGTTATTTTCATCCCATTGACACCATTACTGAATAAGCCCCTCTAGATTCCATACCATTAGCCCGCCCCCATTCTTTAGATACTTCAATGACACAGACTAGGCTCTAGGAAAACTGCAGCACTTTGTGCTCACCATGTAATCTGTTGTTTCGTCAATTCCTATATGATGATGTATATTTTATTTGTTCACAGACACCATCATGTAAAGTCCACCTTTATACCCCATGTTCTGAGGAATAAGTGAAGAGTTATCAATATTGGTGGGCCTGGAGTCATTTATATTTCCAGTTGGGGCAGGACAAGTAAATATTCTTCCGAGTTGTTGGTTCATCATGGCATTGTTTTTTATGATTATCACTACAGAAACAAGTTTTTTTTTTAAATTCAGATTTAATTACTTGAGGGCATTAGGGGATATAGGGGATTCTTTAGCCAGAGCCTTCAGCAATTTGGGCATTGAGGGAGAGAGGAAGAGGGGAGCCATCCGCAGTATCACCAATGCGGCAGAGAGGGCCTCAAGATGGCTGTGGCTCAAAAGAGGGGAGCCATGGAGTCATAAGTAGCAGCCATCTGGACACAAGCTGGGGTCTGATCAGCCCTGGCTGGGTCACCTGGAGGAGGGTGTATGATGTTGAAAGACCCGAAACACCCAATGATTCCAGGAACATCACTGAAGATGTGTCCAGAGGCATCAGTAGATGTATGTACACAGCTTACACCCTGAGTTCAGCAGTGACAACCAGGAAAGACTGGGTGACAACCGCGAAAAGAGTGGTGATGACTGGAGAGTCAGTGACAGCCCGGAGAGACGGCAACCGGGGCAGAACGGGCTGGCAACCCAATCTGCGTTCTCTGAGAGGAGGACCCCCACAAAAGCTAAGATGAATCTGAGGGAAAGATACCCCCGGGGTGCCCGAGAGGGGGGTGAGGATGAGCACCCCAGTCGGACGGACACAACAGCATCAGACCCAGGCAGTGAACAAACGACGATGAGCAAGCAGTGCACATGTGGCAAGAACAATTACGGCTTGAAGATCCACCAAGCGAGGATGAAGTGACTGGCAGCAGCAGGAGCAGCACAACGCGCAGGTGTCCAACCTGGTGAGACGAAGGAGGTGTCAGGCCCGGAGTCACCCCATAGTACCCGGAACCTCCAAGTGTTGCAAACTAATCCCTCGAACATCAAGTCCAACAGGAGGTGGATCAAATGGCCTGCAGCTAACATGACTTCGCTGTGGAAGCAGTTTGACAAAGATGTCAACCAAATTCTGGAGGCAACGGCAAAGGGAGAGGTCGATAGGAAGCTACAAGCCATGACAACAATTATTGTCAACATCGCAGCTGAACGGTTCGGAGAAGAGGAGAAGGAAGGCTCCAGAACACCTTCCTCAAAGAACCAAAGAGCGTTGAGGATCCACAACATCAGGCAAGAGATGAAAGCGGTGAAGTCCCAATACAAGGAGGCAGGGGAAGAGGAGCGCATTGGCTTGGCCCAGCTGATGTGCATAAGACAAGAGAAGATCAGGGTCCTCCGCCGGGCAGAGTGGCATCGCTGGCGGTGTCGTGAAAGGGCCCGAAAACATGCTGCCTGTATCGCCAACCCCTTCAAGTTCACCAAGGAGTTGCTGGGGGAGAAGCGCAGTGGGAAACTGGCCTGTTCGCAGGAAGACATAGACCAACATCCGAAGAAGATTTATGATGATCCTGAAAGAGAGCAGGAGTTGGGAGAGTGCAACATCCTAATAGACCCACCTGAACTGGATGTGCAGTTGAACATGTCAGAGCTGCAGCCAAAGGAAGTCAGAGAGGTCATCTGCAAAGCAAGGGCAAGTTCGGCTCCAGGACCAAGCAACACCTCGTACTAAGTGTACAAGAACTACCCCAATCTCCTGCTGCGTCTATGGAAGATCCTGCAAGTCTTCTGGAGAAGGGGGAAGATCCCAGAACAGTGGAGAGTGGCTGAAGGGGTGTGGATCCCGAAGGAGGAAAATGCCACCCAGATAGATCAGTTTCGCATCATCTCCCTGCTGTGTGTCGAGGCGAAGATCTTCTTCAGTGCCGTTTCCAAACGGTTGTGCACCTACTTAGTAAAGAACACCTGTATTAATACATCAGTCCATAAAGGTGGCATTTCAGAGATTCCCGGCTGTCTGGAGCACACTGGTGTGGTGACACAGCTCATCAGGGAGGCCAGAGAGAACAAGGGTAACCTGTTAGTGTTGTGGCTCGTCCTGGCAAATGCATATGGCTCCATTCTACATAAGCTGGTGCAGCTCACACTGACAAAACATCATGTCCCCAGCAGTATCAGAGATCTTATCGCTGATTATTACAGCAACTTCAGGATGAGGGTCTCTTCAGGAGCAATTACAAGAACCTGGCACAAGGTGGAGGTCGGCATCATCACAGGGTGCACTATCTCAGTGACACTGTTCTCCCTAGCCATGAACATGCTCACTAAGTCTGCTGAACCAGAGTGCAGAGGGCCCAGAATGAATTCCGCTCAATGGCAACCACCTATCAGGGCATTCATGGACGACCTCACAGTCACCACAGAATCAGTCCCAGACAGCCGGAGGATTCTGCACGGGCTCGAAAAGCTGGTGGAGTGGGCCTGGATGCGTGTCAAACCTGCCAAATCAAGATCGATGGTGCTGAGGAAAGGGAAGGTGAAGAACAAGTTCCGGTTCAGCATCGCAGGCACAGCCATCCCAACCATCACAGAAAAGCCAGTCAAGAGCTTAGGCAAAGTTTTTGACAGCTCTTTAAGGGACACAACATCCATTCAGGCAACCTGCACCAAGTTGGATGGCTGGCTGAAATCTGTGGACAAGTCCGGCCTACCCAGGAAGTTTAAAGCCTGGGTGTATCAGCATGGGATTCCTCCCAGAATCCTGTGGCCCCTCCTCATCAATGCAGTTCCAATTTTGACAGTCGAAACCTTAGAAAGGAGGGTCAGCAACCACCTCAGGAGATGGCTGGGGCTGCCAAAGAGCCTGAGCAGCATCGCACTCTATGGACACCACAACAAACTGCAACTGCCCTTCAAATCCTTGGAGGAGGAATTCAAGGTAACGAGAGCCAGAGGAGTGCTACAGTATAGGGACTCAAGTGATCCGAAGGTGGCTAGAGCAGGGATCCAAGTGAGGACTAGCAGGAAGTGGAGGGCAGAAGAAGCTGTTCAGGAAGCAGAGGTGAGGCTGCGTTACAGGAGGCTGGTGGGAGTGGTCACACGAGGCCGAGCTGGGCTAGGATCCTTTCCAACTCCCCAAATGGATACCAGGAGGAAGGAACGGTGCTGCCCAGTTCAGGAGGAAGTGAGAGCAGCAGTGGAGGAGATGAGAACCTGCAAGGCAATGGGAATGAAGCAACAGGGAGCTTGGGCAAGATGGGAGAATGTGGTTGAGAGGAAAGTGACCTGGGCTGAGCTTTGGAAAGCTGAGCCACTCCGCATCTAATTTCTCATCCAGGCAGTGTACGATGTGCTTCCAAGCCCATCAAACCTGCACACATGAGGCAAGGCAGAGTCATCTGCGTGCCCACTGTACTCCAAGTGAGGAACTCCGGAGCACATCCTCAGTGGCTGTGCAAGGGCACTTGGTGAGGGACGGTACAGGTGGAGACATGATCAGGTCCTGAAGACCATCGCTGAAGCTGTCAGCGCGGGAGTTGAGTGGGCGAAGCGGTCCCAACCCTTCAAGCAGACCTTTGCCTTTGTCAGAGCTGGGGAGCAGCCAATACCTGCCAAAGGAACATCTGCAGGCATTCTGACCTCTGCAAGGGACTGGCAGCTGTTGGTGGACCTCGAACAGCAGCTGATGTTCCCCAACCATATCGCAGCCACCACCCTGTGACCAGACATTGTCCTAGTGTCTGAGTCTACTAAGCAAGTGGTGCTGCTGAAGCTGACAGTCCCATGGATCGCTTGGAAGAGGCCTTTGAAAGGAAGCTCTCCAAGTACGCAGGACTGGTTACACTTGAATCCTAGGGGGACCAATATCCTGGCAGGGAGATTTGTGAGGGCTACTGAGGTGACTTTAAACTAGAATGGTTGGGGGGTGGGAATCAAATTAAAGAGACTAGGAGAGAGGAGGTTAGTTCATAACAGGGGGATGGGAACAAGTGCAGAGAGACAGAGGGGTGTAAAATGAGGGTAGAAGCAAAAAGTAGTAAGGTGAAAAGTAAAAGTGGCAGGCCGGCAAATCCAGGGCAAAAATCAAAAAGGGCTACTTTTCAACATAATTGTATAAGGGCTAACAGTGTTGTAGAAGCGAGCCTGAAGGCTTTGTGTGTCAATGCAAGGAGCATTCATAACAAGGTGGATGAATTAAAAGTGCAGATTGTTATTAATGAATATGATATAGTTGGGATCACAGAGACATGGCTCCAGGGTGACCAGGGATGGGAGCTCAACATTCAGGGATATTCAATATTCAGGAGAGATAGACATGAAAGAAAAGGAGGTGGGGTAGCATTGCTGGTTAGAGAGGAGATTAATGCAATAGAAAGGAAGGACATTAGCCGGGAAGATGTGGAATCAATATGGGTAGAGCTGCATAACACTAAGGGGCAGAAAACGCTGGTGGGAGTTATGTACAGGCCACCTAACAGTGGTAGTGAGGTGGGGATGGTATTAAACAGGAAATTAGAAAAGTGTGCAATGAAGGAATAGCAATTATAATAGGTGACTTCAATCTACATATAGATTGGGTGAATCAAATTGGTGAAGGTGTTGAGGAAGAGGATTTCTTGGAATGTATGCCGGATGGTTTTTTGAACCAACATGTCGAGGAACCAACTAGACAGCAGGCTATTCTAGACTGGGTATTGAGCAATGAGGAAGGGTTAATTAGCAATCTTGTCGTGAGAGGCCCCTTGGGTAAGAGTGACCATAATATGGTGGAATTCTTTATTAAGATGGAGAGTGACATAGTTAATTCAGAAAGAAAGGATCTGAACTTAAAGAAGGGTAACTTTGAAGGTATGAGATGTGAATTAGCTAAGATAGACTGGCAAATGACACTTAAAGGGTTGACGGTGGATATGCAATGGCAAGCATTTAAAGATCGCATGGATGAACTACAACAATTGTTCATCCCAGTTTGGCAAAAGAATAAACCAAGGCAGGTAGTGCACCCATGGCTGACAAGGGAAATTAGGGATAGTATCAATTCCAAAGAAGAAGCATACAAATTAGCCAGAAAAAGTGGCTCACCTGAGGACTGGGAGAAATTCAGAGTCCCGCAGAGGAGGACAAAGGGCTTAATTAGGAAGGGGAAAAATGATTATGAGAGAAAATTGGCAGGGAACATAAAAACTGACTGTAAAAGCTTTTATAGATATGTTAAAAGAAAAAGATTGGTTAAGACAAATGTAGGTCCCCTACAGACAGAAACAGGTGAATTAATTATGGGGAGCAAGGACATGGCAGACCAATTGAATAACTACTTTGGTTCTGTCTTCACTAAGGAGGACATAAATAATCTTCTGGAAATAATAGGGGACAGAGGGTCCAGTGAGATGGAGGAACTGAGGGAAATACATGTTAGTAGGGAAGTGGTGTTAGGTAAATTGAAGGGATTAAAGGCAGATAAATCCCCAGGGCCAGATGGTCTGCATCCCTGAGTGCTTAAGGAAGTAGCCCAAGAAATAGTGGATGCATTAGTGATAATTTTTCAAAACTCTTTAGATTCTGGACTAGTTCCTGAGGATTGGAGGGTGGCTAATGTAACCCCACTTTTTAAAAAAGGAGGGAGAGAGAAACCGGAGAATCATAGACCAGTTAGCCTGACATCGGTGGTACGGAAAATGCTAGAGTTAGTTATCAAAGATGTGATAACAGCACATTTGGAAAGCAGTGAAATCATCGGACAAAGTCAGCATGGATTTGTGAAAGGAAAATCATGTCTGACGAATCTCATAGAAATTTTTGAGGATGTGACTAGTAGAGTGGATAGAGGAGAACCAGTGGATGTGGTATATTTGGATTTTCAAAAGGCTTTTGACAAGGTCCCACACAGGAGATTAGTGTGCAAACTTAAAGCACACGGTATTTTGGGGTAAGGTATTGATGTGGATAGAGAATTGGTTAGCAGACAGGAAGCAAAGAGTGGGAATAAACGGGACCTTTTCAGAATGGCAGGCAGTGACTAGTGGGGTACCGCAAGGCTCAGTGCTGGGACCCCAGTTGTTTACAATATATATTAATGACTTAGATGAGGGAATTAAATGCAGCATCTCCAAGTTTGCGGATGACACGAAGCTGGGCGGCAGTGTTAGCTGTGAGGAGGATGCTAAGAGGATGCAGGGTGACTTGGATAGGTTAGATGAGTGGGCAAATTCATGGCAGATGCAATTTAATGTGGATAAATGTGAAGTTATCCACTTTGGTGGCAAAAACAGGAAAACAGATTATTATATGAATGGTGGCCAATTAGGAAAAGGGGAGGTGCAACGCAATCTAGGTGTCATTATACACCAGTCATTGAAAGTGGGCATGCAGGTACAGCAGGCGGTGAAAAAGGCGAATCGTATGCTGGCATTCATAGCAAGAGGATTTGAGTACAGGAGCAGGGAGGTACTACTGCAGTTGTACAAGGCCTTGGTGAGACCACACCTGGAGTATTGTGTGCAGTTTTGGTCTCCTAATCTGAGGAAAGACATCCTTGCCATAGAGGGAGTACAAAGAAGGTTCACCAGATTGATTCCTGGGATGGCAGGACTTTCATATGATGAAAGATTAGATCGACTAGGCTTATACTCATTGGAATTTAGAAGATTGAGGGGGGATCTTATTGAAACATATAAAATCCTAAAGGGATTGGACAGGCTAGATGCAGGAAGATTGTTCCCGATGTTGGGGAAGTCCAGAACGAGGGGTCACAGCTTGAGGATAAAGGGGAAGCTTTTTAGGGCCGAGATTAGGAAAAACTTCTTCACACAGAGAGTGGTGAATCCGTGGAATTCTCTGCCACAGGAAACAGTTGAGGCCAGTTCATTGGCTGTATTTAAGAGGGAGTTAGATATGGCCCTTGTGGCTAAAGGGATTAGCGGGTATTGGGGGAAGGCTGGTACAGGGTTCCGAGTTGGATGGTCAGCCATGATCATACTGAATGGTGGTGCAGGCTCGAATGGCCGAATGACCTACTCCTGCACCTATTTTCTATGTTTCTATGGTCAGCAACTGTCAGCAGGCTGGATGGAGAGCGAGGTGTCTCCCAGTGGAGGTTGGGTTGGATGTAGGGGATTTGCAGCCCGTTCTTTTGCCAGAGGTTTCAGCAATTTGGGCATCGAGGGAGAGAGGAAGAGGCGAGCCACCCGCAGTACCACCAATGCAGCAGAGAGGGCCTCAAGATGGCTGTGGCTCAAAAGAGGGGAGCCATGGAGTCATAAGTAGCTAGCCATCTGGACACAAGCTGGGGTCTGATCAGCCCCGGCTGGGTCACCTGGAGGAGGGTGTATGGTGTTGAAAGACCCAAAACACCTGATGATTCGAGGAACATCACTGAAGATGTGTCCAGAGGCATCAGTAAATATATGTAAACAGAACTTAATATCCTAGTTGCCATGATGTGATCAATAGTCTATAACTCCCTCTGTTAGTCCAGTATCTTGAACATTACTTTGTGATTGTCACTTCGTACAATTCTGTTTGTTTATTATATACATTAACTGGGCAAATTATCTCATGGCAACATTGCTTAACATAAGGATTTGGGAAGTGGATTCACCCACATGCATTTGCACAATACACAAGCAAGACATGACACTTTATTATGGTTAAGGGTCCATGAAAGCGTAGCTTTGTCATCTGTGGAAATTGTCACATTGAACCATTCATTACAGAAATGGATTCACAAGGTCTAGATAATGCATCAAGCATCCATGCTTATATGATGCTTCCAGATTTGATGCTCCTGCAAGTTGATGCTCGGGCAGGAAGATGCATTTTGATAATATATTTACATGGAATTCTGAGCTTTTCATTGTACCTGTCCATACATGTACACGTGCAATGACAATAAGCTCAACTTTGTATTTGACATTAATCTCATTTTATTTGCCCGACATTCCTGTCAACTCCTTCCAGATTCTGCCGCTCAACTCAAGGGATTTTCAGAATCAAAATCAGGTTTAATATGATCGGCATGTGTCGTGAAATCTGTTGTCTTTGCGACAGCAGTACATTGCAGTATATAGTAACAGAGAAAACATGAATTACTCTCAATACCAGAAAAGAATGTAAATTACTGTATGTACGTGTATACTTACTCTAAGTCATGTTTTTTCCATATATAGTTAAATAAGTAGTGCAAAAGTAAAAATGAAAAAGTAGTGAAATAAAGTTCTTGCATTCAATATTCATTCAGAAATCTGATAGCAGAGGGAAAGAAGCTGTTCTTGAATCATTGAGTGTGCCTCTTCAGGCTCCTGTAGCTCCTTCCTGATGGTAGTAACAAGAACAAGGCATGTCCTGGGTGATGGGGGTCCTTAATGATGGATGCCATCTTTTTGAGCCAAAGGATAATTTCCAGAAGTCAGTTAATTGACCAACCTGCGTGTCTTTGGGGTGTTGGAGAAAATGGGAGTCCTTGAATGAAACCCATATAGTAACAGGGAAAATATGCAAGCTCCGCATAGGTTGCACTGAAGGGCAGGATTGGATCTGGATTGTTGAAACTCTGGAGCAGCAGTTCACTGCTGCATGAAGTTGAATGTTTTGTAATTGGAAAGCTATGCACTTTTACAGCTGGCTTTCTACATGCTTGCAGGATTTTACGTAAGAAATTTATTAATGCCGACTTTTCATTACATAGAGATGAATAAGAACTCACCAGTTCAGATAGTGCCATCACTGAATAAAGATCAGAATCTTCTTTTCATGTGTAGCTGTGAAGCTTTATTACTTTGATTTCTTTTTTTCTTTTGATTCAGAACTAGCCCTTCCTGCCTGACAAGTCCACGCCACCCAGTTACACCAAAGTAACTAATTAACCTACTAAGCCGTTCATTTTTGGAGGAAGCCCACACAGTCATGGGGAGAACATACAAACATCTTACCAATAGTGGTGGGAACTGAACCCAGGTCACTAGTGCTGTAGAGCATTACACTAACAGCTACACTACCATGCCGTCCCACAGTTGGAATTTCAGAGTGGAGCTTAGTATACAAATGAAAACAATTTCTATTTCCCCTTCCCACCATAACCCTCACAGTAACACCTCATGTGAATAAAACTAATGGAGATACATAGAATAATATTTGCTTATGTCAACTGGTACTTTAGGTTATTACATATTCCCATTTACTTTCATTTAACTTCAATTTTCAGTGATTATTTTTCTTGTTGAATGGCAAACACCAAGACAACCTTGAGAAAAGATAGTTTACCAAAATGAAACCCACATTTCCCTGAACAGATTCAGAGAACAGATTTAATAATTGGAGTCACAAACCACAATGCCATAACCACCACTGATGTCTAACCACGCATTGTGTCAATACTAGATACTCTCTAAAAACGAGTGGCTTACAGAGAATAAAGCAGGAAATGGAGCAGGTCACCACTGATAATCGCCAAGTGGGCACAAATGGTTGATTCTCCAACAACCACCAGTCTGGCATATATTTCTTATTTATGCAATGTAAACTCTTAATACCAGAAAAGAATGTAAATTTATTTTGTCAATGTCAGCTGAACTTGGCAGCTCAGGGTTTTGGCGAGAGGCACTGGGTGATAATCATGCAAAGCAGCCCAAAATCAATGTAGAAATGAAAATATATATCTAATTTTTGTTTTGTTTTCCAATAATAAATATACTTGAAGGAAGAAAGCATACCAAAAGTAGATGATATATGTTCGACCACTAATGTTCCAACAGTTTTGTTTTGAAATAAGAAATACTTATGCAGGTGGTGTGGGGCAGTTTTAAACCACTGATCCTAAACCACGTCAAACAAGTGCAATAGCTGAATCCTGTGAAACCTCAGTAATAACAATTTTAGTCACACATCATGGTTATTACTTGGCCTGAGATGCATTTTTCTCACTTGTAACAGAATGGTCTCCATTAGCTTCATTGCCGCAGCAACTGAAACGATGTCAGGTCTTTCTGCTACCCTGCAAGCACTGGAATTAATGATACTCGACAAGGGACTTTTATATTCTTAAGGTCGTCTGTCTCAGCTAACAGATGCTAACTAAAGAAAGCACAAGCAAGACGGGGTGCCAAGCCTTCTACAAAGTGCCAGTTTTATAAAGCTGATCCTTTTGGATCACTGATCATTATGGACCTTCAAGTGGCTCCAGAGGGTGGTCGCCTCAGCCAGTTCCATTATGGGCACAACCCTCCCTGCCATTGTGGGCATCTTCAAGTGGTGGTGCCTCCAGAAGACCCCCACCATCCGGGCATGCCATCTTCATGTTGTTACCATCAGGGAGAAGGGAAAGGAGCCTGAAGACCCCTATTCAACATTTTGAGAACAGCTTCTTCACCACTCTCACCAAATTTCTGAGCGGTCCATGACCCCATAGGTATCACCTCATTATTCATCCTTTGCACTATTTATTTATTTTGCAAATTACATAAATTTTTTATGTCTTGCACGGTACAGCTGCCACCAACACAAGTCTCAAGACATTTGTCCGTGATAATAAGGCTGATTCTGATGATGCTGATTCCAAGATTTATGTATTTTATCCGGACCAAATCAGTATCAGTCTGCCATCCAGGCTGCCCAAAGAAATATTATGAATGAAGAGGGTGGACAAAGTCACCAACAACCAAGTATCCCAATGAGCAGGCATGTCAACTTTGCTTCTTCTGTTAAAAGAGCTGCATTAGTCACTTCAGATATGTAAACAATAAATGATAGTAAATAGACCTTTGAGTTATGAATTTGTTCATTTTTCATCGCAGGCTGTAAGGAGTTTGTACGTTCTCCCTGTGACCACATGCATTTTCTCCAGGTACTTTGGTTTCTATCCAATTTCCAAAGATGTACGGGTTAGAGTTAGTAAACTGAGGGCATATGATGTTGGCACTGAAAGCATGAATCACATCAAGTAGCAAAGGTCTGCTGATTGGAACTTGATGGCCGAGCAAAATATGGCCCATGGAAGGTGAGCTTGGCATTCTGCTTTTAAAGTGGTCCTCCATTTGTTGAGGTTGACTATAGAGGTTGCTTTCTAGTTGTATACATGATACGCAAACCAGGGCAATATGATATGGAGAGAAAGCTGTTGTTCATACAGCAGGCTTCCTCCTCTCCACATAGCTGATGAATCCAAAAGAACAGCAAAACCAATATAATTTGGCACCAGTGACATTGTAGGAGTTGCCATTCAGCATTGAACTCAACTTAAGTCTGCCTTAGGGACTCCAGCCCCAGAGTTTTCCTTGGGGTTTACTCCCGAAGTCTTCCTTATGAGTAGGTATAGCCGTAAGGCAGGGAAGGTTTGAGATCAGAGCTTTCCTTCTCCTAGTTGAACAGCCAGCCATGGATGATGAGATCCATCTGCCGAAGTAGCTAGTATTAAGGTGCCAATAACACGCTGTTGTCTCTTCTCCTGTCAGTAGAAACAGTTCCAGCGGGACTGTAAGCGCTACTGGATGATAATCATTGAAGCAGATCACCATGCTCTTCTTAGGAATTGGTGTAATTGAACCCTGCTTGAAGCAGTTGGGCATCACACACTGCCTTAACAAGAGGTTAAAGATCTCAGTGAACACACCAGCCAGTTGATCAGCACAGGTCTTTAGTACGCGGCCAGGTACCCAATCTGGGCTGGATGCTTTTTGTGGGTTCAGCCTCTTGAAGGCAACTTGCATGTCGACTTCAGAGACAGAACTCATTGGATCAACGGGGAATGTGGGATTTCATGATTGTTCCTTCATATTTTGGTGGTCAAAGTGAGCATATACGGCATTGAGCTCATCTGGAAACCTTCTGTCTCCCATGTCACTTGACTTAACTGAGCAGAACTGATTTCTAAAGAAACTCAAATCGTCATTACATCAAAGACAAAGTGGCGTTTTTTGTCATATGTACAAATGCTGTACATGTATACATGGGCACAATGCTAAATATGCAAGACTATTGCAGGCACGTAGCATCAGATACTAAGCATTCACAAGAAACCTTGGTTAACTGAGGAAGGTAATGTGAACATCTGTGTTAGCTGTACCCGGACACAAATGACAGCCAGTAATATTAATAATGTTAGTAAAACCCAGATATTGTTATGATTCATTTTTCCATGGCTTATTCTACTTGCTGCTCTTTGTTTTTTTTTATTTATTGTGATACAACACAGAATAGGCCCCTCTGACCCTTCAAGCCATGCAGCCTGGCAACCCCTGATTTAACTCACAGGACAATTTACACTGACCAAATAATCTACCAAATGGCACGTCTTTGCACTGTGGGAGGAAACCCACGCAGACATGGAGAGAACGTATGAACTCCTTTCAGACAGCGGCGGGAATCGAACTTCAGTCACTGATACCGTAAAGTGTTGTGCTAACCACTATGCTATCCTGCCACCCCAATAGACCACATTGAGAATTTTAGCAATGAACCTGTACAACTTACAGAATCAAGTTATGTAGCAGTGACCAACCATGCTCTTTTTAAATGATAAAGCATGCTTGAGAGTCCAAATGACCCACTCTTGCTTAAAAGTCATCTAATCTTCTGTAGACTTAGATGGTTGCATAGATCCCTTTTTAAGACCCCTGTTGCTTTCTGTAGGAACAGGTCATTAATATAAAATACTTAGCACGTTAAAGCATTGTCTTTAGAACATTGCTGAAATAAACATGATAATATGTTAACTTGTAAGACTGTGAAGAAAGCTGAGAACTTCTTGCTTGTGAGGTGGAATGTGGAACAAAAGAAACAAATCGTGTTGTATTAAAATCTAAATATAATCCAACCTCTGATTTTAATTGACTATAAATTGAATTAGATCAAAGAGAAAAGACATTAGCTTCAATCTGAGCTTTTTCTTTGTTGTAAAATGTATTTTTTTGAATTTGAAAAAAATCCTGATACAGCGGCAATAAATTGACTTTAATGTTTAAAGCTTTTCAAGTCTTAAAAGATATTGAAACAAAATTTGAATGAGTACCTTAGGTTACTTAAGTCTCTGTGCTATAATTTTGACCTCAGAGGAAATGTAGTTTGATTAATGTAATGCAAATTTATTGGCAATTTGGTATGACTGAGGGTCAGTAAATCCCAAAATGTACCACCTATTCTTCACTGTAACATATTTAGTTACAAATACTTGTTAATTTATGGCAAAAAGGGGAATTTCTGTTTCCCTGTGGCTTTTAAAAACAAACAGTAGCTTGCAGCTAATCTTTAAACTCTTCTGGGTGGAAGTGCCATTCCTGACATTAGTTCATTTCAATTATAGAAGTCAGCCATCAACCATTGCAACAACTTCAGCTCAGTTCAAAGTTATTTTGCTTTCTTCAACCTGCTATTTAGCAAAGCAGAACAGAACATTCTCTTATCATAATCTACACGTCCAACATACTAAAATTAAAAAAGATTTAAAATTAAGAGCAGGTGCACTGTAAGATGAACAAGCTTCCCGCCTAGTTCAAGACTTCCCCGGTTTGCTTTAAATAACTTCATTTTATAAATTGAGATTGTAGTCACGATAAGACTCTGTACCCAGATACACCAGATTTTGATAATTGTCCAGGAATTGCAACTGTGAGTAATTGTGTGCACATATTCAAAGCCTCTCAGACAAAATGCTCCTCTCTACACTTCCATGATGGGATTGGGATGTGCTTCAAAGACTTTGGGCAAAATGCTGCTCTCTACATTTTCATGATGGGATTGGAACTTGTCTCAAAGTATTTCAGACGAAATACTGCTCTCTACATTTCCATGATGGAATTGGGATGTGTTATTCTGCTTCCACTCAGCAAATATGATGACAACTGTAATAAACTTGATCTAAGTAATGGGTCAACACTTCAAGGAGAGAAGAAAAGTGGAAGCAATTCTTAGAGCGCCAATGAGTGGACACAAATTAAACCCAGTAACCTATTTCACAGTAACTGTAGATACACTGCATTTACATTGTTTTACAGAACAAAAACTTCACACCATCTTAAAAGTTTCTTCCTCTAGGCTGTTAATCTGATCAACCATTCTAGTTAACTCCTTCCCAACCCCCTCTATCTATTACTCACACGTCTGCACTGCACTGCAAACACTGTAAATCACTTTTTATAATGCTGTTTACATTGAACATACACGCTGGTATTTATGTATTCATGCACATTCTATTCCATTTCTGTACTTTAACTTCTAATTTATTTTTATATAATTCTCTATTCTTTATAACTGGTGAATGTTGTTTTTTTGTTATGTGTGTATGGTGAATATGGTTGATTGTTGATCCCCGATCCACGATCCTTAAATACTGGCACAAAAAGTACTGAGTGAGTGACAACAACAATACATCAATATCCCTGTTTTGGAGCAAGGCTATTTTCTAAGAGGAATATCAACAAAGTTTCCCAAAAAATATAAAAGGTAGTAATTTTAGAGAACATTCTTTTGCTTGAACCAGCGCATAAGATTTCTATTTCTTGACAAATTCATGGGGTGCCCATATATATCATGGGATATCTAACCCAAATGCATGACCCTTAGATTGACGACTAGGTTTTTGCTTGCGACACTGGTGTTGGTTCAAGAGTGTACAGTCTTTCTTTCTGTCCACAGCCAGGCCTGAATATCTGTTTCATGCAGCTAGTTTAATACCACCTGCTAGCACTTAATATTAATAGAATAATTCCTTAGTTTATAGTAGTCATTAACCTTCAAATCCATTTATATTGTAATAAAGTTACTGCGCAAGGCATATGATTTTTACTTGCATTTTACAGGTTTATTGTACTTAGATATGCAGTGCAGATAATTAATTACCAAATTACAATGAGGAAAGGAAAGGTAACAAAACAGTTCACCTAATTTTATTTTTAAACAAAAGGCGGTGACTCCATGAGTAGCATAAAACTGAGGAACTGGATACACAGAATGTCTGGCCACTTATGGAATGCCCTTTGGCCCAACAGTGAGGCCAAGAACGGAGTGAGACATTTTCATCTCCCGCACAGTTCTAACTTTTGCACAGGTGCAAAAGTCCAGAACATAGAGCCAGAGAGTGATAAAAAATGTTGCTGGTTACCCTACAGCTGGTCAATGATGAAGTGTCTTGATCCAAAATATCAACAGCCGGTCCAGATAAAGTATCTTGATCAGAAAAGTCGACTGTGCATTTCGCTCTGTGGATGGTGCCTGATCTGTTGAGTTCCTCCACCTCTTTTGTCTCTCACTTCAGGTTTCCAGCATCTACAGTCTCCAACTAGTCAGGAAAGGATGGTAGCTGGCAGAGCAGTCAGATCCCACCACTGACTGTAAGGGGTTTGTGCGTTCCCCCTGCTGAACCGTGTCTACGCCCACCTGGACAAGCCAGTGAGCACTGTGAGGGTCATGTTTTTTGACTTCTCCAGTGCGTTCAACACCATCCGCCCTGCTCTGCTGGGGGAGAAGCTGAAAGCGATGCAGGTGGATGCTTCCCTGGTGTCATGGATTATTGATTACCTGACTGGCAGACCACAGTACGTGTGCTTGCAACACTGTGCATCCAACGGAGTGATCAGCAGCTCTGGGGCTCCACAGGGGACTGTCTTGTCTCCCTTTCACTTCACCATTTACACCTCGGACTTCAACCACTGCACAGAGTCTTGTCATTTTCAGAGGTTTTCGGATGACTCTGCCATAGTTGGATGCATCAGCAAGGGAAATGAGGCTGAGTACAGGGCTACGGTAGGAAACTTTGTCACATGGTGTGAGCAGAATTATCTGCAGCTTAATGTGAAAAAGACTAAGGAGCTGGTGGTAGACCTGAGGAGAGCTAAGGTACCGGTGACCCCTGTTTCCATCCAGGGGGTCAGTGTGGACATGGTGGAGGATTACAGATACCTGGGGATACGAGTTGACAATAAACTGGACTGGTCAAAGAACACTGAGGCTGTCTACAAGAAGGGTCAGAACCGTCTCTATTTCCTGAGGAGACTGAGGTTCTTTAACATCTGCCAGACGATGCTGAGGATGTTCTACGAGTCTGTGGTGGCCAGTGCAATCATGTTTGCTGTTATGTGCTGGGGCAGCAGGCTGAGGGTAGCAGACACCAACAGAATCAACAAACTCATTCGTAAGGCCAGTGATGTTGTGGGGATGGAACTGGACTCTCTGACGGTGGTGTCTGAAAAGAGGATGCTGTCCAAGTTGCATGCCATCTTGGACAATGTCTCCCATCCACTACATAATGTACTGGGTGGGCACAGGAGTACATTCAGCCAGAGACTCATTCCACCGAGATGCAGCACAGAGCGTCATAGGAAGTCATTCCTGCCTGTGGCCATCAAACTTTACAACTCCTCCCTTGGAGTGTCAGACACCCTGAGCCAATAGGCTGGTCCTGGACTTATTTCATAATTTACTGGCATAATTTACATATTACCATTTAACTATTTATGGTTCTATTACTATTTATTATTTATGGGCAACTGTAATGAAAACCAATTTCCCCCGGGATCAATAAAGTATGACCATAACTATGATTGCATAGCTTAATTGGTTTTTGTAAAATGTCCCGTGATTAAGCTAGAACTAAATCAAGGTTATGCTGGGCGGCGTGGCTCGAAAGTCCAGAGAGACCTATTCTGCACTGAATCTCAATAAAATAAATAAATAAACAAACAAATAAAAGTCAACCTTAATTATGTACTTACTTACTCATTAATATGTTTGCTCATTTGTTTACCTAGTTCTCTCTCCTCTCTTTCTCACTCTCAACCTTATTTTCTTCTCCATTCTTCCTTTTTTTTCTCTCTTTCTGTCTTTTTCTCCCTTTTTCATTCTTCACTGTATATTATTTTTGAAATAAGAACATAAGAACATAACAAATAGGAGCAGGAGTAGGCCATCTGGCCCATCGAGCCTGCTCCACTCTTCAATAAGATCATGGCTGATCTGTCCAAAAACTCAGCTCCATCTACCTGCCTTTTTCCCATAACCCTTAATTCCCTTACTATGTAAAAACCTATCTATCTGTTTCTTAAATATATTTAGTGAGGAAGCCTCAACTGCTTCCCCGGGCAGAGAATTCCACAGATTCACCACTCTCTGGGAAAAACAGTTTCCCCTCATCTCGATCCTAAATCTTGAGGCAATGTCCCCTAGTTCTAGTCTCACCTACCAATGGAAACAACTTTCCTACTTCTATCTTATCTATCCCTTTCAAAATTTTGTATGTTTCTATAAGATCCCTTTTCATTCTTCTAAACTCCAGAGAGTATAGTCCCAGGCGACTCATTCTCTCCTCATAGGTTAACCCCTTCTTCCTTGGAATCAAACTGGTGAACCTCCTCTGCACTGCCTCCAAAGCCAGTACATCCTTCCTCAAGTATGGAGACCAGAACTGCACACAGTACTCCAGGTGCAGCCTCACCAGTACCCTGTATAGTTGCAGTTTGACCTCCCTGCTCTTGAATTCAATCCCTCTAGCAACGAAGGCTAACATTCCGTTTGCCTTCTTAGTAACATGTTGTACCTGCAAACCAACTTTTTGCAATTCATGAACAAGCACTCCTGAGTCCCTCTACACAACAGCATGCTGCAACCTTTCACCATTTAAATATTGATCTTCTCTTCTACTATTCCTTCCAAAGTGGATGTTCTCGCATTTACCAATGTTGTACTCACTTAAACTATCTATATCCCTCTGCAGACTCTCCACATCCTCTGTACAATTTGTTTTTCCACTCAGTTTAGTGTCATCAGCAAATTTTGCTCAGTCCCTTCTTCCAAATCATCAATGTACATGGTAAACAGCTGCGGGCCCAGCACCATCGCCTGCGGCACCCCATTCACCACTGACTGCCAACCGGAGAAACATCTATTTATACCAACTCTCTGCCTTCTACTGGTCAACTAATCCACTATCCATGCCAATACACTTACTCCAACTCCATGCATCCCTATCTTATTTATAAGTCTCTTGTGCGGCACCTTATCGAACGTCTTCTGGAGATCCAAGTATACTACATCCACCTGTTCCCCTCTATCCACTGCACTCATTATGTCCTCAAAGAACTCCAGTAAGTTTGTCAAGCAAGGCCTGCCCTTTCTGAACCCATGCTGCGTCTGTCTAATGGAACCACTCCTTTCTAATCTGTGTGCTGCATCCTCCATCAAATCTCGGCAATTTAATGGTCCTGAATTAGTCTGACGATGTGCCTATGGTCAAACAAACTAAAAGGTATGGGGTGATCTGATCAGAGCTACCTGATTATACCTGGGACTAATAGTTTGGTGAAACACCACCAGGCATGGCAGATTTGAACAATCTCCTGCTCCTGATCTGTTCATTGGTAATGTCTGGTTGTAAATGGCAGAAATCCTGGCTCAAGTTCACCACCCTGAATTGTTCAGTAGACAACTGAACCTCAATCATAGTATCTTTCTACCGTTTCTGCAGCAGAGCTGGAAATTGCTTTCAGAATTTCATAGAATAGGTTAATGACCACGGATTGTTTAAACCATTCGATCTGTTTTTTTGCACCAAGATGTATAGAGAGAATATGAAAATGAAGGAATTTAAGGGTTGGCTTATCATGAAGACAGATGTCTTCAGAGGGGAATTGGATAGGTACTGAATACGAGGATGAAAGCAATAAAAATGATAAGATGATGGAGTGTGTGAACATAACAACCAAAGGAACAGAGGCAGGAGTAAATCTCTGCGTCCCTAAAGCCTGATCCACCATTCAACAAGATCATGGTTGATTCCATCAACACCTTCAAAGATGCTGCCTGACCTGCTGAGTAATTGTAACACATTTTGTTTTTATTTTAGATTTCCAGCATCTGTAGATTTTTGATTTTTCATTGCACAAAATCCTTGCACTCATACCTTGTGCAGTAATCTTTTATGTCCCACCTGATTTAATGCTTTCTGAAAATTCAAATATACCATATCTACTGATTTTCCCTTTATCAAACCTATGTATTACACCCTCATAATACTCTATGAAATTTTTCAATCATGATTTCCCGCTCATCAATCCATGATGATTCTACTTGATTCTTTTGCTGCCCTGCTATTACTACTTTAATAATCTCAGTAATTTCCCAATCCCAACCACAGATGTTAGGCTAGTTGAGCTATAGATTCCCCCTGCTTGTCTTCTTCTTTCCTGAGTAGTGGCATTGCATTTACATGCTCCCAATCCTCTGACACTTCTCCAAAATCAGGAAAATGTTGTTAGATTAAAACTAATGCATCCCCATCTAAGAAATGCCACCAGCACTGCAGAATTGTTGGCTTTACCTGTATTAATTTGGTTGTGATGGTGTTTCTCATAATAAACATTGTTTTTATTCCTCTTCCCTATTGTCTCTCATCATTGGAATGTGTTAGAAGTCTGATCCAAAATAATTATTTAGAATCTGTTGATTCTCTATTTCTTATTAATTTGCCAGCTCATTGTCCAAGTGACTAAAGCTTTTCTTGGCTACTCTCTTCTATTTATGATTATGATTATGATTATGAGGACACGCAGTCCCCTTTTATTGTCATTTAGTAATGCACGCATTAAGAAATGAGAAAAATGTTTTTCCAGAATGACATCACGAAAACACATGACAAACCGACTTAAAAACTAACAAAAAACACATAATTATAACATATAGTTACAACAGTGCAAAGCAATACCGTAATTTGATAAGAACAGACCATGGTACAGTAAAAATCTCAGAGTCTCTCGAAAGTCCCATCATCTCACACAGACGGTAAACCTCCAGCGCCGCCAACTTGCTGATGCAGCATCCCGGAAGCATCCGACCACAGTCCGACTCCAAGTCCGTCCAAAAACTCCAAGCCTCCGACCACCTCTTCGGCACCAAGCACCGAGCACCATCTCTGCCGAGCGTTTTGACCCCGGCCCCGGCAACAGTCGATACGCAAAGCCGAGGATTTGGCGCCTTTGTCTCCGGAGATTCTCGATCACACAGTAGCAGCAGCAGCGAAGCAGGCATTTCAGAAGTTACTCCAGATGTTCCTCTGTGCTTCTCCCAGCTGTCCCCATCAAATCCGGATTGTGCACGGCCCCTAGTTACACATATTGATATTCATTCAGTATTTGGAACATCTTTTAGGCTGTGACTCAAGATATTTGTTGTTTTACAGTTAGTCTAGCTTCTCCCTCTACAACTTTTTTTTAGTTGTCCATTTCTGTTTTTAAAAAGTTCCCAAAGTTACAGCCTTCCACTAATCCTTGCAATGTTGTATGCCTTTTCATGCATCTTGGTTCCATTCTAAACTTCTTCAGTTTGCTACAGATGGCATTGTTCTTCTAAAACCTTCCTTCATTGAAATATATCTGTACTGCAACTTATGAGCAGTCTGCACTGCGCTGCACTGATTTATAATCTCGAAGTTCAAAGTAAATTTATTATCAAAGTACATATTGTCACATATACAACCCTAAGATTCATGTTCCTGCAGGCATATTCAATAAATCCATAGATTAATAACCATAACGGAATCAATAAAGGACTGTTCAACTTCAGCATACAACTAGAGTGCAGCAAACAAAGTGCAAGTACAATAAGGAAAAAAATTATAAAAATAAATAAATAAGCAATAAATATCGAGCATGAGATGAAGAGTCCTTGAAAGTGAGTCCAGGGGTGATGGGAACAGTTCCTTTGGTTCAAGAGCCTGATGGTTGAAAGATAATAACTGCGTGAGTCCTGAGATTCCTGTACCTTCTTCTTGATGGCAGCAGTGAGAAGAAAGTATGTCCTGGGAGATGGGAGTCCTTGATGATGCATGCTGCTTTCCTTCGACAGCGTTTCATGTAGATGTGCTCAATGGTGGGGAGGGCTTTATCCATGATGTACAGGACCATATCCACGAATTTTTGTGATATTTTCCATGTCTTATCCTTTATCAGCTCTACATAAACTTCTTGATCATTGCATTTGTCTTAATTTAAGAATACTATTTTAGATCCGAGTTCTCGCACCCAGACTGTTTTGGAAATTCAACCAAGCAATGATCACCTCTTTACTGTGAGATCTTTAATTCTGTCTCATTACAAAATACAAGATCTAAAACAGCCCCGTCCAAGCCAGTTCCTCAATATACTGTTCTCAGAAACGATCCTGAATCCGCCCCACATCCCATTGAGGAACAGAGTCAATGGGATGAATGTCCTAATTCTGCTCCTATTTTATGATCTAAATTTCTGCTCAAGGTCACCCTTGCTAATTTGATTTTCCAGTCTCTTGGACAATGAACATTTTGTATGATAACTGCAATATAATTCTCACAAGTACCCAATATTTCTAGATAAATACTCTGCACCTAAAATGAGGGGCAACTCCCACAAAAGACTCCCTGTACTTGCTATTTCGGTACTCCTCTCCAAAATGATTCTTGTCTAAAGCTTCTGAGCTAAAAGCATTCCTCACCACCGCAGTGATGTCTTCCTTTATTGATATGGTTAACCAGCCTCCTTTTCTGCCTAGCCTTCAAAAATGTAAAACGTCCCTGAATATTCACTTCTCAACCTTCGTCATCTAGTAAGCACATTCAATAGATCATACTCATTAATGTCTGTTTGTTCCATGATTTCCTTTATCTTGAAATGAATTCTACCAATATAGAACCAAGTTTAAATGGAGCATCATTTAACAGGGTCATCTCATTGCTGAAAATTTAATTACAGTTTGCACTTCATTTCAGAGGGGCCATTAAAATTTCAAGCATGGAATTTTTATGCAAATACCTGCCAAAAGCACCACTTCCTAAAAACAAATGTTATTTTTTTGGTAAAAAAATAATTTTAACAGGCTGCAAAATTGCAACAGTCGCTTAGAATTTCCTCAGACTATTTCCAAAAATGCTCAGGAGTTTGCCAAGAATATTTAAATGACGCAGGGCCTGGAAAATTGACCACCGTTTTTGTGGTAGGTGAGAGGGCTCCTGTACAGAAAACTTACCTCAGTGCCACTATCCAGGCCTAGCTATTCGTACTTATTCATGGAGAGACAACAGGGTTCTTGAGTACTGCCAATGTGCTGAGTATGAGGAAGAACCTTCAGGATAGATGGAGGGTAACTTCAAAACATTAAACTAATTCAAAGAAAGACACAGAAGTCCGAAATGCAGGTCTAACTTTATGTTTTACTTCAAGCAAAGAGTGGCATATCATGTGGTGTGTGACGACAAATGCAATTAGTGCATTTATAAGGAATTATTTTAAACAGACAAGAATGCTTAAACAACAGCACATTTACAAGATTTCTCAAATATTACTTAAATATTAAATACACAACAGAGGAGGGAAGAAAATACTTCTGTTAATATTGCACCTCTTCCCATCCTTGCACACTTGCATGCGATAGCGATGTAAAATATATGGCTCCGATAAAAGATATTTATTAAAATGACACTTTATGTTGGATTTATTAGAAACACAGGGCACTTTAACATATCTTGTGACATCATGTCATGTGTTGTTCCCCCCACTCTCTGACCCATAACACTGAGTCTTTGTGAAGCTGAATTTGTGTTGGCTGTTAGGCAGTTAAGATGCCAATAAGTGAGAGGAAATCTCAGACCGCATGCAGCAATAAATCACAACAGGTTACATTTTTTATATAAATGTGGGGATGTGGAGCTAAAAGAAGAGCCTTAATTCTATCTTTGGTAGAGATTATTGAAAATTGCATTAAAAGGCACTGTGTATTATAAATACCTGTGTGTTTTTCTGAAATAAGGTGAGAGCTGGAGCAGCTTTAGCAAAAAAAATGAAAAGGTAGCACCTTCCAGTCTGTGTGTGTTCAAGGGTGTGAAGAAAGTGGAAACATTCAGACGGCAAGGAATTTACCTCTTCACTGCCAAAGCAATAAACAGACAACACCCGCTAGATTAACACAGATATAGAATTTATAGGTTATCGTCATGTGAATAGCTGGCCATGTTCGCAGTCATGAATTTGACCGATTAATGCCTTTTTTCCATAAATCAAGCTCCCAACTACAGCTTTTAACTGAATGGACCCAAATCAAGATCCCTCAGGCCCCCATGGCTATTCACCATCCTGTCTGCTCTTGCTCACTACCCTCATTCTTAGTCCCAGTTATCTCACTGACCAGACCACAGATGAATGGCAATGATACAGGTGAAGTGCTGCCTATTACAAGTTTCATGCCACCAACATAGATGGCTCACTGAACTTGCCAGCTTTATGCCCACCCACCTTCTTCTGAATCCTGAGTGCCATCTCCAAGCCCTGTGGCTCACCAGAAAATAAACCACTCGAGGGGTATGACCAATTCCAGTTTATACACATGGTTTTGATTGAAGCCACAAACATACTACACGAAAAGGTTAATATGCATAAGACCTCATTAAAGCTAAATAAGATATTTTCTAAGGTCTGTGGGGATATCACAAAGAAGATGCAACTGGAAAAGCAAATAGCTTACACTGTGTACTGCAGCAATGAGACTGACGTGACTCAATAGCACAAAAAATCCGGCAGGTGCTGGGACTCCAAATCAACTCACACAAAGTGCTGGAAGAACTCTATGGGAACGAGTCAACGTTTCAGGCCAAGATCCTCATCAGGACTGGAAAGGAAGCAGGGAAGAAGCCAGACTGAGAAAGTGGGGAAAGGGGAAGGAGTACAGGCTGGAAGGTGATAGGTGGGGTAAGGGAGGGATGAAGTAAGAAACCAGGAGATGATGGGTAGGAAAGGTAAAAGGCCAGAGAAGAACGTATCCGATAGGACAGCAGAGTGGACTATGGGAGAAAGGGAAGGAGGAGGAGCACTGGGAAAAGCTGATAGGCCCGTGAGGAGAAGTAAGAAGGTAAGAATGAGGGCAGAGTGTGGAATTGAAGAAGAAAGGGGAAGGGGGAGAATTTATCAGAATTGGAGAAATCGATGTTTATGCTATCAGGTTAGAGGCTATCCAGACGGAATATGAGGTTTTGCTCCTTCAACCTGAGTGCGGCCTCATTGTGGCAGTAGAGAAGATCATGTCAGAATGGGAATGGGGATTGGAATTCAAATGGTTAACTACTGGGAAATCCTGCTTTTTGCGGATACAGCGAAGATGCTTGAGAAAGCAACACCCCAATCTACACAGGGTCTCACCGATATAGAGGAGGCCGTGTCGGGAGCACCAGATACAGTAGATGAACCCAACAGATTCGCAAGTTAGATATTGCTTTACTTGGACTTGGACTGTTTGGGGCCCTGAGTGGAGGTGAGGGAGGAGGTGAATGGGCAGGTGTAGTACTTCTTCTGCTTTCAGAGGTAAGTGCCAGGAGAGAGATTAGTGGGAAGGCAAGAATCGACAAATGAATCATGAAAGGAACAATCCCTGCAGAAAATGGGGAGTGGGGGGAACACCTGTTTTTAGCACCACCCTGTATTCCACTTGGGTAGCCTCCATGGCAACACAATCATAGATTTGTCCAACTTCAGGTAATTTTTTCCCCCTCCTTCTCCCTTTTCTTTAATTCCCAGTCTGGCCCCCCTCTCATCTCCTATCAGTTTCCTTCTTTTCCAGTCCTTTACCTTTCCCATCTCTTATCTCAAAGCTTCTTACTTCACCTCTACCCTCTCCCACCCACCTGGATTCACCCAGCACCTTCTAGATTGTACTCTTCCCCTCCCCCACTTTCTTATACTGGCTTCCTCCTCCTTCCTTTTCAGTCACGAGAAATGGCCACAGAAACGTTGTCTTTCCATTCATTTCCACAGATGCTGCCTGACCTGCTGAGTTCCTCCAGCAGCCTCTGTGCGTTGCCCTCGGAAACATTTTGCTCTTAGGCTGATGAAAGGATTGTGTTTTTTGAGACTGAAGAAGAGCTGATGCCAGAATAGATCAGTCATGATTATATTGATTGGTGAGGTAGGCTTGAGGGGCCAGTGGCCTACTCCTGTGCCTGTTTTCTTATGACCTTATACTGCTGGATTATGATGCCACATGGAATATGAAGCAAGCTAACTCCTCCTCATCAGGAAGAATCGGTCTTTTCAAAGGAAGTAACGATGAACAGCTGGCAGTGACACTCATAACCACAGAAATACTTTGTACCTAGATAAAGCTGAGGCCAAGAAAATTTACTTGATACCGCACTGCCCGGATGGTACATCAAGAAATGCAAGTGGCTTTTCTCAAGAAAAAAAATGAATGGTACTTTCAAAGTATTTAATCCTGAACAAGACTGTATGGGGATCAGAAAGTGCCACAGCTTGTTTTAGTTGTGGGCATTAAGTGAGTATGTGGTCCCAATTATAATATTGAACATTTACTGAGTACATTTTGTTTTCAATATAATTTTTATAATATGTGGAATTGTTTCTAACCATGTGCACGCATTGGTAATTTATGCTGTATATATACAACTCAGACAGTTGTTAGCATTTAGTTATTGTTTGATTAATTGATACTCTTGTGCTATTTCCTATGCTTCAATACCTGGCAGTCTTCTCGATACAGAAGATTAATAAAAAATAGTCGACAGCAGGGGTTCCCAAACTTTTTAATACCATGGAGCCTTACCATTAGCCAGGTTGGAAACCACTAGTCTATATGATCAGAGTTTAACTAACAATCTGCAGCTAGCCATGGGTTTTGACATTAGATTATTTATCTGAGCTAGACATTAGGATTTCCAATGTACTGATTTTTAAAGGAGAATTCATATATAGTACAAGTAAGACAAAGAGATACTGGAAGCGTCTATCAACCGAATGCTCATTAATTTGCATCATCCAAGTTTTGATTTATTTTTCACCAACAAAATATCTTTTAATCATCATTTTTCCAGACTTTTGCAATCAAAAAAGAAGAAAATTCATATGGAAAAAAAGTAGTTTTGTGTGTCAGTCATTTGAACTAATGCTAGTTTTATGCAAATATTTATCCCTTTAGTTGTATTTGTCGTTAGTACTTCCTTAATTATTAATTACATCAATTACCATATATTTAATGTTTCTATCGGATGTAATACAAAATATTAAATGTGAAAAAAGGTCCATAGATAGCCTGCTTATTTTTTTAATAAGCTTTATAAATAAATACATTTTAGCTGGACGAGTAACAAGTTTCTGTGGTTACTGTAACAGGATTTGAAGGAAACTAAAATATTTCACTTTAAATAAATGGCACTATTTAAAAGACCGGTAGTGTATTTTTTTAGCAGCTTATTGATTCACAATTCCAGGTCTTTCCTTTTCGAGTCAGGTAACAGAATTTTATGTATCTTTTCTGTGGCAAATAAGAAGCTAATTTAATTCAGGAAACTGCTCCTGTGCATTGAACAAAATGGGAAAAACCTGATACATGCTTAGGTTGTTAATACAGTGCTACAGAAAGTATAAGCTTTTCAATCTTTAGGATGAACAGGTTAATCCTAAATCTCCTTACATGGAAACCATTATGATGTCAGAGCAAATTCTGTGGCTGGACAAATTTTGAGTCTTTCTTATTACTGGTCTATTTTTATGGCTGAAACAGTGAAAGTGATTGTTAGAAATTTTGATAGGTGTTGTAGATATAATTCAGTGCAAAACGACTGTATCACAGCAATCAGTAATATGGGTTCTAGGGCAAGAAAATGGTGCAGATAGTTTACAGGTTGCTACACAGCTACCTAAAGCCACATTGAACAATTAACATTCTATAGCAGAGGTTCCTAACCTTTTTTATCCCATGGGGTCTGTGGACCCCAGGGTGGAAAATCTCTGTTCTATAGCCACATTCAAAGCAGGTTTTTGATCTTTCATCAGCATTGTTTTGATGGAGTAGGTTTGTGACTTTCCGTGCATGTTGACAACAATTTCAAAACATCACTCAAAATGGATTCAGATCTATGGCTTTCATTATCATTTCAAGTAGGATACTAACTCAGTGATGAACAGAGTCATCCCATCCATTATTCACTTAACTACCTTTTCGTGTCCTGTTAGCAGAGCCACTGTGATACTGAAGTTAAGAGAAATGCACACAAAATGCTGGAGGAACTCAGCAGGCCAGGCAGCATCTTTGGAAAAAAATATAACAGGATGCACCACAAGCCTCACCCAGGGGCAGTGCACTTGGCAGCATAACCAAGTTCTCTGACAGCTGGCATCAATCTTGGAACAGAGGCGAATCACCACAAATTCTCTCCCACAAACATCGGCAGGAAATGTCCACATTACACGATTTGCACCAGCAGGCCAACCTCCAGAGCACCATATAACATCAAAAGATGTAAGCATTCTGCAGGTTGCTCGGGATTGGAAAATGGACGTGGACTTGGAAAAAAAGCTTGTGTTTCCCCCAGACATTGTGGCTACAACACTCCGGCCAGACATGGTCCTGTGGTCCACAACAGCCAAGCTGGCATATGTTGTGGAATTGACAGTACCATGGGAAGATGATGTCGAAGAAGCTTATGAGAGGAAAAAGACCAAGTACTCTGAACTGGCAACTGAAGCTGCCCAGAATGGCTGGAAGACCAAGACCTTCCCTGTAGAAGTGGGATGCAGGGGACTCGTTGCTACATCTACGACCAGTCTATTGAAGAAGATGGGGGTGAGGGGGTCACTCCCTCCAACAAGCAATCAAGTCCTTGTCAAACGCAGCAGAAGAAAGCAGCAATTGGATTTGGATTAAAAGGAAAGACAACGACTGGGTTGCAAGATGAAGACAGGAGGGTATGGAACTGAGGGGGGTGTATCTGGGACGACAGGTAGCATCGTTGAGCCCTCTGGAGATGTTATGGGCTTATCAACAAAACGTCAAAGAAGGAGAGCGCCCACCTGATGACCCCGATGACATACCTACCCTCCCTCCTTATCACTACTCCAAGCCCACTGCCAACATCGAGAGTGCCGACTTACCATAGGGATTGAAACATCAAGTCCTAGTAGCTCTACATAACACCCCGGGCTGAAGCCCTTTGGCAGGACTTTGGTTTCGGCCCGAGGCAGTGACAGTACTTTTTGCCATAGATGCTGCCTGGCCTGCTGAGTTCCTCCAGCATTTTGTGTGTGTTTTACTTGGATTTCCAGCATCTGCCGATTTCTCTTGTTTGTGATACTGAAGTGCTTATCTGTTTATTCATTTGGACATTTTTGTGTTGAGGGAAAACTAGTGTAGAGAAAAGTCTGTTAAAAAGTACTAAATTGAATGCAGACAGCTTTGATATAATAAATATAATGAATAATTACTTTTTTTTAATAAGTGCAATTGTGAACAATAGCCAGATCAGAAATGCTGATCAAGTTAACTAGTTCTCAAAGAGAAATCTGATAGGCCAATCAGATATTTCACTGCGGCTCAGCGATAGAACACAAGAAATTATATGCACATTTAAGAAACGTTAAAAAATAGTAGAAATACTGGAGTCATGATGATCATGATGAAGTCTGCTGGAGAGAGACATTTATACACATGCTGTCCTCCATAATTCAAAGAGATTGAAGGATAAGGTTGCAGGGTGACAAAATGTGGCAGGAGCACTTGGAACTAAAAACTAATCCCCACCAGGAAGAAACAGCACCTGTTCTTTCCGCACGGTTCTTCAGCAGTATAAGGACTAAGTCCAGCCAGAACATAACTCACAAGCGCTCTTGACAGTCAGGTATTAACCCTACCTACCAACAACCAAGCATTGCCATCCTGGTCCCCTTCATAATAGCTTATGAAGAAGCATGTGACTTCCCTCCCAGAGATGATGGGTGTTTGTGCACTCGATTCTTAAAGGTTTGGACCCCATTGTCGCAGATGTTTCCAACCACAGCATCTGGAAGGATGTTCCAAATTCTGATAGCACTGTGAAGGAAGCTTCTATCTACTGTAAAAACGCAAACACGAGGAATTCTGCAGATGCTGGAAATTCAAGCAACACACATCAAAGTTGCTGGTGAACGCAGCAGGCCAGGCAGCATCTCTAGGAGGAGGTACAGTCGACGTTTCAGGCCGAGACCCTTCGTCAGGACTAACTGAAAGAAGAGTGAGTAAGAGATTTGAAAGTGGGAGGGGGAGGGGGAGATCCAAAATGATAGGAGAAGACTGGAGGGGGAGGGATGGAGCCAAGAGCTGGACAGGTGATTGGCAAAGGGGATCTGAGAGGATCATGGGACAGGCGGTCCGGGGAGAAAGACGAGCGGGGGGGAACCCAGTGGATGGGCAAGGGGTATAGTCAGAGGGGCAGAGGGAGAAAAAGGAGAATGAGAGAAAGAATGTGTGTATAAAAATAAATAACGGATGGGGTACGAGGGGGAGGTGGGGCATTAGCAGAAGTTAGAGAAGTCGATGTTCATGCCATCAGGTTGGAGGCTACCCAGATGGAATATAAGGTGTTGTTCCGCCAACCTGAGTGTGGCTTCATCTTTACAGTAGAGGAGGCCATGGATAGACATGTCAGAATGGGAATGGGACGTGGAATTAAAATGTGTGGCCACTGGGAGATCCTGTTTTCTCTGGCGGACAGAGCGTAGGTGTTCAGCAAAGCGGTCTCCCAGTCTGCGTCGGGTCTCACCAATATATAAAAGGCCACATCGGGAGCACTGGACGCAGTATATCACCCCAGCCGACTCACAGGTGAAGTGTTGCCTCACCTGGAAGGACTGTCTGGGGCCCTGAATGGTGGTAAGGGAGGAAGTGTAAGGGCATGTGTAGCACTTGTTCCGCTTACAAGGATAAGTTCCAGGAGGGAGATCAGTGGGGAGGGATGGGGGGTGAACGAATGGACAAGGGAGTCGCGTAGGGAGCGATCCCTGCGGAATGCGGGGGGGGGAGGGAAAGATGTGCTTAGTGGTGGGATCCCGTTGGAGGTGGCGGAAGTTACGGAGAATAATATGTTGGACCCGGAGGCTGGTGGGGTGGTAGGTGAGGACCAGGGGAACCCTATTCCTAGTGGGGTGGCGGGAGGATGAAGTGAGAGCAGAAGCATGTGAAACGGGGGAGATGCGTTTGAGAGCAGAGTTGATGGTGGAGGAAGGGAAGCCCCTTTCTTTAAAAAAGGAGGACATCTCCCTCATCCTGGAATGAAAAGCCTCATCTTGAGAGCAGATGCGGTGGAGACGGAGGAATTGCGAGAAGGGGATGGCATTTTTGCAAGAGACACGGTGAGAAGAGGAATAGTCGCAATTCCTCTGTGCTCCCAATGTGGCCTTCTATACATTGTCGGGACCCGACGCAGCCTGGGAGACCGCTTTGCTGAACACCTACGTTCTGTCCGCCAGAGAAAGCAGGACCTCCCAGTGTCCACACATTTTAATTCCACGTCCCATTCCCATTCTGATATGTCTATCCATGGCCTCCTCTACTGTAAAGATGAAGCCACACTCAAGTTGGAGGAACAACACCTTATATTCCGTCTGGGTAGCCTCCAACCTGATGGCATGAACATTGACTTCTCTAACTTCCGCTAATGCCCCACATCCCTCTCATACCCCATCCATTATTTATTTTTATACACACATTCTTTCTCTCTCTCTCTCTCTTTTTTCTCCCTCTGTCCCTCTGACTACACTCCTTGCCCATCCTCTGGGTTCCACCCCCCTTGACTTTCTCCCCGGACCCCCTGTCCCATGATCCTCTCGTATCCCTTTTGCCAGCTCTTGGCTCCATCCCTCCCCCTCCTGTCTTCTCTTATCATTTTGGATCTCCCCCTCCCCCTCCCACTTTCAAATCTCTTACTAACTCTTCCTTCAGTTAGTCCTGACGAAGGGTCTCGGCCTGAAACATCGACTGTACCTCTTCCTAGAGATGCTGCCTGGCCTGCTGCGTTCACCAGCAACTTTGATGTGTGTTGCTTCTATCCACTGTGTAGGTTCTCACATCAGGCATAGAAACAGCATGAGCAGGCATTGATAAACTTGATCGTGTGGTGCACCGTCTCTCATAAGATGAAGGCAGCATGGCGTGAAGGTCTGCAGGGCTGTGGCTGGTGTGCATTTTGTGTAGCACAGTAGCTGCAGCAATCTGTCGTCTGTGGTGTAAGCTACTGATAGCTAGCTTCTCATGGGCTGTGGCTTCATCTACACTTACAATCCTGAGAGCCTTTCTTTGAATGGAATCAAGCTGGCTGAGGACGCTGTGAGGCATTCATCCATGATAAGCAGGCATACTCCATGATACTTCGTACCCGGGCTTTGTAAACCGTGGCTCTGCCCTCTGTCTAGTTTGGATGCTATTTTCCGCAGTGACTCCAAGCCTTTGTCCAGCCTTGTTTGAAATAGTGGAAAGGTGTTTATCCCACACCAACTTGCTGTCAATATTAACACCAAGGATTACCAGCTCCTGCTTTAAATCCAGTTTGCAGTTCCCAAAATACAAGTCGGGGCTAGATGGATTCCTCTTCCTAGACACCACCATCGCCTTGCACTTAGTAGGCTCAAAGGTGACATTCCAGTCGTCTGCCCAGGCTTTCATCCTGTCAAGATCCCTATTCAGGCCTGCTGCCACTGTATTAGTCTCTCCTGCTCTAATTGGTGCAAATAGTGTGGAGTCGTCAGTGTACAGGTATAGCTCGTTACTGCATGCATCAACCGAGTCGTCAATAAAGATGGAAAACAGGTGGACCAAGTATTGAACCCTGTGGTACAGATGCATTGATGGTTGAAGAATCAGAAGCCTGACCAGAGGTAATAACTTTGATGGTCCGTCCATGAAGGTAGCTCTGCAGCCATCTAAGCAGCTTTCCAAATATTCCTTTGGATCTCAGCTTAACCCAGAGTCCATTATGCCAGACCTTGTCAAATGCTCCTTTGATATCCAGGGCTATGACACACACTTCTCCACCTTTGTCTGAGAAGGTGTTCCACGTTTGAGATAAGGTGGCGAGGAGATCGGCTGTACTGTGATCAGGCCTGAATCCATACTGCCTACTTGAAATTAAGTTGTTACGGAGTAGGTAATTCTGAACTTGTTTGTGGACTGCTGCTTCCATTACCTTGCTGATGACACTGAGTAAGGATATGGGGCGGTAATTTGTAGGATCAGCTCTGGAATCCATCTTGTGTACTGGTGTTACTGATGCTATTTTCCATTGTTCTGGGAACACACCACTCGAGAAGCATAGCTGGAAGAGGTGGCAGAAAGGTCTTGCAGGTTCTGCACTGTATTCCTTTAAGACCCTAGTTGGAAACTGGTCAGGGCCAGATGCTTTATCAGGCTGAAGCTGTTGCATAATTTTCCTGATGTCTTTAGGTTTGAAAATAATTTTGTTCAGCGAGGTGGTAGTAAGCTGCTTGACGTCTGGTGGCTGGTCATTAGCATCTGTGAGCCGACGTTTATCTGCAAAAGCCCGACAGAAAACATTGGCCTTATCCTTTGCTGTTGTATGTACAGACCCATTGTGCTCAATGACAGGGATGTCAGAGTGGCCTGTTCTTCCAGAGAGGGAGTTCACAACATTCCACCACTTTTTGCTCCTAAGGTTACCACTGGTTAAGTCATTTTGAGTTTGATGTTATGGTTTCTTCGAGCTTGTCTCTCTGCTCGATTGTGTGACTGCCCAGCCTGTGCAAACTTCTCCTTATTAACAGGGGTGTTGCACCTCTTTCGATGGCAGTAGAGATGATGTTTCTTCTTTACTGCTCGTCTGCACTTGTCATCAAACCATACTTTATCGCCAGTCTTCTGAGTAACAATTTTGCTGGGATTGTGAATGTCCATGGCCTCACATATAATTTCTGTAAGCTTGGTGCAAGCCTTCTCAGGGTCCTTGTCTTTGAGAATGCTAGACCAGTCAGTTGATGAAAGATGACCACACATATCCCAAAAGGAGGCTTTGTCATAACACCAAACTTTCTTCTCGTATGGCTGGTCACGGTAAACTGGAACATCCAACTCCACTAGCACAGGGTTCTGGTCTGAAGAACCCACTTGACCCATAGCTGTTGCCTTAACGCATAGGTCCGTCATAACAAGATCAAGGATATACTCCCCCCTTGTTGGGTCTGACACAACCTGCTGCAGGCCAAGACTATCAGCTAGTTGTAGTGTGCGCCGGCCAGCATTGTCAGTTGTTCGGCTACCCAGCCAGTCTTGGTGATGGACGTTGAAGTCCCCTATAAGCATCACAGACTGTGCTCTGAATTCTGTCAACTTGGGGAAGGTGTTACTGTCCAGGTATTCAAGGATATCATTGTTGGCACTAGAAAGTCGGTAGATGGCACCAACTAGTGGGTTCTGTGATTGAAGAGCCACGGTGAACCACATGAGTTCAAGGTCTTTCGGATTTCTCCGAGGGTTATGGTGTATCACCATACCCTCCAAACAGTAAACAGCAATGCCACCTCCTGATGTTCCCTCCCGAGCTCTGCGGAAGTAAATCACTAACAAAAGATCAGAATAGCTCCTTTTCCCGACAGAAAATCTGTCAAGTGTTGCTTTCATTGGATTATGCTATGAAACAATTTTGCACATTGTTGAAAACTATTTAACAATATTTAACATCAATAGGAGTACATCAGTGTTTCAAAAAATGTGCTAAGATTTAAATCTCACCTGGAGTTTGCAGAAAAATGTCATCAAGTTGCCCATGTGCTGATAGCAATTTTCTAGTGTGTTCAACAACAAGGAAATTTCAAAGTTGCTGCCGGCTATACATAATATTTCAATAATTCACTCAGATATTGGACTCTTTGTGGAATCATGGTTTTGAGCACAAAGCTACTGCCATTCCATAGGATCTAAACAAAATCAACAGGGTATACCAATGGCAAAACTATAAATGCTGAAATTCTAAAACAAATTAGAGAATAGAAATTCTTAGCAAGTCATTCAAAAGAAGCAGAGTTCATTTTAATTACAACTAAGGAAACTTCCAAAGAAAATGAGGTTTAACTTGCTGAGAATGGGGAGAGAGGAAACATAGAACCATAGAACACTACAGCACAGAAAACAGGCCATTCAGCCCTTCTAGTCTGTGCCAAAACTTTATTCCCCTAGTCCCATTGACCTACACCCAGTCCATAACCCTCCAGACCTCTCCCATCCATGTATCTATCCAATTTACTCTTAAAACTTAAGAGTGAGCCTGCATTTACCACGTCAGATTGCAGCTCATTCCACACTCCCACCACTCTCTGAGTGAAGAGTTCCACCTAATGTTCCCCCTAAACCTTTCCCCTTTCACCCTAAAGCCATGTCCTCTTGTATTTATCGCTCCGAATCTAAGTGGAAAGAGCGTATTCGCGTTTACTCTGTCTATACCCCCCAATTTTGTAAACCTCTATCAAATCTCCCCTCATTCTTCTATGCTTCAAGGAATAAAGACCTAACCTGTTCAATCTTTCCCTGTAACTCAACTCCTGAAGACCCAGCAACATCCTAGTAAATCTTCTCTGCACTCTTTCAATCTTACTGATATTCTTCCTATCGTTAGGTGATCAGAACTGTACACAATACTCCAAATTTGGTCTCACCAATGTCTTATACAACCTCACCATAACATCCCAACTCCTATACTCAATACTTTGATTTATGAATGCCAGGATATCAAAAGCCTCCTTTACAACCCTGTCCACCTGTGATGCCACTTTCAGGGAGTTACGTATCTGAACTCCCAGATCTCTTTGTTCCTCCGCATTCCTCAGTGCCCTACCATTTACTGTGTGTGTCCTACCTTGATTTGTCCTTCCAAAATGCAACACCTCATGTTTGTCTGCATTAAATTCTATCTGCCATTTTCTGGCCTATTTTTCAAGTTGGTCCGGATCCCTCTGCAAGCTTTGAAAGCCTTCTTCACTGTCCACATGCCTCCAATCGTAGTGACATCAGCAAACTCGCTGATCCAATTCATCACATTATCATCTAGATCATTGATATAGACAACAAACAACAATGGTCTCAGCGCACAGATCCCTGAGGCACACCACTAGTCACAGGCCTCCAGTCTGATAAGCAATCATCCACTACCACTCTGTCTTCTCCCACACAGCCAATTTCGAATCCAGTCTACAACCTCTCCATGGATACCTAGTGTCTGAACCTTCTGAATTAACCTCCCATGTGGGACCTTGTCAAAGGCCTTACTAAAGTCCATGTAGCCAACATCCACAGCCTTTCCTTCATCTACTTTCTTGGTAACCTCTCAAAAAACTCCACAAGATTCATTAAACACGATCTACCATGCACAAAGCCATGCTGACTATCCTTAATCATCCCTTGGCTGTCCAAATACTTGTATATCTGATCTCTCAGAACACCTTCCAATAATTTACCTACTACTGATGTCAGGCTCACCGGCCTGTAATTACCTGGTTAACTTTTGGAGCCTTTTTTAAACAATGGAACAACATGAGCTACCCTCCAATCCTCCGGCACTGCACTCATGGCTAAGGACATTTTAAATATTTCTGCCAGGGCCCCTGCAATTTCTACACTAGTCTCTCTCAAGGTCCAAGGAAATATCATGTCAGGCCCGGGGGATTTATCTACCTTTATTCGCTGTTAGGCAGCAAGCACCTCCTCCTCTTTAATCTCTATATGTTCCATGACACTACAGCTTGTTTCCCTTCCTTCCATATATGCTATGCCAGTTTCCTGAGTAAACACAGATGCAAAAAAACTGCTTAAGTTCTCCCCATCTCGTGAGGCTCCAAACATAGACGACCACTCTGATCTTCTAGGGGACCAATTTTGTCCCTTACTATCCTTTTACTCTTAATATACTTGTAGAAACCCTTTGGATTTACCTTCACATTATCTGCCAAAGCAACCTCATGTCTTCTTTTTGCCTTCCTGATTTCCTTCTTTAGTATTTTCTTACACTTTCTATGCTCTTCAAGTACCTCATTTGTTCCTTGTTGCCTATACCTACTATATACCTCCCTGTTTTTCTTAACCAGATCACTAATATCCTTTGAAAACCAAGGTTCTCTAAGCCTGTTAACTTTGCCTTTAATCCTGGCAGGAACATGCAAACTCTGCACTCTCAAAATTTCGCCTTTGAAGGCCTTCCACTGAATGAACACATCCTTGCCAGAAAACAACTTATCTCAATCCACTCTTCCTAGATCCTTTCTCATTTCCACAAAATTGGCCCTTCTCCAATTTAGAACCTCAACTCGAGGACCAGACCTATCCTTATCCATAATTAACTTGAAACTAATGACATTATGGTCACTGGACCCAAAATGCCCGACTACACATACTTCTGTCACTTGACCTGTCTGCTTCCTTAAAGAAAATCACATATTGCATCCTCTCTCATTAGTACCTCTATATATTGACTTAGAAAACTTCTTGAACACGTTTGACAAACTCCAAGCCATCTAGCCCTTTCACAGTGTGGAAGTCCCAGTCAATATGCGGAAAGTTAAACTCCCCTACTATTAAAACATTCTGTTTCTTACATCGGTCTGCTATCTCTCTATAGATTTGCTCCTCCAATTCTCTCTGATTATTGGTCGGTCTATAATACAACCCTATTAGTGTAGTCACACCTTTCCCATTCCTCAGCTCCATCCATATGGCCTCTGCAGACAAGCCATCCGGGCTGTCCTGCCTACGCACAACTGTGATATTTTCCCTGTCTAGTAATGCTACTCCTCCCCCTCTATCACGTCTGAAACAACGGAACCCCGGAACATTAAACTGCCAGTCCTGCCCCTCCTGCAACCAAGACTCACTAATAGCGATAATGTCGTAATCCCACCTGTCAATCCACACCCTAAACTCATCTGCCTTACCTACAATACTCCTTGCATTGAAATAGATGCACCTGAGAACATTTCTATCACGTACGAACCTTTGATTTCTGTCTACACATGCAGTCCTCGCATGACTTTTATCCTCCTCCACCTCACTATCTGCTCTAACACTTTGGTTCCCCTCCCCCTGAAAATCTAGTTTAAACCCCCGTGAGCAGAACTAACAAACCTACCTGCAAGAATGTTAGTCCCCCTCCAGTTCAGGTGCAAACCGTCCCATTGGAACAGGTCCCACCTTCCCTGGAACAAAGCCCAATTATCCAGAAACATGAACCCCTCCTTCCCGCACCATCTCCTTAGCCATGCATTTAACTGCATTATCTTCCTATTTCTAGCCTCACTAGCACGTGGCATGGGTAGGAATCCTGAGATTGCAAACCTGGAGGTTCTGTCCTTCAACTTTGCACCTAACTCCCTAAACTCTCTTTGTAGGACCTCCTCCTCCTTCCTATCCACATCATTGGTCCCTACATGGACCACGACATCTGGCTGCTCACCCTCCCTCCTTAGAATACCAAGAACTCGATCCGAGATATCACGGACCCTGGCACCAGGGAGGCAACAGACCATCTGGGATTCTCGATCTCTCCCACAGAACCTCTTATCTGTCCCCCTAACTATCAAATCCCCTATTACTACTGCTCTCCTCTTTTCCCTCTTTCCTTTCTGAGCTGAGGGTCCAGTCCCAGTGCCAGAGATGCGACCACTACAGCTTGTCCCTGGTAGGTCGTCCCCACCTACAGTATCCAAAATGATATACTTATTGTTGGTGGGAACGGCCACAGGGGTGCTCTGCTCATTCTGTTTATTCCCCTTCCCTCTCCTGACAGTCACTCAGCTACCTGCCTCCTGACTTTTAGGAGTGACTATCTCCCTGAAACTCCTGTCTATTTCTGCCTCTGCCTCACAAAGGATCCAAAGTTCATCCAGTTCCAGCTTCAGTTCCCTAACTCGGTTTGTCAGGATCTGCAGCTGGATGCATCTTTTACAGGTGTAGTCATCAGGGACAATTGTCCTCACCCTGACTTCCCACATACTGCATACGGAGCACTCGACTGCCCTAACTGCTGCCTCCATTACCTACTCCTGTTAATTAAATTAATTAAAGGAACTTACCCAGCCTTACCTCACTGGGATCAGGCTCATCCTCAGCCTCTGTTCGCCAAAGCCTCTCGAGCCAAAGCCTCGAAGCTCCACACCTACCCTGAGCCACTCACACACTGGCCGCTCCTCTTCAGTTACCCCTCCTTTTATTTTCCCCTGCCAATTATCTCAAGTACTCACTCCCTCTAATCAACTAATCAACACTCTGTTTAACCCTTCAGTTGCCCTCCACGCTCCTTTTAAAGCACAGTCACCTCAGATCCTCAGCTGCTTCCCAGCACTCAGCGCTCTCCCAAGCCCCTCGCTCCTCCTCCTGCTGCGATGGTCCCGCAATCACACTGAAGGTAGAACAAAGGTTCAAAGATTCAAATCTTCATTTTATTGTCAAAGTATGCATGTACAATACAACTATACAACTCTGATGTCCGTCTTCTTCAGATAGCCATGAAATACAAAAATACCATGGGTGTTGTTGAAAGAAAAGATATCAATTCTTTCCCCCCCCCACCCCAACATGAAAAAGAAAAAGAAACAAAACTTACAAACTCCAAATACCCCTACCCCTTCCCTCGCGCAAAAAACTAACACTGGAACCCACCAGCTGGACATTAAAAACCCCAAACCCCAAACCCACAAATCCCCTCCCTTGCAAAAAAAACCAATAACACCCACCCGCCAATCAGCAACAAAAAAGAAAACACCAAAAACTGAAGGAGATCAATATGAAGTGCAGTCCAATAATCACATAAATCTCAGAATAGCGAAAACATCCTCCCGTCAGCATTTGAGGACAGTGGCTGCACGATCTTAGTTCTTCCATGAAAAGCAACCACCACGCCACATCCGAGCACTGCTAACCCAGCTACCAACCGCCATTGCTCCCGTGGCATGCATTGAGAGCGACCGCTGACCTCCTCCACATTTACCGCGATGCTTCAATCTTCCTCGATGCTTTGGAATGGAGTCATGCAAGGCCTCTTGATTCTCTGGTCTTCTCCATGAGGCAATTCGTGTTCTCAGTCTTCTTTGGGACCGCATCTCTGGTCTTCTCCATGAGGCAGCTTGTCCTCCCGGTCCTGTCCAGGCACAGAAGAATGCTAGATCATTCAATCGAATTCCGAACTGCACGTCATAGGCACCAGCAGTTTCCATAACATAATCAAGACAAAAAAAAACAAGCAGAAGACATGGAGAAAGTGAAATAATGGAAGATATTGGCTATATGGAAAATGTCACCTGAGGAATCATTGTTTGCCAGCACCATCTTGACCGGAAGTTTAAGCTAGGACAATGACTAAAAGGGGATGAATAATATAAATGGTGATGGAGCCAGATGAAGGGAGACAGTGAAAGTTCTTGAACAGCAGAAGATTGTCCAAGGAGATACAGCTGCTCATTGCTGAAATGTGGGGCTCAGGGCTGTACCCTGACTGGAAGGTGAGTGTGGACCATCACTAGCAGCTGCTGTCTTCACAACTCATCCCTTTGTTAGATTTCACAACTTCCCCCAGACCGGCAACTTCCCTGCTCTAACAAGCACAGAGGCAATGAAAGGAGAAAGAGACAGGATAAATCTGCACCTTGTATGGCATGAAAGTGTCAACGCAGGCCTCTCATGGTCTGAGTCAATGTTCCCTTCCTCCATCCCTCCCTCCTCTCCTTTTATTCACATCAACAAGAATCTTGGCTCATAGATTTTCCTCACTCAGGGGATAAACTTGTAGTTCCCACATAACTTTTCTCTTTAGCTGCAAAAGTGCACTTTAGCCAACAACCTTTCATTGCAACTAATCCATCTTTCCAAAAATAAAAATTCTTGATGCTTGTCATTTCTGTGAGGTCCAAAGAGTAACTGATACAGGTTAAAGAATGTTTCAATTGATTGCAGTTTGTCATATCGATCATTGTAGAATTTTAACCCAGCTGTATGTTCCACTCAATCTTATTGCAAGTTATTGTCAGTGACTTCAGCAATGCCATTAATGTTTTAAGTACATGGATTTGATGTAAACAGAAATTGAATTGTAAATGCAGACAAGAATTTTGTTATGTTTCACTCAAAAGCTTCGCAGGCCACAATTTAAATTTGTTTAGAGTAACTTTGTTCTTCAATTGGCTTTGAGTAATGGTTATTGCTGCCTAATGTAAAGTTAAACCCTGTGCACTTGTAGTTCTTAATAAGTCAAGTTGAAGAGTAGAACAGCAAACATTGATTGATCTTCCAAAACTTCTGGAATGCTTATTGTGTGGGGCTGATGCTGCTGAAAGCACAGCTGGCTCATTTATAGGATGCTTTTTTAGTATGATTCTTGCAAGTACAAGTTCACAGTCAGGTTCCAAGTGACCTTTGGAGGATTCAATTCCTTGGTGTGTTAGTAATAAATGAATAAAAGGCCTCTTTTAAGCTTGGCTTCCTTTGCTGTTACCAACTGGAGGGCTGGAAAGTGGCCAGCACTTGCTTGATGCCTATGTTGCCACTGAACATCATGAAGGATCAAACCCACCCTGCTTCAAGGACCGTTTGTCCCATCTTGTCAGAGAGGAGGCAACGTAGCATCCACGTCAGGACCACGAGACTCAGAAACAGTTTTTTTTTCCCAAGCCACCAGGATGAGAAGAGCTCAATCCACTAACCCACCCCTCCCCACTCACAGCCACCACTACTTTATCATTTCCTGTCAAAGTCACCTTATGTACACAGCCTTGTGCCTAGTATCATTTTATGGACTTACAATCAATCTATGTACGCAAGCTATCTGAAGTATTTATATTTGTCATTTTTTAATTATTATTGTGTTCCTTATCTAATTGTTGCGTGCGGATCCGGAGTAACAATCATTTCATTCTCCTTTCCACGTCATTAAACAACCTTGATTCTTCAATCTTGAACCTTGAATTTGTAACCACCTTGACGTTTCTTCACCATTTTCTGTTTATCCAAAGGTGAACAGAGTCCAGCAACGGGAGAAGATTCAAAATCATAAAGCTTAGGGATTGGCCTAAGGAGGTTGGGGGGCATCCCCCTTTATCACGAAGTTAAGGTGAGGCTGATCTTCCAGCATAATCTACTCTGAGCAAAATTGAAATTTGATCACGTAAAGTCTAAAAGTCTGTCCCTTTAGAACAGAGCTGAGGAGGAATTTCCTTAGCAGAGGGTGGTGAATCTGAAATTCTTCACCACAGATGGCTGCGGAGGCCAAGTTATTGGGTATATTTAAAATGAAAGTTGATAACATCATTGATGAATAAGGGCATCAAAGGTGTGGGCAATGCAGAAAAATGTGGTTGAGGGGGATAATTAATCAGCTCTGATTGAATGGTGGAACAGATTCAGTGGGCTGAAATTCTGCTTCTATGTCTTATGGTCTTATGGTGTGAAAAAAGTTTTGAGGTTTGGGCAAAATATTTGAGATTTTTTGCTTTTTAATGTAGATTGAAGAGGAAATCAGAAGCATATCACCTGGAACAAGATCAGAATCAGGTTTAACATCACTGACATATGCCATGACATTTATTGTTTTGCGGCAGCAGTACAGTGCAATGCATAAAAAGGAATATACTGTAAAATATAATAAGAAATATATATTTAAATAAATGAAATAAGTGGTGCAAAAACTAGTGTTCAGGGCAAGCATTTTATGCTACTTTTCTATCCCTCTCCCGAGCTTCAGATACCTCGAGGTCTCTTTAATTGGACACTTAGTTATTCCTCCGAGCCAGTCTCAACATACCTCATCTGTCTCTTTAGATCCCAGTGTCAATATGCGGAGAGCTACACAAATTTGAGAAGACTGTCATTTTCTCTGATAATATCTTCTTCTATCTTATTTGATTACCCCTGTGTCGTGGCCTTTGATCCTATATCTGACCTCACCAAAGATCTGCCTGAGCATTATCAGGCCCCATTGATTTTATCTATGTACAAGCATTTGTTATGTTGTGTGGTTCTTACTTTCATTTCTAAGAGATGCTCGTAATCTTCAGAACATTTCCATTATGGCTCAGTTTATTGCTGATTTGAATGATATTGATTTCAGCATTCCATTCTTACAACTGAAGGATGTGAAATATTTTGTAAAGACTCTCCTGCTGGGTGAAAAAAGAAGCAATTCGCATTTAGCTAGATCTCAATATTAATAACAAAAGATAGGAGGGCAAAACATTACATGGCACATTCCTGGAAAATGCAAGGGCAAACCTGGACACTTTCATTATCTTGTTATCAGTCTATGACATGTCGGCACAGTTCTGTACTTACGTGATAAAAGTGTTTTATTTAGCTTTTTCATGTTCTGATCTGAATAGGTCTCAAAGGGGATAAGGGCTTTGATTATTGTCTAGTGACCATCCTCCATGAGATATTGTTACCTGTTGTGAACAGTGTGGTCCACTCAGTCTTCTTTGTAAGGAAGGGAGCCTTAAAACCCTGTATTATGTGTTTCCTGAATAATGCATCAGGCAGGCAACTGTGAGATGTTGTTTGTAGGAGTAGTTACATACCAGAGGTAATCACTGTCAAAGCTCTAGGCTCAAGAGACTTGTGGAAGTCACTGAGTAATACATTTGGGATTAGAACTGAATGGACTTGATCAGTAGTACCACGCCAGTAAATGATGGTGGGATTTATAAGAATGACAGGGTTATTGAGGGATTGACCAGCATTTCTCCCTTGTCAGATTGTCTAGATAACAAGGAATCCAAAAATGGAAGAGCTGGGAGATCCCCGTGTAGTTTGTAACTGATCACAGAACAGCTTGCTAATGAAGCCCAGAAAGAAATGTCCCTTGCTGGCCCCACGCACCATCCCCATACCTTCAGCCAACATTCCAATCTGGGCTGGGAGGTCAGTCTAAGAACTGTGGTGACAAATTTCTGGAGTATGATCGGAAATTACTTGTTGTGGACCAATGAGAAGAATCACTAAAATATGAAAACTCTAAATCCCAACAGACTCTAAAACAGTTACCTCCCCCAAGCCATCAGGCTGATCAACGCCTTCGGCCATTAGCCCACCCCACCACACTTCCTGTCAGAGTCACCTTATGTACAGATACTCCTGTACCAGCACTTCTTTACAACCAGTCTACGTGTATAAGCTCATCTTTATAGTTATATTTATATTTATTGTGTTTTTTTGTATTCTTTAAGCTTATTATGTTTTTTTTAAAAATTCTGCACCAGATCCAGAGCTGCAATTCTTTCAATCTCCTTTACGCTTGTGTGCTGGAGAGTGACAATAAACAATCTTGAATCTTGAAATCCTTGGGTTCACCCAGACTTGCAGCACAGCTCCTACACATTTGCAATTTCCTTCTGTTTGAAACTTATAATTGGACTCCAACCTTAATTTTAATTTAGGAACATGGTTGTGTAATTATTTGAATGTCCCACTATATATTATTAAATCATCTTTCTGACTGCCCTCACACGATAAAGACACCAGTTCTCATCTGGTGTTGACTCCATATTTAATTGATTCCAGAAGCAGGTTAATTAGCTAGTCTGCAGTTCGAGGGCTGCTTGTTATCACTGGAGCCCCGGTTTAAGTTGCCAAGCAAATGTATAAGGTTTGACACAAAACCAGATGTCATGTATGGTTTAAGTGAATCTCTATAATACATAGGCTGAACATATTGGAAGTAATGTTCAATGTTAAAGGTATACTGAGTTGGTCACATGAGCCTAGTAGAGGGTCACATATTAAAGTAATCGAATTGCCACTGTTGTGTAGAATCAATTACAGCCTCGCAGTCTAATCTAGATTTGTCAAGATCTCATGCAGAATTCATTACTAGCAATGTAAATCTAGTGTAGCAATTGAAAAGCATCTGGATTGCATTACATGGGGCTGGTTGTTGCAAATTAGAGTACTAAACTTAATTTACTTCTGTTGGTGGACGACATCTCAATCACTGAAGCTGTGATTGTAAGTGGTGACTGTACTTATCTATAAGTGGAATAGAATTCCTGAGGGGATGCAGGATTTTAGATAAAGGTTTGCCAAGCCACGGTATATCCTCTTTGTGTTTAATGTGCTAATTGAGGCCTACACCATACCTGACTCCACCCACGTATGATAACCTTTGTTGAGTATATGTGAGTCTCTTTCACACCTTACTGATGATCTCCCACTGTGGTTCTGGCTAGTGGAAAGACAGCAAATGAACGCTCAAAATTCCCAGTTCAAAGCACATTTATTATCAAAGAATGTATAAATTATACAATTTGAGATTTGTTTGCTTACAGGCATCCACAAAGCAAGGAACATGAACAAATCCAGTTAAAAAAGAATAAAGTCCAACACCCTATGTGCAAGAGAAAAGGGAAATAAACAACACATCATGCAAACAATATAAGTGAGCAACAACATTCTGAATCAAACTGAGCCCAGAGCCTCAGTATCAGCTCATTATATTAGCCGGCATGGAACACAGCAGACAGGGCATCTTGGTAGCCAGCCTCAGTGCCATGAAGAGAGGAGTGAACATTTCAGAGAGCATGCAAAATGGGCCAAATTCAAATGCATCATACCTTTTTGTGTAAATAGTGAGGTCCTTAAGTTAAAGATTCATGATAAATGCCTGCGGCTAAACGCTTGCGGTTAAAAGACAATTTTGCAGCAAGCAAATAATTAAGGATTAAACATTGCTTAAACAACAGTCAAAAATTGGCTTGGGATATAATGAGCAGAGATTAGCTTCATTAGTGAAAGGAGTGTTTTAGCTACACGAGGGAGAGACAGGGCAAGTGCAATTCCTTGGACAGCTGACAGCAATCAATTTCTGTGCAGCAAGTGTCTGAATGCTAATGTGGGGTGCAAGATGACCAAGATGACACCTTTGATATTATCTGCACAGACACCCTGGATATGGTGAAGGGACAATTGTCATCCAGAGCATTAAACATCAAGGCAGGCAAATGCTGTGCAGAAGATATCAAGATATCCTTATAGTAATTCTTCTGCCTTCTACTGTACTACTGCCACAAAACAACATATTTCAAAACACATATCACTGATAATAGACCTGATTCTGTTTCATTGCTAATATCAACATGTCAATGTTCAATGAAGACCTTTAGTTCATGTTAAGGGAGGGCACATGCAGTATACAATCCACAATGCCAAGAAAATGTCAATTATGCAAAAGTATATTGCACACAGAGATGCTCAAGTCAATTTCCTGAGCCGTAATTTCACCTGGAAATGATTACTACCTTGGGAGGAACGAATTTAATGTCAAATTTGTATCCAGCAAAAATAGATCCAATTTATGGAAAACGTGTACACAGGTAGTTCTACAAACATCAGTTTGTATATATATAAATAATACCCATGCACATGAATGTCATGTGCTAACCAATCTCGTTTTCCATAAAGATATCACAGAGAGGAAAATAGATTTCAGAGATCAAAGTGAAATTGGTACAATTCATCGCCTCTGATATCTTCTGAGATTGTAAAGGAAGAGAGAGCAACTTCCAGCGGAAGAAATAGAATGATGGAGGTCTTGAAAGTGTTATTATTTTTATTAAAGTTTAAAAATGTTTCATTAACATTTTATTGGACTCTATTTTTGGCCAGCTACCAAAACACTTAATAAAGCAATTCTCAAATTGACTTCATGTTCCCAACACCTGTATGTTTCTCCTTTCAGTGTTTTGTGAAGATTATAGGTTGCAGTCATAGTACATAGCTTGTGTTGTTCAGAAAGGGCACATGAATGTACCACCACCTGTGATGCTGTGAAAATGCCACATACACAAAACTATATTACCTACAGTGGTACTCAAGTCAATTTCCCATAAGCTTCCTGAATGTGTACAGCAGAAAAAATATCTCGGGGTCCAAAGTCATAGCTCCCTGAAAGTGACTACATTGGTTGATAGGGTGGTTAAGAATGGCATGCTTGCACTTATTAGTCAAGGCATTGAATTCAAAAGTCAGGAAGTTATGTTGTGGCTTCATAAAACTCCAGTTAATAATCTGGATAATTATCTAGTTCTGGTCACCCCGTTCTTGGTAGGATGTTAAGACTTTGGAGAGGGTGCAGAAGAGGTTTACCAGGATGCTGCCCTGATTAGAGGGCATGTCCTATAACAAGAGGTTGGACAAACTTGGCTTCTTTTCTCTGGAATGGTAGAAGCTGAGGGGAGATCTGATAGAGGTTTATAAGATTATGAAAGGCATAGATAGAAATGACATGCTTGAAATGTCTAGTAAGTGGGTATGCATTTAAGGTGGGAGGGGGTCATTTCAAAGGAAATGTGAGGGGCATTTTTCACACAAGAGAGTGGTGGGTGCCTGAGGTGATGATAGAGGCAGGTGCATTAGGGACTTTTAAGAGATGTTTAGGCAAACACATAAATACGACAAAAATGGAAGGATATGGTCCTTGTGTAGGCAGAAGAGATAAGTTTAGTTCGCTATTTTCTATTCTCACGGCTGCCATCAGGAAGAAAGTACAGGAGCCTCAGGACACACATCAGCAGGTTGAGGAATGGTTATTACCCCTCAACCATCAGGGTCTTGAACCAAAGGGGTTAACCACTCAACCACACTTGCCCCATCACTGAAAAGATCCCACAATCGATGGACTCACTTTGAAGGGCTCTTCATCTCATGTTCTCTATATTTATTGCTTATTTATTTATTATTATTACTTATTTTTGTATTTGCAGAATTTGTTGCCTCTTGACCTCTGGTTGAAAGTCCAATTGGTGCTGTCTTTCATTGCTTCTATTATGATTTTTATTCTATAATGGATTTATTGAGTATGCCTGCAAGAAAATGAATCTCAGTGTTGTATATGTGTATTTTGATAATAAATTTACTTTGAACCTTGCTAATTTTTATTGGTTTGGCACAACACTGTGGATGAATGGCCTGTTTCTGTACTGTACTGTTCAGTGTTTTACGTTCTTTGTTTTATGTTGCATTCTTACTGATTATTCGAACTCTCTGCTCTAACACTTAGAAGGAGAAGGAGCATTAAAAACAGCACTAAGAGCTTCAAATCCCTTCATTGGAGCACACAGACACCTGGTGTATAAGATATCACCTCAGAAACCACTCACCCAGCTGCCCTGTAAAGCACCACCTTGTCCATCTGTGGCAGGGTCTACAGGTCCTACATTTGCTCCATCAGCACAGAACTGGAATGGAAGCAAGTCATCCATTACATCAAATGAGTCCATAAGATGAAGATCTGCTACCTTATCAGGGTGAAAAATGTCACCAGCGCATCTTCAGAAGATGCTTGTTTTTTATGCTTATAAATAAAATCAAACTGTACCACTCAGTGAATAATGCAAAGTATTTAAACTCCATGAATAGTTCCAATCATTTTTTGCATCTTAGGTCATAATTCAAGGGATCACATTTCAGAAGTGGATTACAATACATAACTAATACTACATGGAGTGTTACCAATGAAGGACAATTTTTTCAGCATAATAGTCAGTTAATAAGACTGTAAAAGATGGATGGGCTAATTAACACTTTGGTTTTGTGCAAACTAATGCAGTGGACATCGTGGACTGAATGAATGTGATCAAAAGTTCAGCTTACAAAGTGTGAAGAACTATATTCCTAGTTCACAAATTCATTGATGTTTACCCTCCTTTCCCTTCAGAGAGAAGCATGAACACGCACCAGTCTACATTGGGGGATTAGTGGTGGAGAGAGTCTACACCTTTAATTTGTTGGGCATTAACATATCAAATGACCAGTCCAAGCCCCAGCATAAAGATGCAATAAGAAGGAAAAGGAGCGGGCATCCTTACTTTCTTTGAAGGTTCAGGAGCCTCAACATGTCACTGAGCACTCTAATAATCTTCGAAAGATGTACTATTGAAAATTTCTTGACTGCATCATAGTTTGGTATGGCAAATTGATTGCACAGGGACACAAGAAGCTACAAAGAGTGGATTCAGCCCAATACATCATGAGCACTTCCCTCCACACTTCTGGTAGTACATATAGTTGGCACTACCTCAAGAAAGCAACATCTGTCATCATAGATCCCCATCATCTCGGCCATGCCATCTTCTCAAGCTACCTTTGGCCAGGAAGTACAGAGGTTTGAAGTCCCACACTACCAGATTGAAGGACAGCTGATACCCTTCTACCATTTGCTTCTTGAACTAACCGGCACAACCATAATCACAACACTCTGACTACTTTGATCACTTTGCATTAAAAGGGACTTTTTTTTTCTAATTGTGTTCCTTTTTGTAAAAATTGTGTGTAATTTATGATTCACTCTTCACTCTTATGATTCCTTCCTCTCCAGCTGTTTACCTTTCCTACCCAGTTGGCTTCACCTATCACCTTCTAGCAATCCTAGGATAAAGACGAGGAGGAACTGCTTTTCTCAGAGAATGGTGAATCTGTGGAATTTTCTGCGCAATGAAGCAGTGGAGGCTACCTTTAGTAAATATATTTAAGACATTGTTGGATAGATTTTTGTTTAGTAGGGGAATTAAGGTTTATGGGGAAAAAGCAGGAAGTGCATGAGTCCATGGCCAGATCAGCCAAGATCTTGTTGAATGGCGGAGCAAGCTTGGTCCAGATAGCCTACTCCTGCTCCTATTTCTCATGTTCTTATGTTCCTCCTTCCTTTCCTGTCCCGAAGAAGGGTCTCAGCCCGAAACATCAAGTGTTTTTTTTCTCATTTGCATAGATGCTGCCTGACCTGCTGAGATCCTCCAGCATTTTGTGTGTGTGTGTGTCTCTGAATGTCCAGCATCTGCACACTTTTTCTTATTTATAATTTATGTTTCTGTTTTCCTTGTGAATGCCGTTTACCTGATGCTACGTGCCTGTGATGCTGCGGCAAGTAAGTTTTTCATTGCACCTGTTCATGCATGGACTTGTGCAAGATGATAATAAACTCAACTTTGACTATAATTCGAGTATGATCCTGCACTGCCTCTCTCTTGTGCTGTTACTTGTATGGTGGGGGTGGGAGGGTTTGTGTTTCTGCTGGCATGGGTGGTGAGGTGAGGGGAGTCTAAGCTTTTACTGTTGCTTGTGCAAAAAGGGACTCCTTTGATATTTCTATCATTCATTCTATGGGGTTTCTTGTTTTGTGGATGTCTGTGAAAAGTACGAATTTCAGGTTCTATAATCTATTCGACAAGCCGCCTCAGAGTACTGAAACATTACGTCTATCCTGTTATGTTATATGGCTCAGAATGTTGGAGAATATCTAGTAACATGAGGAAACGAATTGTAGCAGCAGAGATGTGGTTTTTGAGGAGGATGCAAAGAATATCATGGACGAAACAAATATCTAACGAGGATGTCATGAACAGAGCAAACACAAAAAGAGAAATAATGTATGAGATCATGAAAAGGCAACATAACTTCATTGGACATGTGATTAGGAAAGAAGAGTTAGAATGCATGGTAATTATGGGAAAGATCGAAGGGTAGAAAGCAAGAGGAAGACAAAGACAAATGATGATGGAGACAGCAGCCAGAGAACTGGAAAGGAATACCAATGAATTGATCCACTTGACCCGAAACAGGAGTGTGTGGGCCATGGCAGTCAAAGCCCAAACTGGGCACAGCACCTGATGATGATGATGATATCAATTCAACCTTTGAATCTTTGATCCTTTGAAAATATTTCTTGCAGAACTCTTACCACATTTGCAAATTATAAGCAACTGTTCTTCCACATTTGTTTTGAAAGAATAAGGTAGATAGTGTTCATATTTCTTCTATTGCTGTTGGATGGTCAAGAAAATTATGCCTGGTTCTCAGGTCAATCAATACTCAACCCACCCGTCTTCACTCTCAACTCCCACTATTTTATCATTCCTCATATCAGTCATCTTAAGTACAGACATTCTGATGCTTAACGTCACTTTATGGACATACAATCAATCTGTATATATAAACTAATCTATTTATATTTATTGTGTTTTTTAAATTATTATTGTGCTCTTTTGTTTGTCCTGCATCTGATCCAGAATAACAACTTTACACTGGTGTCCAGGAAATGGCATTAAACAATCTTGAATCTTAAAATTCTTAGGGTCAAGAACACGTTTTGATAAGAAATGTACTTTGAATTTATCTCATCATCATCACTATGTGCTGTGTCGCATGACGTAGGCGATCATGGTCTTTCCTTGATTATGATTGTTCTTGGCAAATTTTTCAACAGAAGTGGTTAACCATTGCTTTATTCTGGGCAGTGTCTTTAAAGACAAGTGACCCCAGCCACTATTAATATTCTTCAGAGACTGTCGGTGTGGCATCAGTGGTCACATGACCAGGGCTTGTGATATGTCCCAGCTGCTCATACAGCCATTCACTTCCTGCTCCTATGGCTTCACATGACCCTGATCGGGGGACAAGCAAGTGCCAACCTTGCCCAAGGGTGACCTGCAGGCTAGTGTAGAGTCACATCTCCACCTGGCCAACCAAGAACTTATCCACTTGACTATACTGATTAGGATATGGTTCAATATCCCAGGAGAAATATTGTAAGCTGTAGTTTTAACTGTAGAAGTCAGGAAATGTTGGGTTAGCTGCTCGGTTGAAACAAGGATCAGCAGTATGTATAATGAGGAATCATCTTTCGACAATTATTTTAGTATTGCTATAACTTTTGTCCATTTAGCTAAATACAATAAATGGTTATCATTTCTTAATGACTATTATGTTTATATCAAATGCAGGCATTTCCAATTTCAATCAGTGATCAAATCTATTGGAGAATGAAAATCCATTTCTCTTAATTCATAGAGCTAAAACAAACCTAATCCAACTCTTTATGTATAATCATCTAAAGTTCCTGAAATTGTAGAAATTGAAAAATTGCCTACTTTGCTTTTGACATCATCGGCAATAAACTAACGTACAGGCCTTACGTTTCTAGTTGCAACACTACAGATTAATTTATCTTGTAGTAAAGATAAAGGCTCTTCATTTCTGTCCCCAGCTGAAGTAAGTTTTATACAGTGCTGGTAAGGTATTTAATTTTTCAGGGAAATCTTCTGCAGTGAATTTAATGCTGCTTACTTCAGGAAATTATTTTTAGTTGCAGATTGAATATAGCATTTCTGGAAATAAATGAGCATGGTCAACACATGGAAAACTTTGTTTAGGCCACATTTGGAGTTCGGTTCATTGTTCTGCTCACCAAACTGAAGGATGATGGAAGAGGTTTGCCAGGATGTTGCCTGGATTGGGGTGTATTAGCCATTAGGAGAGTTGGACAAAGTTGGATTGTCTTCTCTGGAGTGTTGACTTGACAGAAGTATATCAGCTTATACCAGAATAGGTAAGTATTCAGTGTGAAAAGGTCGAATACTAGAAGGTATGGGTTTAAAGGAGATACGTATGTGAGACGAGTTTTTTACATAAAGTGGTAGGTGCCTGGACTGCACTGCTAGGGCAGGTGATAGAAGCAGATATGATAAAGCAAGTAAAAGAGCCTTTTTGATGGACACATAAAGAGGAAGGGAATAGAAAGGATTGTACAAAAGGGACAGGTTGCACTTGAATTGGAGGGGGACCGATATTCTTGTGGGCAGATTTACCAGAGCTGTTTGGAGAGGTTTAAACAAATATGGCAGGGGGAAGGGAACCGGTATGATGGAGTTGAGGATGAGCCAGCAGGTTTACAAGTAGATGACGGGTGTAACATGAATGTAAGGAAGAACAAGCCAATGACTGGGTACAAATGCAGGCAGAGCAAAGAGTTAAATTGTACCACAGAGGCAAATTTCAAAAGGGTGAAGAATGCAGGGCTGAAGTGCTGTATTTAAATGCACATAGCATTCAGAATAAGGTGGACGAACTCGTGGCACAATTAGAGATTGGTCAGTATGACGTCATGGGCATCACTGAGTCATGGCTGAAAGAAGGCCATAGTTGGGAGATTTAACATCAAAGATATTTTCTATTGAAAGGACAGGCAGGAAGGCTTAGGCAGTGGTGTGTGGTGTTGTTGGTAAGAGACGGAATTACATCTTTAGAAAGAGGAGACATAGTGTCAGAGAATGTTCAATCTTTGGGGGGAAGTTAAAAAACTGCAAGGGTGAAAAAACCATATGGGAATCATATATAAACCTCCAAATAGTAGCCAAGATGTGCAGTTGAGATTGAAAAGGGAGCTGGAAAAAGCATGTAATAAGGGTAATGACAACATTGTAATGGGGGACTTCAATATACAAGGGGATTGGGAAAATCAGGTTAGTGTCAGATCGCAAGAGAGGGAGTTTGTTGAATGCCTACGAGATGGCTTTTTAGAACAGTTTGTGCTTGAGCCTACTCAAGGAAAGGCTATCTTAGATTGGGTGCTGTGTAATAACCCAGATCTTATTAGGGAGCTTAATGTAAAGGAACCCTTAGGAGTCAGTGATCAATTATGATTGAATTCATACTGCATTTTAAGAGAGAAAGCATAACTTGCATGTATCAGTATCGCAATGGAATAAAGAGAATTACAGAGGCATGAGAGGAAAACTTGCCCAGGTGGATTGGAGGGGGATACTGATGGGAATGATGGCAGAAGAGAGATGTTTAAAGTTTCTGGGAATATTTCACAAGGCACAGGAAAGATATGTCCGACAGAAGAAGAAGGAGTTCTCAAATGGCAGGGATAGGCAACTGTGGCTAACAATGGAAATAAAGGTCTACATAAAACACAAGGAAAGGGCATATAAGGTAGTAAAAGTGGTGCAAAGTTGAATGATTGGGAAGCTTTTAAAATCCAACAAAAGTCAGCTAAAAAGCTATAAGAAGGGAAAAGATGAAATATGAGGACAAATGAATCAATAATATAAAGCAGGATACTGAGAGGTTTTTCGGTTATGTAAAGAGTAAAAAGGAGGTCAGAGTTGATATTAGTCCACTGGAAAACAATGCTGGTGAGGTAGTAATAGGGAACAAAGGAAAAGCCGATGAACTTTGCCTCTGTCTTCACAGTGGAAACATTAGTTGTGTTCCACATGTCCGTGAGTGTCAGGGAGCAGGAATGAGTGCCATTGCTATTGGAAAGGAAAAAGTGCTAGGCAAATTCAAAGGTCTTATGGTGGATAAGTCACCTGGGTAAGACGGACTATATCCCAGAGCCCTGAGAGAGGTTGCTGAAGAGATAATGGATGCATTGGTCATGATCTTTCAAGAATTACTTGATTCTGGCATTGTCTCGGAGGACTGAAAGATTGCAACTGTCACTCTACTCTTTAAGAAGGGAGGAAGGCAAAAGAAAGGGAATTATAGGCCAGTTACCCTAACCTCAGTGGTTGGGAAAGTGTTGGAGTCTATTATTAAGGATGATGTTTCGGGGTACTTGGAGACTAATGATAAAATAAGTCAAAGTCAGCATGGGTTCTGTAACGAGAAATCTTGCCTGACAAATCTGTTAGAATTCTTCAAGGAAGTAACAAGCAGGGTGAACAAAGGTGAGGCAGTGGATGTCATTTACTTGGATTTTTTAGAAGCATTTGATACAATGCCTCACATGAGGCTGCTTAACAAGATAAAACCCTACGGTGTTACTGAAGGATGGCATGGATAGCGGAATGGCTTACAGGCAGGAGGCAGCAAATAGGAATAAAAGGGGCATTTTCTGGTTGGCTGCCAGTGACTAGTGGTGTTCCTCAGGAGTCAGTATTGGAACCGCTACTTTTCACATTGTTTGTCAATGATTTAGATCATGGAATTGATGGCTTTATAGCAAAGTTGGACATGATACAAAGATAGGTAGAGGGGAAGGTAGTGCTGAGGAAGCAGTGTGATTGCAGCAGGACTTAAACAAATAGGAAGAATGGGCAAAAAAGTGGCAGGTGGAATACAGTTTTGAGAAATGTATGATCTTGGCTTTTGGTAAAAGGAACATAGTGCAGACTATTATCTAAATGAGGAGATGGTTCAAACATCAGAGGTGCAGAGGACTTAGGGTTGCTTGTGCAAGACTCCCAGAAAGTTAATTTACAGGTTGAGTCCGTGGTAAATAAGGTAAATGCAATGTTGACATTTATTTCAAGGGGAATATAATATAAAAGCAAAGAGATAGTGCTGAGCCTTTTTAGACACTAGTCACTTGGAGTATTGTCAACAATCTTGAGCCCCATATCTCAGAAAGAATGTGTTGTCATTGGAGAGAGTCCAGAGGAGGTTCATGATGATGATTCCAGGAATGAAGGGGTTAACATATGAGAAGCGTCTGGCAGCTTTGGTCCTGTACTCACTGGGATTTAGAAGATCTCATTGTAACCTACCAGATGTTGAAAGGAGTAGATAGGGTGGATGAAGAGAGGATGTTTCCTACGGTGGGGGTATTGTATTCGGAACAAGAGTGCACCAGCCTAACAATTGTGGGGCGACCTTTTAGGACAGAGAAAAGGAGGAATATTTTTTGCCAGAGAGCAGTGAATCTATGGAATGTTCTACCACAGATGCAGTGGAGGCCAAGTCTGTGGGTATATCTAAGGTGGAATTTGATAGTTTCCTGATCAGCCAGGGAATCAAATGATTTGGCGAGAGGGCAGGTGTATGCGGTTGAGTGGGATCCGGGATCAGCCACAATGGAATGGTGGAGCAGACTCAATGGGCAGAATGGCCTAATTCTGCTCCTCTGTCTTATGGTCTTCTGGTCTTAAGGGATAAAGACCATGTGTAGGCAGACGATCAGCACAGAAAAGGTGGGGTGAAGGTCTCACTCCTGCGCTGTGCTGTACTGCTTTACTTTCAATGTGCTCAGGGCATAATATCCCTTGAGCTTAGCCATTTGTACTACACTAAAAGAACATTGCCTAATGTTGTTATTATTTTTTCATGCTCACTGAGTGGATTGTGGAATCACATTTCACAATTACCTGGGATCAATCAAAGAGGTACATGATAGTCAGGTAACCACAATAGAGACTAGAACCAATACATAAGTCAATTACTTATTCATTTCACAATACTTGTGATAATGCCCATATTTTGACTGCAGGAATATCAAGAATTTACTTCTAATTCTGTACTTAATGGGTAATAGTCCAACAACATCTTTGTTAAAGTGAGCAGGAATACCCTGGTTTCCCAAATCATTGACAGTTTAGGAATGTGTATCCCTCAGCACTCCCTCAATCATTATTTATTATGTTTTGACCCAAGACCTGCATTTCACTTAGTTTTCACACCATGGTTAGTGCGATGCTATACATCCTGGGGAGCACCGGAGTTCGGAGTTCAGTTCCAGAGCTGTTCCGTAAGGAGTCTCTGCAACCTCCTTGTGGGATATTTGGGTATTCCTCAGGGTGTTCTGGGTTCCACCCAAAGTCCAAGGAGGATCAAGGTAGGTTGATTGATCATTGTGAATTGTCCAGTGAGTGAGTAGGTTAGAGTTATTGCAATCGGGTTTGTTGGGGGTTGCCAGGGCAACGCTGTTCGAAGGGCCAGAAGGGCCTACTCCGCGCTGTGCCACTAACTAAAACAAAAAGCAAAATCGCATACTGAAAACTCCCAAAAGGAATAGAAATATTATGGAATAAGTTTTGAAGTTTCCATATCTAATGCTTTACCATTCAAGAAGATAGTCCTCTGAAGAAACTTCTACTTCTGAACATATTCACCATGAACTGTGAGATTATTCTTATTGATGTGAATAAAACTTTCAGGGGATAAAACTTTAGTTAACTAAATGGAAATTAGATGAATGGAAATGAAAAAAATCCATTTTATTTCTTCAAATGTTTCAATTGTGAAGGATTATAATGATCTTAATTAAAATAATAACTTTGGCATTTGTTTCCTGATTGCAGTTTGTAAGTGTACAATATTGTCTGATTATTCAGTCTGGTCAGGTACTTTTGTAGGGGTAATACCTGGCAATATCAGATGGAGCAGGTTTAAACTTAAGAAGAAATAGGTGAACCAGGTCATTCCATCTGAGAAATGCCTACAACGCAGAACACGATGCACAGTTAAATGCTACAATATGTGCTGATATCGCAGCAGTCAGTTTGATTTTCTGTTTTATCTCCAGTGTTGACTCAATGATTTCTTTCTTCATAGCTTAAAGCATATAAAGTACAGTGCAAAAGTCTCAGGTCTCATTATATAGCTAAGGTGCCCAGGACTTCTGCACAGTACTGTAGTAATTTTATGTGTAACACACTGTAAGGTTTCACTGCTACTGTAATGGCTTCTCTGTAATGTTCCATTGCTGAAGTAATAGTTTCTCTGTAACAGCAATGTTTGGGTTACGACTAGAGAAAATGGTGTATGCTAGCCAATGAGCTGGATGTTGTTCTTTCTTGTGTGTCTGGGAGCCGGGAACTCGCAGTCTTTTGCCAGGGAGAGATGAGGAGAGAAGACGCGAATAGAGAGAGTTGGTAGACCTCGGACGGAGTGGACTTGGAGAAAGGATCCGAAGGTCAGCGATGATCGGAAGAGGTCAATGGTGGACGAACGGCCTTGTCAGTGAGCTCCAACATGCGCATTAGACTGTTCATAAAAATGGGCTCTTCTTCTTTTGTTGTTTTCTTTACTGACCATATACTCAAATTAAGAATTATAAAGCTCAATTGTTTAATCGCATATTGTGTATTGTTTGTTATTTCGGGGTACTGATTTGTAACAGGGGACACATCGCGCAGCATCCACCCAGAAGAGATTTCTTAAGTTTGGCCGGGCCAGGGGAGGCTATCATCCCCTATACTAAGCCACTGACCGAAGTGAGAGTTACATATGTATTGCATTGTACTGCTGCCACAAAAAAAATAATTTCATGACATATGTGACTGATGATAAACCTGATTCTGATATGGTTTTCTATTGTGAACTGAGAGTGGGAAGGGGACAGGGAGAGGGGAATCATGGTTTGGAAAAAGGGAAGGGAGAGGGGAGGGAGCAGGAAGCATTAGAGAAACATTCTGTTATGATCAATAAAACAATTATTTGAACTCAAATGACCTGGCCTGGTGTCTCAGGGCTGGGTATGCCTGCACAAGTGTCAGACTCCCCCTGCCCCCTTCTGCACTTCTTCTCTGCCACCAATCCCACACCCTTCCCACAGCTCTCCACGCTCACCATTCCCAGCATCCTTTGCTCCCACCAGATTTACAGACTCGCTCTCTGCTCCACGTTGACAAATACAGTACTGTGCAAAAGTTTTAGGCACCCTAGCTATACATATCTATCCAAGACTTTTGCACAATACTGTCAAATAGAAATCTGATAATCCTACACCTCTGGGACTTCGGCGGTGTGAAACTAACAGATGTTCCAAAGCATTCGATGTTATTCCTATTAATGTTCAAACTCACTTCTATTTCTCTATTATTATATGTTACAGAGTCTCAGAACACTACGGCACAGAAACAGGTCTTTCAAACCATCTAGTCCATGTCAAACTATTAATCTGTCTACACGAGGAACTCTGCAGATGCTGGAAATTCAAGCAACACACACAAACTGCTGGTGGAACGCAACAGGCCAGGCAGCGTCTATAGGAAGAAGTATTGTCAACGTTTTGGGCCGAGGCCCTTCGTCAGGACTAACTGAAAGAAGAGATAGCAAGCGATTTGAAACACAAAATATTCTGCAGATGCTGGGTTCAAAGCAACACTCACAGCACGCTGGAGGAACTCAGCAGGTCGGGCAGCATCTGTGGAAACGATCGGTCCACGTTTCAGGCCGGAACCCTTTGTCAGGACTGTAGGGGGAAGGGGCAGAGGCCCTATAAAGAAGGTGGGGGGAGGGTGGGAAGGAGAAGGCTGGTAGGTTCCTGGTGAAAAACCAGTAAGGGGAAAGATAAAGGGGTGGGGGAAAGGAAGCAGGGAGGCGATAGGCAGGAAAGGTGAAGAAAGAATAGGGGAAAACACAATGGGTAGTAGAAGGAGGTGGAACCATGAGGGAGGTGATAGGCAGCTGGGGGAGGGGACAGAGTGACATAGGGATAGGAGAAGGGAGGGGGAGGGAATTACTGGAAGTTGGAGAATTCTACGTTCATACCAAGGGGCTGGAGACTACTTAGACGGTATATAAGGTGTTGCTCCTCCGACCTGAGTTTAGCCTCATCATGGCAGTAGAGGAGGCCATGTATGGACATATCTGAATGGGAGTGGGAAGCAGAGTTGAAGTGGGTGGCTACTGGGAGATCCTGTCTGTTTTGGCAGACGGAGCAGAGGTGCTCGACGAAGTGAAAGTGGGAGGGGGAGATCTGAAATGATAGGAGAAGACAGGAGGGGGAGGGACAAAGCTAAAAGCTGGAAAGTTGATTAGCAAAAGGGATACAAGGCTGAAGAAAAGAGAGGATCATGGGACAGAAGGCCTAGGGAGAAAGAAAGGGGGAGGGGAGCACCAGAGGAAGATGGAGAGAAGGCAAGGAGTAATAGTGAGGGGGACAGAGAGAGAAAAAAGGGGGAAAACAACAAATAAATAAATAAATAATAAGGGATGGGGTAAGAAGGGGAGGAAGGGCATTAACGGAAGTTAGAGAAATCAATGTTTGTCCCATCAGGTTGGAGCCTACCCAGACGGAATATAAGGTGTTGTTCCTCCAACCTGAGTGTGGCTTCATCTTGACAGTAGAGGAGGCCATGGATTGACATGTCAGAATGGGAATGGGACGTGGGATTAAAATGTGTGGCCACTGGAAGATCCTGTTTTCTCTGGCGGACAGAGTGTAGGTGTTCAGCAAAACGGTCTCCTCTCCCTTCTCCAGCCTTGTATCCCTTTTTCCAATCAACTTTCCAGCTCTTAAATTTATCCCTCCTCCTCCTGTATTCTCCTATCATTTCAGATCTCCCCCTCCCCCTCCCACTTTCTAATTTGTTACTATCTCTTCTTTCAGTTAGTCCTGACGAAGGGTCTCGGCACGAAACGTCAACTGTTCTTCTTCCTATAGATGCTGCCTGGTCTGCTGTGTTCCACCAGCATTTTGAGTGTGTTAATCTGTCTAGTCCCATCAACCTGCACCCAGACCATTGCATTCAAATTTCTCTTAAGTGTTGAAATTGAACCTGCCACTTCCATTGTTCCACACTCTCACCACCCTCTAAGTGAAGAAGTTCCCCCTCACGTTCCCCTTAACAAATTTACCATTCACTCTTAACCCATGATGACTTGTCTCACCCAGCCTCAATGGAAAAGGCCTGTCTGCATTTACTCTATCTATACTTCTCATAATTTTGTCTGCCTCTATCAAATCTCCCCTCATTCTCCTACATTCCAGGGAATAAAATCACAGCCTACTCAATCCTTCCTTATAACTCAAGTCCTGGCACCATCCGTGTAAATTATGCAGTATTTTAATTCATTTTCCAGTGAGCTCAGGAAGTTTGAAAGCAGTAGGAAATATATGAACACTTCAGTCCCCAGCAATGGCCACAATCCTATCTACTGCATGTTCATGAGCTCTGATGCAGAACCCAATCCCAGTCCCTACCCCTGGCCTTGTCTTTATTTTGCACCCTTTGCTCCTACCATACCCTTACTTGCTCTCTGGATTATCAGTTCACATTTGGGACTAATGAACCAACTGGGTGATGGACCAATAAAATCTCTAAACAATTTGATGCCAAATGCCTGTAACTACACAATCAGTTGATATGGTTCCTGCTGGTCGCTTACAGGCATCTTCCCTTCCCTCTCAGTCCTGAAGAAGGGTTTTGGCCGGAAACGTCGACTGTTTACTCTTTTCCATAGATTCTGCCTAACCTGCTGAGTTCCACCAGCATTTTGTATGTGTGTTGCCTTGGATTTCCAGCATCTACAGATTTTCTTGTGTTAGTAACTTCCTCATGCTTTGAACCATCGATGCTATTAACAAGAATGGAGGAAGGATGTTTTCCCCAGATGAGTGTTTAGAGCCAGGGCCAAAGCCTCAAAATAAAGGATAAGATGTTTAGAACTGAAATGAAGAGACACTTCTTCACTCAGAGACTGCTGAACCTGTGGAATTCTCTAACACAAGGTTGTGGAGGCTGTCAAAAATGGATTTAAAAAAGAGAAAGGGCATCAAGGAATATGGGGAGCAAGCAGGAAAATTATTTTGAGATAGAAAATCAATCACAATCACATTGAGTGGTAGAACAGGCTTGAAGATCAATCTTTGCTGGTAACTTTCCATGTTCCTGTGTTTCCCATGAAACTATATTTTGTTTCTGAATTTCCTTTACTTTTCATTCCATTGTCTGGTCAGTTAGGGTGAAATTACTATTTCCAACAATGAATCAACATATTTGCGGTAAGACAACTGTACGCAGGCAGTTTGCACTGTTATGTCTGCTGAGAAGTTTAAATGGAATTCAATATAAAATGGCCCCAGGAATCAATGATAGAGATCTTGGTTACTGCTGTAATACTGTGGCAAACGGGATTGGGTGACAGTTGCAATATATCTTTGTTCTGTAAATTCCTGTATTGTGACATACAGAGTTGGCTTACTGACTTGGGTTTCATTGTATCTTGGCTGCAGATCAGCTCCACAATGTCTTGTAATTCTTCAAGAGTTTACTCTGCAAATTCCCCCAACTCCACCCCGACAAGGGATAATTGTCAAAAAGCTTCTTGATTTTGTCTTTGTAAATAGTTTTTAAGTGCTGCTTATTGTAATATCGACAATATGTGGAATATGATAATTATTTTATAAACAGCATATCCACATTTTAATATCAAATATGCATATGAGATATTTGCATTTGCCTACTTTTGGACTTTGGTTGTTCGCCAGTCTTTGTTTATGTATGTTTTTAAATAGATTCTGTTGTATTTTTTAATTTTCCTGTAAGTGCCTGCAAGATAATGAACCTCAGGGTAGTATATGGTAACATGTATCTACTTTGATAAGAACTTTACCTTGAAGTGTTTTGAACTTGAAAATCTCAAGTGTAGTATCACTGCAGATGACCACAGCAGGTTCTTGTAGATAGCGATTTATAAAAATGCTTAAGGATATGCTATTCGTTATTGCTTAAGTGTGGATTAACCTTATTTTTAAGCTTATGAATTCAGTTACATTGTACAGATTTGTAAGTGACATATGGTGGACTGAAAGTGTCAAAGCATTCCCAAGACATGTGGTGCGATTCTGCATGCACAGCATAAAACAGCAAATGGATTCCATGCTTTTAGTTTCACTTCTGCAATATTTTAACACACATGTGAACTGACCGAACCAAGTTGACCTCAACCAGACCCCAAAAGAAAATCTCGAGATTTCTGCAAAATGCCAGTGTATCTGTGGGATCCCATGCTGAGAAAAGAGCTCTTAAAGGGCAAATGGTGACATTAAATGGATGTCCCAGACCAGGAGTGCTGGGGTGGAGTTATGAGCAGGTACTCCAAATCAGTGATTGATAACTTGGCTTTGTAACAGCACAGGAGGGCACCTGAGGGCAGCATTGAAGAGGTTCAGGCATTCCGCTGAGAGAGAAGAGTTAGACTATTATCTGTCATAGAAAATGTAATTGTTGGATTCAGTGGTGGACTCACAGCACATGGATGGGATCAGAACTGGTGCTGTCATTACATTCCGGCAAGCCAATATCTTCCTGGTAAGAGTCATTTCAGATGCAATCCATTACATTCTTGTAAGCCAATATCTTCCTGGTAAGAGATGTTACAGATGCAATCCATTACATTCTTGGAAGCCAATATCTTCCTTCTAAGAGATTTTTCAGATATCTCATTCCAAGTCTACATCTGTGATGAACATTGTACATCAAGTTCTGCACAGCTCATGTTCCTTGTCCACACAGAGAGGCTCTTAATCATTGCTCCATTGTCTCAATACTTTCACAGAATCCCTCTGCCTCTTGTTTGCAAATGAAAACATGCAGAGATTATAAAATACGTGCACTGCCTGCAGGGATTTCTCCCCATTAAATTTAAAACCTTGCGTTCTATCCGGGGTTTCAATTTGTTCTCCTGTCAGTAAACAAAATATTACACTCAGTGACCACTTTAATAGGTACCTCCTGTATCTATAAAGTGGCTACTGAGTGTATGTTTGTTGTCTTCTGCTGTGCAGCCTATCCATTTCAAGGTTCAACACGTGCATTCAGCGACTCTCCTCTGTGCAACACTGTTGTCAACGTGTGGTTATTTGAGGTCCTGTCAGCTTAAATCAGTCTGGCCATTCTCCTCTGACCTCTCTCATTTACAAGACATTTTCACCCACAGAACTGTCGAATATTTTTGGTTACACACAATTTTTTGTAAAATCTCAAGACTGTTGTGTGTGAAAATCCCAGGATATCAGAAGTTTCTGAGATACTCAAACCGCTTAGATCATATTTCCCCCCCATTCTGATGTTTGGTCTGAACAGCAACTGAACCTCTTGACTATGTCTGCGTGCTTTTATGCATTGAGTTGCTGCCACATGATTGGCTGGTTAGATATTTCCATTATCGAGCAGGTGTACAGGTGTACCTAATAAAGTGGCTGCTGAGGGTACTTCCATAGCTAACTTCCAGATTATAATGAACTCAAATATTCTTCATGAGGGAAAATCCAAAATATATTTTTACATTTGTCCTATAATTGGGTCAAATTTTTACATTTGATTTCTATTTGCTAACTGGTAATTGTTTGCATAGTGTGAGAAGGTCGTTTCACAATTTGGTGTCTTTATTTTCAGTTTAACCTACAAATTTGGATTCATATTCAAATTTATTCATCACATGTACATCAAAACATACCATGAAATGCATTGTTTACGTTATCAACCGAAGGTGTGCTTGGGGCAGCCCTCAAATGTCGTGAAAAATACCAGCGCCTACATACTATGGCCATAATTTTCAGCAGAACAACATCAGCAGCAACAACAACAGCCACAACAAAACAAGTCAACAATATCACTTGTGCCCTTGAAAGGAAAATACTACAAAAAATAGTGGATATGGCCCAGTCCATCATGGGTAAAGCCCTCCCAACTATTGAGCACATCTTCATGAAACACTCTTGCAAGAAAGCAGCACCCGTCCTCAGGGACTCCCACAATCTAGAACATGCTCTTTTCTCACTGCTGCCATCAGGAAGAAGGTACGGGAGCCTCAGGACTCTCACCGCCAAGCTCAGGTACAGTTACTACCCTTAGCCATCAGGCTCTTCAACCAAAGGGGATAACTTCACTCAACTTCATTTGCCCCACTACTAAAATTTTCCCACAACCAATGGGTTCACTTTCAAGATCTTGTAATCTCAAGTTCTCGATACTTAATACGGATTTGTTTATTCTTATTGTTCCTTCTTTTTGCATTGACACAGTTTGTTGTCTTCTGCATTCTGTTTAAATGCCCTACTGGGGCAGTCTTTCATTGATTCTGTTATGGTTATTATTCTATAGATTTATTGAGTATGCTTGCAAGAAAATTAATCTCAGACTTGTATATCATGACATATCCGTACTTAGACAATAAAATTTACTTTGAACATCAAAACAAGCTCCTTCCCTTCCTGCGCACCTATCCACTCACACTCACACAAGCTTCCAACTGTAGGACAAGCCTTCACTGGGCCTCTGGTCCTTGACTGTGGATTTCCAGACTCACAGATATCGGGCCTCCAACCTTTGGGGCTCGACCTCTGAACTTGCTAAGCTCTGAGTCCTGATGAAGGGTCTCGGCCTGAAACCCTTCCATAGATACCATCGGTCCTATTGAGTTCCTCTAGCATTTTGCGCCTGGACTTTGACCTTGAGCTTTGCCCTCCAGATCTCTGACCACTGTATAACAACTCCAGGCCTCACCAATCATAGGTTTGAATTTTGGGCCTCAATCCCAGGACTTGTTGATGACAGGTTTGACCTTTGGACCTTGTCTCCTTGACTCAATGTACCTCCGACTCTAATGGCAAGCGTCATCAGCCCTTGTTCCCTCGCCCATATGGACCTCTCAGCCAGGATTCACTACCGTTGGGATCACGGGTCTCCTCAGTGCCTGCTGGCTCGACCTCTGTGATCACTAACCTTTGACCATAGAGCGCTCCAACCTGGACTCCAAGCACCAGCTCCTGCCCTAGACTGTTCACTTACTGCCTTTCATCCTTGTCCCTAAACACAACCTGACCCCCTGGACACCACAGCTCAGCACCATCTTTATAATTTAAAATTATGAGCTTCCCATAGTTATGCTAAAAGAAAGTGGTGCTCCTCATGGTCTTCAATTATGCTGAAGATACCTGAACCACGTGTGAACTGAATATCTGTTCCGTGTTAATTTGTGGTGAGCAACATAACTACAGATGATTTGCATTTATTCTGTTGGTCAACATGCAAGCTTGGATCTTCTCAGTGTTCAGCAACTGTAACCAAACCCATAATTTTCCACAATGACTCAAAATTGGCAATTTCCCATATGACTTAGCGAGTCTAAAATCAAATATAGTCATGATGTGACATTTAAAGTTTTTTTAAGCATTGCTAGAATTGTTCTGTTAATCATCATTGTTAAACCAAAATTTCAAAATAGATGACAGTCCCTTGAAGGAATTCTTTGTATCTAGAACATTGCTTCAGTGAGTTTCTTCATCTTACATAATTCCTTGTTCTGTGATTCAGAATTTCTTTAAATCCCCTGATTGTATTCTGCTTTCATTCTGCAGTAAACATTTTTTTTTACCAGGAAACAATTTAAGGGCATTTAAGGTCTTCTGTTCAATGCCTAACCATGAGATTTACAGTAGTAAGGAGTCTTGTCATCTTCAGAAGTTTTCGGATGACTCTGCCATAGTTGGATGCATCAGCAAGGGAGATGAGGCTGAGTACAGGGCTACGGTAGGAAACTTTGTCATATGGTGTGAGCAGAATTATCTGCAGCTTAATGTGAAAAAGACTAAGGAGCTGGTGGTAGACCTGAGGAGAGCTCAGGTACTGGTGACCCCTGTTTCCATCCAGGGGGTCAGTGTGGACATGGTGGAGGATTACAAATAACTGGGGATACGAATTGACAATAAACTGGACTGGTCAAAGAACACTGAGGCTGTCTGCAAGAAGGGTCAGAGCCGTCTCTATTTCCTGAGGAGACTGAGGTCCTTTAACATCTGCCAGACGATGCTGAGGATGTTCTACGAGTCTGTGGTGGCCAGTGCTATCATGTTAGCTGTTGTGTGCTGGGGCAGCAGGCTGAGGGTAGCAGACACCATCAGAATCATCAAACTCATTCGTAAGGCCAGTGATGTTGTGGGGATGGAACTGGACTCTCTGACGGTGGTGTCTGAAAAGAGGATGCTGTCTAAGTTGCATGCCATCTTGGACAATGTCTCCCATCCACCACATAATATACTGGGTGGGCACAGGAGTACATTCAGCCAGAGACTTATTCCACCGAGATGCAGCACAGAGCGTCATAGGAAGTCATTCCTGCCTGTGGCCATCGAACTTTACAACTCCTCCCTTGGAGGGTCAGACACCCTGAGCCAATAGGCTGGTCCTGGATTTATTTCATAATTTACTGGCATAATTTGCATATTAGTATTTAACTATTTATAGTTCTATTACTATTTATTATTTATGGTGCAACTGTAACGAAAACCAATTTCCCCCGGGATCGATAACGTATGACTATGACTATGACTATAAAGCACGTGCATTGAACTCCCAAAAGGGATAAAGTAATGATACAGCCTCAAACTCCAGACCATTGCCTCAATGACTTGATTATTTTGATCATTGGTATACACCACTTTCACTCTTTCAATGACTTTCAACCCAGCATGCCTGTATCAGTGCTTCATTTTGTAAATAATCTTATTCATTTACTGTTGGCTCATGAGTGGATAAGGGCAGAGATATTTTGGAGTCAAAGAGTCATACATCATAGAGATAGATCATGTCCATGTCAATCATTAAGCACCCATTTATATTTCTCCTATTTACCAGTATTAGGTCTGTCACTTTCTATGCCCTGTTGTTTCAAGTTCTCACTCAGAGGCTTCTTAATTCCCTACTAGGCAGTGTATTCCAGATTGCAAACACCCTCTGGCTGAAAATACATTCCCCAGGTCTGCTCCCACCCATTTTGTTCTCACCTTAAATCTCTGGCTTCTGATGTCCCCAAAATGGGGCAGTGCTTTGAGCTGTTGGCCCTATCAATATCCCTCATAATTTTGTATCTCATCAGCCTCCTCTGCTTCAAGTTAAACAAATCTAACCATTCTTTACTATCGTATCATTGTGTGCAAAATATATCACATTTCAGTTTGCTGATCAACACTCTTAAGTTCATCTGTCTTATCAGTCAGGTGTTTTATATTAAAGTTGATGCAATTCAATATTTCAATTCCTTCACATGTCCATGGATGGCTAACTTATTGGAAAAAGTGTTTTCACAAACAAGAGAAAATCTGCAGATGCTAGAAATCCAAGCAACACACACAAGGTGCTGGAGGAACTCAGCAGGCCAGGCAGCAACTGTGAAAAAGAATAAACAGTCGATGTTTCAGGCCAAGTCCCCTCATTAGGACTGGAGAAAAGAAAGGATGAGTCAGAGTAAGGTAGTGGAGGAGGGGAGGAAGAAACACAAGGTGATAGGTGAAATCTTGAGGGGGAGAGGGTTGAAGTAAGAAGCTGGGAAGTTGATTTGGTGAAAGAGATACAGGGCTGGAGAAGGGGGAATCTGATAGGAGAGGACAGAAGGTCATCGAAGAAAGAAAAGGGGGAGGAGCTCCAGAGGGAGGTGATGGGTGGGTAAGGAGAGAAGGTGAAAGAGGGACATTGGAATTGGGAATGGTGAAGGAAGTGGGGAGCATTACTGGAAGTTCCAGAAATTGATGCTCATGCTATCAGGTTGGAGGCTACCGAGGTGGAATGTAAGGTGTTGCGCCTCCAACCAGAGTGTGGCCTCATCGCAACAGTAAAGGAGGCCATGGGCTGACATATTAGAATGGGAATGGGAAGTGGAATTAAAATGGGTGGTCACTGGGAGATCGGCTTTCTCTGGCGGAAGGAGCATAGCTGCTTGGCGAAGCGGTCTCATAGTCTACATCGGGTCTTACTGATATACAGGATGCCACACCGGGAGGACCGGACACAGTAGATGTCCCCAACAGACTCACAGGTGAAGTCCTGACGAAGGGTCTCAGCCTGAAACATCGACTGTACCTCTTCCTAGAGATGCTGCCTAGCCTGCTGCGTTCACCAGCAACTTTGATGTGTGTTGCTTGAATTTCCAGCATCTGCAGAATTCCTGTTGTTTGTGAAGTGTCACCTCACCTGGAAGGACTGTCTGGGGCTCTGAATGGTAGTGAGGGAGGAGGTGTAGCACTTGTTCCACTTGCAAGGATAAGTACCAGGAGGGAGATCAGTGGGGAGAGATGAATGGACAAGGAAGTCATGTAGGGAGCGATCCCTGCAGGAAGCAGAAAGTGGGGGGAAGGGACGAATGAACAAGGGAGTCCCAACCGTGATTCGCCTTCCCATTTTCGGTCCAAAATAGAGACCCGTCATCATCACACACATAGGGCATGTTTTTTTTGAGTGTGGCAGCAGTACAGTGCAATACATAAAATTACCACAGTACTGTGCTATAGTCTCGGGCATCCGCAAGATTACTACACAAAAAAAATACGGCAGATGGAATACAGTGTTAGAAAATGTACAATAACACATTTTGGTAAAAGGAGCAATAGTGCAGGCTATTATCTAAATGGGGAAAAGGTTCAATCATCAGAAGTTTAGAAGAACTTGGGAATCTTCGTGCGAGACTCCCAGAAGGTTAATTCACAGGTTGAGTCTGTGGTAAAGGCAGCAAATGCAATGTGTTGGCATTTATTTCAAGGGGAATAAAATATAAAAGCAAGGAGATAATGCTGAGTCTTTATAAGACACTAGTCAGGTCGCACTTGGAGTATTATCAACAGTTTTGGGCCCCATATCTCAGAAAGGATGTGTTGTTATTGGAGAGAGTCAGAGGAGGTTCGAGGATGATTCTGGGAATGAAGGGGTTAACATATGAAGAGTTTTTGGCAGTTTTGGGCCTGTACTCACTGGAATTTAGAAGAATATGTGGGGATCTCATTGAATATTGAACGGACTAGATAGGATGGATGTGGAAAGGGTGTTTCCTATGGTGGGGGTATCCAGAACTAGAGGGCACAGCCTCAAAATTGAGGGGTAACCTTTTAGAACAGAGGTAAGGAGGAATGTTTTTAGCCAGAGAGTAGTGAAGCTGTGGAATGCTCTGACACAGACTGCAGTGGAGGCCAAATCCATGTGTATATTTAAGACAGAAGTTGATAGTTTCCTGATTGGTCAGGACATCAAAGGACATGGTGACCAGGGATCAGCCATGATGGAATGGCAGAGCAGACCCAATGGGCTGAATGGCCTAATTCTTTTCATATGTCTTATGGTCTTATGGTCTAACCCAGCCTATGCGCCTAAGACTTGTACTGTATATATACATATTGTGTTATATATACTGTATCTTTGTTATTTGGAAATAGATGATGGATGTCAATTTTATATTGATGGCACTCAAGGTAACTTCGTAGAACTTCAGTATTAGCATGCCATGGATGGTTCTACAATTAAGTCATAAAGTACATGAGCAGTTGTAGTCATTGCGTCATAGAGGTATACAGCACGGAAACTGGCCCTTTGGCCCAAATTGTCCATGCTGGCTAATTCGTTGAATTGAGTTAGTTCCATTTACTTGCAAATCCAGAAGTCTTTCCAGTCATTTCAGATAAATTCCATGTCACAGCACATTGAAGTGAAGCACATGTGACAAAGTATCTAGACCAGTTGTCTGATGGTGATATGTGAAGCAATAGTCACTCAGTAGAGAAGTTTACTGAGCAGGTTTACCATTATCAGTTGCATGCACTAATTGAATGATAGAGCAGCATTTGTGAATTGTTTTCCTGAAGTCTTTACTGTTAATGTCATGGCATGCTGAAGAATTTAAATCTGCTGGCTTTCAAGAAGGGTATGCTTTTTCATGCACATGCACTTACCTAGAATGTACTTATTAGATGATCATTGCCTTTGTGGCTGAGGTCATAGAAAACATATCTGCAAATAAATGGAAGCTGTAGAGTTCTATTCCTCATTAGGCTGCTTTAAGTTAAATCATGGTAACACTGAACAATAAAGATTTTGCTTCCTGAATACTTTTGGGTGTATCTTATGGATTTTGAGCAGCTGATCATGAAAATCATTGTGAAATTTCTCTATCATGCGCCATTTAAAAAATCACCTATGCTTATATTTCAATTCATAATTCAAGTCAATTGAAAAGTTGCGCACAATGTAAGCCGAAAAGTTTTCGATCTTGTCCAGGCATGCCTGGGCGTGCTTAGTCAGGGAAGATGCATGGCAGGATTTGCCCTGAAGAATTGTTGATTCTTCAGTGTTGAGCCTGATAGCTGTGCTGCTACACAACAGCAATGTGCACCCTTTATTCCCATCAGCTATGCAGTACACATGAAAGATCATTGAAATTTAGAAGACTTGTTGAAATGTACACAGTACAGTAACTGCAACTGGAACATCTGTAGCACTGGTACTAGGAGTGCAGCTCAGATACACCAAGTACTGTTGTTTCATTTGTGAATGGGACAGCCATGCCTAAGAATGACATTACATTAAAAAGGATTGGCCTCTCCGTAAGCAGTTAGTTCCAGGGCAGAAAAGTGTGGCGTACCACTTGCAGACCCAATAAAAATACTTTTGCCTCCTTTTCATTTAAAACTGGGGCTTATGAAATATCTGGTGAAAGCAAGTAACAAGGAAGGTGAAGGATTTTGATATTTGAGATAGATGTGTCCCAGAATAACTGATGCCAAAATTAAGGAAGGCTATTTGGTTGGTCCACAAGTCAAGCAGGTTATCAATGACAGGCAATTCGAAGAACTTCTAGAGGAACTGGAGAAAATCACATGGAAGGCATTCAAGAACATGTTGAAAATTTTCTTGGCAACTACAAAGGACCAAACAACCTGCATCTGGTTGACAACACGCTTCAAGCATACAAAACCATGAAGGGCAGCATGTCACTAAAGATTTGTTTTTTGCCTTCCCATTTAGACTTCTTCCCTACAAATCTTGGTGCTGACAGTGACAAGCACAGCGAAAGGTTTCACCAGAACGTTGCAGTCACAGAGAAACGGTATCAAGGCAACTGGAATCGATCAACGCTGGCTGATTATTGTTGGACATTTAAGCAAGAAACCTCAGACACTGAGAATGGTTGAATTATTGCAAAGCGTCAGCACCATTATGCAATTAAATGCATTATATTCAATAAAATTTCATTTCTTGTTCTCCAAATTCCTATGTGATACAAGTAGCTTGAAGTTATATTTGTGTTCAGCTTCAAGTGGTCTATCATAACCATAAAAATTTTCTGAGAAAGCAATACCAATACTTAACAAAATTGTTTTCTGTCCAGTGTAATCTATTGATATACAGTAATTATACTTAAATACAATATACCCCTCTGTTTTGGAGATAAATCCTTTCAAGTAAGGAAATTAAGTTTTGTTTTACATCCATTTAGAAATCAGGGTAATGAATAGAATGAAAAAAAAGTGAAAGTGGTTAATGCTCACAAAAATATTCTCACTGAAGAAGCCACAAGTTACAGTTTGTTAGCTGGTGTGGTTAGACTGAGGCTAAGTTCACATTTCACTAGATCTCAGTATGACTGTATTTTCTATTTCTTTTTAACTGATGACTTATAAAAATTATTGAATTAACAAAAGCTCCAAGTATAAATATTGGCAAATAAAAAACAAGACAAGAACTAAACCAAAAGAAAATGAAGTGATTGAAAATAGAAGAAGACCGCATTAAAGTGATGTGAAATGAGGTAACAGGAGACAAACGATCATGTATGTGTATATTTGTATTATTAGTTTATTTTAATTAACTTTCCTCTTTAATCACTCTTCTCTTTAATCTGCTTTTCTATTTATTTTCCTTCTTATAGAGTCTACCTTTTTGTTCTTTTATTTGTCACTTATCATGGTACAAATTTCTCTTTCCAGAGGAGCTTTAGTTGAACGATATGGTTAGAAGCTGTTTCCCTGATCAGCCTCAGGAACTGATCATAATACCCTTTTCCTGGTACTAACGATTCTCCAAATACACGCGTGAAATTCCTCGTCCTTCAGTTTACTCTATAGAGAGAGCAATATCGATGCAACTCATTGTTTCAGCATCACTGATAATCCACTGTCTGTTCCACACCATCTTACTTCCACTATTTCTTTTTCCTGCAGCCAGTTTATTTATTATTCATTTATTTATTTAGAGATACAGCATGGAACAGGTTCTTCCAGCTCAACGAGCTGCACCATCCTGCAACCCACCAATTTAACGAGGCAATTTGCAATGACCAATTAACCTACTAACCGGTATACCTTTGGCCTGTGGGAGGAAACCAGGACACCTGGAGGAAACCCACATGGTTCGCAGGGAGAACATACTTACAGATGGCACTAGAATTGAACTCCACTGTAAAAGTGTTATGCTACTGTAGCATCCCATGTTCTTTCAGCATGGCTCTTAGTGAACAGCTCTCTAAAAATTCCTTGTCTCTTACTTTTTTTTTCTATTTCTATCTCCACTCCATGTTTTATGCTTGATGAACTGTTTCCGTTACACTGCCTGCCTTGGTACATGGAGATTAGAAAAATAGACAGCTATGCTGTAGGGAAATTCTAGGGAGCTTCTAGAGTAGGTTACATGGTCAGCACAACATTGTGGGCCAAAGGGCCTGTAATGTGCTGTAGATTTTCTATGTTTTATGTTCTATATTCTCTGTTCCTATATTCGTGCATTTATCTAGTTAGTCCTAGTTTCTATCCCTCTTAACCTTTCAGTTGCTTTCATATCATATCATTTATCATTAATATCAGTGTTTATTGCTTTCCAGTATTGGTACTTCCATTTATTTCTGTTGTGGCACAAGCTTATAGTATTGTTTTGCAGACAGCTTTTATTTTTTTTCCCCAAGTGTGTTTTATAACTAATATAGTGGCTTCAATTGTCTACAATTCGGAGAGGAAGTGAACTATCAGGAAATAGTCAGAGAATTATCAAATCAAAATCAGAATCAGATTTAAATCACCAGCTTAAGTTGTGAAATTTATTTTTACATGGCAGCTGTACATTACATAATAATAAAAGCTGTAATTTACAGGAAGTATATATATATATTAAAAATTATTAAGTAAGTAGTGCAAAAAGAGAGAAAAAATAAAGCAATGAGGTAGTGTTCATGGGTTCAATGTTCATTCAGAAATCTGATAACAGAGGGGAATAAGTTATTCCTGAATCGTTGAGCAACATTGCAATACTAGCTCCGAAGGAGTTAACTTCTAATTTTTACTTCTAACCATGTCCATGTCATGATGCATATATTGTCATTCTATCTGAGAATCCCCCACCATGAAAGATATAAAGGTCACATCACCCAGTTCAAGTAATTAGTCACATTAGGCCAAATTAAATAAATACTTACTCATTACCACCCACGGTCATGGAAAATCTCTATCAAAATATACTACAGGATACCCTCATCAATCAAATATACTATAAGGTACTTCAATAAACTGAATGTACTATTAGATACTGTGCATAATGAAATGTGCAATTCAAAGTCACGAGGATTATGAGACTTTTGGAACAAATCTTTGGGCAATTTGAACATATTATTACATTTAACAATGCTTTTGGAACTCAGTAGAATTTTACAAGAGCACATCCTAATCCTGTGGGAATATTTTATAAAGGGAGAAATGGCCGTTTTCTAATTTTATAATGGTTTTTGCCTCCAAAATATTCCTGTTCACTGGAAATATACCAGAAACGGTCCATTTGCTGTAGCATTAAATGTACTTCTGCATTTCAGACCAATAAATTGATGATTAACAGTCTGTTTTATGTGACTTTATTGAGTCATTGTGAGACTAATAGCAAACTATTTAAGCTCTGCCAACAATATCTCGTTTTTTTATTGTGCTTTTAAGAATAACACAATATGATCACATTGGTCATTGAAGACTATACTTGAACATTCATTTAGCTTTTGTCCAGTAATAATTCAGCTGTAAATATAATAAGAGGTTAAAAAAAGTCTTCTATTTGCATATCCTGTTGCACATCATTATTTTGGTTTGCACATCATTTTATTCCCAAGAAGTTCTCAGACCAACATTGAGTTGCTGTACGATAATCTTCTCCAGTGAAAAAGTGCAACATTTGGTTGTGAGCAATCTTAGACCTAGATTGCCCTCTCTCCATAGTTATATTACTGAATAAGAATTGTGTGTTATCAGAAGCCATCAACAGCAGCCAAATCATTACTTATAAACAAACCCAAATTTTTAACAGCTTGTATTTTAAGAGTAAGTATTGCTGCTAACTTCAAAGCTTGGTTGATGTAGTTTGTTTTAATAACTCAGGAGGTATTTCATTTAATAAGCCTCTATTTTATCTGTGTAGATAATGAACATTACAACAGTGAGCTAGCAAGCAAAGAACATCGGATTGAAATAGTTAATTGTGCACAATGAATTTTGCACTCCTATTTAATCAGGGTAAACACAATACATCCTCATATTGGTGTTAACTTACATAAGCCCTGTAATGTTGTCTCAGATTGTGCTTGTATCCATGAACGTACTGTAAAGTCAAACTCCATGGACATTTTAGTTTGCTTGCAGAAATTTACCAATTAAAAGCACCATGTTTTGCAAATTGGTTTTAAAAAGTGATTTTTTTAGAATGGCAAAATACAACCTGAAAATTATTTTTTTAATCAAAATAATTCACAACCTCCATCCCCAGCCACAAAAATCGAAGAAAACAAAATGAAAATCACGCTATTATTTTCTGACATTTGCAGCAAGGAAGATTAATTGAAGAGGGATATTTGTTTTCATCGTTATTTTTATGTACCCATAAGTATATAGGCATTATATACATAATAGCAGATGGGCTGTTCTGTAGCAGAGGAGGTCAGGAGAATAACTCTACAGGCTACTTGTGTTATGTTAACCTACAGCAGTTTTTTATTGTGTTATTATCTCAGACTCATAATACAGAGAAGTTAAATAAAGAGAGTTCTCATTCCCCAATGACTAGACCCTCACTGTATGAATCTGAGTGTGCTACAGTCCAGACTGATGAGTCTCAGTAGTTTTCTTCTCTTACTCTGAATATGGTCTTTATGCAGGGTTGCAAGCAGAAATGGTGTGATTTGAACCCATTACACTTGGTGACATCGTGGCTGTTAACCTTTGACATACAAACTAACCGCAGAGCTCTGGCAGGGGGACAATACTGGTCAGTCTCTGATAACCTCAGTGACATCATTCAGATGGAGTGACCTGCCTGCTGCAGCTCACTGATAACAGTTACAGACCTGTAAATAATTTCTGCATGATTGAGTATAGATAGAGCCAGACAGGCCGCTGTAACACTGGCATGCAGCATTAACATGTGAGAAAAACCTGTTCAAATAATTTGATACCCTTTAGGGAAAGAAAAGCTGTCAATTAATTTCTAAGCAGCACATTTATTGAGCTTTCCTTCAATTTTTCAACAAGGATTAATTATGAAATTTATGATATTTTATTATGAAAATATAATGCTTTTGAATTTTATTTCTGCAGAATAAGAACAAAAATCTCTTAATATCTGTCTCCCTTAATTTAAAATTAAAATATTTTTGCACAGATTTCATGACATATGCCAGTGATATTAAACCTGATTCTGATTCATGAATTTGTTTCTCCAAATGGAAACTCTAGCTGTTTAAATTCAGCAAAGTTAACTGTAATGAAAACTTTTTAATGCAAACATTTAAGAGAAATCAATATCTGATTCACTTTTGCATTTATTTCATTTTTAAGATTTCACCAATGCGGGACTATTGATAATTAAATCCATCACACTGATTATCTGCTTTTGTTACTTTAAGTCTTCACATTTACATTACATTACATTTCATTACATTTTGCATTCCAAATGAAACATTTTCCCTAGAACGTAAGATAAGCTAACTTTTTCTGTTACTGTTTGTCATGCTCCTACCTAACAGTAATCTTAAATTATATATAAAAAGCTTATTAAATTCTAAGCCATGTACAAAGTATTCTACTAAACATCTAAACTAATATAAAGCTGCAAAATTACATTTGTCGTAAGTATTGTTTCAGCTAGAGTCAGCAAACATTGTGTTTTTAATAAATCTGGATTTTATATGAATCTTTCTAAAATAGAAAACTTAACTTTCTCTTAAAAAAGGAAAAGTTAAGTTATGAAATTTTGCCAGATGTCCAAATAAGAAAATTGATCATTATTAAAAAAAACAGTATTCTAAAACTCAGGGCAATAAATGAAAAATAGGTCACCAATAAATCTAAAAGTCAATTTAAAAACATATCTTTAATCAGTGAGTAGTTTGAATGGAGTATTGAGGCAAATCCACTGGATGTTCTAATGCTAAAATAGATTAGCATAAAAGTAAGAAAGGAATAAAGAGGAAATTCAGAATTAACAGAAATAAGGTGAGAGGAGGCTTGTTCTGTGCTGTGAAATCTATGAAATTAGATCCCACAGTATGAAAACGACTTGTTATATGCATGCATTTTAACATTTTTGCTACAGCTTGTGAGGCCTTTTAAGGAGGTGATTTGAAATAAATTGCAAGCACCTCAAGTATAATTGCAACCAATACTAAGCTCTGAAGGTGGCCTTTTCCTACATTAATATCGACACCTGGTTCCAAATACAGTGACTCCTTGGGAGGGCTGCAGGTGTGCTCTATAATTCAGCTGTTCCCCATTCATGCCCAGTCTTCAAATCATGCCGATACTCCGTGAAGAAGTGTTGAGGAAACCACAGAACACGACGGGACAATTAAGCTGTACTAACAGGCCAGCATTTAAAAACAAATTGTTTATTTTCCTAAGGATAAGTAAATTTTTAATTGTCCACAGATTTCACGATGAAAGGCATACTTTGCAGAGATTTGTTGTGGTTTTACTGTGCATATTTTGTTTAATCTGAATTCAATATATGAATTTAATTCTAAGGCTATATTTCCCATATTTTTAAAAATGCTTTTATTTATTTAGAGATGCAGCATGGTAACTGGCCCTGCTGGCCCAACAAGCCCATGTTGCCCAATTGTAGCCATGGAGACCAATTAACCTACTACATCTTTGAGACGTGGGAGGAAACCAGAGCACCCAGAGGATACCCACACAGCCATGAGGAGAGGGTATAAACACATTACAGACAGCGGGCAGGAATTGAAATTAGTTTTCTGCTGCTTTAATAGTAGTAGTGTGAACCCTCAAGTCGAGTAAGGTGTTGGCTATTGATGGGTGCTCGGCTAGCTGTAGAGGCTGATCTGGGATCCACATGTTCTGGCCTAGTGTACACATGATTAAGTGGTGTCTGTGGTTAGCAGCTGGGCCTTTAGGTTGTTCAGCCTTTCTTTTCACAGCTGCCACTTACTCTCAAATTTCAAAGTTCAGAATAAATTTATTACCAAAGTACATGCCCCGCTTGTCACTGCATACAACCCTGAAATTCATTTTCTTGCAGGCATTCATAGCAAATACAAAGAAACAATTAAAAAAACAAATGATAATAAATAAGCAATAAATATCGTGAACCTGAGATGAAGAGTCCTTCAAAGTGAGTCCATAGGATGTGGAAACAGTTCAGTGTTGAGGTGAGTGAAGTTCAGTGAAGCTATTTCCCTCTGGTTCAAGAACCTGATAGTTGAGGAATAACTTTTCCTGAACCTGGTGGTGAGAGTCATGAGACTCCTATACCTCCATCCCGATGGCAGCAGTGCCCGGATGTTGGGAGCCTCTGTGGAGGCACACTGCTTACCTATGATTCCATGCAGATGTGCTCAATGATGGGGAGGGCCTTACGCATGATGGACTGGGCAGTATCCACTACTTTTTGTAGACTTTTCCACTCAAGGTATTTCCATGAGGCTATGATGCAACCAGGCAATATACTCTGCATATCAAAGAACTTTGTCAAAGTCTTAGGTGACATGCCGAAGCTTCTCAAACTTGTAAGAAAGTAGAGGCACTGCCATGCTTTCTTAGCAATTGTATCTACATGCTGGACCCAGAATAGATCTTCTGAAATGATAACACTGAGGAATTTAAACTTACTGACCCTCTCCACCATTGAACTCTCGATAACGACTGGCTGTGCAGCACAGCAGAGGCTGCTCTCATGTAGTATAGCTCCATCTTGAATAGATTTCTTCCAGGTGCATCTTATGATATGCTAACCACTACGCTACCATGCTTCCCCACCCCCACCCCCAATTTTGTTGTAAAATCTAATTTTTTTATCATGCCTGTTTAGTACTATAACTTTATGCTAATTACTTAATACAGAAAAAGAGAATTATAGCTTAAGTTAACTCCCGTATTTTAGGGTACATTTGATCACATGAAGTGTGTCTGCTGCAGCATATTGTTGATTACATATGGAGTTTTAAGTTGGGTAAGAACTCTGCCAAGCAGTTCTCAATGAGTGAAATATTATTCTTAAGTTTCAGAAGAAGTATTTTAAAACTGTATATTACTGTTCAACACCAGGGAGCTGCTGAATATTTCATCACCATAAATTAGAAACTAATTCATGCTGCCAAGAATTATTTCTGCAATATGTTAAAAGACATTTAATGCTTTGTATTTAGTTGGACCTCCCATTAAGAAAAATTTTTTTCCCAAAAAAGCAGAAGTTTTATTTATTTTCAGAAGAATATGCAAATCATTAAAAACATTCCTTCTCTTCCAGTAACACTCTATCAATGATGGGAAAGACTTCCCACATTTGCCCTCTCTGCTGCCTCTCTTTAATGAATAGATAGCTCAGCACCAAAGAGAACTAAAGATAAAAATTTCAGCCCCACCCTATCTAATGTTGTTATTGTGTTCTTCAAGAATTAAGCTAATGAGTGATTCATACAGTTGTGTGGTTTAGATTATTCTTGGTGTTTCTTTGAAGTTCCAAAACAGACTGATTGCAGAGTGCTTACAGCATTGAGCACAGGGCAGGCTTTCTGCTGTTCTTGTCCTAATTTTTTATTTTAAGCTTCAGGCATTCAGAATTAATTCAAAAATATGAGGTTGGCATCGGCTTTCATATACTCCTTAATACCTTTTTTTAACAAAAAAAACAATCAAGACTGCAGCATCAGTAGTGAGGACCAAGAAGGTATGAACAAGGGAAGCACAGGAGTGCTTACGGGACAGCTTTGAATCAGTGGTCTGGACTGTATTCAGAGATTCATCTTCAAATCTGGGTGAGTGCGTGCCTACAAAGACTTGCTGTACATTCCCACACCAAAAGCCGTACCTCCCTCTGCAATTGAATCCTCATCGTTCTAACTGGAAGAACACAATCTGTGCGGATTGGTGATAATATTTCCTCCTCGCTGACGATCAACACTGGTGCACCTCAGGGATGTGTGCTTAGTCCACTGCTCTACTCTCTATATACCCATGACAATGTAGCTAGGCATAGCTCAAATACTATCTATAAATTTGCTGATGATACAATCATTGTTGGTAGAATCTCAGGTGGTGACGAGAGGGTGTACAGGAGCAAGATACCAACTAGTGGAGTGGTGTTGCAGCAACAACCTTGTACTCAAATCAGTAAGACAAAAGAGCTGATTGTGGACTTCAGTAAGGGTAAGACGAAGGAACGCATACCAATCCTCATAGAGGGATCAGAAGTGGAGAGAATGAGCAGTATCAAGTTCCTGGGTGTCAAAATCTCTGAGGACCTACATGTCAATGCAGCTATAAAGAAGGAAAGACATCAATAATACTTCATTAGGAGTTTTAAGAGATTTGACATGTCAACAAAAACACCCAAAAACTTCTACAGAATTACCGCAGAGTGTGTTCTGACAGGCTGCATCACTGTCTGGTATGGGGGATGGGGGCACTGCATAAGACCGAAAGAAGCCACAGAGGGCTATAGCTTGGGTACTCTCCTACAAAGTACCCAGGATATCTTCAAGGAACAGTGTCTCAGAAAAGCAGCGTCCATTATTAAGGACCGCCAGAACCATTTTCTCATTGTTATCATCAGGTAGGAGGTACAGAAGCCTGGAGACTCACACTCAGCAATTCAGGAACAGCTTCTTCCCCTCTGCCATCCAATTCCTGAATGGACTTGGAACCCATGAGTACTACTTCACTTTTTAAACATATATTATTTCTTTTTTGCACAATTTTTAATCTATTCAATATACATATACTGTAATTGATTTACTTATTTACTTTTTACTTTTTTTCCCTTGTATATTATATATTGCAAAGAAATGCTGCTGCTAGGTTAACAAATTTTACAACACATGTTGGTGATAATAAACCTGATTCTGACTTAACAATGATAAAAGCAAGAGATTCTACAGATGCTGGAAATCCAGAGTAGCATACACAAAATGTTGGAGGAACTTAACAGGTCAGGCAGCATCTATGGAGAAGAATAAAGAGTTGATGTTTTGTACCGAGGTCCTTCATCAGAAATTACCAACAAACCAAGTTTATTTGCTGGAATTTTTGAAAGACTGCTGAATTACGATAAGCTCGGAATTAGAAAAAAAATAGAACACCGTACCAGAATTCCTGGCCAATGGAAAGAGATTTCAAAATTTCATTCCATTCAATTCCTGAAAGACATGGTTTTATTTTTGAACATTATCCCAATGAGCAAAAATAGTTTTTCTCTATCTCAGTCCTCATGCCAGGTCTCCTCCTGAAATATTCACTGCTTGTCTCTACAAATGCTGCTCAACCTGCGAAGTTCTTCCAGCAGTCTTCCTTTTACTCCATTTTCAGCATTTGCAGTTTCTTATGTCTCTTTCTAACTGATCAGCTCTCTTTCGAAAACTTTGAGCCAATCATCCATTAGTATTCTCACTTCTAGGAAATATGATCCTTGTTAATAATAATAATAATAAAATGATGATAACCAGAAACAATTCAAACACATTACAGGATCCTGTAGCAGTTTAACACAATCTGATTACTTACACAGGCACAATCAAGTGGCAAATATTATTTAACAAAATCTTGCTTTAAAATACAAACTCATAAAAGAGATCATACCTTTCTATAAATATAAGGCTGATCCAGTTTAAGAGACAGAATACCACAAATTATATTACGATGGATCCGTTATTACAGATAGGACAATCCATAACAACCATCCATATATAATAACACAGGACAAACAAGCAAGAACAGCTTACTTAATCGATATAGCCATTCCAAACACAAATAATTTACAAAAATCAGTAAGTGAAAAACAGCAGAAATAGGCTGAATTAAAAGAGGAAATTGAAAGATTTTGGAACACGAGCAGGATATACATAATCCCGATAATAATAATCACAACTTGTATCATCGCAAAGGCACTACACAATAGTATTAAACAATCAGGGCTACACAGCAATATCTATGTAAAAAAAGTCTGTAAGTTCCTTGCAATTGAGAAATGAGTGTGATTGGCTATGCCCACACCCCAGGTTTTACTAGCTTGAGTTGAGTAAAAAATGTTTTTATAATAATAATATTCATAATGATTATAAATTATTGATTTGAACTTGTATGCTTCTTTACCAGTAAAGCTAAAGCAATTAATTCAAATAGTAGAACTATAAACATGAATTTGGACTAGATTAGTGCAGAAAATTAAACTGAAGAAAGGTGCAAAACAGCTAGTAGAATCTAATGAGACCAGAAAGATACAATACAACCAATGGATGGATGAATATGAAACATGTAAGTACTTGGGAAACAAACAAGCCCCTTACAGATGGTTCTAGAATTGAACTCCGAACTCTGAGCACCCAGAACTGTAAGAGCATCACACTAACTTCTACATTACCGTTGTGCCTCTTGTTCTTTCAGCATGGCTGAGAGTGAATAGTTCCCTCATAATCCTACACAAAATCTTACTTTCATTTTTTTCCTTTTTCCATCTCCAGTTGACATTTTGTTTTTAATGAACTGTTTCTGTTACAGTGCCTGCCTTCTTATATTTGTGGATTTACCTACACAACTGATGGATGGATATGAAACACATAAGTATCTGGGTTATCAACAAGCAAAGAAACTAGATCATAATGCAATAAGGAGAAAACTTCCAACAGAATTTAATTCAAGGCTTAAAAAAATCTGCCAAACAGAGCTCAGTAGTATAAATATAACAAAGTCAATAAACACTTGCTATACCTATAATAGCCTATTCTTTTGGCATAATATCTTGTTCCAAAACTGATTAGAAAATTTACAAAGAAAAATGAGAACTGATACGATAAATTTTAGAAAACACTATGTACAGTTAAACTCACTTAGATTAACATTACATAGGACAGAAAGAGCAGAGGAGTAACGTAGAAAAACTTGCCCAACAGTCAGATAAATTTTCATCAACTGAAACAGGATTCAGCATTTCATGTGAGCATATGTAATTCTGATAAGAAGTACACACCACTAGACTTAAATGAAAGCACAACACAGAAAAATGAAGAAATCATCATTACAGAAGAAAAGGTTAACCAACGGAAGAGCTTGGCTCTCCATGGAAGACATCCCCATGATCTGATCAGACTAGATGTCGCCAAGGAAACGTAAATTCCCAACTCAGAGTTGGAGACCTCTTCCAAGAAACAGAGGGATTCCTTGTGGTAATCCAGGACCAGGTGGTTAGCACATAGAAATATCAAAAATGCATAATAAAAGACCAGAAAATTCAAGATGGAAAAATGCTAAAAATGTGAAAAGTAACCAGAAACAATCCAACCCATTGCAAGATCATGCAGCAGTTTAACTCAATCTGATTACTTACACAGGCAAAATAAAGTGGCAAACATCATTCACCAAAACACAAACAGGAGAAAATTTGCAACTGCTGGAAATCCAAACTAATGCACACACAAGATATCGGTGAAACCCAGCAGGCCAGGCAGCATCTATGGAAAAGAGTAAGCGGTCAACATAAACAACAGGAATTCTGCAGATGCTGGAAATTCAAGCAACACACATCAAAGTTGCTGGCGAACGCAGCAGGCCAGGCAGCATCTCTAGGAAGAGGTGCAGTTGATGTTTCAGGCCGAGACCCTTCGTCCTGACGAAGGGTCTCGGCCTGAAACGTCGACTGCACCTCTTCCTAGAGATGCTGCCTTGCCTGCTGCGTTCACCAGCAACTTTGAAGCGGTCAACATTTTGGGCCAAGACCCTTCATCGGGACTGAAGAAAAAAGTTGAGAAGTCAGGGTAAGACGGTGGGGGAAGGGAGGAAGACGTACAAGGTGGCAGGTGATAGGTGAAGCCAGGAGAGGGAGACAGGTGAAGTAAAGGGCTGGGAAGTTGATTGGTGAAAGAGATAAAGGGCTGGGGAAGGGGGAATCTGATAGGAGAGGACAGAAGACTATAGGCGAAAGGGAAGGGGAAGGAGCATCAGAGGGAAGTGATGGGCAGATAAGGAGATAAGGTGAGAGAGGGAAATAGGAATGGGAAATGCTGAAGTGGAGGGGGGGGGACATTACCGGAAGTTCGAGAAATTGATGTTCACACCCTCAGGTTGGAGGCTACCAAGATGGAATATAAGGTATTGCTCCTCCAACCTGATTGTGGCCTAATTGCAGCAGGTGAGGTGGCCATGGACTGACAGACTAACATGTCAGAATAGGAATGGGAAGTAGAATTAAAGTGGGTGGCCACTTTTTCTGGCAGACAGACAATAGGGTATTCAGCAAAGTAACCTCTCAATCTACACCGGGTCTTACTGATATACAGGAGGCCTGACCAGGAGCCGCATATACAGTAGATGACCCTAATAGACTCACAGGTGAAGTGTCAGCTCACCTGGAAGGACTGTTTAGGGCCTTGAATGGTAGTGCGGGAGGAGATGTAAGGGCAGGTGTAGCACTTGTTCCACTTGCAAGGACAAGTGCAGGGAGGGAGATCAGTGGGGAGGGATGAATGGACGAGGGAGTCATATAGATAGATTTCCCTGCAGAATGCAGATAGTGGTGGAGAGGGAAAGATGTGCTTGGTAGTGGGATCCCACTGGAGATGGAGGAAATTACTGAGATTTATGTGCTGCACACAGAGGCTGGTGGTGTGGTAGGTAAGGACAAGAGGAACCCTATCCCTGTTGGGGTGGTAGAAGGATGGGGTGAGGTCAAATGTGTGTGAAATGCAAGAGATACGGGTGAGGGTAGTGTTAATAGTGGAGGGAGAGAAGCCCCTTTCTTTGAAGAAGGAGGACATGATTCACCTAAATTTTGTTTTAAAATACAAACTCATAAAAGACACCATATCTTACTGTAAATACAAGCCTGGTCCAGTTTTAGAGTCAGAGTTCTACAAATTATATTACAACTGATCCATTATTACAGACAAGACAACCCATAATAACCATCCAGATGTAATATTATGGGATAAACAAGCAAGGACAACTTACTTAATAGACATAGCTATTTCAAACAGCTATACAGTAAAATGCAGAAACCAGTAAGCGAAAAACAACAAATGTGCTGAATTAAAAGAGAAAACTGAAAGACTGTGGAACATGAACAGGGTATACATTGTCCCAATAGTAATATCCACAACTGGTATCATCCCAAGTTCACTACACAATAGCATTAAGCAATTAGGTCTACACAGCAATATTTATCTACCATAAATCTCCAGAAAACCACAATACTAAACATGACTACAACAGTCCAAAATTTCTTAGTATCTGAGACATGAATGTACCTGTCTATGCCCATACGTCAGGTTTACCAGCTAATCTGAGAAAAAATACAAATACCATAATAATAATAGTAGTAGTAGTAATAATGATAATAATTTATTTTAGAGCATTTTCAATACAGATGATGAAAGTTTAAGTGCTTTACGATGGGATAAAGTGAAAACATGAAAATAAATTAAAAATAAGCATGAAAAAGTCAAAAAGATGTTAGTTAAAATCAAGGTTAAATAAATATGTTTTGAGCTCATTTAAAAGAATCAACTGAGTCTTCATCCCTTATAGTTTTAGGTATAAGGTATCCATAGTTTAGAAGTATAGTTTAAAAAAGCTGACCTTTCAATTATCTTTCGAGAAAGATTGTTTAAATTTAAGAGACCATCAAAAAGAGACTTGAGAGTTTCCTTCGCATAACTTACTGCAGAATCTATATTAAGATTTATTTTCCAAATGAGTAAATTCTATTGGCTTCTTTTTAAATTGTATTTTGACTTTGCCATATTCCGATATTTACTAAATAACACTTTCCTTCGGAAGGGGGAAGGCAGTATTATTCATCATCTGTGACTCTTGAGACTTTCTATTCAGGTGTAGACAAGTATGGTTTACCCTTCTTTGTGCATCCTTCATCTGATGCAGAAGAATTCTTTTAGCCACCGGTGCTGTTTTCATTCATCTTTGAAATAAACTGAAAGAGAAGCAGCTTTGTACGATTTAATTCGTCTTGCTTGTTGAATTTCCAGTGTTATCACCACAATGGCTCTTTCCTTTCAGCTTGTGTTTACCAAATCTGATGACAAACCTGTCTTTAAAGAGCCTGAATGATTGCATTTCATGTCAGGTGGATTGAGGAGAACAGTATAGACCTTAAGAATAAATGTAGTTTCATAACTACATGTTGATGCAAGAAAAATCAGCCAACTCTCCACCAGTTTTACTCCAACAATTCCTAAATGACAGTTCATAACACATATATTTTTAATTCAGGCTAAGAACACACTGAAAATTAAGGAAGGTTCCAAACAATCAAAGGTGCTTCTGGTTATCATGTGCAGTGTCTTATATCTTTCTCTCACACTTTAGCTCCACTATTATCTCTTTTGTCGCTAACTGAAGCACTGCTCACAGTTCAAAGGAATTCATCTGACTGTCCTGAAGAATGTCCTATAAGACTTCTGCGTACCCATTCCTCAAGTACGTCTATCAGACCCTTAAAACAAGCCATAGCAACTGACACTGAGATGGAACTGCATCTTAACAAACTCTATCAATATAAACAGAAAAATAACTTCATGTGGCACAGTGCCATATTGGAATCAGACGAGTTTGCCTGCACCAGTCTATTAATGGGACATTTGTTTGGAGGTAGTTATTGCTGTTGAATAAAGAGATGCCTGACCACATCCTGATATCATGAGCCCAGATTATTGCTCAAGGTTTCCTGTTGTGTTGATCCCTGCTGTCCAGGATACCTGCGTTAAAGTTCTGTAATACATCAGTTGAATTTGCATGACATGCAAAGAATTACTGTCTAAACAACTGCCTTGTATGCAGCCAAGAGAAACAGCGCACGGCAGAGTTGATGCTGACTGATATACTGATCTCAATTTGTTCTCTTAGCCAGCTTGTACTGTGGGCCCCACTTAGGAAAGAAATCGTTCTTTAAAAAATCAAATAGATTGGCAATAGGCAACTTACAGGTCAAACAGATAAAATTATTTCACAAGTCCCAGTACATTTTACAAAGTACAAGAAGCTGATCATCAATGCAATGTATACCTTATGAAACTGAATTCAAGATTCAAGATTCAAGGTTTTTTGTTATTTTTCAATACATAAGGGTAAAGGAGAGTGAAATGATTATTACTCCAGATCCAATGCAGCATAAAAAAACATAATAGGCATAAAGAACACAATAAAATACGCACAATAAATATAAGTATAAAATAAATCCTATAAAACACAATGTATGTGCAAGTAACTGTTACACGGATGGACTGATTGTATGCACAGAGTAAGAGTGCTCCTCTCAGTCAATGGCACATGTTTTTCTGTTAAGCATACCTGATCAATTATAGATGAACAGTTAACCTAACAGGGAAAAAAAATCACAATCCAAGCCATTGTTAGTCTGTCTTTATAAACTTGGATTTGATGACATTGTATTTTTTAATCCTGAATTCTTTCATCTGTATTTCTGTCAGCATAATAACATTTGCCATAATCTTCCCAGCTCTCACCACTGCACTCTCACTTCCCCCGGATTTCTCAGCTGGCAACCTGTTATTGATTGTCCTGTCTAAACTATCTCTGCTTCTATCTATTGTGAGGCACAGATGCTTAGCACAACACTTACCCAGAACTAGCTGCGAATTTAAAGTGTCTGATGAAAACTTCAAAGCTCCAGATGCTAATTATTTTGCATTAATCTATAAAATAAACACACTTGAGTTTATTTCTTGGTACCTTAATATACTGCGCCAGAGAATGATGAGATTTTCATGAATTCCCAACATCAGCGTGAAGTTTCCAGTAGACACTTGACTCTTCTCCAGATAGAGAGCAGGAAAATACAGTGGTTGCCATTCAGGAAATGGCAAAGATCTACAGCCAGGTCACCACCTCACTATCCTAACCGGCAGTTTGGAATTTAGTTTGAAGAGTAAAAGAGAAAAGGAGAAAATTAAGACAGGATTATGAAGGTTTTTTAAAATTTATTTCAGTTTTCATTGAAGGGAAAATAAATTAGCTGTCAAAATGTCATCTGCCTCACCAAATCTGTCACAGCCTGTTAAACAAGTACAATGTAAGGGGTATTCTTTTGGTGGGTCCTCATGTGGCTGTGGTGACCAATCAGGAATCCACATAATTCCCTTAGTGGAGAATGTCTGTGCGTGAATTTGTTTATATTGGGGAGGCTGATCCATGGACAGCCACCACACAATCAGGGTCCAGTGGCATGGAATGCAAGATGACTGTGGACTCCTTACTGCCACTGTGATGTGTCATCACCTTCCACCAGCTCAACCATCAAGATCTTGGTTGGATCGCTCTTTGTCTGGAATCTTGACCTTACCACCGTGGGTGACCGTAGCAGGAGCTAAGTGTCAGATGGCTAAACTCCATATAGCATCATTCTAGGGATCTTAGGAACTCACTAATCTCTTCACCATGACAAGGTGAAAAGAAAATTGTTCAAAAGCCAAAATTTGCTCCAGGGACATGGAACTGCACTATCAGAGATGGAATACAACATTTCCAATATTTTATTTCTAAAGAACATCTTTCATTCCTAATAATATTTGCAGTTTGTTTCTGAAGGGCTTGCCCTGCATTTGTAGTATCTTCTGTTATTTCTCAGATCTTCCATAGTCCCACTTTCATTTTTTACATCAATTTGTTTTTACCTCGTGATCTCTTGTGTTCACTGTGTATTTTGGAAAGGCCACTTACACTGACCAGTTCTTTTCAGTACTTCTTCCCTTCCTCATCCTGAAGCTAAGTTGCCATTACTGCATTGTCTTGACCATCATGGTAGGAACATAGGGCATCGTCAGTTGAGGACAGCTACACTCTGCCAGATTTCCTTCTCAATTGTCAAATAGATCAATCTGCCCATCTAGTTGAACTTGCCTCCCACACAAGTTCTTTGCACATCAGACGAGAGTGCTAATTTCACTCCCTTAAGATCTGCAAAGTTGGCAAGGCTCAAAACAAATCAGGAACTTGTGCTGCTGAAGATCACGGACTGATACGTTGTGGGGTTCCCATAATTACCCTCACAGAACAACTTGAGTGCAGGAATGTCTCACTTATTGCTCTGTTTATTTCTTTTTTATATATTCTGATTGTAACTTCACAATTTTCAGGTATTGCACTACACGGTAACCGCAAAAGAATAAATTCCATGATATGTGTCGGTGATAGCAAACCTGATTCTGATTCTCATAATACCAACTAGAGCGGAAGAGCAGTGAAGCCCTGTGGAACTTGCCCTTCTGATCCAACCTATATTTCATATTGCATTTAAGTTTGTGTTTAGTTAAATGATGAAAGAAAAAAGGGAGAGAAGGTTAAATTGATGCAACACACATCAAAGTTGCTGGTGAACACAGCAGGCCAGGCAGCATCTCTAGGAAGAGGTACAGTCAACATTTCAGGCCAAGACCCTTCGTCTGAAACATCGACTATACCTCTTCCTAGAGATGCTGCCTGGCCTGCTGCGTTCACCAGCAACTTTGATGTGTGTTGCTTGAATTTCTAGCATCTGCAGATTTCCTCGTGTTTACGAGGTTAAATTGATCGTGGGGTAGGTTAGAAGGTTAGCACAAGATCGTGTGCTGAAGGGCCCGGACTGTGCTGTACAGTTCTATGTTCTATATTCATAATTCAGTTCTCAGTGCAATCTGGAGCATGGTGGGTAATTCACTGGATGAGCAGCAGAGATCCATACAGAAACACAGTCAACTTCAGACAAGCTTGAACCCCTGGAGAAAATAAAATCAATTGAACAACCTTGGAATAAAGAGACTGTAACCATGAATCTACTGGCTGTAGAAAAGCTGAAAAAAAATCCAAAGTAAATTTATTGTCACCATATAAAACCCTGAGGTTCATTTTCTTACTGGCAGTCACCGTAAAACAAAGAAATATAATAGAACCAATGAAAAATTACACAAAAACAAAAGTTACAAACAACCAATATGCAAATGACAAACTGTGCAAATACAAATAATAATAATAATAAGAAGAAGAATAACACAGTACAATGCAAAAATCTTGGGCACATATAACTATAGCTAGGGTGGCTAAGACTTTTGCACGGTACTGTATAGAATGTTTTTCATGTTACCAAATAACACTTAATATTACTGAGCTAATTCAAAGCTAAAAACTCTTATTTCTGTTCCCAACCAGCTTCTCATTTTAAGCAATATACAGTACTTTGCAAAAGTTTTAGGCATCCTAGTTATATAGAGTATATATATATGCCTAAGACTTTTGCACAGTACTGTAAATAAATAAGTAAATAAATAATACTGAGAACATGAGTTCTAGAGTCTTTGAAAGTGAGTCTATAGGTTATGGAATTAATTCAGTTTTGAGGTGAGTGACGTTATCTACACTGGTACAGGAGTCTGTTAGCTGATGTTAACATTCCCTAATTCCTCAAGGAAAATTATCTGCTCCCTTTACATATTTGTGACTCCAAACCCACCAACTTAGATGACTCCTAATTAACTCCCTGATTTAGGGCAATTAGAGATGCCAGCACAATCAATGAAGTTGAATGATGTGGAGTGGCCTGTGAATGATAACCAGGCCTCAGGTTGCTTCTGCTTGCTGTTCTCAGATAAACCTTTCAATTCCAGTAATGGGAGATGTTTAAAAGCAGTTGAAATAGATTAGAAAATATTAAAAGTTAAAAAAAATATATTTAAAGAATAAAATTACTAAGCTGCACATTTAAGTAAATAAAGTATTGAAAGTATTACTATTGTGTATTTAATATTTCAGTAACGTTTGAGTAATATTGTTTAGTCGAGTATTCTTTGCTTGCTTAAAGAATTGATTATAATTGTATGTATGAGGTATGTGAATAGCATACGTCACCACACCACCGTGCTTCGCTTAAAGTAAAACTGAAACTCCTTGCACACATCTCTTGGCCCCCCTTGTTTTCCTTTCAATTATATTTTATGTTTTGGAGTTAAAAACATAACAATCACAACTAAGCCATCCACTTTCTTTCCAATATTCTGAGACACCATTCAAGTGAAGGGGATCTTGCTACATGTGGCAGCTACAGGTACATCCCAATAAGGGCCAATCACCATCAGTTCAGCCTATCTGAGTCTCATTCCCTGGATTCAGTCAACACAAACAAAATGTTGGAGGAACATACTTTGTATGTGATGTTTGGATTTCCAGCGTCTGCAGATTTTCTCATGCCCTGGATTCAGTGCTGAGTCTAGATGGAGACCAAGAGATCAGATGCCAGGTAAGTCATGTCTTCATGTTGCAATGTGCAGATGCAAAATTCAAGAAAGAATTGACTCATGCATTGCGGCCAATGATTTTCTAGAGATCCACAAGCCAACAGGCAGAAGAATCTGAACATTAACCCCAGCCGAACAAACTTTCAAAACTGGAGTGCAACATAGTTTCACAAGCCTTAAGAAAAATACTGTTCTCATTCTAGTCTTAAATAGCTAACCCTCTCTCTAGAGATTGTGTGCCTGGGTTTATTTTCCCCACCCAAGGAATATACACACAACCATATTGTGTGCAAGAGCTTTCAATAAATTTGTGGGGTCTGCATATTTTAAATTAGCAAATTATAGTAACATAACATAGTTTACTGGAGTTTTTTTTACAGAATCTTCATGCGTGGATTTAGTAAACGAATTGTTTGAGGTGATAGAACTGAACAAGGCACGCCATCAGTAAGTGTTCAACTCAATAAGATGATTCAACAAATAATGAAGTGCACTGGGAATGAAAGCCACCCTCTGCTAAATGTACTAAGTATGCGTTCACGAGGAATTCTGCAGATGTTGGAAATTCAAGCAACACACATCAAAGTTGCTGGTGAACGCAGCAGGCCAGGCAGCATCTCTAGGAAGAGGTACAGTCGACATTTCAGGACGAAGGGTCCTGACGAAGGTTCTCGGCCTGAAACGTCGACTGTACCTCTTCCTAGAGATGCTGCCTGGCCTGCTGCGTTCACCAGAAACTTTGATGTGTGTTTCTTAAGTATGCGTTATTATTGTTCCTCTCCCTGTGGTGCATCGGATATCGGATGGCAACCTTACTGCTTCTTTAGCATTTGTCTGTCTTTTTTTAAGTGAGGCCGAGTTGCTCGTTCGAATGCTCAACCCAGCAGGGATGCAAAGCATGCAAGGAGCCGGCTGGATTTGAACCCGAGGCCACTCATCCTGGAGTCCTCTGTGGATGTCACTACACCACTGGCCGGCAAAAAGTGCATCATCAGAGTTTCTATTTACCTCAGGAACAGTGAATTTCAGGAAGCAGATCGTAACTGCACAAACACAATGTGAAACACTCAGCCATAAGAGGCTGAGAACAAACTTCCATACAAACATCTTTGTCCTTTACAGCACATTTCAAAAATGTTACAAATTTCTAAATATGGGCCCTGTTCGAATTCTATTCATGTATAATGGTCACGAATTGATCTCTCACAAATTGGGTTTATTACTAAATTAGGTAATATGACATGTGGCTTCTGCTTCAGAGGAAACTGGTTCCAGCAGGATAAATGAAATGATGCAGGCGGTGATTAGATTGTTGTTTAAATGTATTTCAGCAGGAAGTTGTAAAAGCTTGCACAAATGAAGCACTAAATATTAAGCTGACCACTGACATGAAAATACAGCCACAATGACACGGAACGCTCCCCAGAATTCGTAAGTGGGCAACACTGCAGTGAGTCATAATCCATCTGTAAGTTCTTTCTTATTTACTTTATTTATTAGACCACTAATGACCTCCCTGACGTTTTTGAGCTCAGAAGTGGTGCCATATATAGTCATTTTACAAAAATTCATCCAGTTTTCCTGTTTTATCATCCTGTCTTGTTCCTGAAAAATATTTTTTTCCGTGGTGTTGTGGTTAAAGTATCGCCATCTTAGTTCAAAAAAAAAAGAACCATTTTTTGTTTAAGGAGCAGTAAAAGCTCAATGTCACTCATGACGGTGGCACTGTGTCAAGTGAATATCAATATCCCTCTTGAATAATGAGAACTTTCCTTGGAAAGCACTGAGTCTGAAATATAGGCTTACACATCAGCGCAGTGTTAAAAAAGAGTTGCTGCATATACTATTTGACTGAGATGTTAAACTATAGTAGTGGGTTTAAAGTATCCCACACTACCATCTTTAGGTAGAGCAGGGAACTTGTCCTGACTAACAGCTATCCCTCATTCAACACTAGTAAGGCAGATGATATGGTCATTATGCCACGATTGTTATGCAAGATTTCTGTTGGCAAATATTTTCCATATTATAATGCTGAGCCACTTCAGAATTTCGTTGGTTGTAAAACTTCCTAGACATCCCGAAGGTATGAACGGTGCTTTATAGTGCTATAGGGCAATTCAAACAAAAACTTCATACCATTTTAAAAACTTCTTTCCCCAAGCAGTTAATCTGATCAACAATTCCAGATAGCAACCCCCCCGCCCAACTCCCTCTATCTATTACCTCAGTCACTGCTATTTAAACCACTTTTTATAATGCTGTTTACATACAGGTATTTATATATTTATGCAAATTTTATTCTTTATGCATACTTCTAACATTATTTTTATATAATTCTTTATTCTTTATGTTTGTTGAATTTTGTTTTTTTCATGTAGAGCCAACACTCCACAACAAATTCCTAATACAGGTCATCGACCTTCACTAATCTGGCACCATTGGGACCTGAGGAGTGCCGGATTAGTGAAAATGCCGAATTACAGAAGGATCACGTTAAGTATAATCAGTGCCGGATTATCGAAGGAACGGGATTACAGGTACAGGTTTCCCCTGCCATCCGAAGGTAGAGTGTTCCTGTGAAATGGTTCATAAGCCGGAATGTCATAGAGTGAAGAAGCAATTACCATTAATTTATATGGGAAAATTTTGTGAGCGTTCGCAGACCCAAAAATAACCTACCAAATCATGCCAAATAACACATAAAACTTAAAATAACAGTAACATATAGCAAAAGCAGGAATGATATAATAAATACACAGCCTATATAAAATAGAAATACTTTCCCACACCATTGCCTGAACTGTTCTCCATAGCGAAAATCTCACCCAAGCACCGTCAGCAAAAACACGGCGCAAGCGCTCTCCAGTAACCTTTAAGCTATGAAGCTGCCAAAACATATCAAATAACACATAAAAATACACAGCCTATATAAAGTAGAAATAATGTATGTACACTGTAGTATCACTTACGGGAATCGGGAAGACACCGAGCACACTGATGATGGTGTGTTAGACTGAATCATTGGAGTTTGGGTGGTGCAGTGGCCCCCACCCTCCGGGCAACGAACCAATATCAATCCGCGAAGCATGCAGGAGTGCAGCAGTAGCCAGGAGGCACACAGCACATCGTCAAGAAAAAAGCCAAAATAAACATGCTTATTAATTATGTGCCGCCCGACACATAATTGTCAGCCCAGATCAGAGACGGTTGCCGATTGCGTCGCCTCTGATCTGGGCTGACATTTATGTGCCGGACGGCATCTAATTAATTAGCATGTTTATTTCGGCTTTTTTCTTAAAGACGTGCTGGGTACCTCCCGGCTACCGCTGCATTCTCCGCGAATCGGTATCTGTCCGGGGTCCGGGGGTTGGGGTGGTGCGACACTGGGGTGTCAGCTCATCATCGATCAGGGCAGGCAGGTCATCTTCTTCTATATTCCTGGATGACTTCACTTTCGCTACTGCATTCGGTTTTAATTGTTACCCTTTCCTCTTCCAATTGCATCAGCTCTTCATCTATCAGTTCTTGGTCATGGGATGCCAAAACCTCTTCAACATCATCTTCGTCAGCTTCCACAAGTCAAACTCACTTTGTCCTTACTTCGTTCACCATGATTGAATTGCTTAATTATGTCTAGTTTTACACTAAGTGTAACACCCTTACGAGCTCTTTTAGGCTTTTCCGATACCTTAGAACTCATCTTGCTAACGGCTGCTCACAGGCACGTGTTTAAGCAATGCCAGCTAGAATGCCGTTCGGAATCCAGGGGAGAGCGACTGCTTGGGGCGGGCAGCGCCTGCTTTTGTTTCGCGTGCTGCCTTTTTTCGTAACAGTGAAAACAGTGAGGTTTCGTAAAGCGAATGTCCAAAATGCGGGGGATACCTGTAGTCGGATTAGCGAAGGTCGACCTGTACATGTAAATATATATAACTGCACAATGGACAGACCCAAACCCGGCTGTAAAAGGAAGAGGGTTGGGTATATGACTATTAACGCCAGTCGTAAGAACCTAGTGCCACAGAAGTGCCAACAGAAACTCCATCCCTGAGAGAGGAATGATCCAAGAAGGTGGTCTATGCCTGGGGACAACTTGAAAGACTAGCCAAGGACAGAAGAATCTGGCAAGCTGCTGTTCACAGCCTCCGCCTCAGTGATGGTAATGAGCTTAAGTAACAAATATATACGGCAAATTAAGCTGATCCCCGATCCTTAATTCTTTCTCTGGACCTTAATGTGGCTGTCACCTGTGAAAAGTCTTAAAACTACCTCAAAGATCATTGCATAATTTTGGAAGTCCAAATTAGTTAATTCCGTTCTCTGTAACTCCTCTTTCTGTTTCCCCTTATCTGTGGGGTCTCCCTGGGTCATGAACTATAACCTTGGTGGAAATGTTTGCTAGAGATCTTTTCCAGGCCTCTGTCAATGCTGCTATGCAAGTGGTCACTGGAAAGGATGCTTATTTCTGAATGACATCTGCACTGAAATCATAAATTTGTTTTAGGCATTTATTCATGCCAAATGTGATGAATGGAATAACTGTTCCCTTGGGAAGAGAAAAGGCCGTGGTGCTATAAAATACTGTCCCTCCAGCTTTACCTCCTCCTGATTCGGTATCCGACCTCATTTGGTATCTTAGCTGGAAACCAAAATTTACCTTTAATATTAACACTATGGACAATAGGCCACAACGGTGAAGCTAATATCACTTACTCTGATGCTGTTAAAGGTACAACACGAGTTTGTTGTCCTCATGGTTGCTTCACGCACTTCAGGTGGCATGATAGCATAACGGTTAGTGCAGTTGCTTTATCATGCCATGACTAGTGATCAGGTTTCAGTTCCTGTTGTCTGTAAAGAGTTTGTACATTCCCCTGGTGGCCACGTGGCTTTCCACTGGGTGCTCCAGCTTCCACCCACATTCCAAATAGCTTAGTGTTAGTGAGCTGTGGGCGTGCGACATTGGCACCAGAAGTGTGGCGACAATAGCAGGCTGCCGAGCACGATCCTTGCTGATTTGCATTGGTCCAAAGTAAAGATGCGTTTCACTGTACGTTTTGATGTACATGTGACAAAATAAAGTTAATCTTTAAATAATTCTAATCTTTAACTTTGGGTGGCAGTGTGGCAATAAGTCTCTACTAAAGGGGGTGTAAGCTGCTCGTTCCCTTCACTAGCCTCCAGGTCACGACTGGGCTTAGCATCACATCACCTCGCCCCTGATCAGGGTCATATGAAGCCATGGGAGAAGGTGGTGGATGATTACATGAGCAGCTGTTAAAAATCACAAGTCCTGGTTCTGGTTATACGACCACCTACACCAGGCAGACAATCTCTGAAGAGTATTGATAATGGCTGGGGTCACCCATCTTGTAAAGACACTGCCCAGAAGAAAGCAGTGGTAAACCTCTTCTGTAGAAAAATTTGACAAGAAAAGTCATGGTCATAGGAAGACCATGAGCGCCTATGTCATATGACACAGCACCTAATGATGATGATAATGAATCGTTAAATGCCATTCATCATTTAGCCCTTTTTTCTCTTATAAATTTGTTACAAATGAAGTCAATTTATGCCAGAAATTGTGCCTGTCTGTGGCATTGTAGCACATCTCAGCTAACCCCAAGTAAGGTTCATTGTGGAGCATGTATTTATCATGTCTGTGGAGATAATGAGCCCAAATTATTCCAGATAATTCCTATTCTTGTCTCACATACACAGTCAATGCCATCCAAACGTAGAATTATAACATAATAATATAACATAATTCTTCCAAGAGGACCACAGCCTGGTTGTGGTTTGGAGGCTTCTGGGCCTCAATGACCTGGAGAGCTGTGTTGGCTGGAGTCAGGGCTTTATGCTTTGCCTCTTGGTAGGGTCACCCATGCCAAACAGGTCAAAGAGGTACTGGCTAGATTAAGAGTGGTCCACTGGTCCTCCAGGTTTGGGGGTTCAGCTCACGGCTAACAACCCTGACTGGTCAAACATAACGGTTACAGAAACAGCAATACAGCAATGAAGAATCCTTCTACATGTGAGTGCAATGGTAATCTTGAGTATCCGCCCACGACTTGCATGATTGACAGAAGTGAAAACTGAGAGGAAGCTACTGACATGATGAAGGAAACCCTGAACACTGTCAGAAGGGAGGACCTTCATTGCTGCCCTAAGCACCAGCAGCATAATGGGCAGTAAGTAATATAACGTAATCATCATAGTTGTGGCTTTTCTGCTCCGTGACAGAGAAATAGCCTCTCTTTGCTGTAAAACTGTATGCATTTTGTATTAGAAACCCACGTGCTTTACAATACTTCAGTCACAGCTCAGCTTAATAAAAAAAAGAGCTGCCTTATGAAGTGCTTTTCATTACATCAGGACAATGGCAAAGTATTCTGCATGAGATCCATGCCATATGTATATCATACAAACCTTCATTTCAGCAAATCCTCCTACTCTGCCCTCGTGTACACGTCTAGCAGCTCCTTAAATACGTCCTTGTTATTTAGCTCAAACAGTCCATGCGATGCCACATTCCACTTTTGCATCATACTAGGAATAACGTTCCTCTTGAATTTCTGTTGGATTTATGTAACATATTTATGACCGGCAGTTTTGGAGATGCTATATATGAAAACATTTCCTTTATATTTCTCCTTCTTTATGATTTTAAAGAGCTAATCTTTTGCAGAGAAAAGAACTACAACCTTTTCAGTCATTTCTGTGAGGACCCCTGGAAAATCTGCTCTGTAAGGTCATCAGAGGAACAAAGGGTTAACAATTTAATCACCTGGGTGTTAGTATTTCAGCGGACCTATCCTGGATCCAGCACATAAGTGTAATTGCAACGAAAGCATGGCAGCACCTTGACTTCCTTAGAAGTCTGCGGAGATGGCATGACATCTAAAACTTTGACAAACTGCTACAGGTAAGTAGTGCAGAGTGTATTGACTGGCTGCATCACAAACTAGTACGGAAAGCCCAATGCCTTTGAGTGGAAAATACTACAAAATGTAGTGGATTTGGCCTATTACCTCATGGGTAAAGCCCTTCCAACCATTGAGCACATCTACATGAAACACTGTCATAGGAAAGTAGCATCCATCATCAGAGATCCACACCACCCAGGTCATCTCTCCGCTGCCATCAGGTAGAAGGTACAAGAGCCTCAGGATTCCATGCCACTGGGTTCAAGAACAGTTACTACCCCTCAACCATCAGGCTCTTGAATAAAAGGAGATAACTACACACACTTGCCCCATCATTGAAATGCTCCTACAACCAATGATCTCACTTTAAGGATTCTTTACCTCATTATCTCATGGTCTCATTATTTATTGCTATTTATTTATTTTGCATTTGCACATTTTGTTTTCTTCTGCACTCTGGTTGAACTTTCATTGATCCTGTTATAGTTACAGTTCTATAGATTTGCTAAGTATGCCCACAGGAAAATGAATCTCAGGTTTCTGTATGGGGACATATAAGTACTTTGATAATATATTTACTTCTAAATTTACTTTGACTTTGAAATCTCAGGCATTGCAGTTACACTCTGCAAGTTGTAGCACTGTTGGTAGTATTCCCACATCTGGCATAGAAGATCCAGGATTCACATCTTGAGGTACATAATCTAGATGTTGTTTCAGTAAGGGAGGGCTGCTCCATTTGAAGATTGCTCTATAGATGAGATGGTAAATGAGTTTCTGATGAAATGTCTCAACCTGAAATGTTGACTATTTATTCCTTTCCATAGATGCTACCTGACCCATTGAATTCCTCTGGCATTGCATGTGTGTTGCTCTGGATTGCTAGCATCTGCAGAATCTCTCGTGTTGTTAAATCAGTCTTCTCTTTTTGGTGGTGATATGCATGAAGAATCACTCAGACAACAGAGTAGTAGATGCAAACATACAAACTTTGTACAGGCATACCTACAAGGGAGTCAGCATGAGAATTAGAAAGCAACATGCTTTATATGTTTTAGAATTAATGACTATGTATGACAGATGACTGACAACCCATCAAGTGTGATCATGACTGTTGGTTGAGTTCTGTGGGCAAGTAGCTAAGTAGTTCTTCCATGTTCCTCCATTAGCTTGAAGACTTCTCTTGATATATCCATGTTACAATGGTGCCAAAAAAATTTAATTCCCAGACGTATTGTGTCCCCCATGACCTGGTCTATTCATAACTTGTCTGCTTCCTATTGATGGTTGCTCTCAGCCATCTAGTACACTTCACATTTACTTAGAATATATTCACCTATTATTTCCCTTACCCTTATCTCATCTAAACTTGGGATTTTAATGTGTTTCTCAGGGTTTTGATGCAACTTTTTATTAACTCAGTCCCTTAGATCACATGTCTCAACATGGCCTGCTACGTTCTTTATACATTCAGCTAAGTATCCCAGAATGCCACATGGCCATGCCACATCTGCATTCTACAGAAGAAAGAAAAATCTACGCACAAGACAGGGATTTCTATCAGAGAAACTTCGCTTGAAACAGTTGAGGCTTCATAGCTAAATTCAAGAACCAATTATGTCAACCACCATAGGGGCATCTTCAAAAGGCGATGACTCAAGAAGTAAAGGATCTATTATTAGGAAACCCTTACCAGTAGGGAAATGACTCTTCTCATTACCATGATCAGAGAGGAGGGACAGGAGCCTGATAATACACACAGAATATTTTAGCAACAGCTTCTTCCCCTCCACAATCTAAATTGTCCATGAATCCATGAACTCAACCTCACTAATCATTTATTTCATTTTCAATTGTAAATTATAGTAAGTTTTCAATAACTTGCACTTTACTGTTGCCACTAAAATAAACCTGATTCTGATTCTGATTTGAAAGACATATAGTCTGTATAAACAACACACAGCTGTAATTCTAATAAGACAAACACGAGGAATTCTGCAGATGCTGGAAATTCAAGCAACACACATCAAAGTTGCTGGTGAACGCAGCAGTCCAGGCAGCACCTCTAGGAAGAGGTATAGTCGACATTTCCGGCCGAGACCCTTTGTCAGGATTAACTGAAGGAAAAGCTAGTAAGAGATTTGAAAGTGGGAGGGGGAGGGGGAGATCCAAAATGATAGGAGAAGACAGGAGGGAGAGGGATGGAGCCAAGAGCTGGACAGTTGATTGGCAAAAGGGATATGAGAGGATCATGGGACAGGAGGCCCAGGGAGAAGGAAAAGGTGGAGGGGGGGGAAAAAACCCAGAGGATGGGGAAGGGGTATGGTGAGAGGGACAGAGGGAGAAAAAGGAGAGAGAGAGAAAGAATGTGTGTATATAAATAAATAACGGATGGGGTACATCAAAGACGAAGGAAATAACTCTGACATGGATATTCATTATTTCACTTCTCATGTTTGATAAGGAAAATTTAGTTTATTTTCCCGATCAGAGAGAATTTCCATTTCCTACACATCCACTCCACAAACTTCTGTGAAATTTAATACTAACTTGTTTTCTTTTTCACCATTCTGAAGAACAGTTCTCAACCCCCCATCTGTTATTTATTTAGATAAACACATTCTTTCTCTCTCTCTCCTTTTTCTTCCTCTGTCCCTCTGACTATACCGCTTGCCCATTCTCTGGGTTCCCCCCCCCCACCTTTTCCTTCTCCCTGGGCTTCCTGTCCCATGATCCTCTCACATCCTTTTTGCCAATCACCTGTCCAGCTCTTGGCTCCATCCCTCCCCCTCCTGTCTTCTCCTATCATTTCGGATCTCCCCCACCCCCTCCCACTTTCAAATCTCTTGCTCACTCTTCCTTCAGTTAGTCCTGACGAAGGGTCTGGGCCTGAAACATCGACTGTACCTCTTCCTAGAGATGCTGCCTGGCCTGCTGTGTTCACCAGCAACTTTGATGTGTGTTATTCTAATAAGTCATGGTCTTTTTATTTGGTACAGGTGATTTCAATTTTCATCTATTGCTTGTAATCTCAAAAGAAGATTGGGGTCTCTGTGTTACAATAGAACATACAGTAAAAGAAGGAGGCTAATATTTCCTCTGATACACACCCACTTTATTTCTTTCTTCGTTCCCTAATAATGAACATAAAACAAACCCTAGCAATACACAGAAAAATCTGGAGGAACTCAACAAGTCAGCCAGCATCTATGAAAAAGAATAAACAGTCGACATTTCAGGCCAAAAGCCTTCTTCAAAGTTTGAAGAAGAGAAAGGCTGTTGTGCTAATGTCTTTAATGCCTCTGATCTCCAATTGGGAAGCAGATAAAATGGTTGTTTTTGGTAGCTTGTTGCGTGATTGATGGATGCTGCTGCATTTTTTGGTCTTATTTCCAACAGTGACCAAAAGTACTTAAGATATGAATCATGGTATGGAAATGCAATTCTTTTCTTTCACTGAAAATAGAAAAAGTGATGGTACTGGGAGTCTGACATTAAAGATAAACAGAAAATGTTGAAAATATTATGATGCTGAGATACATCCGAGGATGTACTGGGACACATCATCAGTGATGTAACCTGGCGTCATCAGGTCTTTCAAGATCAGACACCCTCTCCCAGGCGACCCAGCCAGGGTCGGTCAAGCATCAATCAAGGCTTGTGTCCCAGCAGCATTGGTCCACGGGTCACACCTCTTGATCCATGGCCATCTGGAGGCATGTCCAGCAGCCTCTGCGACAATCCCGATGGCTCTTTTGTTCGCAGCCCCCGTAATGCCAGAGAAAGAGTAGGTTCAGAAGAGTGAGCGGCCAGAAAAACCTCTACACTCCACCTCTGTAGGCTTGCATCACACCCTCCACCCCTGTCTCTGACACTGCTGTTTCAACAGGTCATGCAGCATCTGTAGAAAAAAATACAGAGCTCATACTTAAGGTTGAGAACTGTTCTTCAGAATGGTGAAAAAGAAAACAAGTTAGTATTAAATTTCACAGAAGCTTGTGGAGTGGATGCGTAGGAAATGGAAATTCTCTCTGATAGGGAAAATAAACTAAATTTTCCTTATCAAAGATGAGAAGCGAAATAATGAATATCCATGTCAGAGTTATTTCCTTTGTCTTTGATGCGATATGTTAATCTGTTTCTCTTTCCATAGATTCTGCTTGACCAACTGAGTGTTTCCAACTTTTTAATAATCACTTCATACATCCATTTTACTAAAAAAATCAGCAATTTTTGTACATCCCAATTCGTCTTTGAACTGATTGACTAGTTCAGTAATTTCAGACAGTCAGTAGAGGTCAATCACATTGTCTTGGATGTAGACCCTTATAAAGAATGGGAAATTTAATTCCCTAAAAATATTAGTGAATTAAATGAATACTTACTAGTGCCCAATAGTTTTTTGATCCTAACTATAACACCAGCATTATAATTATAAAGTTGTGGTGTTAATATTCTGAATTGAACTTTTCCACGCTCCACGGTAGGAATTGAAAATATCCCTGCCATATTCTGATCCTCCAGATTTCAGTATTACTAGTCCAATGACATCACCATGATGTTGCTGATAACCCAAACAATTAGCACAACATCAACATCTGATGCACCATTTCTAATAGTAAAATAAAATACTTGCAGATTATGTTGTTAGAATAATTTGTGTGCTTTCACTTAATCACCTTGTTTGTGTTCTACTGTATTTCAATTATACTGTATATGATCATATTCACATATCTTTGATCGAGTTACGAAGTTCAAAGTAAAATTTATTATCAGAGCACATAGATGTCACCACATGCAACCCTGAGATTTTTTTTCTGCTGGTATACTATTCCTACCTTACAAAGGTAGGAAAAATTAGGAAGGGTTAATTCCAGGATGGTTTGTTGTTCAATTTGCCTTGTAGTAGTTTCCCATTTTCCTGTCTTCTGCCATTAAGTAAATTGTGCACATTGGAGTGCTCTGATATCAATATTATTCAAGTCAAAATAATTAGTTGTCAGTATACAGATATTTCAGAGAAGGAAGAGGGACCAGCGGTTAGACCATAAGATATAGGAGCAGAATTAGGCCATTCTGCCCATTGAAGGTGCACTGTTATTCCATCATGGCTGATTTATTATCCATTTCAAACTCATTCTCTTGCCTTCTCCCTGTAATCTTTAACCCCCCTACTACACAAGAACCTATTAACCTCCACTTTAAATATACTCAGTGACTTGACCTCCAAAGGCACCCTCTGATTCACTACCCGCTGGCTAAAGAAATTCCTCCTTATCTCTGTTCTAAATGGACATCTCCCTAGTCTGAGGCTGTACCCTCTGGAACTAGACTCACCTACTATAGGAAACATCTTCCTCACATCCATCTCAAACCAGACCTTTCAATAATCAAAGAAGAAAAGTTCTGCAGATGTTAAGGATCAACGTTATACAGAAAATTACAGAGCTATGAGAGAGCAGTTGGCCAGAATTGATTGGAAAAGAACACTGGCAGGGATGACATCAGAGCAGCAATGGGTGGAATTTCTGGAGGCAGCTCAGAAGGCAGAGGATATATACATTCCAAAGAGGAAAAGTATTCTAAAGGCAAGATGACACAACCATGGCTAATTAGGGAAGTCAAAGCCAAAGATGAGAAATATAATAGAGTAAAAATTAATGGGAAGTTAGAGGAACGGGAAGCTTTTAATTAACAGAAAGCACTTTAAAATGTTATTAAGAAGTAAAGATGGAATATGAAAGTATGCTAGCCAATAATATTAAAGAGAATACCAACGGTTTCTTCAGATACATATGGTATAAAAGAGAGTCAAGAGTGGATATCAGACCTCTGGGAAATGATGCTGGAGAGGTAGCAATGGAGCAATGAAATGTTGGATAAACTGACTTAAGTTTTTCTTTGTGGAAAATACTAGCAGTATGGTGGAAGGTCTAATGTCAGGGGAATGAAGTGTGTGAAGTTACCATAACAAGAAAGAAGGTTCTTGAGAAACTGAAAGGTCTGAAGGTAGATAAGTCACCTGCACCAGATGGACCACACCCCAGAGTTCTGAAAGAGATGGCTAAAGAGACTGTGGAGGCATTAGAAATGATCTTTCAGAATCACTAGATTCTGGAATGGATCCAGAAAACTGAAAAATTGCAAATGTTACTCTACTCTTCAAGAAGGGAGAGAAGCAGAAGAAGGGAAATTTTAGGCCAGTTCGTCTGATGTCAGTGGTTGGGATGATGTTGGAGTTGATTGTTAAGGATGTGGTTTCACGGAACTTGGAGACACACATGATGAAATAGGCCATAGTCAGCATGGTTTCATCAAGGGAAAAACTTGCCAGACAGATCTATTGGAATTCTTTGAAGAAATAACATCCAAGAAAGACAAAGCAAAATTACTTGATGTTGTATACTTGGATTTTCAGAAGGCCTTTGACAAAGTGCTAGACTTGAGGCTGCATAATGAGCCCATGGTATTATAGGAAAGATTCTCACATGGATAAAGCAGTGGCTGATTGTCAGGAGGCAAAGTGTGGGAATAAAGGGAGCCTTTTCTGGCTGGCTGCCAGAGACGAGTTGCGTTCCACAGGAGTCTGTGATGGGACTGATTCTTTTTACGTTATATGCCAATGATTTGGTTGATGCAATTGACAGCTTTGTTGCAAAATTTGCAGATGATATGAAAATAGGTGGAGGGGCAAGTAGATTTGAGGAAATAGAGAGGCTCCTGAAATACTTCGACAGATTAGGAGAATGGGCAAAGAAATGGCAGATAGAATACAATGTCAGCAATGTGTATGGTCATGCACATTAGTGGAAGAAATGGAAGTGTTGACTATTTTCTAAATGGAGAGGAAATACAAAAATCTGAGGCATAAAGGGATAATGAGCAGGATTCCCTAAAGGTTACTTTGCAGGTTGAGTCCACGGTGAGGAAGGCAAATGGAATGTTAGCATTCATTTCAAGGGGACTGGAATATAAAATCAAGGATTTAACGTTGACACATTATAAAGCACAGGTGAAACCTCACTTGAAGTATTGTGAGCAGGTTTGAGCCCTTTATCTTAGAAAGGATGTGCTGAAACTGAAAGTGTTCAAAGGAGGTTCATGAAAATGATTTCAGGATTAGACGGTTGTCATATGAAGAGCATTTGATGGTTCTGGGTCTGTATTCACCAGAATTCAGAAGACTGAGGGGTGACATCATTGAAACCTATGGAATGGTGAAAGGTCTTGATAGAGTGGGTGTGGAGTGGATGCTTCCTCTGGTGGGACTGTCAAAAACCAGAGGACGCAGCCTCTGAATAGAGGGGCATCCTTTTAGAATGGAGATGAGGAGGAATTTCTTTAGCAGATGGAGGTGAAGCTGTGGAATTCATAGCCACAGGCAGCTGTGGTGGCCAAGTCTTTAGGTCCATATAAAGCAGAGATTGATAGATTCTTAATTGGCGAGGGGATGAAGGGATAGGGAGAGGAAGGCTAGAGTTTGGGGCTGAGAGGAAAAATGGATCAGCCATGTTGGAAGGACAGATCAGACTCGATGTGCCAAATGGCCTAATTCTGGTCCTATGTTTCATGGTTTTATGGTCTAAAATGCTGAAGGAAGTCAGAAGGCCAGGCAGCATCTATGGAAAAGAGCAAGCAGCCTAGGTTTTGGGCCGAGACCTTTCATCAGGACTGGAAAAAATGATGAGAAGTCAGAGTAAGAAGGTAGGGGGAGGGGAGGAAGTAATACAAGATAGAAGGGGATAGGTGAAACTGGGAGTGCGGGGAGGGGTGAAGTAAAGAGCTGGGAAGTCGATTGGTGAAAGGGATAAAGGGCTGGGGAAGGGGAAATCTGATAGGACAGAAGACCATGGAAGAAAGGGAAAGTGGAGGAACTCCAGAAGGAGGTGATGGGCAGGTAAGGAGATTAGGTGAGTGAGGGAAATGGAAATGGGGAATGGTGAAGGAGAGGGGAGTGCCAAATAGCAGAACTTTGAAAAAATCGATATTTGATAGATTTCAATATTCAATATTCAATGAGATTCATCCCCATTCTTCTAAACCCCAATGAGTACAGGCCCAGAGCCATCAAACATTCCTCATACATTAACCGTTTCAATCCCAGAATCATTTTCGTGAAGTTCCTCTGTACTGTCTCCAGTGAAGCACATCTATTCTTAGATAAGGGGCCCAGAACTGCTCATAATATTGCACATGTGGTCTGACCAGTGCCTTATAAATTCCCAACATTACATCCTTGATTTTGTATTCTAGTCCTCTGGAAATGAATGCTAAAATTGCATTTGTCTTCCTTACCACTGACTCAGCCTGCAAGTTTAACTTTAGGGTTAAAGACAGACTAGTCCCTTTGCACTTCTGACTTTTGAATTTTCTTCCCATTTAGAAAGCAGTCTATGTCTTTATTCCTTCTACCAAAGTGCATGATCATCCACTTGCTTATGATGCCCCTTCTTTGCCCATTTTCCCAATCTGTCGAAGACCTTCTGTATGCTCCTTGCTTCCTCAACACTACTTGCCTTCCCACCTATTTTTGTATTGTCTGGAAACTTCGGCCACAAAGCAATCAGAATCAGAATCAGGTTTATTATCCCCAGCATGAGGCCTGCAATTTGTTAACTTAGCAGCAGCAGTTCAAAGCAAAACATAATCTAGAAGTATATGTACATTGAATAGATCTTAAAAAATGTGCAAAAAAACAGAAATATTGTATATTTTAAAAAAAGTGAGGTAGTGTCCAAGGATTCAATGTCCATTTAGGAATCAGATGGCAGAAGGGAAGAAGCTGTTCCTGAATCATTGAGTGTGTGCCTTCAGGCTTTTGTACTTCCTACCTGATGATAACAGTGAGAAAAGAGCATGCCCTGAGTGCTGGAGGTCCTTAATAATGGACACTACCTTGCTGAGACACTGCTCCCTGAAGATGATCAGTTCTGTCATCAAAATCATTGACATATAATGTGAGAAAAGCAATCCCTATACTGACCCCTGTAGAACACCACTGGTCAATGGCAGCCAACCCAAAAATGCCTCGTTTGTTCCCATTCTTTGCTTCCTGCAGGTCAGCCAATCTTCTGTTCATACTGCTAAATTTTCTGTAATCCCATGGGCCCTTATCTTGTTAAGCAGCCTTACGTGTGGCACCTTGTCAAAGACCTTCTGAAAATCCAAGTAAGCAACATCCACTGACTCTTCTTTGTCTGTCTTGCCTGTTATTTCATCAAAGAATTCCAACAGATTTGTCAGGCAAGATTTCCCCTTAAGGAAACCATGCTGACTTTGATCCATTTTATCTCATGCTTCCAAGTACCCCAAAACCTGATCCTTAGTAAGGAAGTCCAATGTCTTCCCAACCACTGAAGTCAGGCTAACTGGTCTATAATTTCCTTTGTAATTTTCCAGTCCTCTGGAACCATTCTAGATTCTAGTATATTCTTGAAAGATCATTACTAACGCCGCCACAATCTCTTCAGCCCACCTCTTTCAGGACCCTGGGGAGTAGTCTATTTGGTCCAGGTGATTTATTTCCTTCAGTCCTTTCATCTTTCCAAGCCCCCTTTGTAGTAATAATAACAATAATCAATTCTGCCCCCGGACACTTGAATTTGTGGTATATTGCTAGTGTCTTCTGCGATTTCTACCCATTGCTACCTGCCCAGCATCATTTTCCAGTGGTCCAATATCCACTTTCACTTCTCTTTTACTCCTTATATACTTGAACATCTTCTGGTATCCTGTTTCATACTATTGGCTAGCTTCCCTTTATATTTCATGTTTTCTCTCCATATTGTTTTTTGTTGCTTTCTTTTGGTTTTTAAAAGCTCTCCAATCCTCTAAGTTCCCACTATTTTTTGCAATATTATATCCCCTCTCTTTTACTTTTATGTTGTCTTTGACTCCAGTTGTCAGCCACAGTTGCCTCCTCCTCCTTTTAGAATTCTCTTCAGCTTTGCCATGTATGTATCCTTCTGAATTGACCCAGAAACTCCAGCCATTTTATTCTGTTGTCATCTCTGCTAGAGGCCCCTTCCAATCAACTTTGGCCAGATCCTCTCTCATGCTTCTGTAATTCCCTTTACTCCACTGTAATACTGACAAATCTGACTTTATCTTCTCCCTCTCGAACTGCAGGATGAATTCTATCATACCATGATCACTCCTTCCTAAGAATTCCCTTACCTTGGGATGGTTAAAGGAATGGTTGGATAAAATTGACCTGGAATAATTGAACAGTCATCCAGAATTGTTTCCAGTAATGTGGTCTGATAAGAACCCCAGAGCATCACTGCCGTATTTGACAATTTTCTCCCTTAATTCATGTCTGATTAGATTTAATTTCACTCCCATGACTCAGACTATAATTCAGATTTTCTTGCAAGGCATTCATATTCACAGCAAAATACTCAATGTGTATAACAAACTAAGGTAATTTTAGTCCATTTAAAAAAAAACACTGACAAAGAGTAATTGGTAGCAGAGTGCAAAACCAACAATGTTAACTGCATGAAGAGCTCACTATACACTTGCAAAAAATGGAAATTGATGCATTGTCAAACCGTTATTAAGGCTGCAGTTCATAATAGCAAAAGATATGATTATACAGAAGCAAATCACCACATATTATCTGACCATCAAAATTAGTATTCCTTTATTAAAGAAAATATGCAGTAGAAAATCCTGATCTTCTTTTCACAATATTTGAAAAGTACTCTGAGTTCCTTCCACTGTCACAAAATGAAAACAGGAAACCACAGGTGAAATTCATGAAATTCGTCTTCACAAGTAGCACAGAACTGCAATAATGAATTGCCAAACTTGCAAAGAAAGTCAAGCGGGATATAAAACAGGCTTCCAATTCATCCCCAGGGAAGTCAATGACACTTACATAATTTGCCCAGTCAGCTTTGATAAAAATGGAACAAAATTCTTTCCTTTGGGAAGGCAATCAATTTCACTTAGACAGGATGTGGATAGCAGTGTCTGGGCTTGTTGTTCAAATGTTTCTCCATGTACTGTACGCAGGGCAACAGTATAAAAGAAAGTGTGTGTTAATCCTGATCATCAAGACTTAGAATCATAGAATCAAGGATTTGCTGTGACACATTGGATGACCACTCTGCCCTTCAGGTCCTAGCAGACCAAGCCTATTAACCCCATTCCCTTGTCCTTTCTTTTGAGCCCTACAATTACCTTTTTTCAATATTTTAGTAGAAGTCTCTGTCCACTTTCACTCTGAAAATCTTAAATAAATCTTCTTTTAACACTCCTAAGTCAACTTGAGTTCCAGCCTTTTTTGATGGTTACAACCATGATATGACAAGAAGAAGGAATGGAGTTTGCTTCTATACATACGATAACCGATCAAAATGCACATCATGCTGAATCCAAATAATAGGTTTGGACACCAGAAGTTCTCACAGTTTTGGGAGGCACATATTTCCTGCAAGGAGGAGTTAAAGAGTGCATATTAAATTTTTCCAACATAGACAAAACACTCTTTTATTTACAGTAACATCCTTATAATGAGAAAAGCCATTCTTTATAGAGATTTCATAACCTGGTTGAGTCCTTGCCTGCGGTCTTCTGCTGTTAAGGATGCTGGGACCTGGACAATGTCAATAGATGGTATGTTGATGAGGTAACATTTTAACAGAGGTTCATCAGGTTTTGTGAATTATGCCATTGCATTTGTTGATCTTGGGAAGTTCTGGAGAAGAGAGGCCTACTCCGTCAACAAGACAGAACTTCATTAGACTCCTGAAAGGTGGAGGAAGTGCGGGACACCAAAGGTAATTTGGCGTTGTACCATAGAAGCAGAAGTGAGGAATCTGAAATGCACTTGGGACACAATAGAGCCAACGACAGACAGAGATGGAAGACCTTCACTGCTGCTCAAAATGCCAGTGGTGCAACGGGCAGTAAGAAGAAAATTCAGGGATGGAGATGAAACACAAAGCATTCCGCACCATTGAGTGCTTTGATTAAATGCTTGTGAGGAGCATCTAATAACTTGTTTGTTGTTAAATGCTTCATTGAATTTTTGAGTTATTTATATCTTAAGTAGAGAAAGGTTTCTTATGAAGCCATATTATGCTTGTTTTAAATGGATGCATTGAAATAAAACAGTTTCTTTGATGCACAGAAGTTCAGGAAACAAGCTCAGGACAACTGAAAGACATATTGAACAGTATTAAAACTAATCTTAGAGCAATTAACACACATAAAAGTTGCTGGTGCTTAGTCATATCACTATCATATCATCAGTTTCAATCTAATTCAGGGTTTCCAGCCTGTAGTCCACAGACCCCTTGCTTAATGGTATTAGTCCATGGCATAAAGAGGGTTGGGAACCCTTGACCTTGTTGGTCTCTATCTGAAAGCTGATAGAAGTCAAGAAAAATACTTTTAATGAACTCAAGACTTTGATAATCAGATTAAGTAAAACTAGTAAGTAAAATAATCAGATTAAGTGAGATACAGTGCAGAATGGGCCCTTCCAATCCTTTGAGCACACTGGCCAACAATCCCCTGATTTAATCTTAGCCTTATCATGGGACAATTTACAATGACCAATTAACCTGCCAACCAGTACATCTTTGGACTGTGGGAGGAAACCAGAGCACCCAAAGGAAACCCATACAGTCACGGGGAGAACGTACAAACTCCTTACAGACAGTGGCGGGAATTGAACCCCGATCACCTGTACTGCAAAGTGTTCTGCTAACCATTACGCTACTGTGCCACCGTGATCACCAACATGCCATAGTTTTGTGTCAATATGCAATGACGGTTGATCGGATCTGAATGAAACCAGTGTTTGAGGAAAAGTGCATTAATCGTTACTGAGCTTACTGCCACTAAATTTTAAGAAAATGCTTGTTCATTTCTCCATTCAGAACTACAAGCAAAACAGTATAGAACAATGCTGCAGTCTATCACAGAAGCAGGTCTACACATTTTGTGAGATACAGTGACAAACTGAAGACCTGTCTGTTCTTTCAAATACTTGTAAAAAGCTACCAGCTGTTTACAAAACACTGTTACTCAAAAAAGGTACAACGAGTGACCTGCAAACCCATTGTTACAGGGGCCCTAAATGAAAATCTATAAATTCTGTAAATGAAATTATTCCTTTCAAGTGAGACAGCAATCCCCCAGTATTGCTACCCATCTGATATACCACATTCGTGCTCTCCCCAAGCAGTAAGACTGGTCGCTACCTCCACCCACTAACTGCACCTTTACTTTACTATGATTCATCAGTCAGTTTATGTACAGCCTAGAATCACTTTATGGACAGACAGTCAATCTATGTATATAAGCTATCTTATGTTTTTATATTTATGGTGTGTTTTATTATTATTGTATCCTTCATATTTTGAGTATTTTTGTGCTGCATTGGATTCTGAGTGACAATTATTTTGTTCCCTTCACCCTTGTGTACAGGATATGACATTAAGTAATCTTGAATCTTAAGTCCTTAAATACCACACTGATCGAGACTCCACAACCTTCTAAGCAGAAACCCCCTGAAATTCACTACCATCTCCAAGATGAAGCTTCTCCACCTCTCAGACTTGAATGAAAGCAGCCTTAATCTTGTTCCCACTGTGGTAACATCTCACCATTTACCCTGTCATGCCAACTCGGTAGGTTCTTTCCTCGTTCTCATTCTTCTGAACTTCTAGTTTGTATGGAAGAACCACAGCCTCCTCATGCCTGTCGCTGTAAATTTCCATCCCAATCCCCGTCTGGCCATTGCTCTACAATTTCTTAAGGTGTGAGCAGACCCGTAATGCGATTAGGAAGACAGTTCTCGGATCACCTCAGTGGAGGAACAGTGATATATTTCCACCATTTATAATCTCATAATTTGTAATATAAGTAAATGATTTGGATGCAAATGTGGGAGGCATGTTCAGTAAGTTTGCAGGTAACACTAAGACTGGCGAAGTTTGTGAGAGTGAGGAGAGTAGTCTTAGGTCACAGTGTAAAATCAATGTATTGGTGAAATGGTCTGAGAAACAGCAGATGGTTTAAACCAGATAGATATGCAATGACACCTTTTGGAACTACTTATGAGGCTAAGGCTGCGTCCTCACTAGACCCGATAATTTTGAAAACACCATTTTGAGTAAAATCGACAGGTGTCCACACTAGGCGTTTTTCAAAATATCTCTTTCCACACTAAAACAAGTATTTGGGCGAATCTACTCCTACTGTGCATGCGCAGACACATTTACAGAAAACAAGCGAAGAGAAAACGGTATAATATTTACGTTTCCACGGCAGCATTGCGCTATTTCCATTGGTCAAAAACTAGAGTACCTACAACAACAGCAAAAGAAAGTTTTCAACAGCCTCTTCGAGGAATACAAAGAAAACTGGGAGAATCAGACCGGACTCCTTCGTTTAGACAGACAATGAAGTCGAGCTGTTTCTGCGCGTTACAAACGACTACAAAGTCAGCAAAGCAGTGGAGATGTTTAATTCCAAACAAACTATTAACGTAGACAATAAAGTAAACAACAACACATGAAGCCGTCCTCTGCCCAAGATCACCAATTACAAAATGTTAAATAGCCAACTCTACATACACTACCAATCCCATATCAAACCCAAACCTATTAGGAGCAGAAGAGGGCACTCAACTCAATATTTTTAAAGATAGACTCAATCAAATCAATTTAGGGGATCTAGTCAAAAAAGCTCACTTTACAATTTAACTCTCACGCCGTTCACACCGACTGCGCGTTATAACAGCGGTGGTCAGTCAGCGACAGTGGAGACCAAGGGATACAGGAGATCAAGGGTACGACCACCGCAGACTGGGAGACAGGAGGGTACAGGCAGAAGAACAGAGGATGCAAGCAGAGAAACCGAGAGGACCAGCTTGAAAGCCACTTCTAGTTTAAATTCCATGCGGAATACTTTGAAGGATCAAGAACCAAGAACGAAGAGCAGCCGTCCGGCAGTGCTTGCACAGTACCAAGCAGAAGCAGAAAAAGCATTGTTGTTGTGGTGTTGTCATGACAATGTTATTAAATCTCTCCGTTTACCCTGTCCACACTAAAACGCGAAACAATCGTTTTCAAATTTACACACTCTGGAGAGTGTTTTCGAAAATCTCCGTTTTCGGGGGATGAAAACACTGTTTCAGTGTGGACTGAAAGTCAAAGCAAAGAGAAAAAGCTTTGTTTTCAAAATTATCCAGCGTAGCGTGGACATAGCCTAAGTCATGCCGTAGACCATAAGACACAGGACAGAATTAGGCAATTTAGCCTATTAATTCTGTTCCACCAGCCAATCATGGCTGATTTATTCTCCACCTCAACCCCATCCTTCTGACTTCTCTTCACAGCCTTTAATGCTCTTACTAATCAAAAACCTAACAACATCTGCCTTAAATATACCCAATGGCTTGGCATCCACAGCTACCTGTGGCAATAAATTCCACAAATTCGACATACTCTGGCTAAAGCAACCTCTCCTCATCTCAATTCTTAAGAGACATTCTTCTATTCTGAAGCTCTGCTTTGTGGTCCAAGACTCACCTTCAAATGCAAACATCTTCTCCACCCCTATCTAGGCCTTTAAATATTTGGTAGGTTTCAATAAGACAACCCTTTTATTCTTCTAAACTCCAGTAGTACAGGCCCAGAGCCAACAAACACTCATTGTAGGTTAACTCCCTTTCATTCCCAGAATTGTTCTTGTAAGCCTCCCATGGACCTTCTCTATTGCCAGCATATCCTTGCTTAGATATTGAGCCTAAAGCTGCTCACAATACTCCAAATGTGGTCTGGCCAGTGCCTTACAGGGCTACCATGAATGGTGAGATTCTAAGTAGTACTGAGGAAGCGAGTGACCATAGGGCACAAGACCACAGATCCTTGAAGGTGGCAGTGCAGGTATCAGAATCAGAATCAGATTTACTATCCCTGTCTTGCATAGCAGGAAATTAATGTTTACGGGGAAAAGAGAAGTAGGTGAATGGTGGAGCAGGCTTGACAGACAAGATGGCTGACAACTGCTCTTATTCCTTATATTCTTATAACATGAACTTTGCTGTTTTGTAGCAGCAGTACAATGCACAGATATAAAATGACCATAAATTACAAAGTAAATATTGAAAAAAGAGTAATGAGGTAGTGTTCATGGGTTTATGAACCATTTAGAAATTTGGTGAAGGGGGGGGGGAAGATGCTCCTAAATTGTTGTCTGTAGGTGGTCAGGCTCCTGTACCTTTTCCCTGAAGATAGCAATGAGAAGAGGGCATGTCCCAAATGGTGAGGGTCCTTAATGATGGATGTCACATTCTTGAGGCATATCTTCTCGAAGATGTCCTCAGTGGTGGGGTGAGAGGAGGCTGTCCCTACAGCCCTTTGCAAACTATTGCAATCCTGTGCATTGGAGCGAACATAAGAGGCAAGACACAACCAGTCAGAATGCTCTCCACCATACACCTGTAAAAACTTGTAAGGGTATTTGGTGACATACCAAAACTCATCATTAATGTAATTGGTTTTGCACAAACAGCCTTTTCTTCTGCTGTACTGTTCCATGTTCTTTGAACCTGACTTCTGGTCAAGATGCTGCCTGCGTGCAATGCTCCTTCAGTCAACATCTTCTGGGTAGATTATAAACCATGTATTTGACTTAATTTATGTCCTTTACATTTGTTTTGCATCTTGAATGTGATTCTGGAACTGTTGGAGCCTGTGATTTGCTGTTTGGGGATCATTTAGCTGTTCCAGCACTCTACAGTCTCTGAGAGGGTTCTGGGAGGCAGAGGCACATGAACGAAGTTCATGGTGGGCAGGCTGCAGGACAGCACACAAGCCAAAGTTCGACTCTGTTTCGCTGATTAAAGCTTCCATTGTTCGCTGATTAAAGCGACAAGATTGAAGCATCAAAGTGAATGCAGAAGTTTGGAGATCGTTTGGGTGCTCCACCACACTGCAGTCTCCAAGGGGATTCCGGGAGACAGAGTCAGCATGCATGAACATCATAGTGGGTAGGCTGCGAGATGGGGTGAAAGCCGATGTTTGACTCTATTTTGCTGATTTAAGATACCATTGTGCGCCAATTTAAGCGATGAGGGAGATTGAAACATCCAGACAAGTGTGGAGGGTGAGCACCAGCTGCCTGCACTTTCATCGCTCTGTACTGGAGAGGAAAGAACCTGCCACTGTGCACAGAGTATGGTCCCCAGGTTTTCTGTGATTTGGATGTAGACTTGGACTATAGACTTTTTTCTATCTTATAGTTTATTATATTCTGTGTTTTTCACCCAATCGCTCTCATTCTTTTTCGTGCCAGGAGGGAGATTTGGAGCTAGATGGGCCGTTTCCATTTTGTTCGTTGTTTTGTGCAGGAGGAGAGATTTAGAGGTTAATGTGCCTGTTCCGTTTCTGTTCATTTTTAGTGCAGGAGGAGGGATTTTGGGGGTTGATATGCCTGTTCCATTTTTGCTGGTCTTTTTTTGTGCTGTGAGGGGGGATTTTGGGGTTCGATGATCATGCTGCCTTTCTTTTCTTTCTTGGTTTCATGGTTACACAGAGAAGAAGAATTTTAAAGTTGTATACCTTGATAATAAATGAACCTTTGAACGTCTGAACATTTTAGGGCACTTTAGATGTAGATTTGATCAAATCCTATCTGTAGCATGTGATCCCAGGGGACACAGAGCAGATCCGTTTGTGTATAGATGTAGGCTGGGTGGATCTGCTGATGGTGGAGCTTGGGTTACGTAAGGCATGTTTCTCTACCCATCCTGATCTCCAAGCATTGTTATGAAGTTAATCACTCCCTTCTGGTTCTGTTTTGCCTCCCTTCATTTGCTGATTTTCCTTGGAAATTTTAATCAGTTCATCTGTCCTTAGACGTCTAGCCTTAGGTCACCAAGGCATCTTCAGGAAGTGATTTTGATACACACCTCCTAACATGCCTCAGCAAAACTTAGAGGTCAATAGACTATAAACGACTCAGAATTTATCACCGTTTAAAATGGCACCAGCCATCTGTCTCATGAGGTCACTCATTTTAAAATTCACTCCTTATGTATTTGTAGTTTCATGATCTCCATTATCTGAGACATCTGACTCATCATCCTTTAACAGTAAATATCACAAATTCAGAAAAAAGTCATTTACTTTCTACTTTTAAACAAATGGAAGCCTTCATTAGTTTGTGATCTGAGAGGTGTCTTTGATATAGGTATACCAAATCTTCATAAAGCCTATATTGTTTGATATGATCCCATTTTATAGTCAGAAGTGGGAAGGCAGCATTTATCCCCCATTTTCCTCTGTTTATTCAGAGGGACACATCACCCACCCCATCAAGGAGAGTGGCCTAATGCAAGCAAATGGGATCTGTGCAGATGGGCAAGAAATTTGGCACAGAAATCGTGGACTGAAGGACTTATTTCTGTGCTGCATGGCTCCGTGACTCTCTGATTGTTGTTTATTCTTTGTCCTTTGGTCCTCGGATACACGAGTAATATAAGCAACTTCCCTCTATTTACCCTACCTAAACCAGACGTGATCTGGTACACCTTAGTTAAATCTCCACAGCCTTCGTTGGTCCAAGGAAAACAACCCTCGTTCCTCCATCCTAACTTAGAGCTGAAACCACGCAAGCCTGGAAGTATTTTCTCCAACACTTCCTTCCCAAAGTCTAGTGACTGCAATTGGAAACTATACTTTATGTTCAGCCTAAGCAACTCCTTGTATATGGGAGATGACATGATATTCCGACGCAGATTGGGGGACCGCTTCGTCGAGCACCTCTGCTCCATCCACCACAACAGACAGGACCTCCCAGTAGCCACCCACTTCAACTCTGCTTCCCACTCCCATTTAGATATGTCCATACATGGCCTCCTCTACTGCCATGATGAGGCTAAACTCAAGCTGGAGGAGCAACACCTCATATACCGTCTAGGTAGTTTCCAGCCCCTTGGTATGAACATAGAATTCTCCAACTTCCGGTAATTCCCTCCCCCTCCCTTCCTCTATCCCTATGTTACTCTGCCCCCTCCCCCAGCTGCCTATCACCTCCCTCATGGTTCCACCTCCTTCTACTACCCATTGTGTTTTCCCCTATTCCTTCTTCACATTTCCTGCCTATCTCCTCCCTGCTTCCCCTCCCCCACCCCTTTATCTTTCCCCTTACTGGTTTTTCACCTGGAACCTACCAGCCTTCTCCTTCCCACCCTCCCCCCACCTTCTTTATAGGGCCTCTGCCCCTTCCCTCTACAGTCCTGATGAAGGGTTCCAGCCCGAAACGTCGACCAATCTTTTCCACGGATGATGCCCGACCTGCTGAGTTCCTCCAGCGTGTAGTGAGTGTTGCAATGCACCATATGCCTTCTTCACCACAGAGTCAACCTGCGCAGCAGCTTTGAGTGCCCTATGGACTCGGACCCCAAGATCCCTCTGATCCTCCACGCTGCCAAGAGTCTGAGCATTAATACTATATTCTGCCATCATATTTGACCTATCAAAATGAACCATCTCACGCCTACCTGAGTTGAACTTCATCTGCCACTTCTCAGCCCAGTTTTGTATCCTATCAATATCCCGCTGCAACCTCTGACAGCCCTCCACCACTATCTACAACACCTTCAACCAGATGGCATGAATATCAATTTTTCCTTCTGGTTAAAAAATTCTCTCCCCCTCCCCTCTTCTATCCCCCACTCTGGACTCTTACTTCTTCTCACTTGCCTATCACTTCTCCTGAATCCCCTCCTACTTCTCTTTCTCCTATGGTCCACTCTCCTCTCCTAGCAGATTCCTTCCTTTCCAGCCCTTTACTTTTCCCACCCACCTGGTTATCCTCCTTCTAGCAATCCTCCTTCCCCTCCTCCCCACTTTTTTATTCCAGTACCTTCACCCATCCTGATGAAAGGTCTCGGCCCAAAAGGTCAACTGTTTACTCATTTCCATGGATGCTGTCTGACCTGCTGAGTTCCTCCTGCATTGTATGTGTATATGTAATATATGTGTATATTTTATAGATATGTAAAAAGGAAAAGACTGGTAAAGACAAATGTAGGTCCCCTGCAGACAGAAACAGGTGAATTGATTATGGGGAGCAAGGACATGGCAGACCAATTGAATAATTACTTTGGTTCTGTCTTCACTAAGGAGGACATAAATAATCTTCCAGAAATAGTAGGGGACAGAGGGTCCAGTGAGATGGAGGAACTGAGGGAAATACATGTTAGTAGGGAAGTGGTGTTAGGTAAATTGAAGGGATTGAAGGCAGATAAATCCCCAGGGCCAGATGGTCTGCATCCTAGAGTGCTTAAGGAAGTAGCCCAAGAAATAATGGATGCATTAGTGATAATTTTTCAAAACTCGTTAGATTCTGGACTAGTTCCTGAGGATTGGAGGGTGGCTAATGTAACTCCACTTTTTAAAAAAGGAGGGAGAGAGAAACCGGGGAATTATAGACCAGTTAGCCTAACGTCGGTGGTGAGGAAACTGCTGGAGTCAGTTATCAAGGATGTGATAACAGCACATTTGGAAAGCAGTGAAATGATCGGACAAAGTCAGCATGGATTTGTGAAAGGAAAATCATGTCTGACGAATCTCATAGAATTTTTTGAGGATGTAACCAGTAGAGTGGATAGGGGAGAACCAGCGGATGTGGTATATTTGGATTTTCAAAAGGCTTTTGACAAGGTCCTACACAGGAGATCAGTGTGCAAACTTAAAGCACACGGTATTGGGGGTAAGGTATTGGTGTGGGTGGAGAATTGGTTAGCAGACAGGAAGCAAAGAGTGGGAATAAACGGGACCTTTTCAGAATGGCAGGCAGTGACTAGTGGGGTACCGCAAGGCTCAGTGCTGGGACCCCAGTTGTTTACAATATATATTAATGACTTGGATGAGGGAATTAAATGCAGCATCTCCAATTTTGCAGATGACACGAAGCTGGGTGGCAGTGTTAGCAGTGAGGAGGATGCTAAGAGGATGCAGGGTGACTTGGATAGGTTGGGTGAGTGGGCAAATTCATGGCAGATGCAATTTAATGTGGATAAATGTGAAGTTATCCACTTTGGTGGCAAAAATAGGAAAACAGATTATTATCTGAATGGTGGCCGATTAGGAAAAGGGGAGGTGCAACGAGACCTGGGTGTCATTATACACCAGTCATTGAAAGTGGGCGTGCAGGTACAGCAGGCGGTGAAAAAGGCGAATGGTATGCTGGCATTTGTAGCGAGAGGATTCGAGTACAGGAGCAGGGAGGTACTACTGCAGTTGTACAAGGCCTTGGTGAGACCACACCTGGAGTATTGTGTGCAGTTCTGGTCCCCTAATCTGAGGAAAGACATCCTTGCCATAGAGGGAGTACAAAGAAGGTTCACCAGATTGATTCCTGGGATGGCAGGACTTTCATATGAAGAAAGACTGGATGAACTGGACTTGTTGGAATTTAGAAGATTGAGGGGGGATCTGATTGAAACGTATAAGATCCTAAAGGGATTGGACAGGCTAGATGCAGGAAGATTGTTCCCGATGTTGGGGAAGTCCAGAACGAGGGGCCACAGTTTGAGGATAGAGGGGAAGCCTTTTAGGACCGAGATTAGGAAAAACTTCTTCACACAGAGAGTGGTGAATCTGTGGAATTCTCTGCCACAGGAAACAGTTGAGGCCAGTTCATTGGCTATATTTAAGGGGGAGTTAGATATGGCCCTTGTGGCTACGGGGGTCAGGAGATATGGAGGGAAGGCTGGGGCGGGGTTCTGAGTTGGATGATCAGCCATGATCATAATAAATGGCGGTGCAGGCTTATTGGGCTGAATGGCCTACTCCTGCACCTATTTTCTATGTTTTTATGTATCGATCCAGTAGCTTAATGTACTTGTGTTAAATACATTAATTTTTAAAATTTGAAAAAATAATTGTTATTTATTTTTAAATATTTCAACTATTGAGGATAGGACTTCCACTGTGAGCAGTATGCCCCGGAGAGTGTTGTAAGACAGAGTGACCAAGGAGCACAAGTACATGGTTCTTTGAAAAAGGTGCAATAGATGGATAGAATGGTGAAGATGGCTTTTAGTGACTTCTTCAGTCACCGCACTAAATTTTGAAGTTGGGATATTACGCAAAAGTTGCTATAAGGACATTAGTGAGGTTGCACTTGGAACAATGTGTTCAGTTTTGGTCACTATGCTCCAGGAAAGATGCCATGAAGTTCCAAAGAATGTAGAAGAAATTTAAAAAGATGATGCTGGGACTTGAGGAACTGAGTAATAGATCACCTCGAGTCTATCTCTGCTATCTTCCTTAGTTGGTAAAGTGTGCTCAGTGGAAATTCCAACCATGTCTTATGTCGCTGGTTATAGCTTACCTACTTCATCCCTAATCAGCTACTGTATGTCCTTTTGCTACCTGCTTACTATTTACATGCATGTGGAAGACTTTTGACTTCCCTTGTCTAAACCATTCTCAATACAGCTGAACATTAGTTTGATTTCAGACAGGGGATGAAATAACTCAGAGACAATCAGATATCAGCAGAAAATGTCACTAAGCATGTCGGGGAACATGCACGTGTGTGAGTATCATTTGCACTAAGGTAACTTCTAAGAGTGTAACACCTATAGACATTTAGTGGAGAGTACATTGACTGGCTACATCACAGCTTGGTATGGAAACTACCATTGCTCTTGAATGAAAAATCCTACCAAAAGTAGTTGATACAGCCCAGACCACTATGGGTAAAGCCCTCCCTACCATTGAGCACAACAATATAAAGCAAAGTTGCAGGAAAGCAGCATCAATCACCAAGGAACACGGCTACCCAGGTCATGCTGTCTTTTTGCTGTTGCCATCGGGAAAAAGGTACAGGAGCCTCAGGACTCACAGCACCAATTTCAGGAACAGTTACCGCCCCTCAACGTTCAGGCTGCTGAACCAAAGGGGACAACTTCACTCAACTTCACTTGCCTCATTATTGAAGTGCTCCCAGAACCTGTGGACTCAATTTCAAAGACTCTTCATCTCATGTACTTGGGAAACTAAAAGGTCTGAAGGTAGATAAGTCACCACATGCAGAGTTCTGAAAGAGCCAGCTGAAGAGATTGCGGAAGCATCGGTAATCACTAAATTCTGGAATGGTTTCAGAAGTCTAAAAAATTGAAATCACTCTTCAAGAAGGGAGAGAGGCAGAAGAAAGGAAACTATAGGCCAGTTAGCCTGACCTCAGTGGTTGGGAAGATGTTGGCGTCGATTACTTAATGATGAGCTCCCAGACTACTTGGAGGCATATGATAAAATAGGCTGTAGTCAGTGTGGTTTCCTCATGGGAACATCTTGCCTGACCTATCTTTTGAAATTCTTTGAAAAGATAACAAAGGAGAATCACTTGATGTTGTGTGCTTGGATTTTCAGAAGGCCTTTAAGAGGGTGCCACATGTGAGGATACTAAACAAGCTACAAGCCCTTAGTATTACAGGAAAGATTCTAGCAGAATAAAGCAGTTGCTGATAGGCAGTGGGCAAAGAGTGGGAATAACGGGAGCTTTCACTGGCTGACTGTCAGTGACTAGTGGTGTTCCACAGGGACCTCTGTTGGGACCAATAATTATTACATTACATGTCTATGATTTAGATACGCAAACAACAGGAATTCTGCAGATGCTGGAAATTCAAGCAACACACATCAAAGTTGCTGGTGAACGCAGCAGGCCAGGCAGCATCTCTAGGAAGAGGTGCAGTCGACGTTTCAGGCTGAGACCCTTTGTCAGGACTAACTGAAGGAAGAGCTAGTAACAGATTTGAAAGTGGGAGGGGGAGGGGGAGATCCAAAATGATAGGAGAAGACAGGAGGGGGAGGGATGGAGCCAAGAGCTGGACAGGTGATAGGCAAAAGGGATACGAGGGGATCATGGGAAAGGAGGTCCAGGAAGAAAGACAAGGAGGGGGTGGGGGGACCCAGAGGATGGGCAAGGGGTATATTCAGAGGGACAGAGGGAGAAAAAGGAGAGTGAGAGAAAGAATGTGTGTATAAAAATAAGTAAAAGATGGGGTACTAGGGGGAGGTGGGGCATTAGCGGAAGTTAGAGAAGTCGATGTTCATGCCATCAGGTTGGAGGCTACCCAGACGGAATATAAGGTGTTGTTTCTCCAACCTGAGTTGGCTTCATCTTTACAGTAGAGGAGGCCGTGGATAGACATGTCAGAATGGGAATTGGATGTGGAATTAAAATGTGTGGCCACTGGGAGATGATTTAGATGATGGAATTGATGGCCTTGTGGCAAAGTTTGCAGATGATATGAAGATAGCTGGAGGAGCAGGTAGTTTGAGGAAGTAGAGAGGCTACAGAAGGACATAGACAGATTAGGAGAATAGGCAAAGAAATAGCTGGTGGAATACAGTGCCAGGAAGTGTATGGTCGTGTACTTGAGTAGAAGAAATAAAAAGATAGACTATTTTCTAAATGGGGAGAAAATACAAAAGCATAAGGTGCAAAGGGACTTGAGAGTCCTTGTGCAGGATTCCTGAAAGGTTAATTTACTGGCTGAGTCCACAGTGAGAATGGCAAATCAAACTAATGTTAGCATTCATTTCAAGAGGACTAGAATATAAAAGCAAGGATGTAATGTTGGAACTTAATAAAGAACTGGTGAGGCCTCACTTGGAGTATTGTGAACAAATTGGGCTCTTTATCCAAGAAATGATGTGCTGAAACTTGAGAGGGTTCAAAGGAGGTTCACAAAAAATATTCCAGGATTGAATGGCCTGTCATATGAAGAGTGTTTGATGGCTCTGGGCCTGTATTCACTAGAATTCAGAAGAATGGGATATGACCTCAGTGAAGCCTATTGAAATGTGAAAGGCGTTGATAGAGTGGATGTGGAGAGGATGTTTCCTGTGGAGTCTAAAACCAGAGGACACAGCCTCAGAATAGAGGGACATCCTTTTAGAATGGAGATGAAAATGAATTTCTTTAGCCAGAGAGTGACGAATTTGTGGAATTCTTTGTCACAGGCAACTGTGAAGGCCAAGTCTTTATGTATATTTCAGCCAGAGGTTGATAGATTCTTGACTGGTCAGGGCATGAAGGGATACAGGTAGAAGGCAGGAGATTGGGGCTGAGAGGAAAATTGGATCAGCCATGATGAAATGGTACAGGTACAAGGGGCCAAATGGCCTAATTATGTTCCTATATCTATGGTCTTATGTTCTCAATACTTATTGTTTATTTATTTATTATTATTATTTCTTTCTTTCTGTACTCATACAGTTTGCTGTTGTTTGCACACTGGTTAAATGCCCAAGTTGGTGCAATCTTTAATTGATTCTATTATGGTTATTATTTTGTTGTGGATTTATTTGGTATGCCCACAAGAAAATGAATCTCTGTGTTGTATATGGTGACATATATGTATTCATGCAATCAGTTTTCCACTATCCTACTTTGTTTGCTATCAAATTCGAATTTCTTTGTTAGAGAGAGACCTTTGTCTTAGCTAAAATACCTTTTAAAAAAGAAAAAAAAATTCCCTTTTCTGCTGAATTCCCTGTGAATATGGAGCAGCATATATCAGGCAGCAGGATGCGTGGTGAAAGCCCACATCAAGCAGCACAGGAGGTGTATCCATGTGGGTTACTCAGAGAAATCGGTGGTAGCAGGACAGTGCATTCGCAATGGCCAGAGCAATGACTTTGACAGCACAAAACTACAGTGGCATGCCAATGGCATTTGAGACTATCTGTTGAAGGAAGCCATTGAAATAAAACTAGAGAAAAGACTTTTAACAAAGATGAAGGTCTCACTCTAAGTAAGAACTGGAATTCGATTGTAAACAATGTGAGACAGCAGAAACCTGATTGGATGAGGACTAACCAATCAAGAGGGACGGACGACGAGGGTATAAATCCATTGGACTAGACTTGCCCAAGCTTCATGCCTGATGAAGATCGCAAAGTTTGTCATCAAAACGACAGTTAAAATTGATACTTGTACTTGGCTGGAAGCCCCAGAAGAGTTTATTCATATATGTACTTTGATAATTAATTTACTTTGAGGTTAGAATTTTGAACTTTGAACTTTAAATATCCAGAAGTCCATAAGCAGAAGGAATCCAGTTGCATTTAATGAATGCATTTCAGTTTGGTCACTTGTCTGCAGTCCTCAATTAAGGAACTTCAGCCCAGTAAATCCAGCAATGCTTTTAGAGCCTTTTAAAAAATTAGCTAAATGTGTGTTTTATAATGCAGAATTTCATGCTTAATTGTGAAATACTTTACCTTATTCCTATTTAAGGTGCACAAAGAAACCAAATGAATGGAAACTCAAAAGTAAAAATAAATTTTTCAATATCAGCAAATTTTTACTCCTGAACAATAAATCCAACTGCTGATAAATGTAACAAAACAAAATTACTTGCACTGGTAACAAGGAAACTGTAGCTTTGAAATATAAAAACAAACTAAAATATTTACAATACAAATAAATATATAATAACCATCAATAGTATTTACAAATTTTAAATTAAAACATGACCACCCTAGACCCGGGTGCACACCAGCGTCATCAGCACCCACCAGTTCCTTGAGACTCCAGACAGCAAGTGACATAATTCATTAGATTTGGGCAGTTACTGTATAACATAGAGTTGTTTCTTCTTGGTAATCTTTCCATCCATCTGTAAGTTATTCACGGTCTGTCTCAATTGTGTATGAGTCAGATGCATCATACCAGCTGGAAGCTTGGAGTTCAGGATGTATGAGAAATGGCAAGCTACTGTCCAGAATTTAATTCTCGATTGATATTGATGAACTAGATAAACAGGGGCATTTATGCTCTGTTCTCTTCTTTAAAAAGTTATTCCATGATAAATGACTTGTTACCCCTCAACCATCGGGCTCTTGAACCAAAGGGGCTAACTTCACTTGCCCTATCATTGAAATGCTCCCAAAATCTTTGGACTCATGTTCAAGGACTCTTCATCTCATGTTCTAGATATTTATTGTTTATTAACTTAAGATTAATATTTCTTTATTTTTGTACTTGCATGGTTTGTGGTCTGGATGAACACCTAAGTTAGTATGATCTTCCATTGATTCCATTATGCTTGTTATTCTATTACAGATTTATTGAGTATGCCCACCAGAAAATGGAGCACAGGGTTGTATATGGTGGCATACATGTACTTTGATCGTTAATTTAATTTTAACTTTTGAACATTGGTTGAATAGTACCAAGTTGGAAAATGAAGCGCTCCAGAAATTTACTCTGTTAGGGTTATACGTATTACTGCAAAGACCCAGATCCCTCAGCTCACCACGCTGGTGCTGACCATTGAGAGTTCATCCAGGCCATTCCCATATACTTGCACTTGGATGTAGCTTTCTGTGCCATAAGCATCTATGCTGTCCTATGCTTTTCCCTGAGTTCAGCTTGGCATTTGTCAGAACAGTGTAAAGGGCTGAAGGCAAAGATGGAATGAGTGACTAAAAGCTCAGGGCTATACTTGTAAACTAAACCACCAGATAACATCAATACTTAAATCAAATAGTGCTGAATTACTTGAAACTACCTTTGTATGATGAAATGATGAAATGCAAAGTATGTTGATCAGTTATGCCAAATAGAAAAGCTTTAAGACTGAATAGTTCTTTGATACCTGTTTAGCAGAACCACCAGTTTGCCTATGTAAGACCATAAGACTATAAAATCATAAGATAAAGGAGCAGAATGAGGCCATTTGGCCCATCGAGTCTGCTCCACCATTCCATCATGGCTGATTGATTATGCCTCTCAACCCCATTCGCCTGCTTCTCCCCGTAACTTTTGATGCTCTGACTTAACAAGAAACTGTCACTTTAAATTTACCCAATGACTTGGCCTCCTCAGGAGACTGTGGCAAAAAAATTCCACAGATTCATCACCCTCGGACTCAAGAAATTCCTCCTCAACTCTGCTCTCAATGGACACTCCTCTATTCTGAGGCTGTGCACTCAGGTCCTAGACTACCCACTATCCACATTCACTCTCTATTGGCCTTTCAATATTCTATAGGTTTCAATGAGATCTCCCTCATTCTTTTAAACTCGAGTACAGGCCCAGAGCCATCAAACATATTAACTCTCCCATTCCTGGATTCATTCCCGCTAATTTCCTCTGGATCCTCTCCAATGCCAGCACATCTTTTCTTAGATAAGGGGCCAAAAATGCTCACAATGCTCCAAGTGTGATCTGACCAATGCCTTATAAAGACTCAGCACTACATCCTTGCTTTTATATTCTAGTCCTCTTGAAATAAGTGCTAACGTTGCATTTGCTTTCCTTACCACAGACTCAACCTGTAAGTTAACCTTTAGGGAATCCTGCACAAAGACTCCCAAGTCCCTTTGTATCTCTGGTTTTTGAACTTTGTCCCTGTTTAGAAAATAGCTTATGGCTATATTCCTTCTACTAAGGTGCATGACCATACACTTCCCTATTCCATCTGCCACTTCTTTGCCCAGTCTCCTAATCTCTCTAAGTATTTCTGCACAATCCCTACTTCCTCAAACCTTCCTGCCCCTCCACCTAACTTTGTATTGTCCACAAACATGGCCCCAAGCCCATCAATTTCATCATTCTTTTTATTTTGACACGTGGTATAATGTGAAAAGAAGTGGTTCCAGCACCAAGCCCTGCAGAACATCACTAGTGACAGCCAACCAGAAAAGACCTCCTTTATTCACACTATCTTCCAGTCAGCAATCTTTTATCAATAATCTTTTACTGGATGGCAGGGTGAAGATATGTCTCTACCAAAGGAGACGTAACATGCTCCTTCTCTCCGTGTGATTCAAATAAATGAAAGTCAGGTAAAATTTATCCAGGGGTTTCAAGGCAAAGTTCCAGTTGTCCTGGCTCAGGCACTCATTCTGAACCTCTGCTATAAATGTTGAGTAAAATTATTTATCCAAGGTTGATTCTCAAACCTGATTTTCTTCATATCCCTGGAGTTGTAGTATCCACAGTGCTTTAGTTTCAAGTCCAAAGGTTAAAAATAAACTGCTTCACGTTATCTCAGTTTCTGATGAGTTGGCATTTTAAAATTTAGCTTTAATTGAAATACATGATGAGCTTCTCTCATGAGCCAATTAGCTATTCTTTCCAGTGGCAGTGTCAAGAATATATTATCACAATTATGTGATAATATATAAGGGGAAGCAATAGAGGAGATTTCTGGGGCTATGAGAGAGATTTTTGCATCATCTTTAACCATGAGGTACCAAATGACTGGAGGGTATAAGAAGAGCACTAGGGTAAGTACAAGTTTGTTAGCCTTATATCAGCAGTAGGGAAATGATAGGAAACAAGTCTTAGTGACAGGATTTATGATGGCTTTTTATGTAACTGATTAGAGGGAGTATGGTTTTCTTCATGGGAAATCTTCCCCACCCCCAAATCTGTCAGAGTTCTTCAAGTAGGTAACTAAGACAATTGAAGGCAAGATAAGTAACATAATAGACAGTACATGGACTTAAACAAGCTTTTTGACAAGGTTCAATACAGTAAGCTGGTCCAGAAAGTGTGGCATCCAAAGTGTTTTGGTGAAATGAATCTAAAATTAACTTGGCAATAGGAGGCAGGGGTAGTAGTGGAGGGTTGTTTTACCAACTGGAGTTTGTAACCAGTGGCATACCGCAAGAGTCTGTGCTGGGATCTTGAATGCCTGTGGTCTGATAATTAGGGTTGCTGATGACATAAAGATTGACAGTTGTAAGTAACAAGGATGCTTTCTTAAGGATAGGGAGGCACTGGTGAGCTGGGCAGAGGGATGAAATTTAATCCAGACAGTTTTGAGTTAACACATTTTGGGGACATTGGCTAGATTCGTGCAAAAGACCGACAGGGACCTCAGGTAAACGCAAGACCATAAGACCATAAGACCATAAGACAAAGGAGCAGAAGTAGGCCATTCGGCCCATTGAGTCTGCTCCACCATTTTATCATGAGCTGATCCATTTTATCCTATTTAGTCCCACTGCCCCACCTTCTCACCATAACCTTTGATGCCCTGGCTACTCAGATACCTATCAATCTCTGCCTTAATACACCCAATGACTTGGCCTCCACTGCTGCCCGTGGCAACAAATTCCATAGATTCACCACCCTCTGACTAAAAAAATTTTTTCGCATTTCTGTTCTGAAAGGGCGCCCTTCAATCCTGAAGTCATGCCCTCTCGTACTAGACTCCCCCATCATGGGAAACAACTTTGCCACATCCACTCTGTCCATGCCTTTTAACATTCGAAATGTTTCTAGGAGGTCTCCCCTCATTCTTCTAAACTCCAAGGGATACAGTCCAAGAGCGGACAAACGTTCCTCATATGTTAACCCTCTCATTCCCGGAATCATTCTAGTGAATCTTCTCTGTACCCTCTCCAATGTCAGCACATCCTTTCTTAAATAAGGAGACCAAAACTGCCCACAGTACTCCAAGTGAGGTCTCACCAGCGCCTTATAGAGACTCAACATTACATCCCTGCTCCTATACTCTATTCCTCTAGAAATGAATGCCAACATTGCATTCGCCTTCTTCACTACTGACTCAACCTGGAGGTTAACTTTAAGGGTATCCTGTACGAGGACTCCCAAGTCCCGTTGCATCTCAGAACTTTGAATTCTTTCCCCATTTAAATAATAGTCTGCCCGTTTATTTTTTCTGCCAAAGTGCATAACCATACACTTTCCAACATTGTACTTCATTTGCCACTTCTCTGCCCATTCTTCCAATCTATCCAAGTCTCTCTGCAGACTCTCCGTTTCCTCAGCACTACCGGCCCCTCCACCTATCTTCGTATCGTCAGCAAACTTAGCCACAAAGGCATCTATTCCATAATCCAAATCGTTGATGTACAATGTAAAAAGAAGCGGACCCAACACTGATCCCTGCGGAAAACCACTGGTAACTGGCAGCCAACCAGAATAGGATCCCTTTATTCCCACTGTCTGTTTCCTGCCAATCAGCCAACGCTCTATCCACGTATGTAACTTTCCTGTAATTCCATGGGCTCTTATCTTGTTAAGTAGCCTCATGAGTGGCACCTTGTCAAAGGCCTTCTGAAAATCCAAATATATAACATCCACTGCATCTCCCTTGTCTAGCCTACTTGTAATTTCCTCAAAAAATTGTAATAGGTTTGTCAGGCAGGATTTTCCTTTAAGGAATCCATGCTGAGTTCTGCCTATCTTGTCATATGCCTCCAGGTACTCTGTAACCTCATTCTTGACAATCGACATTCTATAGCTGCTGGAAATCCAGAGCACACACACACATTGCTGAAGGAATGCCAGTGGGTCAGTCAGTATCTGTGGAGAAGAATAAACAGTCAATGTTTCGAGCCAGTTTACAGACGGACTTTGGGGTGGAGTCCATAACTCTCTGAAAACACAGCATAGGTGGGCGGAGTAGCTGCAACACTGAGTATAAGAGCTGGGATGTGATATTGTTGATGGTGCACTGCCTGGTATGGCGGTCAAGGCTTTTAAGAGATGTTAGATAGACCAATGGATGTAAGGAAGATGGAGGGATATGGACATGGTGTAGGTAGGAGGGATTAGTGTTTGGGTGTTCTTGATATGCTTTTTTTGTTGATTTGGCACAACACTGTGGGCCAAGTGGCCTGTTCCTTTTCTGTATTCTTCAATATCCTATTTTCTACGCTCCAAACATTAGCCAGGCTACACTTCAAAGTAAATTTATTATCAAAGTATATATATGTCATCAGATACTATCCTGAAATACATTTTCTTGAGGGCATTCACAGTAGAACAAAGAAATACAATAGAATCAATTTTAAAAAAACTATTTGAGGTATTATGTACAGTTCTGGGCACTACATTACAGGAAGGATGTGGTAACATTAGTAAGACTACAGATGATATTCATCAGGATGTTGCCTGGAACGTAGGTCTTATGAGGAGAGATTGGATAGCCTGATATATATCGTTCTCACTGAAGATCAGGAGACTGTGGGGGGGGGGGGTGACCTTTTGTCTTTTCCACTATTAATTTGTTTTGTAACTTAGAGTAATGTTTATGTCTTGTACTGTACTGCTGCAGCAAAGTGACTGGTTTCATGACATACAGTATGTCAATGATAATCCTGATTCTATTATAGCAATTTATAACATTATGAGGGGCATAGGTAGTCACAAGGGTATGGGAGCTTTAAACAGAAGACAGTGGTTTGAGAAGAGTGGGGAAATTTTTAAAAGAAATTTGAGGGGAAAATTTTCCACACAAACGATTGTAGTAAATGGAAAAAGCATGTGGTAGAGGTGGATGCATTCATAACATTAAATAATATTTGAACAGGTACACAGATTGGAAAGGGACAAAGGAATAAGAATCAAATGCAGGAAAAAGGGATTAGCGTAGATACACATCTCGGAATTGGGAGCTTGGGGAGGGCCGGCTTCTGTCTCGTACAGATCTATGACTCATTACTTTATTATTTTCTGAGAATGTCACTCCTTGTGAGAAGTGCTCTATGAAGAAGTCGTCATCCTCCCAAAAAAAAGTCCTTAGAACTGTTTTTTTACTTCGACGTTTCCTCCCTTGGCAACACTGCAAAGTCCAGCTAAAACACATGGTCTGGATAAAATTTTGGCCTGTTTTTGCCAATGTTTATAATAAGTCCTAAACAAATCTTGAACAGAGAGGGAGGGTTGTGAAGGAAATCACATTGGGGATCAAGGGAAATAGAGATTGGTTTAATGCTCTCTGGAAGCCTTTAACATACACCTTGGTATTTGGTTCTCTTTCCATCCGCGAGATTTGCAAGTAGCTTAGGGGGATCACTTAAGCCCCAGATTCATCGATATTCTCCAAATCAAGCCCTACTAGTAGCTATGTTTACTCTGAATGTCATCACTGCCCCCTACTCCTTCAGCACTACTATTCCCCACAGGTGGTAAGTGAGCTTGTAATGCCTACAAACGCCATCACATTTACCACATTCACCTTGGAGTGACAGCAGTCTGGTTCTTGTCATACGGTTGTTAGCCTATGTCCAGGACATACATGGCTCCAGGAGAACATCCCATGCACCATCAGTCTTCAGGTCATGTCACTGAGAGACTTGTGCTAATATTATTTTGTGACTCTACGTGCTATGTGTGACTAAATGCACTGTGTTTTGCCTCTTGGCCGTGGAGGAATTGTTTTTTTTCATTTAGCTATATACGTGTATATGGCTGAATAACAATTAAACTTATTTCTCTTAAATGCACAGTTTGTAAATGCAATTTCCTCAGAAATAATTAATGGATTATTAAGGGAATTAAAGATAAAATAAATAAGTTGCCATTGTTTTTACTTCTGAATATCTGCCCTCTAATTACCCACAGAACAATTTGTCAACGAACTGGACTGATTACAGGAGAAAGGATAAATTGCATTTTACACCCCAGGCCATAATTTTGGTCAGATCATACATCAGCTTCAAGGTTACTTCAAGTCTTGATCAGGAATTTGAGTCAACTTGTGTAAAATCTACTTAGAATGAACCATCCAGCACTGAATCCTGTGGAACACACACAAAATGCTGGAGGAACTCAGCAGGTCAGGCAGCATCTATGGAAAAGAATAAACAGTCGATGTTTAATGCTGAGAGTCCTGAAGAAGTGTCTCAGCCTGAAACATTAACTGTTCTTTCTTTCTTTTTCAATCTTTTTATTAATTTCAAAATACAGAAACAAAACATAGCCATAATACAAATAGTAGGAGATATATTGTTACACTTAAAAAAAGTAATTGCAAAACCAAGTAGTGAAAATTAACAAAGCTCCCAAACATGTAGAACTAACCACGGATAATACAAAGCAAAAAAAAACTGGAAAAAAAAACATAAAAAAGAAAAAAAAAACAAAACCAAAAAAAAACAAACCCCATCCCCAAAGAAAAACAAAATTGATTAACTAAACTAAAAGACTTGGGCAAAACTAACAACTTAAAAATGGAAAAGAAGAAAACCTTAGTGTCGACGACTCCAATCCCCTCCAACAACAGTACAGAGAGATAAAACAAGTTTGGAATTGATCAAATTACATTAAGTGAAAATGCTGAATGAATGGCCTCCAAGTTTTTTCAAACTTAATGGAAGGGTCATAAACTGCACTTCTAATTTTCTCCAAATTCAAACACACCATAGTTTGTGAAAACCAATGAAATACAGTAGGAGGGTTGGTCTCTTTCCAATTCAACAAAATGGACCTTCATTAACTGTTTATTCATTTCCATAGATGCTGCCTGACCTGATGAGTTCCTCCAGCGTTTTGTGTGTGTTGCTTTGGACGTCCAGCATCTGCAGAATTTCTCGTGTTTGTGATTGAATCCCTGTGGATCAGGGCAGGTCAAAAAGATTGAACTGGATTTCTTGATTTCCCTGTGTACTTATAACTGCTACATTTACCTCTTCATATTGAGCTGGAAATATTGGTCAAAGCATTTTATTTACTTAGCTAAATTATCCATCATTTGGGATTATCCAGCATTAGGGATATTATGCATCAAAGGGACTAATTTACATTCCAGTGTGGTTTGAAAATATTCCCATAGGAATTCCAGAGACACTGGAAATGTGGAAGGGCAGGACTTTTACCAACTCCTTTGCTTTTTGCCTTAACTCTGTGGCAATTCTGTCAACTTGCCCCAAGTCCTCAACTCATCCATCATTGCTATACATTTCTCCCTTGATGAATGTCACTTTGTAGAGTCCAACACCTGCCGTTTTAGCTAATTGCATTAACCACTATGGAGCATTGTATACATCCATCCATGGTGTACAGATAAATATATTGCAGTCAAAAATAAAGATTTTATATATTGCCTGTCATGGTAACCCAAATAAATTTACAGCCAATATTGTATCTTTGAAGTATGGGAACTTCTGTAATGTAGCAGCCAATCTTCATAAAGCAAGATCCCACAAAGTGTAATATGATAATGGCTAATCACCTCTGCTTTACAAGTACTGCAGACAATTAGCAAAGCCAATGGAATGGAACAGATAGTTAAGGTGTTTCAGAAGGCATGTGGGACTTTTGCTTCATTAGCCAGGGCACAGTATGTAAGACCAAGGATATTGTATAGGATTAGTTAGGGTACAATTTGAATAATGTGTAAAGGTTGATCTTGGCCTGAAATGGTGACTTTTTAAGCCTGTCCATAGATGCTGCATTCCGTGTGTGTTGCTTAAGAATTCCAGCATCTGCAAAATCTCATGATTGTAAGTTTAGGAAAAATGTGAGTACACTTGAGAAAGACAGTGGAGATTCACCAAGTGTTTATATTTATGCGGAAAGACTGGATATGTCTAATCAGGAATCTACAAACCTCTGCCTTAAATATACCCAGTGACCTGGCCTCCACAACCACCTGTGGCAACTAATTCCACAGATTCAATGCTCTCTGGCTAAAGAAATTCCTCCTCATCTCTGTTCTAAAAGGACGACCCTCTATTTTGAGGCTGTGTCCTCTCGTCTTCCCCACCATACCGGTGGTTTAGAGGGTGCCTGAACAGGATTTTTTTTTCACCCAGAGGATAGATGAAATCTGGACCACACTGCCCGTTATGATGGAGAAGGCATGTACTCTCACATTTAAGATGTATTTAAAATGACCACTTGGAATGTCCTGGCACCGGAGGCTAAGATCCATGTGCAGGGAAATAGAACTGATGTAGAGAGGTAGTTGATGGTCAGTCAGAACGCATTGAGCTGAAGGCCCGGTTTCCCTGCTCTGCAACTCCATATGTGTTATTGTTTATTGCTGGACAAATTGAAAACAGGAACATATACTTCAATTATAAAGGGCATCAGTGAAACCACATCCAGAGTACTGTGTACAGGATTAGTCTTTCTAATTAAAGAGGGATGTTAATGGCTTGGAACAATTCAGAAGAAGGTTTACTAGACCAGTATCTGGAATAAAAGGATTATCTTATGAGTTACATTTATAAAAAATGGAATCTTCTGAAAGTTAGAAGTTTGAGAGTAAACCTCATGGAAATGTATAGGACTCTAAGGGCACTTGACAGGATGCAGGAAGAAAGAATGCTACCTCTTCTGAGAGAATCTAGAACCAGAGGGCCTCTGTATAAAATATAAGGTGTCACCCAATTCAGAATCAGAATCAGGTTTATTATCACCAACATGTGACGTGAAATTCGTTAACTTCTTAGCAGCAGTTCAATGCAATCCATAATCTAGCAGAGAAAAAATAATAAATAAAATAAAAATAATAATCAATAAACAAGTAAATAAATTACATATATTGAATAGATTTTTTTTTAAGTGCAACAACAGAAATACTGTATATTAAAAGAAAGCGAGGTACTGTCCAAAGATTCAATGTCCATTTAGGAATCGGATGGCAGAGAGGAAGAAGCTGTTCCTGAATCACTGAGTGTGTGCCTTCAGGCTTCTGTACCTCCTGCCTGATGGTAACAGTGAGAAAAGGACATGCCCTGGGTGCTGAGGGTCCTTAATAATGGATGCTGCCTTTCTGAAACACTGCTCCCTAAAAATGTCCTGGGTACTTTGTAGGCTAGTGCCCAAGATGGAGCTGACTAGATTTACAACTTCCTGCAGCTTCTTTCAGTCCTGTGCGGTAGCCCCTACATACCAGACAGTGACTCAGTCTGTCAGAATGCTCTCCATGGTACAACTATAGAAGTTTTTGAGAGTATTTGTTAACATGCCAAATCTCATCAAATTCCTAATGAAGTATAGCCGCTGTCTTGCCTTCTTTATAATTACATCGATATGTTGGGACCAGATGAGATCCTCAGAGATCTTGACACCCAGGAACTTGAAGCTGCTCACTCTCTCCACTTCTGATCCCTCTATGAGGATTGGTATGTGCTCCTTCGTCTTACCCTTCCTGAAGTCCACAATCAGCTCTTCCGTCTTACTGACATTGAGTGCCAGGTTGTTGCTACAGCACCTCTCCATTAGTTGGCTTTTCTCACTCCTATATGCCCTTTCATTGCCACCTGAGATTCTACCAACCATGGTTGTATCATCAGCAAATTTATAGAGGTTATTTGAGCTACGCCTAGCCACACAGTCGTGTGTATATAGAGAGTAGAGCAGTGGGCTAAGCACACACCCCTGAGGTGCGCCAGTGTTGATCGTCAGTGAGGAGGATATGTTATCACCAATCTGCACAGGCTGTGGTCTTCCGGTTAGGAAGTCGTGGATCCAATTGCAGAGGGAGGTACAGAGGCCCAGGTTCTGCAACTTCTCAATCAGGATTCTGGGAATGATGGTATAAAATGTTGAACTATAGACGATGAACAGCATCCTGATGTAAGTGTTTGTGTTGTCCAGGTGGTCTAAAGCCATGTGGAGAGCCATTGAGATTGCATCTGGGGTTGACCTTTTGTGGCGATAGGCGAATTGCCGTGGGTCCAGGTCCTTGCTGAAACGGGAGTTCAGTCTAGTCATGACCAACCTCTCAAAGTATTTCATCACTTGCAATGTGAGTATTACTGGGTGATAGTCATTAAGTCAACCCACATTGTTCTTCTTAGACACTGCTATAATTGTTGCCTATTTGAAGCAAGTGGGAACTTATGCCCGTAGCATTGAGAGATTGAAAATGTCCTGGAATACTCCCACTAGTTGGTTGGCACAGGTTTTCAGAGCCTTACCAGGTACTCCATCGGGACCTTCTGCCTTGCGAAGGTTCACTCTCTTTAAAGACAGTCTAACATCGGCCTCTGAGACAGAGATCACAGGGTCATCAGGCGTAGCAGGGATCTTCACAGCTGCAGTTCTGTTCTCCCTTTCAAAGCATGCATAGAAGGTGTTGAGTTCATCTGGTAGTGAAGCGTCACTGCCATTCATACTATTGGGTTTCTCTTTGTAGGAAGTAATGTCTTGCAGACCTTGCCAGAGTTGCCGTGAATCTGATATCACCTCCAACCTCATTCGAAATTGTCTCTTCGCCCTTGAAATAGCCCTCCACAAATCATACCTGGTTTTCTGGTACAGGCCTGGGTCGCCAGACTTGAATGCCACAGATCTAGCCTTAGCAGACGATGTACCTCCTGGTTCATCCACGGCTTTTGGTTTGGGAATGTACAATAAGTCTTTGTGGGCACACACTCATCCACACAGGTTTTAATGAAGTTGGTAACAACTGCAGCATACTCATCCAGATTCGAAGCTGAATCCCTGAATACAGTCCTGTCCACCGATTCAAAGCAGTCCTGGAGGCGCTCCTGTGCTTCCCTTGTCCATACCTTTTTGGTCCTCACTACTGGTGCTGCAGTCTTCAGTCTCTGCCTGTACTCAGGGAGTAGAAGTACAGCCAGGTGATCAGACTTCCCGAAGTGAGGGCGTGGAATAGCACGGTAGGCATTCTTGATGGTGGTGTAACAATGGTCCAGTGTGTTGTTTCCTCTGGTATTGCAAGTGATTTGTTGATGGTAGTTGCTTAGTGATTTTTTTTCATACTGCTCTGGTTAAAGTCTCCCAAAACGATGGTGAAGGCGTTAGGGTACGTTGTTTTGTACACGTTGATCCCATTACACAGATCATCTAAAGCCTGCTTGACATTGGCCTGAGGTGGAATGTAAACTGCTACCAAAATGACCCCAGAGAACTCCCGTGGTAGGTAAAAAGGATGGTACTTTACTGCTAGATATTCCAGGTCTGCTGAGCAGAATTGGGACAGCACTGATATATCTGTGCACCAAGAAGAGTTGATCACGAAGCATACTCCTCCACCTCTGCTTTCCAATTCGGCTAAGATTACTTATTTAATTATTTAGAGATCCATCACAGAATCAGCCCTTCTGGCCCTTCAAGCCACACCGTCCAGCAACCCCCAGTTTAACCCTAGCCAAATCAGGGGACAATTTACAATGACCAGTTAACCCACTAACCAAGACATCTTTGTACTGTGGGAGGAAACTGGAAGACCCAGAGAAAACCCACGCATTCCACAGGGAGAACATACAAACTCCTTACAGACGACGTTGGAAATTGTGCATCAACGTCTGACACTCCAAGCTGTAATAGCATCGTGCCAACTGCCATGTTACCGTGGCACCCTTCTTCTTGGATTCTGAGTCTTCCAAGCTCTCTTACTGAAAAAGCAATGAAAACAATGTATTTGAATGTTTAAGAAAGACCCGAGTGGATTCTCCATAAGTAAGGAGGTGAAATATTTCCACTGGTCGACAAGAATGCAAAGTTCAGAATACAGACAAATATTATTTAAATGGCAGACTGTTTGTCCCTGCTCCGACTTTGATGTTGATTTACAGCATCCACTCTCCTCTACACTGGAATGTCAGCTTACTTTTGCGCTCAACACACAGATGAGTGATCTGTACTCCCAATCCTCTGACTCAAAGATAAATAATTTGCCAGTTGAGCCACAGCTGACCCTTAGATATTTAGCAAATATTTACCATCACTCAATAAACAAGGAGCTAAAGCACTCACCAAAAAAGCCCAATAAAATTGGCACACTCAACTTATTAGAACAACAAATGCACAAAAAGGCAATAGGTACACATGGGTAACACACGCAAGTGACTGCAGGGATTACGGGCAAAACAGAATCTCTTATTCAGTTGTTTAGGAATATAGTCTGTCACATCTGGATTCCCAGTTGGACATATGCGGCTTTTCAGCAGTATGTTGGATAAACCAGCATTATCTGAATTCTTCCAAGGTATCTCAGAAGAATTGTGCCTGTTTCTTGCTGAGTTAGTTATAGAACTGGTAAAGTAACACAAGGAAGACTCTAGTATACAGAAAGGTGGGAGATCAGTTAAAGGAGGAACATTGGAAGATAAATTTATGTACTTCTGAAATTCAAGCTGAATCATGGTATATTTTGTAATGTTTTGCATTGTCTGTTGAGATAAAAACAATGAGCATGCATTAAAGTATAGGTTAATCCAGGCCATCCAATAAAAATTCATTAAAGACAAGATTAGTAGCAAGATTAATAAGAGACATTTGAAGATCTGAAAAGAAACAAATATAGTTTTCCTATTACTTATAATGGACTACAAATGCTTGTTTACAGAAAAGAGGTAGCAACAGGGTGACTGGAATATGATATGTTAGACAGACATAAATTGCTCAGCTTAGAAATGGATTGGAACTGTGTACCATGTATGGAAACAGGCCATTTAGCCCATCACATGGGTACCAACCAGTGGGCACCCATTCAATCAATAGGCCCTTCTAAGGCCTAAGAGAATAAAGTGTTTGTCTAGATCAGGGGTTCCCAAATAGAGACTACCAACCCTTTACTTAATCGTTTTGGTCTATGGCATAAAAAATGTTGAGAACTCCTGGTCTAGATGCTTCTCAAGTCTGTCAGTGACTCTGCTTCCACCACTATCCCAGGTAATGCATTCCAGATACTCACCACTCTCTGGGTAAAAAGAGGTCCCCCTCAAGTTCGCACTAAATCTCTTACCCCTCATCCAAAATCTATATCCTCTTGCTCAATTCAAATTCAAGTGACACACTGTGGATCTCTGCAAGAATATGGAGCATTTCTAGTCTGATGATCCAGTACCATGTCATATTACAGAAACAGGCCCTTAATCTCAATTGATCAATGGCAACCAATGTGTCTACTTGAGTTAATCCCATTTGGCTGTGTTGGCCCATATCACATGATGCCTTTAGCTGGTGAGTTGCTGAAATAGCCCAATGGGGAACTGAGAAGAAAATAGGTAAAATAATCCGACAGATCCAGATGATGTCATTTACCCAAGTGAATTGTTGTGAATGCAATATTTTTTTTCTGTGTGTATTTGAGGAGCAACATATCTCCAGTTAGAAGAATTAATAATGAAAACATCCCATTGAGTTCCAAATGCCAGATTAATTCAGAAATGATCAGGTAATGAAAAGATAACAATCACAGATATAGTTGATTACATCTATAATAATTACAATTATACTCTATAATACAGTTGACTTTTAATTTGTCTTATCTCTTTAAATCACTGTTTTTTAGGCAGAAGGAAACTAACAATTTACATCCTCACATGATGCACTCTCATGCTGTATATAAAAAAAACCAGGAAAAAATAGACCACTTTTTGCTTTTTCCCACCATATGAAACATAGCTACAATGAGAGGTTTAATTTAAATGACTAGCCTCTGTTGTTCACAGTATTCTAATTTAGTAACTGTGCGTAGTTGCTGAACAGCTCAGGACCTGAGGAAGCAGCTCTTAGCTGTGGCTGCACGCAATGAACAAATTGATGGTTAAATGTTTTCTTCCTGTTCAGTGTGACGCCCTCCATCACTCTGTCAAGAACTTCCAGCCATCTAATAATGAATGTCCACACATCTGTTTACAGACAATTACTTGCTAATTTCTTTTTTCTCCTGCCCACTCTAGTAGCCTGGGCGGGCACTCGTCAGTATAGATAGAATATACATTATCACTCCTTTCTCGTCACAAAAACAACGGAGGGAAAAAGAATCGCACAATTTTACTACTTATTTCTTAAATCACAATGTAACCTTTCCATCTCTTTTCTGTCAATTCCAGATGACCACTCAGTATTTCCAAAGAAAAGTAATTCTTTACATAGAGTGATTACAGAAAATTGAAGAGAAGGGGAGTTTGCCTGTAAAGGTTTGTGTTTGAAGCTTTTTCTTAAACGTGGATCACTTCACACTCAAGACAAATTAGTGAGGTGAAAGAATAAGGAGAGGATGTGTGTTGGATGATTGTGTGACATGTTGAATATTTTCACATATGGGACAGAATGGTTGTTGCTGTTTTTTGCCGATTCCAGAGTGGAGATATTTTAAGCTTGCTGCCAGCCGTCATGTATTTTATTTGTGCCTGACATTTTAAGCACCATATTAATGAGTTTCAGGACCCAATAGGCAGTCAGGAGCAAAAGAGACAATGATATGAGTTTGAAAGAAATTCCATAGGAGCACGCAGATTTTGTGACTTGGGTTTTGACTTGGTGGTCAAGTATACTTGCTATTAGACCTGATAGTCAATTAAAATGAATTTCATAAGACTGAACTGATACCTGAAAATTACAATAAAGTATCAAGGATAATTGGTTATTGCTTAACAGTCTACCTATCTGACCACAATATTATAGGATTTATCGCGTCTTATCTTCAAAAGGCAACGCCTCAAAAAGGAACCCCATCCCCAGGCCGTGCCCTCTTCTGATTGGCACCATTGAGGAGGAGATACTAAAACCTGAAGCTACACACTCAGTGTTTCAGGAGCAGCTTCCTCCTCTCTGCCATCATATTTCTGACTGGATCATGAAACCATATACATTATCTCACTATTATCAATTGCAGTGTACTGCTACTGCAAAACAACAAATTTCATAACAAGTCCGTTGATGTTAAACACGATTCTGACTCTAATTTTGGCTCTAATTATTAATTATTTGGCTATCTTGTGCTATAGCCACCATTCAGGATCACACTTGCATTTGATTAGAACAGTGGGATTGTTGCTCAGGCTCAAATTCTGCTGCACGCTTAATGCTGTAACATTCAGATTTTATAAAACAGCTGGAATCTGTTCCTGTAATAGATTGCAGTTATATTATTACATAACTACAGCTTCTTCAGAGAAAAATTATTCAAGAAAAGAAAAATATATTTTGTCAACTGTTAATACAAAGTCTGTCTCAAGAAACTCCCTCTATTACAAGTATTTTAACATGTAGAATCAACACTCTGATAATTGAACTCTGCAGATACTTCTCATACCTGTTTTTCATTGTGTGACATTTTTGCTTATACTAAAAATCTCATTATATCATGTCAAGTCAAGTTTATTGTCATTTCGACCATACACTGCTGGTACAGTACACAGTAAAAATGAAACAACCTTCCTCCAGAACCATGGTGCTACATGAAACAACATAAAACTACACTAGACTATGTGAGACAACACAAGGCTACACTAGGCTACATAAAACAACATAAAAACTACACTAGACTACAGACCTGCACAGGACTACATAAAGTGCACAAAACAGTGCAGGGCAGTACAATAATTAATAAACAAGACAATAGGCACAGTAGAGGACAAATTACAATATAATAATAAATGATGTAGATGTCAAGTCTAGACTCTGAGTATTGAGGAGTCTGATGGCTTGAGGGAAGAAACTGTTGCACAGTCTGCTTGTGAGAGCCCGAATGCTTTGGTACCTTTTGCCAGATGGCAGGAGGGAGAAGAGTTTGTGTCAGGGATGCGTGGGGTCCTTCACAATACTGTTAGCATTGCGGGTGCGGCGTGTGATGTAAATGTCCATAATAGCGGGAAGAGAGACCCCGATGATCTTCTCAGCTGACCTCACTATCCGCTGCAGGGACTTGCGATCCGAGACGGTGCAATTCCCGAACCAGGCAGTGATGCAGCTGCTCAGGATGCTCTCAATGCATCCTCTGTAGAATGTGGTGAGGATGAGGGGTGGGAGATGGACTTTTCTCAGCCTTCACAGAAAGTAGAGACACTGCTGGGCTTTCTTGGCTATGGAGCTGGTGTTGAGGGACCAGGTGAGATTCTCCGCCAGGTGAAAACCAAGAAATTTGGTGCTCTTAACGATCTCAACGGAGGAGCCCTCAATGTTCAGCATCAATGTTAAAATAATCAATATTTTAATTATTTTCCTTTCTCTTAGTGATGATATTTACAGGAAAGTGTGTAGAATAGAGTCCGAGAAGTAGTGAATGAGACAAAAGACTGTGCCAGCTTTCAATAAGAAAGTGCTTAGGTAGTTGAAAGAAAGAGACATGTGAACTGGCTTGGATGAATTTGATAAGGACCACTGTCCTTGTGCAGGCCACACCATCACAAAATGTTTGATTTTCAATGTCATATTTTCTACATAAATCAATATGTTGGAGTAACTTTTTCAAATGATTGAACAGTTGTTTATTTCCTAACCTATACCTAACAAAAATCTGTTATAGAAAGAGCATATCTTATTGAATTGTCTTTAGCTATGTTGTTTCCAGTTTGGTTTACTAATAGCAGCTCTTTCAGATAGTCTGTTATCACACCAGAGAACAATTGGTTCCCATGGGGACCTATTCACAACAAACTATCTGCATTCAGAATAAGAGTGATGAAATTCACTTCAAATATCTTAAGAGGCCATTGATCTACAGAAGGGTCATTAGGGGATGTGTATTTGCAAAGCAGTGTCCTTAGCTGCTGGTTTATTGTGAAGATCCAAGCCAGGTGTGTGATTTTATTTGGAGTTACAACTTGGTAACATGCCCAACGAGCCTATTCTGTCCAATTACACCCTTGCTACTAATTAACGTGCTCACCGTTACATCTTTGGAATGTGGGATGAAACTGGAGCATTCGATGGAATTCCACACGGTCACCGGGAGAACGTACAAACTCCTTACAGATGACAGTGGGAATTGAACCTGGGTCACCTGCACTGGAAAGTGATTCCCTAAACCCTGCACCACTGTGCCAGTATTTTTATAAAATAGGTTTGAACCAGAGGGTGAGTAGAGTCTTGTATCTGCCTGCAATCCGAGACATGTGTCTAACAGAAACCTTGGGAAAAGGAGGTGGAATTAAATGTAAATAAAATTAAATGTTCTGATGCACTTCTATGCATCATCATGAAAGAATCAATAGCTTGGTGGAGCACAATCATCCAATTTGTAGGCTAAAGAAGGATACCTCATAAGCTTATTGGAGGAAATATGAAGCACTAATATTAAGATTTTAAAAGTAATCATAAACCTAGACACAAGGAAATCTGAAGATGCTGGAAATTCAAGCAACATGCACAAAAAATGCTGGTGAATGCAGCAGGTCAGGCAGCATCTCTAGGAGGAGTTACAGTAGACATTTCGGGCCGGGACGCTTCGTCAAGACTAACTGAAAGGAGAGCTAGTAAGAGATTTGAAAGTGGGAGGGGGAGGGGGAGATCCGAAATGAGAGGAGAAGACAGGAGGGGGAGGGATGGAGCCAAGAGCTGGAGAAGGGAAAGGATCATGGGACGGGAAGCCTGGGGAGAAAGAGAAGAGGGGAGGGGAACCCGGAGGGTGGAGAGCAGGCAATGAATCATAGTGAGAGGGACAGAGGGAGAAAAAAGAGAGAGAGAGAAAAAAGGGGGGGAATTAAAAATATATAAAATAAATAAATAAGGTGTGAAGGGGAGGAAGGGCATTAACAGAAGTTAGAGAAGTCGATGTTCATGCCATCAGGTTGGAGGCTAGCCAGACGGAATATAAGGTGTTGTTCCTCCAACCTGAGTGTGGTTTCATCTTTACAGTAGAGGAGGCCGTGGATAGACATATCAGAATGGGAATGGGACGTGGAATTAAAATGTGTGGCCGCTGGGAGATCCTGCTCTCTCTGGCAGACAGAGCGTAGGTGTTTAGCAAAATGGTCTCCCAGTCTGCATCGGGTCTTGCCAATATATAGAAGGCCGCACCGGGAGCACCGGACACATTATATCACCCCAGCCATCTCACGGGTGAAGTGTCACCTCACCTGGAATTGTCTTTTCCCTAGTGGACTCTATATAATTAAACCAGATTAATCTCCACTGACCCTCACCAGCAATGGAGATATCTGGCTTATTTTTTAGTGGAGGAGTGGGAAAACAATCAGTGACTCTTGGTACTCAGCTAACCAGCACCCTCTGCTGGACCATATGCCTCAGACCAGTGATTCAGACACAGCAGTCAACAATCATATAGTTTGTTCACATTTACACTGGGGGACTTTTTTTTTTGCTGGCACAGTGCAACCTGCAGCTAATAAGTAATCAGTATAGATTGTACTCCTCCATATCATTTTATATTCTATTAAAGTAAATGTGGGATCTTTAATAGGTTACCAATTCAGTATCACCCGAAAAATACTGCTTGAGATGGCATAGACCATAGACCACATTGCGCAGAAAATAGGCATTTGAGAAAATGTTTCTGTTTATATTCCAACTTAAATTTTGGAACATTTATGCACCATTCCTTCATCAAACCTTCTGCCTTTGAACTTATGTGTTTAGAAGGACTTGGATATGCTTGAAAGCCAAAATGAATTTGCAACAAGGATGAGGAAGGCAAAAGCTATGTTTGTGTTTATGACAAGAGTTCTTGAGTACAGGGGTAAATATGTTTTGTTGGAATTAAACAGGGCCTTGATAAGACTGCAGCTAAAGTACACAGCACCAATCTAGAATTGATAAGAAAGCAAAGAAAGAAATAATAATGCATGACATATGTAGAAGCAAAATACTGCAGATGTTAAACAACTGAACAAAAAACACAGCATGCCGCCAATGCTCAGCAGGTCAGGCAGCATCAGTGAAGGAAGAAATTGAATTAATGAATGAGGTCATTTGAATTTTGTCTGAGTAGCACTTTCAATTCTAAATAAACAATGATTGATTGCTGATATATCAGTTGCATTTGCTACCTGTGAAAGAAGTAATGGCAAAAAGTAAATTCATTTCTGGTTACATTTTTACTCAACACACAACTTACTCAGTTTCCCTTCAAAAATAAAGTGACTCAAAAACCTCTTCTACTGTAAAGATGAAGCCACACTCAGGCTGGAGGAACAACACCTTATATTCCGTCTGGGTAGCCTCCAACCTGATGGCATGAACAGTGACTTCTCTAACTTCCGCTAATGCCCCACCTCCCCCTCGTACCCCATCCGTTATTTATTTTTATACACACATTCTTTCTCTCTCTCTCCTTTTTCTCCCTCTGTCCCTCTCACTGTACCCCTTGCCCAACCTCTAGGTTTTCCCCCCTCCCCCTTTTCTTTCTCCCTGGGCCTCCTGTCCCATGACCCTCTCGTATCCCTTTTGCCTATCACCTGTCCAGCTCTTGGCTCCATCCCTCCCCCTCCTGTCTTCTCCTATAATTTTGGATCTCGTCCTTCCCCTCCCACTTTCAAATCTCTTACTAGCTCTTCCTTCAGTTAGTCCTGACGAAGGGCCTCGACCTGAAACGTCGACTGTACCTCTTCCTAGTGATGCTGCCTGGCCTGCTGCGTTCACCAGCAACTTTGATGTGTGTTGCTTGAATTTCCAGCATCTGCAGATTTCCTCGTGTTTGACTCAAAAATGTATTCAGCTCCCAACCTTTTGTTCACATAAGCAAGTTTTACAAACAGGAATTTTGATCAATTTAAGTGAGAATTTTTATTTGGTTAAATACTTTGTCGAAGCAATGTAAACAGAAAGACCAGAAATTTTGCACAGATGCTGTAAAGTTTGAGCTTTTTTTTAACACACAAAATGCTGGAGGAACTCAGCAAGTCAAGTGGCATCAATGGAGAGGAATAAACAGTCAAAAATTTCAGGATGAGGCCCTTCATCAGGACTGGCTAAATAGGTTGATATAGATAGATTGGGATAAATAGATTGTAGGTATCCAAAAGTAAAATATTGCAGATGCTGTAAATCTGAAATAAAAGCAGGACGTGCTGGAAATACTCAGCAGGTCTGACAGCACCTGGGAAGATAACATTTCAGGTCAATGACTTCTTATTGGAATTAGGAAAAATTAGAGGTAAAATAATTTTAAAGATTCAGAAACTGAGTGTGGAGAGCACATGAGGGGGAGGAGTGTGGGGAAAGATCAGAAAGCAGTTTTTGTGTTATGGTAGAGGCCATGGGAGATTCAATGACAAAAATCGGTGATAAAGTCAGATGAGAGATAATGGTAATCACTAATGAATAGTCAAATATTGTTCTAAAGGAGGTGTCCATTGGGAAAGTTTTGTATACAAGGAGTGGTTGATATCTTGAACTTGCTATCTGAGGTGGTGGACTCAGGTATAATGGATATGTTTAAGAGGAGTTTAGACAGGCACTTAAATAAACAAGGCGCAGAAGGTTACAGTCCTAATGTGGGCAAATGGGATTAGTGTAAATGGGAAAGAAACTTTCCTCGGATGTGGTTAGCCAAAGAGCCCATTGTTATGCTGTGCAGCTCCATGACTCCAAGACAAATAAATATTTGAAATTGTTAATAGTTAAAGATAAAAGATATGATTCTGCATATGTGGGATTCAAAGTCTGAAACTGTTGAGCCCGGAAGGCTGAAATGTGTCACAACTAAAGATGAAGTGCTCTCCTTGCTTATGTTAGGAAAGGAGCTGTGTTGGACATTATAGATTAGAAATTTGTCCTCATTTAATTGCATTAAACATCTGTACGGTAAAGCTGCTTACTATACTCTCCTTCCAAGATTTATTTAAGCTGAATTTTGAGAGGGAGGTCCAAAGCACACTGCTAGTTCATTGTGGAACTACACGAGCTATTAAAATAAACCCGATAGAAACAAGAGAGGGTTATTCATCTATTTATTCTATCAGATTGTGGCTGGTATGTAGCACAACAGCTTTTTAGCTATGATTAATATCCCTTTATACCTTTAACTAATAAAAATCTATTTACCTCCGTGTTGAAGTTCTGGTTAGCGCCCTGGCATTGAAGAAAGTGTTCCAGATTTTCACAGCATTAAAAATCAGCTTCCTGATTTCATTCCAAAATAAGTTGAGCTGAAGCAAACTTTGAAACAATTCTGTCCTTCTGGTCTAACTGCAACTTTATGATAGCAGAGTGGGTCAAAGGGACTTAATTTTCATCACATCACACTTGTGCATTAACATGCAGTGCTAACATCTTTTAGCAGTGTAGAAAATGTTGTGGCAGTAATTTATCATTTTTTTAGTAAGTTCTGAGCTTTTCAAAACTGCCCAAAGGGACAATTATTCAAAGTGGAGACGGCTGGCTTGTGAAATGTTAAAAGAAGAGTGAAGAAAATACTGAAGGAAAACACACATGTGTGAGCTGGAACTTATTGTGCGTGATTACTGTTGACAGCCCTGTGATAAAATAAAATTGGCAGGAAGAGGTTACGAAGATATGCCCAGGGACTGATGGCAGATCTTTCATTGGTAAGCAGTATAGGCGCTTTGGTGTTTTTTTTTTGTCTTTCCTCTTTTTTTGTACAAAAAAAAACAGAATATCTGGAAGCAAGTTTTTCCAACCATCCTTAATAGAGGAATTGTAAGCAGCTGAAAAGGACTACACTCAGTAAGGTGAAGGAGAAACGTTTACATGAATGTGACTCAAAATCCACATTAAAATTAATAAGCTGCTCTGTTCAAAACTCCACTCTTTTCCTTTAGCTGTGATCCAAATCACACAACAGATTAACCTGCTTATTTTTTCATTTAATGCATGCCTTGCTATTTACCAATTCCATATGTCTCCCAGCACTCAAGCGCCTGGTGGGTAATCAGGTGCTCCCTACTGTTGGTTGAAATATTATTCCCAAGGTAACAGCAAACTCCAGGTACTTGCCAAGGAATGTCCCCCGCGCCCCCCCCCCCCACAGCTGCAAAAAGCCCTCTTCTTCTTGTTCCAGTATGTGCTCCAGAGATCACTGGGAACCTCCAGTACTTTACTGAGATATCGCCCCACAGTTTGTATGAATATCCTCTTACTTTCAGACGTGCAAGCTCCAAGTGTGCCAAGAAACTTTAGTAGAGCTTCTAGCTTACAACATAAATTTATTATCAACGTACATATATGTCACCATGAGATTCATTTTATTGTGACGAGTCTCAGTATAGTCAATAAATACAATGGAATCAATGAAAAATTAACTCTGGCATGGATGGTCCCAAGCACAGCAGCAAAAGCAGGAGGGTTGGCAGGGGACTAGCAACACCATCCCACAAAATCCCTGTGCTGCAAAAACACCAACAGAGGCTTCAAAGACCTCATCCCTAGGACAGGAAGATGGGCAAAACCTGGGAACAACTTGAAAGACTGGCCTGGGATGGAGGATGCTGGCGAGCTGCTGATGGCGGCCTATGCCCCAGTAGGGCTGATGGGCTTCAGATTTGGAATGAAAAGCTACACACAAATAAAGAACGACAAGCAGCCGAATGTGCAAAAGAAGACAAACTGTGCAAATAGTAATAAATAAATAATATCGGGAACATCAGTTGTAAAGTTCTTGGAAGTGAGTCCATGGGTTGTGGAATCAGCTCAGAGTTGAGGAGCCTGATGATTGAAGGATAATAACTCTTCAACCTGAAAAGAGCTTTGAGCAACATACACTAGCTTTGTTGAATTGAATTGACTGCATTTCTTACATTCTTCACATACGTGAGGAGTAAAAATCTCTACGTTACATCGCCATCTAAATGTGCAATGTTCAATTTAGTGTAATTTGTAATAAATAGTATGTACAACAGGATGTCAATATAGCATAGAAATACAATTATATCAGTGTGAATTAATCAGTCTGATGCCTTGGTGGAAGAGGCTGTCCTGGAGCCTGTTGGTCCTGGCTTTTATGTTAACTTGTGAGATAGTATCAAGCAAAGAGCTAGTGTGATGCGTGTGTTTTACATCTCCCAATTGTTGAACAGGGATCCATCACCCCAATATCCACTTTCCACAAACTCAAGATCTACTCCTCTGTGTTTCCATCTCTAGGAGCAGTATGTTTGCATTATGTTTCTTCCCAACATTTACTCTGTAAGATGTGGTTTGTACATCTTGATCCTGTTAATCAATTTGTTCACCAGGATGATTCTATAGTAAACCCCACAAAGAGAAGTGGGTGGATAAAACTGTCAAGTGTAATTTTGCAATACCTCAGACTCCTTTTCCATGAAGATAATGTCGTCACTGAGGCTTTGTTTTTGTCTTTCTTATAGTACATCACCTTCACACTCATACTAAAATGATAAGGTATTAAAAAACAAGGATATAATGGTGAGTCTTTCTATGGAATTGGTCAGACCATATTTGGATTATTATGAGCAATTTTGGGCCCTCTTATCTAAGAAAGGATGTGCTAGCATTAGAGAGGGTCCAGAAGAGGATTACGAGAATTATTCTGGGAAAGAATGGGTTAAATATATGAGGGGCATTTGATGGCTCTGGGACTGTAGAATGTGGGGAGAGATCTCATTTGAAACCTACTGAATCCTGAAAGGCCCAGATTGAGTGGATGTGGAGAGGAGGTTTCCTACAGTGGGGTGGTCCAGGACCAGAGGGCTCAGCACCGGAATAGAAGGACATCGCTTTAAAACAGAGATGAGGAAGAAATTCTTTAGCCAATGGGTGGTGAATCTGTGGAATTCATTGCTGTGGAGGCTAAGTCATTGGATGTATTTAAAGCAGAGATTGATAATTTCTTGATTAGTAAGGGCATCAAAGGTTACTTGGTGAAGGCAGGAAACGGGGGCTGAGAGGGAAAATAAATCATCCATGATTGTATGGTGGAGTAAACTCAATGGGCAGAATGGCCGAATTCTGCTCCTATGTCTTATGGAGTTATAAAAGGAATTAAATGATAAACTGAAAAAATGTCACTATTGTCCAGAATAGTTACTGAGTTTAGATGCCTGGGATTTTCCTTTTGAAAATCCCAGGTTAAATTTCCAAACAGATTCAGTTGATGACAGCTCCCTCCCCCTGCTGGGCAGAGCCGTCCTGAATTGAATGATAAGCATCCACTGACCCCTAACCAGCACATGCCTACAGTTTAGCAATGCACAGTAAGTGTCCCAAACTAGAGTCTCACTCAGGATGTTCCATATGGGAAAAGAGATCCATTTTGTGCTGATAGATTCCTCTGGAATGCATTTTGGAAAAATAGTTTTTATCTTTGTCTCTGCTTTCTTAGAATATTCAGCAGGAAAGGTGCAGAGGAGCCACAGCTCATCGAGTAGAATGACTATGGTTCCAGAGACTTGAATACAGGAATATGAACCAGCAAATCAGTGCTGCACTGCGCGAGTGTCTTTCAGCTGAGCTGCTGAACTGCGGCCTTATCTGTCCTCTTCTTGAACACAAAATATCCTAAAGACTGGTGTCAAAGGAAACACAAGGGACCACAAATGCTGGAAACTGGAGCAAAAGAAAGAACAAGACACTGGAGAAATTCATCAGGTCAGGAGAGAAGTAGAGAGTAAAGTCGACATTTTGGATACAGATGAAGAATCTCGGCACAAAACATCGTGTCCATTTCCCTTCACAGATGGTGCCTGACCCACTTGAGCTCTTCCTGCACCTTTTTTTACTATTTCAAAGCGCCGTGATGAATGGAGCAACGCCATCTAAATGAAAAATTGTTTATATGGTATTATTGCGTTGATGCTTGTGGGCTCTGCCTTTGCTGTTTATTACTTGCATTACAAAAATGAATACACCTCAAAAGTATTTCATTGGTTAGAAGCTCTTTAAGATATTCTGATGTTGTGAAAAGTCTCATGTAAATAGAAGTGTTTCTTTTTATATTATTTCAATTGTGTTTGCAAACAGAGTTATTCCTTGGTGACTCATTCCCTGTTGTACATCTCTAGAGTATCTCATTCTGTATATACACGGACAAAAGTTGTAGTAATTGTTTGAAAGCAGGCAGCTTTGTACTTGGAGTTAACTGCTTCAGTTTTCTTGATGCTTTATTCTGCTTAGAACCTCAACTACATTTACCACAGGACTAAGTGGTCCACCCTGAGGTTGAAGTATTCTGAAATCTCTGCGAATACTTCTCATCCTCTGTCATAGAAAAATACAGCAGAGAAACAGACCCTTCAGCCCATCTAATCCATACTAAACCATTTGAACTGCTGGGCCCATTGACCTGAACATGGACCATCACCCTCCACCCCTGTGCCTATCCAAAGAACACTTAACTAACTTCTCTGTCTCCAAAACAATAGTCTCACCCAGCTCCTTGAAAAATAAGACATGAAAGACATCACTTTTCAACATCCTTATGGGCTATGAGAGTCGTCAGCAGTTCTATCATTTACTATCCAGTTTTAGTTGCTTTGCAGAAGGATTTGGTGAGTTACCTTTTGAAACTGCTACAGTCCTTGTCAGTGAGCTTTGGAATTCAGACCCCAGAGACTTTGAAAGAATAAGATGTATTTTCAAGTCAGAATATTATGTGACTTGGAGGGGAATTGAAAGGCATTTGCACTTGCCTGCTGATCTTGTTTAATGAAAGGAGTAAGCAGTAAAGTCACAGGTGAAAAGGAATATAATTTACTGAAAGAAAAATCAAAAAGAGAAACAAATGAGTAATAAAGCCAGAATAGAATAGAATTAAATGAAAACAGATTATAAATAAGCAAAGTGGAAATAACAAGTAATATATGATAGATTTTTCTGGTATTGGAAGATAAACAATAAAAGGCAAAGGAGCTGATTTTTTTTTTAACAATATAGCAATCCCATCCTCTGCATTGGGTCCCATAAATTAAGTTGTGCTCAGCATCTTTATGTTGACTTTTAATGGCAACAATTAGCCACTGACGCCAATAAAAACAATCCGTGTACTGGTTAGTTCGTAGCAAAGTCCATTTGATGTACTTTGAAGAATACTTTATTTCCAAAGCACTGACAGGCCTCATAAAGTTCTTCACTTTAGATCAGTGGCAGGGAAGCTGGCTGTTGATTCCAACTTCTGACCTCTTGTTCAAAGGTCCTTTGTGTTAATAAAACACATGCTGTTTTCTTTGCTTAGTCTAGAAGGTGTGCTTAACGATGCAGCACTCCTTCAGAGCTGCACTGGAGTACAATCTTAGAATTAGATATAAGTTACAAAAGACACATAAATAGTGCAAAAAAGTGGAATAGTGAGGTAGTGTTCAAACCAACAGCATTCATAGATCAGTGAGCACCAGTTGTACAAATCTATTAAAGTATCTGTCTATTAAAGCATTTATTAAAACAGGTTGAATTCCAATCATTACCAACCGTAAACTCCTTCACGATATTTAATCCTTTAACTTCTTTATAGATACTGCGGTCATACTGTGGATATAAAAAAAAAACCACAGTCAATCCAAATATACTCAAACTATATTTATTCATTGATTATACGATAAATCCATATGTTATACTTACAGTTATTTATTGTCAGCAACATTTTGTACTTATGCTATATATATTGGGTACACATTATCAACAGGTTTACTTGGCATAATGCATTATCTATATCAGTAACCAAAAATGAAGTAAAGTTATTACTAAAGCAATCTGAGATCTTTGTAATAATCTATGAGTGTCTGCTTTGACAGCTAAATTAGAATATACTTACTTCATTATAACTAGCAAGGAAAGCTGGAAATTATATTACATATTCTTGATAATTAATTTAACTCACCTGAGAGCCTATCACTTTGTGAATGAGGTTGCCATCCTGAGATTATCACACAAGTAAATCTAAAATGCTATTTCCAATTAGATCTATTTGTATTATCATTTCCAGAGTTTACTTCATCAAGTCTACACTCTGTATACCTAAATTGCCTGCCTAAGAAAGAAAGGGGACTAGTGGGGAGTCTTTTGGATTGGGAAATATACTTATCCCTCCCAAGATGCAGCAGACAGTTGTGTTGTTGAGAAAACCAGCAGAGAACAACATAACACATTCTCTGGATCTAGTTGATATAGAATATACATCAAATATTTGGTTTGAAGTTAAGTGCATAGCATTAATGTTTATTTTTCTACAACGGGCATTCTCGGTTTCATTTGGGTTAAAACCTTGCCAAAAGTAAATGGTTGGGACATTGTTGTGCATACTGTGTCAGAAATGAGAACAAAACTAAAGCCTTTTAACTGTTGCCCAGAAAATAGGGATGATCTTCTTCTGGTGAATGATCCATGTGGTGCGGATAGGCCACTTTAATCTCCCAGAAAAGTTTGGAGAAGAATCTGTGTGGAGTAGCACCACAGTGTACTAAATGGTAATTGGGTTATTATTGTCAAATGTAGTGACAAATTGTTTGCATACCATCTAGACAGATAGTCCTATGCATAGGTGTATTGAGGTAGCACAAAGGGGGAAAACATAGAATGCAGAAATCGATCTTTTCCCTTTATCATCTCTACAGAAATCATAGCTGTCATATCTTTGGCATACTGTCCACTAGAAAGGAATTAGGCACTTAAAAAAACCCTCTCCACGGTGGCTACAATGTATGTAGCTGCATTAACCTCACGGAGATCAAAGAAAACGCCACAGGGAGGTGGTCAAGGCAATCCACAATATGATTAGACCCCAACCACCACAACTATCTGAGCTGTGAGAGGTGGCAGCCCATGAAGTGAACTCCAGTGCATTATCCAGCACAATGCTGGCCTATGAAAACTGAAGCTGGCAGAAGCTGAACACAAAAACGTTAATGTGACAGCACCTCATCCCCAAACTCTGCACAACGTTCTCCTGATTTTTCCCGTAAATTGGCCATGATGGTTATAGGTTTCCCCGAAAGCTCCAGCTCCGCTGACAGGGAAGATAACAAGAAGTTGGTGAGTCATGATGTCACAGGCGGCATGTTTGATGCTGGGCAAACAGCAGCAGTGCCCACAGCACTAATGGACCCAGGAGTTTAAAGCCTAACTTGACCCAAATTACTAATGCAATTTAGTGTTCAAAAATAGTAATTTCCTTTAAATCTTCCAAATCATGCTCAGAATCGAATATTTTTTTCCCTGCTTGTGAAGCGTTGCTCATTACCATTCTGTGGGGAATAGTTTGAGTTGTTGATTTTCTTGTCACTTTAGCATAGTGGTTAGCATAACACTATTACAGTGCAGGCGACCATCTGCAAAGGGCTGCTACGTTCATCCCATGACCACTCGGATTTCCTCTGGGTACTCCTTTTTTCCCCCACATCCCAAAGATGTATGGGTTAGTAGGTTAATTGATCACATGAGTACTATTGTGCAACATGGGCTTCCTGGGCCAGAGTACTGTATCTCTAAAAAAATTTAAAAAGTCCTTACAGCCTTCTCATCAAAGATAAATAAAAAAAGTGTTAAACTGATTACAGAAGGTAATTGAATGTCATAGAATAAGGAAACCCATTTATTCCACTGTGCTTCTACTAACTCTTTGAAAGTACTGTCCAATTACTTACACTCTTTTCTCAGAGAACAGAAAAATGTTCCTGTTTCAAGTTTACATTTCATTCCCCTTTGAAAGCTATAACTGAATCTGTTTCCAACATACTCTCAAATAGCACATTCCAGTTAACAACTTACTGTGTTTTAAAAGTATCTCCCTTTCCCCCATCTAACTCTTCTGGTGATTTTCTTAAATCTCTGCACTCTGCTTATTAATCCTATTGTTCACTACTTTCAAAACACCTCCCACTGTTACAATGCAATCCCAATGCATCTTAAAAACTATAATAATAAAGAAAAAATATACAGAAAGAAGATTGAGTACTTTAAAGGAACAGAGAGGGATATTTAGATTTATAACTTTATGTAAGTGAAACTTCTGTTAGCTCAGAAGAACTGAAACTAAAATCATCTAGTTTTGTTTCTGTAGGAGGCTAAAGAAGCTAAAGGGAGTTGATTGGAGCAATTTTAAAACAATATAGACACAAAGCACAGAATAAGGAATTCAGTCTGTTTTTCATTCCGAAGTATATTTAATGTCCTTTTAGGTTGCCCTTCCCAGACATTTAATTGAAATAACATTTCACTGTAATTGCAACCTCTGTGTTCCTGTCTTTTAGCAAATAACACCATTAATTTGCTGGGGCATCCATAGCAGACTGGAGCCAAAGGTTGACTCTGGGGTGTGGTGTGGGGGGACACATTAGCCTGATATTGCTCAGCAGGTCACAGTAACAGGATGCTGATAACATCCTGCAAACTTCCTCCCAGTGCCTGTGCAGAGAGAAAAAAAATACTGCCCTAAGGCATACAATGGCCATCCATGCATTGCAAAAGCTCCTACTGGGAGACATATGTTTAATTGTATCTTGGAAAAATCTTCATCATTCCAGAGAACTTACAGATTTGGTTACATTAGTATTAGCTTGAAATATTCCAGTCTTTACAAATCAACGGCTTTACTACCCGAAGCTATTACATTAAAAATATCCTCCTTTTATTTTTAAAGTAGCTAATGTTTTGTGATCTTTAATCAAATTATTTGGCTGTGAATCAGAATCAGAATTAGGCTTATTGTCACTGACGTATGTCATGAAGTCTGCTTTTTCTTACAGCAGCACTACAGTACAAAACATACTGTAAAGAAACTATTATAAGTTTCAACAAGATGTTATACATTTAATTTTGCACTGTACTGTCGCAATTTTATATAATGCACTGGTCTGCTGCTTCAAAAAAAACAAATTTCATGACACATAAGTAAGCAATGATAAATCTGATTCTGATATGTGTCTCGATTGGAGGGGACAGGAAGAGGGGAAATATGGTTAGGAAAAAGAGAAGGGAGAGGGGAGGGACTGGGAAGCTGCAGAGAGACATTCTGTAATGATCTATAAACCATTTGGTTGGAATAAAATGAACTTGCTGGGTGTCTCAGGGCTGGACGTGTCTGCACCCGCACAACCCCTACCCTGGCACTCCTTCTCTGCCACCAGCCCCACGCCCCTCCTGCAGCACACCACCCTTGCCATTCCCAACATTCTTTGCTCCCACCAGATTCACAAACTCACTCTCTGTTTCACGTTGACAAATACAGTACTGTGCCAAATTCTTAGTCACCCTATCTATGTATACAGTATGTGCCTGAGATCTTTGCCCAGTATTGTAAATAAGTAGTGCAAGAAGGGAGCCCAAGGTGAGGAAGTGTTCATGGTCTGTTCAGAAATCTGATGGTGGAGGGGAAGAACGTGCTGCCATGAATTCATGTTTAGATTATGGGATCTGCTTCTGATTGTAAATGCACATGGAACATGCACTCTTCAATAGCTTGGCTTGCCTCGTATATTCCTGGATAATGCAGATCTAAGGATTATTTATGTTTCGTAGAACCAGGACACACAGAGTCAACTTTTCCCACATTAACATATTGAATTAATAAGCAAAAGCATTGTCATCACTGCTGGGATTTTTAATCGTTCACATCAGAGATTAAACTGAGGCTCTATCAGCATCCTCAGACTCCCAAAATGTAGTTCAATAAAGAACAGAAAAGTTCTCCTAATATCTTGGCCAATATTTATATCCACCATTTGATTATATTTGAATTGTTATTTTTGTATGATTTTACTGTGCACAATCTGAGATACCTTCTTTGAAGGAAGACATTACTTCCAACAAAGCAAAACCCAATAGCATGAATCGCAGCGATGCTTCACTACCAGATGAACTCAATGCCTTTTTTGCCCACTTTGAAAAGGAGAATATAACTACAGCTGTGAAGACCCCTGCTGCACCCGGTGACCCTGTGATCTCTGTCTCGGAGGCCGATGTTAGGCTGCCTTTAAAGAGGGTGAACCTTCGCAAGATGGAATACCTGATGGAGTACCTGGTAGGGCTCTGAAAACCTGTGCCAACCAACTGGCAGGAGAATTCGACTACATTTTCAACCTCTCACTGCTATGGATGGAAGTTCCCACCTGCTTCAAACAGGCAATAATTATACCAGTGCCTCAGAAGAATAATGTGAGCTGCCTTAATGACTATCGCCTGGTAGCACTCACATCTACAGTGATGAAATGCTTTGAAGCGTTGGTCATGACTAAACTTAACCCTTGCCTCAGCAAGGACCTGGACCCGTGGCAATTTGCCTATCGCCACAATAGGTCAATGACAGGTTCAATCTCAATGGCTCTTCACACAACCCTAGACCACCTGGACAATACAAACACATACATCAGGATGCTGTTCATCAGCTATAGCTCAGCGTTTAACACCATTATTCCCACAATCCTGATTGAGAAGTTACAGAACCTGGGCCTCTGTACTTCCCTCTGCAATTGGATCCTCGACTTCCTAAACGGAAGACCATGATCTGTGCAGATTGGTGACAATATCCCCTCCTCACTGACGATCAACACTGGTGAACCCCAGGGGTGTGTGCTTAGCCCACTGCTCTGCTCTTTCTATACTCATGACTGTGTGGCTAGCTATAGCTCAAAAACCATCTATAAGTTTGCTAATGATACAGCTATTGTTGGTAGAATCTCAGATGGAGATGAGAGGGCGTACAGGAATGAGATGTACCAACTATTGGAGTGGTGTCACAGCAACAACCTTGAGCTCAATGTCAGTAAGATGAAAGAGCTGTTTGTGGACTTCAGGAAGGGTAAGACGAAGGACCACATACCAATCTTCATAGAGGGATCAGAAGTGGAGAGAGTGCGCAGTTTCAAGTTCCTGGGTGTCAAATTCTCTGAGGACCTATCCTGGTCCCAACATATTGATGCAGCTATAAAGAAGGCAAGACAGCGACTATACTTCATTAGGAGTTTAAACAGTTTCTTCCACTCTGTCATCCAATTCCTAAACAGACGTTGAGCTCGTGAACGCTACCTCACTTTTTTAATATTTTGCATAATTTTTAACTATTCTATATACATATATACTGTAATTGATTTACTTATTCATTTATTTATTATTTTTTTCTTCGATGTTATATATTGCATTGAACTACTGCTGCTAAGTTAACAAATTTCACGACACATGCTGGTGATAATAAACCTGATTCTGATTCTGATTCTGTGTTACAAGAGGCCACTCCTGAAAAGAAGTTAATTAGCTAAGCCCTTCACAATATCTTGACTCGGAAAGAAAGGGAAAAAAATTAAGAAAATTGCTAAAATATTAATTTGTTATTTACTGAGGAGAACGGACAGTAGATCTTCAAGCTGCCAGAGATCTGGCCCATCCCAAACCAGCCCCTCATGGATGAAAACCAGTCTGAAACACGTCAATGTTAAAAGGATAATTTTACATCCAGTGATTCTAAGGTGATGGTATTTATTGGCCTCAAGCCACCTGCTTCAAGCAGGCTTCAATTATACCCGTGCCCAAAAAGAGCATGGTAACCTGTCTCAGTGGCTATCGCCCTGCAGCACTTACATCCACAGTGATGATGTGTTTTGAGAAGTTGGTGATGAGACATATCAACTCTTGCCTGAAAGGCAACTTTGATCCACTCTAATATGCCTAATTGAGCAACAAGCCCATACCAGATGCCTAACTCAACCCTGGAACATCTGGGCAGCAGAGGTGCATACATCAGGATGCTCTTTATCAACTACTGCTCAGTCTTCAATACCATCATCCCCTCAAAACTAATCAATTAGCTCCAAGACCTTGGCCTCAGTACCTCCTTCTGCAATTGGAACCTATATCTCCTCACTTGAAGACCCCCGTCAGTTCAGATTGGCAACAATGTCTCCTCCATGCTCTCCGTTAGCACAGGTGCACCATAAGGCTGTGTGCTTAGTCCCCTGCTTTATTCACTTTACACTTATGACTGTGTGGCTAAGCACAGCTCTAATGCCATATTCAAGTTTGCTGACGACACCACTGTCTTAGGCCAAATCAACGGTGGTGATTAATCAGTATGTAGGACGGAGATTTAAAAATCTGCTTGAGTGGTGTTGTAACAACTACCTCTTACTGAGTGACAGCAAGACAAAGGAGCTGATTATGGACTTCAGAAGGAAACCAGAGGTCCATGAGCCAGTCCTCATTGGAGAATCAAAGTTGACGCGAGTTAGCAACTTTAAATTCCAAGGTGTTATGATTTTGGAGGACCTGTCTTGGGCCCAGCATGTAAGTGCAATCACAGAGAAAGCATGGCAGCACCTCTAATTCCTTAGGGGTTTGTGGAGCTTTGGCATGACATCTAAAACTTTGACAAACTTCTATAGATGTGTGGTGAAGATTGGCTGCATCACAGCCTGGCATGAAAACACCAATGCCCTTGAACAGAAAACCCTATAAAAAGTAATGGATATTGCCCAGTCCATCATGGGTAAAAGCCTCCCCCAACCATTGAGCACACTTACATGAAATGCTATTGCAGAAAAGCAGCATCCATCAACAGGGACATCCACCACCCAAGATATGCTCTCTTCACACTGCTGCCATCAGGAAGAAGATACAGGAGTCTCAGGACTCACACCACCGGGTTCAAGAATAGTTACTACCCTTCAAATATCGGGCTTTTGAACCAAAGGGGATAACTTCACTTAACTTCACACCCCATTATTGAATGTTCCCACAACCAATTGACTCACTTTCAAGGACACTTAATCTTATGTTCTCCATATTTATTACTTATTTATTTATTAATTATTATTATTTCCTCTTTTGCATTTGCACAGTTTGTCGTCAACTGCGCCCTGGTTGAACACCCTAGTTGGACGGTCTTTCATTGATTCTGTTATCGTTATTATTCTATGGATTTTTTTTTAACATTTTGACCTTTGGAGCATGAGGGTGCTTGTGGACCTCTGTTCTCTCTAAGTATAATATTATTATGGAGTCATAGAGTTATAGAGCATTAGAGTGCTAAGAGAGCCTTTGGCCCATCTACTCCATGCTGACCACTTATTCTACCCAGTCCTGTTGACTGACACCTTGACAATAGTTCTCCATACCCTCCAATCCATCTACTTATCCAAACTTCTGTTAAAAGTTGAAATTGAACCCACATCCACCACTTCCACTGCATCTTTTCCTACAAGCTCACCACCTCCTGGTTGAAGAAATTTCCCTGAAATATTTCACCTTTCACCCTTAATCTATGGCCTCTAGTTAAAGTCTCATTCATCCTCAGTGAAAAAAAGCATGCTTGCATTTACCAGATCTACACCCCTCATAATTTTGTATAGCTCTATCAAATCTCCTCTCATTCTCCTATGCCCCAGGGAATAAAGTCATAACTATTTAACCTTTGCCTATAGAGTAACTCGGGCCCTCAAAACTTGGTGGCGCCTTCAGGACGTTGTCTAAAATTTTCTAAAATTGAACACCTTTAAGGAGAGTCAAGTCACATTAAAAAATTTAAAAAGTCTTTTAAAGTGGTCCAACTTTAACTCCTCCTTACAACTCTTGGGATGAAAAATTCCTCTATAGAATAGTAAAGTTGTGTAGAAGAATGTAAAATGAGAAAGTTTTCCAGAATTTCTCATCGATGCAGTTAAGAACGTCATCATATTTTTGGAATTTCAATGGTTGATACTTGATTCTATTGGACTTAACAATGTTAGTCAGTTCTAATTAGCAGTGCTTGGGCACATGCCAGACTAATGAGTTAAAGTTAATCCTTTTTATTGTAATTCATCGTGACTCAAAGATATCCTTGCAATTGGATCTTCACTGTTTACTTGAACTACTCAAAGTTTATTGTCATATGCATAGGTGCAGCGGAAAATATACTTGCAGTGGTATCACAGACATTAGATACATACCATTCACAAGAAAAGTATTAAGCAGATTACACAAATTACTGTATGTAAGAAAGAACACAATTTAGAACAAAAACAATGTCCATTCTTGTGTAATGTGCTCAAATTGGTCATAGTGTTGCTATAATGAGATAGTGACTTAGGTTGTGTAGGTTGGTGCAAGAACCAAGTTGCTTTAAGGAAGTAGCTGCTCTTGAACCTAGTGTTGTGGGACTTCAGGCTTCTGACCTGCTACCTGATGGTAGCTACAAGAAGATGTCATGGTCCAGATGTTGCAGTTTTTTGATCATAGATATTGCTTTCTTGAGCCAAGACCTCATGCAGGTACTTACAGTGGTGGCGATGGATGCGCCTGTGATGTATCGGGCCAAGTCCACTACTTTCTGTAGCTTCGTAGATTCTTGCAATTTGATTTGACATGCCAGATCATAATGCAGCCAGTCAGGATACTTTCTGGTCATGTACACCTATAGAAGCTTGATAGACTGTTTGGCGACAAAATGAACCCCTTTAACCAACTATGAAACTTAAAAGCTCCAGGAAGGTGCAAGTCCCACATTGTAAACATTCTCCCAAAACTACTATGAATATCTTGTTACGCAAACACCAGGAAATCTGCAGATGTTCGAAATTCAAACAACACACATCAAAGTTGCTGGTGAACGCAGCAGGCCAGGCAGCATCTCTAGGAAGAGGTACAGTCAACGTTTCAGGCCCAGACCCTTCGTTAGGACTAACTGAAGGAAGAGTTAGTAAGAGATTTGAAAGTGGGAGGGAGAGGGGGAGATCCAAAATGATAGGAGAAGACAGGAGGGGGAGGGATGGAGCCAAGAGCTGGACAGGTGATTGGCAAAAGGGATACGAGAGGATCATGGGACAGGAGGCCTAGGGAGAAAGAAAAGGTGGAGGGGGGGAAACCCAGAGGATGGGCAAGGGGTATAGTGAGAGGGACAGAGGGAGAAAAAGGAGAGAGAGAAAAAGAATGTGTGTATATAAATAAATAACGGATGGGGTACGAGCGGGAGTTGGGGCATTAGCGGAAGTTAGAGAAGTCAATGTTCATGCCATCAGGTTGGAGACTACCCAGACGGAATATAAGGTGTTGTTCCTCCAAACTGAGTGTGGCTTCATTTTTACAGTAGAAGAGGCCGTGCATAGACATATCAGAATGGGAATGGGATGTGGAATTAAAATGTGTGTCCACTGGGAGATCCTGCTTTCTCTGGCGGACAGAGCGTAGGTGTTCAGCGAAACAATCTCCCAGTCTGCGTCAGGTCTCGCCAATATATAGAAGGCCACATCGGGAGCACCGGACGCAGTATATCACCCCAGCCGACTCACAGGTGAAGTTTCGCCTCACCTGGAAGGACTGTTTGGGGCCCTGAATGGTGGTGAGGGAGGAAGTGTAAGGGCATGTGTAGCACTTGTTCCACTTGCAAGGATAAGTGCCAGGAGGGAGATCGGTGGGGAGGGATGGGGGGGGACGAATGTTATTAATGACCTGCTTATACTTATACCTCTTGGTTCTGGTCTCCATCACAAATGAAAATGTTCCTATATCTACCCTATCAGGCTTCCTCTTTATATTTAAGAGTGATTGTGGAAAATTGCTGAAAATGTTTGCAATTTTTTCACAAGGTTAATTGTTGGTAATTAGAATCAAAATTTGCTTATCATTATATGACATAATCATTGTGTAATTTATATTAGACAGCCTTCAACATTGTTCATGAAGCAAATACTCCAAACAGTTTATACTAAATAACCCAGATCAGGTTTCATCGATGAGTTAATTCATCTTAACTGCACAAACAGCAAACACTCTTGTGGACCATTTATATAAATTTCTTCATCAGTCAGGCTGTTGAAAACAAGAGCTAGGATGTCGTGTTACAACTGTACAAGATGTTGGTGAGACTACACCTGGAGTATTGTGTGCAGCTCTAGTCACATAGCTACGAGACGGGTGTTAAAAAACTAGAAAGGGTGCAGAAAAGCTTCACCGGGATGTTATCAGGACTAGAGGGCTTAAATTGTAAAGAGAAACTGGATCAGCTGGGGCATAAGGGCCAGCACAAGAGCACATGGCAGCAGCATCGCTTTACAGTGCCAGTGATTAAGGTTCAATTTCCGGCACTGGCTGTAAGGAGTTCATACGTTCTCCCTGTAATCATGCAAGTTTCCTCCACGTGCTCTGGTTTCCTCCCACATTCCAAAGACTTAATGGTTTAGGAATACTAAGTTCTGGGCATGCTATGTTGGTGCCAGAAGTATGGCGACCCTTGTGTTGGTCGTTGACACACATGACACTCTATGTTTCGGTGTTTCAATGCACATGTCACAGATAAAGATCATCTATCCGATCTTTTTTTCTGTGGAACAGAGGAGACTGATTGATGATAGAGGCATACAAAATCACGGGGAGCATAGATAAGGCAGATGGTCAAAGACTTTTCCCTGAAACTAGAGGGCGTAGGTTTGAAGACTGGAGACCTTCAGCTTTTCTTTCCTCCTGTAGTTTGTGCGTGACACACCCTGCACCGTCACAGCTGCACACGTGGGGGGGGGGGGGTGAGACAGGAACCTAACTTCAAGCTTTGGGGTCTGCAGGGATCACTGGCACACATACTGTCAGGATGCAAAACAGCTTTAACACAAGGACAGCACAGGTGGTGCCACGACAAGGTCCTGCTGTCCCCTGCTGACACACTTGAGTGGGAGAGGTGTAAACCGCGACCAGCTGGCAGAGAGGCAACCAAGGCAGTCATTTTCCTCAAAGAGAGGGCCACACCAGTCATACGGTGGCACGAATCCCCATCAACTGTGTAGTTCTTCTTGACTATGAGAAATAGTCAATTAGTCATGCAAAAAATCATTCATGTGTCTAAGGTGTTTCTTCTCATGACTATTTCCAACTGGAAGCTGTTACTGCTGATTCCCTGTCTGAAACTTATACCTGAGAAGCCTGGTATCAATTCCAACATGCCAGTGAAATGATACATCGATATCAGAGAAGGAAGACTGGCGGCCTAGCAATGGCATCAATGCTGGTGATGCCAACAGGCTCTATAGACTGATTAGAAAGGCTGGCTCTGTTATAGGAGTTAAACTGGACACACTGGAGGCCGTAGTAGAACAAAGGACCCCACGGAAAGTCAGTTCTGGACAATGTTTCTCACACTCTGCATGCCACCTTGGCTGAACAGAGGTGCACTTTTAATAATAGACCATGACAACTGTGCTGCTCCATACAGGTCATTCTTACCCTTGGCGATGAGGCTCCAGAATGGGCCAACCTATAGCCAGGGAAGTGATGACCCCTCCCCGCTCCTTTTAGACTGTTTGAGGAAGCTTCTTTTTTTATTCTTTCTTACTTCTCCTCTAGTATTTGTATACTGTACCTGTGCACTTGTAAAGCTACTGTGACGCTGTAGATGCCTTTGGGATCAATAAAGAATCTATCTATCTATCAATCTTGTCCTAAGAATAGCAGTTGGAAGAATGAGAAGTGAAATTAGACCCCAGGACTACAAAACACCACTGAATTTCGAAGTATGTAGAAGTGATTGGAATTCTGGTGACATCTACGATAATCCATTTGATCGTAAATCAAAACTTCTGCTAACATTGCTAAGGTAAAGAAAAACTTATGGAACCATATGAAAATATTAATGTTAAAACATAGAACAAAGATCCCACCACTCTGAAAGGATAATGTAGTGAGTAGAAAGTGTTAAATATCTAAGCGGTGAGTCATAATTTTGTACAGATGTACAATAACAATGTTTTCAGTTCTGGTAATTCAATAGCATTGTGATGGTGATGCTTAGCATGGCTTTCAAAAGTATTTTAAACCTTTAATTTCTTTCAGACAGCTTGATGGGTGAATGTGAAATGTTACCAATGAGGTCAAGTTAAGTAAAAATACATATAAAGCTATAATAATGTCATTATATCAAACTGTAAAACAAAATATTCATTTATACTTCCATTGGTAAAAAAGGTGACCTTATATGCAGGTTTGGCATTAACTGCACTTTTATCAGAGTCACAATTGATCTCCAAACTCTAGGGAAGCAGTGTAAATGTATTTCCATTGACCTGGAAAACTATTTTCATGAGGATTCCCATTTTGTTGAGAGACTGGATGGCCACCCATGTGCGTTGGATGGAGCCTCCTCTTGGCATGATTCAGTGCCTTGAACAAGACAAAAAGTTGGAACAATTTAAATTCCTTGGCTGCGGAGAGGTCGATGTATGATGATAACATTTTGTTTGCAATTTTGTCAATGACTTTGACTGCTGAGAGAGCACAGAATATATTGAGATAAGATGTCCCTCCACATTATTCATAAGGAAATGGATTCTATCCGTGGATGTTCATGCAGTTTTACCTAATAAATTATTGTTTAATGCAATGCTGTGATGCCCAGCCCTAATCTCTCTTGAACTAACTGTCTTGTTATGGGCCTGAAGTTACATTAAGGCCGGATCAGTTAAGTTTGGGAGAACTGATGTTCTGAAAAGCATGGGTGAACCAGGTGAGCTTCATACATCGTGCTGATAATTTTACTGACACTAGCTTTTCATTACAGATTTATTTAAATAATTTAAAACTAAGTTTTCTTATTGTCTGATGGGATTTGAATTCATTTTTCCAGAACAACAGAGTAGGACTCTGGATGCTAGCCCAGTAATTTAATTACTACCACTATGTAAAATTATAACACCATTCATGAGAGCTGTTCCTTCAACTGGACATGAAAATACAGTATAAATACATTAACATCACTATAAAATGCTACTGCACAAATGCCATCATATTCCTTTCAAAACGCATTAAGGTTCACCAAACAAATTCATTCTCCCATATTCCCTTGTTGATTTGACTGATAGCTATGTTTGGATTTGTGTTTTTAATTTATTTACTTGACGATAGAAAATATATCAGTTTGTCCTGTTTAATTGTAGATATCCGATATCGCTATCATTTTCCTCTTAAATAGTTCATTCACTGCCAGATCTGAAAATTTCTTCAGAATGATCACTTTGAATATGGGTTGATGAAAGGTCAGTGAACACGATGAACTCTTAACCTTGCATTTAGGTCCGATAGACCTCCATACCCCTACCATCCATGCAGCTATCCAAATTTCTCTTAAACATTGAAAAGGAGCTCACATGCACCACTTGTGCTGGAAGCTCATTCCACACCCTCACATCCCTCTGAGTGAAGAAATTTCCCCTCATGTTCCCTTAAGTTTCTCACCCCTCACTCTCAACCCATGCCCTCTGGTTGTAGTCCCACTCAACTTCAATGGAAAAAGACTGCTGTCGTTTATGCTATTGATAACAGTCATAATTTTCCATACAATCTTCTGCATTCCAAGGAATACAGTCCTAACCTGTTCAATCTTTCCAATCTTTCCTTATAACTCAAATCCTTTGATATGGCAACATCTTTGTTAATTTTCATTGTACTCTTTCAATCTTGTTTACATCTTTCTTGTAGGTAGGTGACCAAACCTGCACACAATACTCCAACTTAGGCCTCACCCAATATCTTACACAACTTCAACATCACATTTGAACTCCAGTACTCAATACATTGATTTATGAAGGCCAATTTGCCAAAAGCTTTCTTTCCAACCCTATCTACCTGCACCGTCTCTTTCAATGAATTACCTATATTCCCAGATCCTTTTGTTTTACCACACTCCTCAGTGCTTGACTGTTCACTATGTAAGACCTACCCTGGTTGGTCCTACTGAAGTGCAAAACCTCACACTTCTTTGCAGTAAATTCCATCTGCCATTTCTCAGCTCATGTTTCCAGCTGATACAGATCCCTCTACAAGCCATGATAGCCTTCCTCGCAGTCGACTACACCCCAATGTTGGTATCATCTGCAAATTTGCTGATCCATTTAATCATATTATCATCCAGATCATTGATATAGGTGACAAACAACAACTGAACCAGCGCTGATCCCTGCAGCACACCACTTGTCACAGGCCTCCAGTCAGAGACGCCACCCTTTAATACCACTCTCTGGCTTCTCCCATAAAGCCAATGTCTAGTCCAATTTATTACTTCATCCTGAATGCTGAGCAACTGAATTTTCTTGACCAGCCTCTCATGTAATAATAATAGGCATCCATTAGTCTCGTGAGACCATGGATTTGCACCTTGGAAGGTTTTCCAGGGCGCAGGCCTGGACAAGGTTGTATGGAAGACTGGCAGTTGCCCATGCTGCAAGTCTCCCCTCTCCACGACACCAATGTTGTCCAAGGGAAGGACATTAGGACCCATACAGCTTGGCACTGGTGTCATCGCAGAGCAATGTGTGGTTAAGTGCCTTCCTCAAGGAGGCAACACAGTGCCTCGGCCAAGGCTCGAACTAGCGACCTTCAGATCACTAGACGAACGCCTTAACCACTTGACCACGCGCAAACATGCGCTGTGTGGGACCTTATCAAATGCCTTACAAAAATCCATATGGAAAGCATCCACTGCCTTGCCTTCATCCACTTTCGTGGCAACTTCCCAAAATACTCTATGACACACAAAGCCATGCTGACTATCCTTAATGATTCCATGTCTATCCAAATATTTATATATCCAGTCCCTTAGAATACCTTCCAATAACCTTCCCACAACTGATGTCATACTCGCCGGCCTATAATTTCCTGGTTTATGTTTAGAGCCTTTTTTTAAACAGCAAAACGACTTTAGCTATCGTCCAATCCTCTGGTACTTCTCCTGTCACTAAGGATGTGTTAAATATCTCTGCTAGGGCCCTGGCAATTTCTGCACTTGCCTCCCATAGTGTGCAAGAGAGGATTTTGTCATGCCCTGGGGATTTATCCACCCTGATTTGCCTCATAGTAGTAAAAAGCTATCTTCTCTGTAATCTGTATAGGCTTCATGAAGTTGAATCCACTTTACCTCACTTCTATAGACTCTGTATCCATCTCCTGAGTAAATACAGATGATAAGAATTCATTTAAGATCTCCCCCACCTGTTTTACCTCCACACATAGATTACCATTCTGATCTTTCAGAGGACCAGTTTTATCCCTTGCAATCTTTTTGCTCTTTACATATCTGTACAATCCCTTAGGATTCTCCTTCACCTTGTTTGCTAGAGCAACTTCATGTCTTCTTTTACTTCCGATTTTTTTCTTAGTGTTCTCTTGCATTTCTGCAAGAGAACACTAAGAAAGAAATCAGGAGAACTAAAAGAACTAAAAGAACTAAACCTGTTGTACACTCTCCCACCTAGAACAACTCCTTAGCCACATATTAAACTGTATAACCTTCCTAGTTCTAGTCTCCTTAGCATGCAACATGGGTAGCAATCCTGAGATCGCAACCATGAAGTTCCTCCCTTTTAACTTAGCATCTAACTCCCAGAACTCCCTCTGCAGAACCTCATCACTCGTCCTACCCACGTCATTGGTACCTACATGGACCACGACTTCTGGCTGTTCACCTTCACACTTAAGAATGTTGAGGACTTGATCCAAAATGTCCCAGACCCTTGCAGCCAGGTGGCAACGTACCATCCAGGAATCTTGTTCTCGCCCTTAAAACCTCCTGTCCATTCCCCTATCTTACAAGTCCCCTATCACGGCAGTATGCCTCTTCTCCCCGCTTCCTTTCTGAGTCACAGAGCCAGACACAGTGCCTGAGACCCGACCGCTTTGACTTTCCTCTAATACATCATTCCCCCCACAACAATATCCAAATTGTTGTTTGAGAGGGATTCTCACAGGGCTACTCTGCGTTGGCTGTTTAATCCCTTTCCTCTTCCTGCCTGTCACCCAGTTTCCTGTGTCCTGCGCCTTGAGTGTAACTATATCTCTATATGTCCTATCTATCACATCTTCAGCCTCCCGAATAATCCAGAGTCATTCCACTTCCAGCACCATCTCTGGGCGGTAGTTGTTTAGAGGCTGAAGCTGGATGCACTTCTCACAGTTGTTGTCATCAGGGGCACTGGAGGTCTCCCTGCCTTCCCACATCCCGCAAAAGGAGCCTTCCACTATCCAGCCTGGCATTTCTACTGTCCTAACTGTGCAAATGTAAAAAAGGGAAGGAGAAAAGGCTTTACCAAGAGCTTTTGTCTTCAAAGTCTTGAAGAGCTAAAGCCTCAAGATCACCACTCTGACTCTGTCCACTCCGATGATGGCCGTAGCACTTATCCCTTGCACTGCACTTTCTGTGGAACACTATTCTCTCCATTCTGTTATTGTCTACTACCTCAATGTAAAACAAAGTTTTTTAGTGTACCTCAGTTTGTTCAAAGTTCAAAGACCAAAGTAAAATTCATTATCAGAGTACATACACGTCTTTTTCTGTGGACATACTTCACAATTCTGTAGAATAGTAACTGTTAACTTCAAACTCTGCAAATGCAAATATAAATAAATAGCAATAAACAATAGGCATGAAATAACAAAATAACAGAGTCCTTAAATGAGTGTAGCTATCCACTTTTGTTCAAGAGCCTGATGGTTGAGGGGTAATAACTCTTCTTGGACCTGGTGGTGTGAGTCCTGAGACACCTGTACCTTCTACCTGATGGCAGCAGTGAAAAAAGAGTGTGGCCTGGGTGGTGAGGATCTTTGATGATGGATGCTACTTTTCTACGGCAAAGTTTCGTGTAGAGTTGCTCAATAGTTGGGAGGGTTTTATCCATGATGTATGTGTGATAGTAATAAACCAATTTACCTAAATGAGTTCCATTCTTCCCCACAAATGCCATCTGACCACCCGAGAATTTCCAACATTTTTATGTTGTACACTGAAGAAATTCTCTTCTTCCTTAACTAATAGTCTTACTTTACCTTCTTATCTTACAACCTGTGATAAACATCCCTTTCTCACCCCTTCAATTGACTCTATCTTCCTCTACATCTCAAAATCTGTTTAATATTCCATGTAGTTTAATTTTTAATATTCTGTTTAATATTCCATTCTCAGATTAATTGGCCAGGAGTGTCTGAATTGTTCAATCATGTGGCAGGTTGAGTAACGTCAATGATCAAAATTCCAGAGAAGGTATGGAAAGGCATTATTGTTTTTCCATCTGCTGATATTGCCACATCTCTGGTATCCATCTGATATCCTTTACAATAAAGTATACTCAAGAACTACTAAAGCGAAATACCTATTCAAAAGGTTATAGAATATATGTTTATTAAAATGTTAAAATCGTTTTTAAAACATTTGTGAAGAAGATGGCGCCGGTAACTGGCGACTCTGCGCATGCTCTCCCAAGCAAACTGCCCGCTACACTATCCTATACCCGAGAAACCCTTCTAAACCTACAATCTGCTACATCCAGCAAGATCAACAACACCCTGGCAAAGCTACTGACCAAGCTGGAGACCACCGTGCCAGAATTGCTTCTTAAACTCCAGACCGCACCTGGACCCGACCAGCGAGGCCTGGTCCAAGGCCCACCACGTACCCAGAGACCCGTGGTCTGCTACTGTGCCAGAGCGCTTGGAGACACGGCCCATTCCGACCAGCACCTCTCCGGAGCAGACAACCACACAGAAGTGACATCGGAGACCACAAGGTGCCCTAGATGCTTCCCCGGAGCGACCACCGTAAAGCCCCACTGGTGGACATCCACAGCTGCTGGAAGTGAGGCCTCCGCCACCGACCTCGAAAATCGAGCCCGAGGCTCGGCTGGAGCGGAGGCCTCTGCAACCGTGGCTCAGCTTACGGACTTGTTTCAGCCAGGAGCCCGGCCCTCCGGGATTAAGTGTTGCCTTCAGGGCCCGACCCATCGACAGCCCGGGCCCCTGGCAACTGGAAGTGGCAGCGGATCCTCCCCTGTTACTCGGCCCGATCCAGAGCACCCAACGACGCGACCCGCCGATCGATCCCCGTGGGATGCGTCCACCAACCTCAAAGAGCTGCCAACACACTGCGTCAATGGAAACCTGGAAAGATGCACTATTTACCGAGGAAGCGTGGGAAAAGAGCTGGGCTGCTGGTCAGATTGAAGCTGAGGGACTTCAGGGTCCCTATGCCCACCATCCTACTAGCTAATGTGCAAGCCATCGAGAACAAGGTGGATGACCTTTAAAGGAGACTCACCTACTGCAGGGTGATGCAGAACTGCTGTGTATTCTGTTTCACCAAGACCTGGCTCTCCCCTGCCACCCCCGACTGTGCCATTCGACCGAAGGGCTTTTCGATCCATCGGATGGACCGCACGGCATCTTCGGGCAAGACAAGTGGAGGTGGTGTCTGCCTACTGATCAACACTGTGTGGTGCTCGGACACAGTGGCACTGACAAGCTCCTGCACCCTGGACCTGGAATACCTGTCGGTGAAGTGTCGTCCCTACCACCTGCCACAGGAATTCACCTTGGTCATACTGACAGCGGTCTACATTCCCCCCCAGGTGGACGTGGAGTGTGCTCTGAACATACTGTATGCCAACATCAGTGAACTTGAGACCAGGTATCCGGAGGCTTTGCTCATTACAGCCGGGGACATTAACCAGGCCAACCTCAGAAAAGCTCTGCCAAAGTTATACCAACATGTCTCCTGCCCCACTAGAGGTCCGAATATACTTGACCACCGCTACGCAGCAGTCAACGATGCCTACCGTTCTGTCCCAGACCTCACTTCGGAAAATCGGACCATCAGGCCGTACTCCTCCTCCTGGCTTACAAACAGAATCTGAAGCGGGAGGTCACGGTGTCAAAAGTAGTGTCGCGTTGGACAGAGGAAACAGATGAGGTCCTCTGTGACTGCTTTGAATCGGTGGACTGGTTAGTATTCAAGGACTCGGCAGCTAACCTCGATCAGTATGCCTCAGCTGTCACAGACTTTATTTGGAAATGCTCGGAGCACTGTGTGTCTCGCAAGACGATCCGGGTATTCCCTAACCGGAAACCTTGGATGAATTATGAGGTCAAGTCCCTTTTAAAGGGTAGAGCTGTGGCTTTTAGGTCCAGGGATACCAGTCGCTACACGGAATCCAGGCGTGAACTCCAGAAAGCCATTAAGGGTGCCAAGAGGCAATATCGAGCCAAGTTGGAAGCCCAAGCTAACCAAAGGGATGCCAGTAGACTATGGCAGGGTCTAAATGAGATCACTGGGTGCAAAGAAAAAGCTGGGAATATCAATAACCGTGGCGCTTCTCTTCCTGACGAACTTAACGTATTCTACGCAAGATTCGAATAGAAGAGGAGCGTCCCGCTCCCTCTGGATGAACCGGACCTGGTGGCATCGAGATTCATCGTCACCAAGGAGGACGTTAGAAGGGCCTTCCTGAAGATAAATCCAAGGAAGGCAATGGGCCCAGATGGCATCCCGGGATGGGTTCTCTGGGCCTGTGCAAGCAAGCTAGCTGGAGTGTTTGCTGACATCTTCAACTGCTCCTTGCATCAGTCTAAGATTCCCTCATGTTTTAAGAAGGCAACGATAATCCCGGTGCCGAAGAAGAGCAAGGTGGCATGCCTGAATGACTATCAACCTGTGGCTCTGACATCAATTGCTATGAAGTGCTTCGAGCGATTGGTTATGGCACACATCAACCACAGCCTACCGGTCAACCTCGACGCTTTGCAATTTGCCTACCGGAGCAACAGATCAACAGCAGATGCCATCTCTCTGGCCCTAAGTTCCTCCTTTGAACATCTGGAGAATAAAGACACATACGTAAGGCTCATTTTCATTGACTACAGCTCTGCCTTTAATACCATCATTCCAAATAAACTGATTCCTAAGCTCCGGAATCTGGGCCTTAGCACTCAGATCTGCAGCTGGATCTTCAACTTCCTCACAGACAGGACCCAGGCTGTAAAAATAGGGGACAAGCTCTCCTCTACAATCACTCTGAGCACTGGTGCCCCACAAGGCTGTGTACTCAGCCCCCTGCTGTACTCACTGTACACCCATGATTGTGTAGCCAAGTTTCCATCAAACTCAATATATAAGTTTGCCGATGACACAACAATTGTAGGCCGTATCTCCGGTAATGATGACTTTGAGTGCAGAGAGGAAATTAAGAACCTGGTGGCATGGTACGAAGACAATAACATATCCCTCAACGTCAGCAAGGCGAAGGAATTGGTTGTTGACTTCAGAAGGAGTAGCGGACCGTACAACCCAATTTACATCGGTGGTACGCAAGTGGAACAAGTCAAAAGCTTTAAGTTCCTCGGGGTCAATATCACAAATGACCTGACTTAGTCCAACCAAGCAGAGTTCACTGCCAAGAAGGCCCACCAGTGCCTTTACCTCCTGAGAAAACTGAAGAAATTTGGCCTGTCCCCTAAAACCCTCACTAATTTTTATAGATGCACTGTAGAAAGCATTCTTCTAGGGTGCATCACAACCTGGTATGGAAGTTGTCCTGTCCAAGACTGAAAGAAGCTGCAGAAGATCATGAACATGGTGCAGCACATCACACAAACCAATCTTCCGTCCTTGGACCCACTTTACACCGCATGCTGTTGGAGCAGTGCTGCCAGGATAATCAAGGACGCGACCCACCCAGCCAACACAATTTTCATCCCTCTTCCCTCTGGGAGAAGGCTGAGGAGCTTGAAGACTTATACGGCCAGATTTGGGAACAGCTTCTTTCCAACTGTGATAAGTCCGCTGAACGGATCCTGACCCGGATCTGGGCCGTACCCTCCAAATATCCGGACCTGCCTCTCGGTTTTTTTGCACTACCTTAATTTCCATTTTTCTATGTTCTATTTATGATTTATAATTTAAATTTTTAATATTTACTATCGATTTGTAATCCAGGGAGCGGGAAGCCAGAATCAAATATCGCTGTGATGATTGTACGTTCTAGTATCAATTGTTTGGTGACAATAAAGTATAAAGTATATAAAGTATAAATAAATGTATCACATATCCATCTAACCTGCCAAACAACCTTGTGGGGCTGTGTGCTAGGATTTGCATTTCAGGGGAAATCATTGATCCTCACCTTTGTCTCTCCATGGGCACTTCCTAGCCTGCTGAATGCTTCCAGCATTGCCTATTTTTGTGCATATTTCCAGAATCTACCGTGTTTTGCTGTCCAGTTCTTGGTCAGTTCAGATGTAACTCAGATTTTCTCACCGCAGAGGCTGTCTGGGCAGCTAGGCTTCTTTAGTGTTCTCCTTTATTCCTGATTTTCAGTAACTTTATCTCAGATATACCATTTTTTCTTGTTTTTGCACCCCTATTTTCTCTCTGTTTATGTTTTATCCACCAGATTAGATCCATTAACTGATGTACTTTCCTCTCCCTTGGTCAACAGCTATCTGAGTCATCCATCTTCACTGGGTTTCCAACGTACGACAGACATTCCCTTTGTTTTTCCCATCCTTCTGCCTCCTCCATAAGTTTTCCCAGTTGCATTGGAAGGCCAGTAGCCTGAAACATGAACTCTGTAGTCTCTCCCCACAGATGCTGCCTGAACTGCTGAGTGTTTGCAGTTTTTTATTTCTTCTTATCATCAGGTACTCACAAGTTGTATCTCGCAAGGGTGAAATTTGCTGCTCATTATTTCATTCTTTGATCATTGAAAATAATCAGAAACAGCTCCCAAGTATTTATTTCTTCTTTTATCAAAATACAGTAATATTTATTCATCTGTATTTCTCTGTTCCCCATCACAAATTCTGAAATCATTTGAAATGATTCAGATCAAATGAGATAGACATATGAACAAGTTCAAAGACTGCCAACATGGGATCAACATTTTGCACCAATCCGTTAGATTATTCCTCATTAAGTGTTTGATCTTCTTGAAGACTCTGCTCTCAAACACAATGAAGGCCAATGAAGAAGAGTCAAATAAAGTGGAGACATACTGTAACTAAATCTGTTAAAAGGGAAATAATGAAATAGGTTATAATTTTCTCCTTCGAATCACTATGCAAGAGCAGTCTCCAGTATTATAACAGATCAAAAGTGGCCTTGAATGAAAAAGAGGGATTCCCCAGAATGATTCTGGGAAACAGTAACGTTAGATTCCATAGTTGGACTCGAAAGCTAGAGTGCAGTGACAGATAAGGTGGCTCTTCTTTAATTTTCTTATGGGATGTGAACATGACTGGAATGTTCAATTATGTTGCCTATCCCAAGTTGTCCTGAGCAGTAGTGCGTTGGTCATGTCAGAAAACAGTTGAGATCCAACCAAGCTGGTGAGACTGGAGTCACATAGTTAGGTCAGGATGCATTAGTGAAGGACATCAAAGTTCAAAGTTCAAAGTAAATTTATTATCAAAGTACATATGTGTCACCACATAAAACCCTGAGATTCATTTTCTTGAGGGCATATTCAATAAATCTGTAGAATATCAATGACAATAGAATCAGTGAAAGACCACCCAACTTGGATGTTCAACTAGAATGCAGGAGACAACAAACTGTGCAAGTGCAAATAATAATAATAATAAATAAATATCAGGAACATGAACTGAAGAGTCCTTTAAAGTGAGTCTATAGGTTATGGGAACATTTCAATGATGGGGCAAGTGAAGTTTAGTGAAGTCATCCCCTTTGGTTCAAGTACTTGATGGTTGTGGGGTAGAAAACTGTTCCTGAACCTGGTGGTGTTAGTCCTAAGGCTCCTGTACCTTCTTCTTGATGAAAGCAGTGAGAAAAGAGCATGTCCTCATTGGTTGGGGCTCTGACAATGGATGCGACTTTCCTGGGACAGTGTTTCATGTAGATGTGCTCATGAGCTTCAAAAACAACCCAATTAATACTAAAGAGACTGCTGTTTTCTTTTAATCCAAGTTTTTTAGTTGCTTGGATGGTCTTCCAATCAGCATGCCCTGTATCTACAGAAGTCCTGTAAACATCCATACCTTATCAACCTATAAACAACTGAGGGCCAAGAGTTCTCTTTGGAAATACTGGCTGCTGCAAGGATGACTAGGTTTCAGTTAGATGATCCTTGAGTTGGAGTTTTATAACATCCCTTCTTCCACAAATACTGCATGAATGTGTTGCATTTTCAGCATTTGTCTTTTTGCTTTGGATTTTGCATTCTGATGTCCCTGACACAGTGTAACAGAAAAGTATTTACTTTGCCTAAATCTGCTTCAATAAAGATCTTGGGGTAATATCTTATTAGTGCCCTTGAAAACGTTGTCATGAGCATTTCAGAATTTTACTGATCCACTACTTTTCTGGATGTCAGAGTTTAATATGTTAAACCCAGCGGGTATAAAATTGCTTTGTATTTTACAGCTCACTTAACAGCACATTGGTTGTTTTACATTAGCTTACACAGCATATGGTTGCTTTTACAAGCCTCTGAAAGCACAGGCTTTTGCTGTGACAGACGTGGCTTGGAAATGCAGGCCTCCAACCTTTACAGCATTCCCAGTTTTCCCAGTACTGCTCCACTCCTGACTGACCCATATCTCTACAATAACACAAAACACAAATGACATCTTATTCCAAATTTTCCCAACTTAGCCAAGGTTCCACCAAATTATCCTACAGCAAGGGCCAGTCACTCAACAGGTGGCCTGCAGTGCAGTTATTTTTAAAGCAAAGGAGATTGACAGATGACATTGAGACAAGGAGTTAAGATTAAGACTAGCCCTACTTGTCATATGTACACTGAACTATACAGTGAGCTATATTACAAACTTCTTACAGATTGTAACAGGAAGTGAGCGCCAGCCTTACAGACAGTGCTCCAGGGTGTTACACTAACCATGATGTAGAAGCAGGCCCTTCAGCCTAACTCACACATGCTGTCCGAGAAGTCTTCCTGAGCTAGACCCATTTATTCACGTTTATGTGACCTCTTCTCTGAATAGTATGAGCATATCATTTTTAACACAATCCATTAGTTCTTGCAATCATCATTAGTAAAATAACTAACTAACTTAAATTATTACACAGTTTCTACAGTGGGATTTTAGCTCAGGTTTTTGGATTGTTAGTTCGACCCTGGATTGCCGGATTCAGTAGCTTACACTCAACATCAGTGAAACAAAAGAGCTGATTATTGACTACTGGAGGAAGAAATTGGGCTCAATGAGCAGGTGCTCATTAGGGGATTGGAGGTGGAGAGAGTAGTAACTTTAAGTTCTTTGGTTTTATCATATCAAAGGATCTGTCCTGGGGCCAGCACGTAAATGCCATTTCAAAGAACGTGCCTCTACTTCCTTAGAAGTTTTTGCAGATTCAGTATGTTAGGCGGGAGGAGAAGATGGCAGTGCGCCTGCGTATGCACAGCCCTCCGGTGAAAAATGATATTGTATCTGTTAAATAGGGGCTGTGGACAATTCTGATTTGATGGAGAATGGACGTGAAAGCACAGAGGAACATCTGGAGAAATTTCTGAAACGCCCATCCACTGCTGTCGTCACTGTGTGGTCAGGAATCTTTCGGAGGGTAGGCCTCAAAATCCCCAGCCTTGCCTGCTTTTGGCGACTGAGAAGGAGGTCAAATCGTTCGGACAGAGATGGCGCTCAGTACTCAGTGTCGGAGAGCTGATCAGAGCTCGAAGTTTTCGGATGACTCAGAGTCAGATTGTGGTCGGCATGGCAGGGAGAGTTCTTTTTCTTCCTTCTCCCATCTGTGTGAGATAGAACCATAGAACCATAGAAACTACAGCACAGAAACAGGCCCTCTGGCCCTTCTTGGCTGTGCCGAACCATTTTCTGCCTAGTCCCACTGACCTGCACACGGACCATATCCCTCCATACACCTCCCATCCATGTATCTGTCCAATTTATTCTTAAATGTTAAAAAAGAACCCGCATTTACCACCTCGTCTGGCAGCTCATTCCATACTCCCACCACTCTCTGTGTGAAGAAGCCCCCCCAATGTTCCCTTTAAACTTTTCCCCCCTCACCCTTAACCCATGTCCTCTGGTTTTTTTCTCCCCTTGCCTCAGTGGAAAAAGCCTGCTTGCATTCACTCTATCTATACCCATCATAATTTTATATACCTCTATCAAATCTCCCCTCATTCTTCTACGCTCCAGGGAATAAAGTCCTAACCTATTCAACCTTTCTCTGTAACTGAGTTTCTCAAGTCCCGGCAACATCCTCGTAAACCTTCTCTGCACTCTTTCAACCTTATTTATATCCTTCCTGTAATTTGGTGACCAAAACTGAACACAATACTCCAGATTCGGCCTCACCAATGCCTTATACAACCTCATCATAACATTCCAGCTCTTATACTCAATACTTCGATTAATATAGGCCAATGTACCAAAAGCTCTCTTTACGACCCTGTCTACCTGTGACGACACTTTTAGGGAATTTTGTATCTGTATTCCCAGATCCCTCTGTTCCACTGCACTCCTCAGTGCCTTACCATTAACCCTGTATGTTCTACCTTGGTTTGTCCTTCCAACGTGCAATACCTCACGCTTGTCAGTATTAAACTCCATCTGCCATTTTTCAGCCCATTTTTCCAGCTAGTCCAAGTTCCTCTGCAGGCTCTGAAAACCTTCCTCACTGTCTACTACACCTCCAATCTTTGTATCATCAGCAAACTTGCTGATCCAATTTACCACATTATCATCCAGATCATTGATATAGATGACAAATAACAATGGACCCAGCACTGATCCCTGTGGCACACCACTAGTCACAGGCCTCCACTCGGAGAAGCAATTCTCTACCACCACTCTCTGGCTTCTTCCATCGAGCCAATGTCTAATCCAATTTACCACCTCTCCATGTATACCTAGCAACTGAATTTTCCTAACTAACCTCCCATGCGGGACCTTGTCAAAGGCCTTACTGAAGTCCATGTAGACAATATCCACTGCCTTCCCTTCATCCACTTTCCTGGTAACCTCCTCGAAAAACGCCAACAGATTGGTCAAACATGACCTACCACGCAGAAAGCCATGTTGACTCTCCCTAATAAGCCCCTGTCTATCCAAATGCTTGTAGATGCTGTCTCTTAGTACTCCCTCCAATAACTTACCTACTACTGACGTTAAACTCACCGGCCTATAATTTCCCGGATTACTTTTCGATCCTTATTTAAACAACGGAACAACATGAGCCACTCTCCAATCCTCCGGCACTTCACCCATAGACAGCGACATTTTAAATATTTCTGCCAGGGTCCCCACAATTTCAACACTAGTCTCCTTCAAGGTCTGAGGGAACACTCTGTCAGGTCCCGGGGATTTATCCACTTTAATTTTCCTCAAGACAGCAAGCACCTTCTTCTTTTCAATCTGTACAGTTTCCATGGTCTCACTACTTGATTCCCTCAATTCCATAGATTTCATGCCAGCTTCCTTAGTAAATACAGACGCAAAAAAAAGATGTGGGACATTTGAGAAACTTTGAACTTTATTGTGCTCACGGACTTCTTCATCAAGTTATGGTATTGTTACACTGTTTGTAACTGTATGTTATAATTATGTGGTTTTGTCAGTTTTTTCAGTCTTGGTTTGTCTTGTGTTTCGTGATATCACACCGGAGGAGATAATGTATCATTTCTTAATGCATGCATTACTGAATGACAATAAAAGAGGACTACGTGTCATCATAATCATATCTAAAACTTTGACGAACTTCTATAGATGCACAGTGGAGAGTATCCTGACTGGTAGCATCACAACCTGATATGGAAACACCAGTGCCCAAGAATGCACAAGCTTACAAGAAGTGGCTCATCTCCACCACTGAGCACATCTACAACGAGCTCTACCACAAGAAAGCAGCATTCATCATCGGGACATACTCTCTCCTTGCTGCTATCATCTGGAAGGAGGTACAGCAGCCTTAGGTCCCACACTACCAGATTCAGGAACAGTTATTACCATTCAACCATCAAGCTTCTAAACCAGCATAGATAGTCTCACTCACCACAATGCTGAACTGATCATTAAACATAACCTATGGACTCATTTTCAAGGACTCTACAACTCACGAACTCTGTGTTACTTATTTATTTATCATTATTATTACTTGTTTCTTTTTGTATTTGCCTAGTTTGGTAGTCTTCGTTGTGTGGATTTTTTCTTTCAATCCATTGTACTTCTTTGTTCTACTGCGAATGCCTGCAAGAAACTGAATCTCTGGGTAGCATTTGGTGAGACATGCATACTTTTCTCCAAGAGGGCTACACCCTTGTCATTGGGTTTGGAGGCTTGCTTCTCTCGATGACTGGAGAACTATGTCGGCTGGAGTCCGGGCTTTATGCTTTGGCTCTAGGTAGGATCACCCATGCCAAACGGGTCAAAGGGTAGAGGTCAGACTAAGAGTAGTTCAGGGTCTCAGCTCAGGTCTAACAACCCTGACTGGTAAAACAAAGTTGCCAAGGAAACGGCAATGAAGACCCCTGAACGTAGACAAGTGTGAGGTTTTGCACTTTGGAAGGACAAATCAAGGTAGGACATACACAGTAAATGGTAGGGCACTGAGGAGTGCGGAGGAACAAAGAGATCTGGGAGTTCAGATGCATAATTCCCTGAAAGTGGCGTCACAGGTAGACAGGGTTGTAAAGAAGGCTTTTGGTATCCTGGCATTCATAAATCAAAGTATTGAGTATAGGAGTTGGGATGTTATGGTGAGGTTATATAAGATATTGGTGACGCCAAATTTGGAGTATTGTGTACAGTTCTGGTCACCTAACTATGGAAAGGATATCAGCAAGGTTGAAAGAGTGCAGAGAAGATTTACTAGGATGTTGCCGGGTCTTCAGGAGTTGAGTTACAGGGTAAGATTGAATAGGTTAGGACTCTATTCCTTGGAGCATAGAAGAATGAGGGGAGATTTGATAGAGGTTTACAAAATTAAGGGGTATAGACAGAGTAAATGCGAATAAGCTCTTTCCACTTAGATTAGGAGAGATAAATACGAGAGGACATGGCTTTAGGGTGAAAGGGGCAAGATTTAGGGGGAACATTAGGGGGAACTTCTTCACTCAGAGAGTGGTGGGAGTGTGGAATGAGCTGCTATCTGACGTGGTAAATGCAGGCTCACTCTTAAGTTTTAAGAATAATTTGGATAGGTACATGGATGGGAGAGGTTTGGAGGGTTATGGACTGGATGCAGGTCAATGGGACTAGTGGAATAATGTTTCAGCACAGACTAGATGGGCCGAATGGCCTGTTTTCTGTGCTGTAGTGTTCTATGGTTCTATGATCCTAATGTGAGAGTATTCCTCCGTCCCCACCAGGGACTTGCATGACTGATAGTAGTGAAAACCGAAAGGAAGCTACTGAGATGATAAAGGAAGCACTGAACACCCTCAGAGATGGAGGAGCTTCATTGCTGCTCTAAACGCCAGTGGTATGATGGGCAGATTAAAAAAAAATGCGTACTCTTATAATAAATGTACTGTCAACGTTTGACTTCTTTTAGCTTAACGTAGCCCTGCAATGAAACAGCAAATGACAAATGGATTAAACTAAGTAAGTTTAATAGAGAAGTTAAAACTATGAACAGTGAGGACAGAGTGAGGGGGCAAAGTCTATTTTTGCTCATGAGAGAATCAGTGACAAACCTCATCAGTTTCAAGTTATCACAAAGTGCACAGGCAAAGGTTAGGAGAAATTTCTCAATACAAATGGTTACAAGAGTACAGAGTGCTTTGCCATAGGGAATACTTGATCCACAGACGCTTTTAAGGGGAACATGGATAAATATTTATCGCAGAGACTTAGGGGAGAATGGGTTGTTTGAATTTCTCTGGCAAAATGCTGGCATGAATGCGATAAGCTTAATGGCCTCCTACATTGCTGTAAGCTTCCAGGATTCAACCGTGATAAAAGTGAAACAGTTCCCTTTCACTTTCTCAAGCCTAAAGTTTGGTACCTTCTTTTTCTTGAAATCAAATCAGTTTGTGAAACTAAATTCATCATATTTTTTCTTGCTCTATAAGTTGATTTTCAGCTTTAAAATCTTTAAGTTATAGGGTAGCTTCACAGAATCTATTACATTACATTACTGTATTTACAGTATTTTTATAGCCAGAGGTAGTAATGGGGACAAGCTCCCACTACCTATTAAATGCTCCTCAAATAGCCTCTGACAATCAAGTCCAGCTCCTGGCCTTCACGCGTGGCTTAGCTACTAAGCCCGGCGGAACTGTTTCTACTGACAGAGGAAGGGGCAAAGGTGGGTTATAAGTGCCTTAAAACCAGTCACTTCAGGCAGAGAGGTCTGATCACAAACCTCCACTCCCTTGCGGTTATTCCCACTTTGGGACTTAACCCCGAAGGAAAAATCTGGAGCGGGAATCCCTAAGGCTGTCCTACGTTGAGTTCAGCTCTGACTAGCAGCTCCTGCGATGCAGCTGGTGGCAAACCGTATCAATCCCTGCTGTTCCTTAGGATGGCACGGAGAGGGGGATCCTGCTACAGCTTGCTCTCCACTCTCTACTGCCCTGGCTTGCGTGTTCAGACAGCTAGGACACAATATCTGTGGTCAACTCTGACCAAGTGAGGCCTCTGAACAGTATTGTACATTACTACAGAACCGCATACAGCTAGACAAACTGCTTTCTCTCGTGACTCAGATTCAATCCTGACCACTGGTGGAGTTAATGGGGAATTTATAAATTCTCTATGTGACTGTATGTTTCCCCCGGTACATCACTTTCCCAGAGGTTAACTGTCGACTCTGAATTGTTTTCAGTGTGTAAGGGTGGAGCTGGTAGGTGAGAGAGAATAAATTACAAGGAATTAATTGGGATAACAAGATTGATAGATTTGCTCTAAATTGTAGCATTGGCTCAATAGACTGAATTTTCTCATCTATGCCGTGAGAAATGTGAGGGAAAGTGTGTCAAGATTGTTACATTATAAAAGAAGGCACGAGCCTAAAGAGTCAATGCTAACTTTTGTGCAAACTATCCTTCCTAGATTCTTCCCCAAAGACATGCAAATTGTTTTCATTCAATTACCCTTTTGAAAGTCTTGATTGACTGCTTCCACTACTCATAGCAGCAATGAGATCTGGATCATAGTCACTTGCTCCATAATAAATGCTTTTCCTCATATCTCCCACTCCCCCAAAATGTATAATGACTGTTGGTATATATCTGTGTCCCTTGACTCCTGAACTGTCTACTGGTGGGAACAGCTTCCCACTATTTATCTTATATGAACACTATCTTTATCTCCTAACTCTATCTCAGGATTTAGTTGTCCCAATTTCTGCCCACTGGGACAACGAGCAGGATCTCATATTGGACACTGAGAACGCTGTATCATATTTGAAGGGAAATGTCAAAGTATTATCGATTGCTTGTTTAGATTAGAATTCTCTGCTGCCAGAAAAATAACATTTAAAAAAGTAATTTCTTCAGTGCAGTGTTGGCCATTGCTGAGTGTGTCTCGATGGATGTATTACGCATGTCAAATCTGTCAACAGTTTGTATTTCTGGGATTTTTGGAAAGCTATGCCATGAATGCTGAAATGTTTCACAGGAACTTCAGTCAAAGGAGGTTTTCTCTCAGGTTAAGAACAGAAAGCACAGTTATAAGAGTAGTTACATACATTGCTTGAGTACTGTAGTACATTACAATTATCTTTTATTAATTGACACTGCAGTTGGACATTAGTTAAATTATTGGCAAATTATTTTGCTGTCTGTGAGCACAGTATGAACAGAAAATGCCCTCCCACCTCCCTCTTGGATGATACAGAAAGGGGGCAAGGGCAGAAGTGGCTCCTAGATGGAATGATGATGGCTTTCTCTGACAGTATTCTCATTTTTAAATGGGACAAGCCAAATTGCAGGTCTGCTCCAGATGTGTCGCCAGCACTTTGTCTCTTTGCCTCCACTTTCCTCTGGCAGCGCAAGAGTGCACTGCTCCCCCAGAACACTTTGTTCTAACCTAGCACTTCATTAAGCAATCGAGCCAGCGGCTGACGGAAATGAAACAACTAAAGCACTGTGAGTAAACCTCGGTGATTAGAAGTCAAAACTTACATTTATCCAGATTTGGAATTATTTTGACAGCAGCAGAAGGATGAGTGGCAACTTTCAGAATCAGAATCATCAGGTTAATATCATCGGCTTATGTTGTGACATTTGTTGACTTTGCTGCAGCAGTACAATGCAATGTATAATAATAAATTACAGTAAGTTTATATATATAATTGTTAAATTAAATAATTAGTGCAAAAATAAAAATAATGAAGTAGTGAGGTGGTATTCATGGTTCAATGTCCATTGAGAAATCAGGTGGCAGAGGGAAAGAAGCTGTTCCTGAAATCATTGCAAACACAAGGAATTCTGCAGATGCTGGAAATTCAAGCAACATACATCAAAGTTGCTGGTGAACGCAGCAGGCCAGGCAGCATCTCTAGGAAGAGGTGCAGTCGACGTTTCAGGCTGAGACCCTTCGTTAGGACTAACTGAAGGAAGAGTGAGTAAGAGATTTGAAAGTAGGAGGGAGAGGGGGAGATCCAAAATGATAGGAGAAGACAGGAGGGGGAGGGATGGAGCCAAGAGCTGGACAGGTGATTGGCAAAAGGGGATACGAGAGGATCAGGGGACAGGTGGTCCGGGGAGAAAGACAGGGGGGGGGGGCAACCCAGAGGATGGGCAAAGGGTATAGTCAGAGGGACAGAGGGAGAAAAAGGAGAGAGAGAAAAAGAATGTGTGTATATAAATAAATAACGGATGGGGTACGAGGGGGAGGTGGGGCATTAGTGGAAGTTAGAGAAATCAATGTTCATGCCATCAGGTTGGAGGCTACCCAGGCAGAATATAAGGTGTTGTTCCTCCAACCTGAGTGTGGCTTCATCTTTACAGTAGAGGAGGCCGTGGATAGACATGTCAGAATGGGAATGGGATGTGGAATTAAAATGTGTGGCCACTGGGAGATCCTGCTTTCTCTGGCGGACAGACCGTAGGTGTTCAGCAAAACGATCTCCCAGTCTGCGTCGGGTCTCGCCAATATATAGAAGGCCACATCAGGAGCGCCGGACGCAGTATATCACCCCAGCCGACTCACAGGTGAAGTGTCGCCTCACCTGGAAGGACTGTCTGGGGCCCTGAATGGCAGTAAGAGAGGAAGTGTAAGGGCATGTGTGGCACTTGTTCCGCTTACAAGGCCAGGCCTGCTGCATTCACCAGCATCTTTGATGTGTGTATCCTGAATAGTTGAGTGTGTGCCTTCACACTTCTGTACCTCCTTCATGATGGTATCGATGAGAACAAGGCATGACCTGGGTGACGGGGGTCCTTCATGATTGACACCACCTCTTTTAGACATCACTCCTGGATACTACGGAGGCTAATGCTCATGGTGGAGATGGCTAGGTTTACAACTGTCTGCAGTTTACATTAATCCTGTGCAGTAGCCCCTCCCCCCCAATACTAGGTGTAAATGCCGCCCGTTAGAATGGTCTCCACAGTATATCTGTAGAAATATTCAGATGTTCTTGGTGACTTGCCAAATCTTCTCAAACTCCGAATGAAATATAGCTGCCATCGTGCCTTCTTTGTAGCTGCATCGATATGTTGGGTCCAGGTTCGATCTTCAGAGATGTTGACACCCAGGGACTGTAAATTGCTCACTCCCTCCACTTCTGCTGTCTTTATGAGGAATGGTATGTGTTCCCTCGTCTTACTCTTTCTGAAGTCCACAAACAGCTCTTTGGTCTTTCGTACCTTACATTAACCTTCTCTCCGCTCTCTCCTCCCGCTGGCCTCACCCTCTCATTAACCTTACATCTTGTCCTAGGAGCAGAAAATGAAATGGTCAAATTGAAAAACGGAGTGAAAATTTCGGGCATATTTTAATCTTTATTTAGTGACACAGCATGGTAACCGGCCTTTCCAGCCTAACGAGCCCGTGCTGCCCACTTACACCCATGTGACCAATTAACCTACTGACCTGCATGTCTTTGGAATGTGGGAGAAAACAGGAGCACTTGGAGGAAACCCACACAGTCATGGGAAGAGAGTAAAAACTCCTTACAGACAATGGCGGGAAGTGAACCTGGATCACTCCTGCTGTAGTAATATTACACTCACTGCATGTGTCAGGTATTTTAACATTATTGGTGCAAAATATTATTGCAGTAAATCATTTTACTTATTGCGCTGTACAAGGGGTGTTCGATAAGTTCGTGGCCTAAGGTAGGAGTCAATTTTAGAAAACCTAGCACATTTATTTTTCAACATAGTCCCCTCCTACATTTACACACTTAGTCCAGCAGTCATGGAGCATACGGATTCCTTCTTTGTAGAAGTCGGCATCTTGGACCTCCAGAAAGTGGTCCACAGCAGGGGTGATTGATAGGTTCGTGGCCTACGGTAGAAGGAGATGAGTTATACAGCTCTCATTATATGCACGTGCAGTTCAACTCTTCGAGTGATTATGCAGAAAATTTGAAGTTAATAACTCATCTCCTTCTGCCTTAGGCCACAAACTTATCAATCACCCCTGCTGTGGACCACTTGCTGGAGGTCCGAGACGCCAACTTCTACAAAGAAGGGACCCGTATGCTCCACGACTGCTGGACTACGTGTGTAAATGTAGGAGGGGACTATGTTGAAAGATAAATGAGCTAGGCTTTCTAAAATTGACTCCTTCTGCCTTAGACCACTAACTTATCAATCACCCCTTGTAGAGTGGGTATTATCCTTCCTCCATTTAATGCTGTGTTATTATTGTTTGATAGAGGATCTGACAGGCTCAGTCGTGCTGACCAACAACCAGCTGTTTGAAGTGACCTGGAGAAGCACAGCTGGTTTTTGATGAGTAAGGTAATCAAAGGTTACAGGAAGGAGGCAGGAGAACAGGGTTGAGTCAACCATGAACGAATGGCAGAACAGACTAGATGGGCCAAATGGCCTGACTCTGGTCCTATGTTTTATGGTCTTATCTCCCACTCTGCAGATGAGCTTACCTCTGGGCCCTGCCGTGGAGCACAGATGCTCTGAGGAGGGGGGCCAACTGCGGTTTACATTTGAGCCTTCAGCTTTACACCAGGCATTTGTAATCATGTTGCCAGCCCTTCAGACAGAGAAAAGTGCTGGCTTACTCCACCCATTCTGGTTTACTGTCATCATCATCATCAGGTGCCATGCCCAGATTGAGTTTTGACTGCCATGGCCCACACACTCCTGTTTCGGGTCAAGAGGATCAATTCATTGGTATTCATTTACAGTTCTCTGGCTGCTGTCTCCATCATCATTTGTCTTTGTCTTCCTTTTGCTTTCTTCCCTCAATCTTTCCCATAATTACCATGCATTCTAACTCCACTTTCCTAATCACATGTCCAATGAAGTTACATTGCCTTTTCATGATCTCATACATTATTTCTCTTTTTGTGTTTGCTCTGTTCATGACATCCTTGTTAGATATTCATTTCGTCCATGATATTCCTTGCATCCCCCTCAAAAACCACACTTCTGCTGCCTCAATTCGTTTCCTCATATTACTAGATATTGTCCAACATTCTGATCCATATAACATAAATGAATAAACTTAACATCTCAGTACTCTGAGGCTGATTGTCATGCCTAGTTTGGTGTTGGTCAGTGTACTCTTCATTCTCGTAAAGGTGTCTTTTGCCATAGACAAATTTATGTTCTCAGATTATTTATTTAGTTTGCTCAACTTTTCTTCTTTTGCACTTTGGTTGTTTGTCAGTCTTTATCTATGCATAGTGTTTATAAATTCGTTATTTTCCTGTAAATGCCTGCAAGAAAATAAATCTCAAGGTAGTATATGGTGACATATATGTACGAGGGGTAATTGATAAGTTTGTGGCCTAAGGTAGAAGGAGATAAGTTATCAACTTCAAACTTTCTGCACTTTCACTCAAAGAGTTGAACTGCACGTGCATGTAACAAGAGCTGTATAACTCATCTCCTTCTATCTAATGCCATGAACTTATCAATCACCCCTGCTGTGGACCACCTGGAGATCCAACACACTCTCGTAACATGCACGTGCAGTTCACCTCTTAGAGTGATAATGCAGAAAGTTTGAAGTTAATAACTCATCTCCTTCTACCTTAGGCCACAAACTTATCAATCACCCTGCTGTGGACCACTTCTACAAAGAAGGGATCTGTATGCTCCACGACCGCTGGACTAAGTGTGTAAATGTAGGAGGGGACTATGTTGAAAAATAAATGTGCTAGGTTTTCTAAAATTGACTCCTTCTACCTTAAGCCACGAACTTATCAATCACTCCTCATACTTTGATAATAAATTTACTCAGATTTGACTTGACTTTGACCTTACTTTAATGTTTTGAATATATGTTACATTTATTTTTGAATGATTTTGATTTTTTAAACTATTTTCATAAATTTTAATAAAATTATTTAACTTTTATTTGGATGACTTTTATCTTTCAAGTTATCAGAAACATAAAATGAATCAGACATTTTTGACAGTAGTCAACAACCACGGCCTTCTGAAGCAGGGCTTTGGGGAAGCCACCGGAGGTCTCCTCGCCTTGGAGCATTCACTATCTCATGGGATGCCTCTCAGTGTAAGGGCAAATGTGGGCAGGCATGCACCACAGGTGGGTAAAATCAGATTAGGATGTTTCAGGTTGATTTGTATTGGGTTTATCATTCTCACATTTACCAAGTTATAGTGAGACTTTGATTTGCATGCCACCCATACAGATTATTTCACATCTCCAGTCCCAAATTGAATACAATGCTCCCAGTAAGGTTAGATCTTATTATAATTATTCTTTAACTAGTGAAAGCACAGCACCATTGTGCTGATAAACAAGGGAATGATAAAGCATGGTTACAGAGCAATGTTTTTTCACGCCCATAAAATGCCCAAAGAAAGTGTGATAAACCAGTGAGTTCACAAGTGTACCATGGACAGCATTTTGACTGATTGCATTACAGCCTGGTGTGGAGGCACCAATGCACAGGATCGGAAAATGGTTTTAACTTATCCACCTCCATCACGAGTTCTTCCATTGAGAGCATCTCCAAAAAGGCCGTACCTCAAAAGGCCAGCATCCATCATTAAGGACTCTCATCATCCAGGACATGCTTTCTCATTACTACCATCAGGACAAAGACACAGGAGCCTGAAGACACACACTCAAATGTTTTAGGAACAGCTTCTTCCCCTCTGCCATCAGATTTCTGAATGGTCATGAACCAAAGATTACTCCCCTCTTTATATTAATTTTAATGCACTATACTCCAGCCACAACAAACAAAGTTCATGACGTGCTGTATCTCAGTGATAATAAACCTGATTCTGAATACACAGACATCGGTGTAGATGGTGATAAGGCTCCAGCAGCCAAAATGGACGTGATTGCACAATACCTCAGTCTATCCAGAGGTGATCAAGTGGTGGAAAGTGACCAAGTTGGATTTTATGCAGATGCAAGAGACTGCAGATGCTGAAATCTAGATCCCTATCCTGCTGCAGGGTTTCAACCCCAAATGGCGACAGTTCCTTTCTCCTCACAGATGCTGCTCGATCCTTTGAGTTCCTCCAGCAGATTGCTGGACTTTATACGTGCAGCTTAAATGTAAATGATACTCCGCTCACTGCATTTTTCTTGAAAAATCCCTGTTTCTGCTAGGAGAAGTCATAGTAGTTCATTTCCTTAGTCTACTTAATGACTGATTTAATTTGTTTACTGTGCAATACACTATTTTCTGAAAGTCATTCTCCAATTTGGAATTGGCTTATTATTGTTATTACATGTACTGAGATACAGTGAAAGGCCTTTCTTACATACTGTTCATACAGATCAGATCATTATTCAGTTCTCTATTTCATTGGCAATACTACTTTATAAAAATATAAAGTGACTAGCAAGAGATAGAATAACTCTTTATAGCTAATAGATGTTATGATACATGTCTAGAACAAATGACTATATAGAACATAGGTATACGCAATCCATCATTTGCAGCAGCAAAATCTGTGCAGATAGCAATAAACTCTTTGAAATCCCAAGCAGTACCCTTTTCACTGAAAGTCTAGCAATGGTAATGTTTTCTATAATGTCCTTTCTTGGTTTGACTGCTCATTTGAAATTGCTGCACTGCTGTTATCCAGAGCATTAGTTTAAAAAAATGAGAGGGGATTTCATTGCAAACTATCAAATATTGAAAGGCCTTGATAGAGTGGACACGGAGATGATGTTTCCAATAGCAAAGAGTGTAGAACCAGAGGGCACAGCCTCAGATTAGAAGGGCGTCCCTTAAGGACAGAAATGAAGAGAAATTTATTTAGTCAGAGAGTGATGAACTTGTGGAACTCATTTGCCACAGGCAGCTGTGGAGGTTAGGTCACTGGGTATATTTAAAGCGAAGATTGATAGGTTTTTGATTAGGACGTCAAAGGTTATGGGGTTGAGAAGGATAATATATTATACTTGATTGAAAGGCAGGGCAGACTCAATGGCCCGAATGGCTTGAATCTGCTTATGAATTATTATCTCGTAGCATCAACAGTTGAACCTAATTTTTCAAATCAAAAGCATGTTAGCTCATACCAAGTAAAATGTATATCCCTCCATAAATACCTGAAACATCATCTTCCTTTTAAGGAAGTGGACCTGCTCTACTGAGTGCCAGGGACGATGAGCTTCCTCACAATCAGTAACACTCGCAACACGCTGGAGCAACTCAGCAGGTCGGGCAGCATCCGTGGAAATGATGAATCGACGTTTCGGACCAGAACCCTTCGTCAAAACTGTAGAGGGACGGGGCAGAGGCCCGATAAGGAAGGTGGGGGGAGGGTGGGAAGGAGAAAGGCTGGTAGGTTCCAGGTGAAAAACCAGTAAGGGGAAAGACAAAGGGGTGGGGAAGGGGAAGCAGGGAGGGGATAGGCAGGAAAGGTGAAGAAAGAATAGGGGAAAACACAATGGGTAGTAGAAGGAGGCGGAACCATGAGGTTCCTTCCCACCCTCCCCCCACCTTCTTTATAGGGCCTCTGCCCCTTCCCTCTACAGTCCTGACGAAGGATTCAGGCCCAAAACGTTGACTGAGCGTTTCCACGGATGCTGCCCGACCTGCTGAGTTCCTCCAGCATGTTGTGAATATTGCTTTCACCCTAGCATCTGCAGATTATTTTGTGCTCACAATCAGTATATCTTCATAGATTTTTTTTAGAATTATTTTTACCTTCTAACTAAATTACTTCAATGTTTCTGAAACCTCAGGGACCTACTACAGACATTTATCTGCTCTTTGAGACCTCCTGATGACATGTACTCTGGGTTGGTAATGACAAGTCTAAATATGCACACGAATCCTGATACAGAAAGAAATTTGCCTTATGAACCAGTATGGCTGAGTCATGTTGAAACCAACTTAGAAGGCCCATTATCTATTTTAAATAAAATAATTTCTGAGACTAAAGCAATGCACAGAAAATGCTGGAGGAACTCAGCAGGTCAAGCAGCATCTATGAAAATGAATAAACAGTCAAAGTTTCAGGCCAAGACCATTCTTCAGGACTGGAAAGGAAGGGGAAAGATGCCAGATAGGAAGGTGGGGGAAGGGGAAGGAGGATACCTAGAAGGTGATAGGTGAAGCCAGGTGGGTGGGAAAGGTAAAGGGCTGGAGATGAAGGAATCTGATAGGAGGAGAGAGTGGACCATAGGAGAAAGGGAAGGAGGAGAGGATCCAGGGGGAGTGGTGATAGGTAGGTGAGAAGAGGTAAGAGGCCAGACTGGGGATTAGAAGAAGAAGAGAGGGGGAGGGAATTTTTTTTTAACCAGATGGAGAAATCGATTTTCATGCCACCAAGTTGGAGGCTACCCAGACAAAATATCAAGTGTTGCTCCTCTGCCCTGAGGCTGCCATCATCATGGCTCAGGGGAGGTCATGGATTGACATGTCGGAATGGGAATGGGAAATGCTTAAAATGGAAATATTAAAATGGGAAATATTAAAATGTTTTGCCACCAGGAAGTTCTGTGTTTGGAGAATGAACTGGGTCCCTCAGACTACCTGTTCAATTGAAACACACCGAGGTATATGTTTTAAACACAGGCAGCATCTGTAGAAAGGAATAAACCACTGACATTTTGGGCCAAGGCCCTTCCTTAGGAGGTACAATATATGTTTTTTGGATTGACGGATGAATTCTTTTATACTTTAAAAAGTCTAATTCCTTTGTACTGTATTTTTGGTGAGTGGTCTTTAGCTTCAAAGCAAAGTCTTTACTTTTTAAGGTACTTTTTATGACGTGGTAAAAGTCTTTAGTCCCAGTAGTCACCAACATGATATTTCATTTCTCCCTGAAGTGGAATGAGGATGCAGAATAGATATCTCTTTCTGTGATATCTGTTTCAGTCTTGCTAGTGTTTTGTTCATGTTTCACTGCAAAGCATGGTTAAGGACTCTTCTGTACTTTAAAGTTTCATTTTCATTTCACTCTAACTGACAGCATGAGGGAACTGAAGTTCATTAACGGGACTATGTTGTCAGATCTGTACCTCCATCCCTCTTGTGCAACGTTTGTGCATTTAATAAACTCCAGTGAGGAACAGTGGGAGCACCGATACATGCTTCTTATGTGCAGATTTATTTTATAAAGGTAAGGAATTAGTTTGTTCATTGTTAACTTTATGTAATGTGTTATATCAGTAACAGATCATTAGGTAGGATATCAGGAATTACTCTGTATTTAATACAAATTCCTTAAATGATAGTTTATGATTATCAAAATTTGCCATTAACATTATGTTAATGCATCTCACAGTTGAGCAAAGGAAACAGCCTGCATTTATGTAGCAGACACAAAATGTTGGAGGAACTCAGCAGGTCAGGCAACATCAATGGAAATTAAGTTAATGTTTCAGGCTGAGACCCTTCTTCAGGACAGAGACGTCAACTGTTTGTTCTTATCTATATTGCTGCCTGACCTGCTGAGTTCCTCCAGCATTTTGTGTGTGTTTCTTTGTTTTTTCAACGTCTGCAAACTTTCTTGTGTTTATGATTTGCTGCACTTATGTAGGTCTTTTCTCAGCCTACTGATATCCCGAAGTGTTTGTAGTGACTAAACAATGAAATATTTCTGATGTACAGTCTCAGTTGTAACAACAAAATTTCAGTTTCAAATTTGCACATCGTACAAATAGCAACGTGAAAAAAAACACTGGGCAAGCTTGTTTTTTCATGTTGCTAATTTCGGGCACGAATAACTTAAAATTGCCTGAAGGAATCATTTATATGCATTTGAGAGCGTGGGCAGTGCCTCAGTATATCGCCTCATTCGATGATAAATCAGTCCCTCAGTTCAAGTGAGTGATTTCTTAGGAGTGAGTACACTACCAAATATGTTGACAGCTAATGTTGCAGCTAACATTAGTTCAGGCAATTAAAATAATAAGGGTGATCTGTCAGGCTATTAGCTGCAACATTTTGTTCTTCCTCAAAACTAAAATGTTTAAAATTATACAGCAGGAGGAACAGAAGGATAAATAGAATAACCTCACAGGAGACAACGTTTTTGACACAACGTATGTTGTCGAAATGCTGCATGCCCTGTAAGGGCTGTGGAAGCATAGTCAACCACGACTTGATTGTATTTCTGGTGCATCTTCTTAAAGAGGCACGTGCAATCTTTCACATAGGAAGACCCTGGCAAGTCTAAAAGAGAAGGGGTTATATAAAAGAGATGGAGGAAAAAACCTTGTATTCCATCTGGGTAACTTCCAACCTGATGGCATGAACATTGATTTCTCAAACTTCTAGTTCACCATTCCTTCACCATTTCCCATCCCCTCTAACCTCTCTCCCCTTATCTCCTTGCCTGCCTATCGCCTCCCTCTGGTTCTCCTGCACTTTTTCTTTCTTCCATGGCCTTCTGTCCTCTCCTATCAGACTCCCCCTTCTCCAGCCCTGTATCTCTTTCACCGATCAACTTCCCAGCTCTTTACTTCACCCCTCCCCCTCCTGGTTTCACCTATCGCCTTGTGTTTCTCCCTCGCATCCCCGCACTTTTTAAAATCTACTCCTCATCCTTTTATCCTCCAGTCCTGCTGAAGGGTCCCAGCCTGAAACGTCACCTGTACTATTTTCCATCGATGCTGCCCGACCTGCTGAGTTCCTCCAGCATTCTGTGTGTGTTGCTTGCTGTTACCACAATTCTTTTATTATTTTTCAGTCATTCCAAGCACTTCCCATATTATTTCAATGGAGGATATCCTAACCAAATGTGCAGATCAAGCATAGTGCTTCAAATCATCGGGCAAATTACTGTTCAAACTCAATCACGTTCAAACTTAATACCTTTGTTTCAATGTAAATTTTTTTGACAAGTACATGGATGAGAGGGGTATTGAGGGGTCTGCTTCTGGTGCACGTTGAGGCAGAATAATAGTCCTGTACAGACAAGATGGGCTGAATGGCCTGTTTCTGTGCTGTAGTTATCTATGAATCTAAAGTGTCAAAACACTTAAGACCTAAATGAGTCATTGTACTTGAATAGTGAGTATAACAGCAGGACAAAATACCTCAGTCTATACTAAGTCTGAGTTAATTATCAGCAGGCCACTTTACATATTAATTGAATATAATACATCACATGAACTGCAATTATTACTATAGAACTGTACAACACAGTACAGGCCCTTCGGCGCATGATATTGTACTGACATTTTAACCTACTGTAAAACTTCCATTTTCTATCATCAAAGTGCCTATCCAAGAGTTTCTTAAATGCACCTAATGTGCCTGCCTCTACCACCAATATTGGCAGCACATTCCACTCTCTTTATAAAGAATTGACCTCTGACATCTTCCCCGTACTTTTCTCCAACCACCTTAAAATTATGCCCCCTTGTATTAGTCATTCCACCCTGGGATGACGTCTCTGGCTATCGACTCAATCTAAGTTTTTAACATCCTGTACACTTCGTAAAATTATTTTTAAACAAGCTAAATGATAAAGGATGTAATCAGCAGGAGTCTATTAAGTGGTCATCAATTGGAGGGACACAAAGTAGCGGTTTTATGAAAAATTCTTTCAATTTCATAGAATTCTGCAGTGTTCCTATGCAAGAAGTTCTTCAAATCACCTCTTTAAAAGCAACCCTCTCACAGGTCTGTATACTCTTTGCTTCATTCTGGGACCTTACGTCCATTGGTGAAGAATCAGCAGTTTTTTTCTAAATGAAACACTCTAAGTAAGGCAGACCTGGCTACTGTGTTCCACCCTTTGAACTTATTAAGACAGATTGGGAAAAAAATGGCAACGGACAAGGTAGTGTGAGGTGGATTTAGACCATGAATTCTTCAAGCTTCCTTTCCAAAAGGCAAAGGAAATAGTGATGACAGACACTGTTCTCACACATTGCAATCCACATCATCCTGTGAAGCTTGCCTGTGATGTCTCGCCCTATAGGTGCAGCTATGTCACATGCTATGAGTGAAAAAAGTGAACGCTCCATATAGCCTTTAAATCACATTCCCTTACTGTTGCAGAGAAAAATTACACACAGAATGACAGAGAGGCCTTCAGACTGGCTTGGGTGTAAAACATTTCAACCAGTACCTGTACAGGCGAGTTTAGCCTCATTACTGATCATCAGTCACTAGTGTCCATTTTCAATTCACCAAGGAGTATTCCATAAACACTTAGACCCACACCAGCCAGGACATGACCTCTTCTCATTGTTACTAACAAGAAGGAGGTACAGAAGCCTAAAGTAATGCACTCAGCAATTCATGAACAGTTTCTTCCCCTCTGCCACCTAATTTCTAGATGGACATTGAACTCACTTTTATTCTTTCTGTTTTTGCACTATTTTTACTTAATATACATGTTATTATTATTATATATTATTATATAATAATATATATACATATATATATTTACTGAAATTGATTCACTGATTTATTTTTTTCTGTATTATCATGTATTGCATTGTACTGCTACTGCATAGTTAACAAATTTCACAACATACAGCAATGATATTAAACCTGATTCTGATTCTGACAATGGACCATAATTTGTTGCGGAAGACTTTCAGTCTTTTCTGAAAATGAATGGGAAAAGGCATATTACATCTGCACCGTACAACCCAACTACAAATGGCGTGGTGGAATGTTTGTCCAGAGTCTATAGAACACACTGTAAGCAATGTCAGCAGAACACGCTACACTGAATGAGAATATCACCAGTTTACTCCTTACACATCACAATGCAGCGCACTCCACAACCAACTACTCACCAGCTAAGTTGTCCCTAGATCGTCCCTTACTCACACACTTGGAGCTTCTCAAACCCAATCTCAGGAAGAGTATGCAGGGCAACCAGTTGAGGCAAATTGAGGGCTCCTCAAACAAGGAGGTTCAATGTTTCACTCCTGGGCAAGCAGTCCTGGTGAGGGACTACACGGGTGATCACAAGTGGGTACTTGGAAAGATTAAGGACAGAACTGGACCACTCTTCTACACTGTGGAGATTGTTTCTGCTGTCATTTGGAGATGACACATCGATCAGTTGAGGAGAGCAGAAATGTTAGAAAAGAAAGGCATCCAGAGCTGTCACTTCCCGTAGTCCTAGAGCCAACTTCTGCAACCACTATGGAGGACATCCCAGAACCTGAGGCCAGGACAGTCACAAGCATAATCCCCACCATCATCAGAAAAGAAGGAAAGATGTTATCCCACAAGAATAAGAATCCTCCATAGCCATTAAATTACTATTTATATATATAAACTATATATATTTATATATATAAATTTGTTGCATATTTGAGTTGAGATGCATTCTATATTGAGTTTATCGCTAAGCAGGGAGGAGTGTTGAGTATTTAATATTTTAGTAATTTTTGAGTAATATTGTAAATATGTTAACTTGATTAAGCATTCTTTGGTTACATAATTTGTTATGGGTTATATGTAAGAAGTATTTGAATGGCATAGGTCATTAGGCCATCACGTCATTTGTGAGTGCTTCTCTAAAAGTAAGGAAAGGAAAAGCTAGGTGGACAAAGTATCCCAGTTCCTGTTATAGTAACCTCTACTTGGGGCTTCCTTTGAAAAAAGCTTCCTTAATAGCTCTCACTTTGTCCTCCACAGGGCAAAGCCCCTCAGCTGTGATCGTGTGTCCCAGGTAAGTCACATTCGATGCCAGGAACACACATTTTCTGCGTTTCAACCGCAGCCCTGCATCTGAGAGCCTCTTCAGCACCCGTTCTGATTAGCCAGATGCTCCGTCTCTGTAGCACCCGTGATCAAAATATCATCAAGGTACACTGCTACGTGCAAAATCCCCTGCAGCAAAGTGTCCATTGTCCTTTGGAAAATGACCCTCTTATGGGGCAGATGTTTCTTGTAATGGTAGGTGCGCTTTCTAAATGGATCGAAGCTCACATCACCTGATGCTGCTATTTCCTGCCACTTCCCAAAGGCATCTTGTTAGATTGCCTGACATAAATTGTCCCTCAACAGAGATAAATGAGATTATCAAAAGTTCAAAGTTCAAAGTAAATTTATTATCAAAGATCACATATGTCACTATGTACAGCCCTGAGATTTGTTTTTTTTTGTGATCATTCACAGTAGCACGTTGGCGTGGCGGAGATCATCTTTACCAAAGGAGGTGTAAAGCCCTCCTTCCTTCAGCTAGCCTGCAGGTCACATTTGGATAAGGTGTAGCACCTGAAGCCACGGGAGCAGATGGTAGATGGTTGTGTGAGCAGCTGGTGCATATCACATGTCCTGGTTATGCGATCAGGCAGACAATCTCTGAAGAGTATTGATAATGGTTGGGGTCACCTGTCTTGTAAAGATACTGCCCAGAAGAAGACAAGAACAATTGTGGTCATGGAAAGAGCATGGTTGCCGATATCATTCAACATGGTGCATAACGAAAGAAAGAGTCACAGTAAACACAATAGGATCAATGACCACACCCAACAGGACAGACAACAAAAAAAACACAAAAGAAAAAAAAATGATAAAAAAATAAATAAACAATAAATATCAAGAATATGAGATGAATAGCAATACACACAAATGATGCCAGTCCTGATGAAGAGTCTCGACCCAAAACATCGACTTTTTACTCCTTTCCACAGATGCTGCCCGACCTGCTGAGTTCCTTCGGCATTTTGTGTGTGTTTCTTTGGATTTCCAGCATCTGCAGATTATCTCATGTTTATGAGATGAAGAGTATTTGAAGGTGAGTCCATGGGTTGTGGGAACAGTTCAGTGATGGGGCAACTGGAACTGAGTGAAGTTATCTCAACTGGTTCAGAAGCCTGATGGTTGAGGGGTAGTAACTGTTCCTGAATCTGGTGATGTGGATCCTAAGAGTCCTGTACCTTCTTCCTGATGGTAGCAGCAAGAAGAAAGCATGGTGTGGATGGTGGTGATCCTTGATGATGGATGCTGCTTTCCTGCGACAACGCTCCTTGTAGATGTGCTCATTGGTGTGCACGTGTGTGTGTGTGTGTGTGTGTGTGTGTGTGTGTGTGTGTGTGCGTGCGTATGGGGCCTCCGTCGGTTGTGGTCGACCATGAGTACTGCACCTCTGATAGTCACTGGGGAGTGGCCTCTCCAAGGCACAAGCCAGGGCAGAGTTGATATGGAGATCTGTCTGTTGCCCATGCAGTGGGACCCCCTCTCCATGCTGATGACAGGTCCAAAGGAACGACGAAAGTCGATACAGTTTGGTGCCAACAGCATCGCAGGAGTTGCCGTGCCGGTGCTGGGAACAGCAGTCAGCTGCCTTCGGGACTCCGACTCCGGATTTTTCCTCAGGGTTTACTCCCAAAGCCTTTCCTGTGAGCGAGTATAGCTGCAAGGCAGCGGAGGTTTGAAATCTGAGATGAGTCTTTCCTAGATGAACTACCATCCGTGGTTAACAAGCCCCATCTGTCCGGAGCAACTGGTTTTAAGGCACCAGTGGCCTGCCTTTGCCCCTTCTCCTGTCAGTGAGAACAGCTCCGTCACGTTGTGGTAAACCATGTATATATGTTGTAACTCAGTTACCTGTCTGGACGCACACCTCTGCTGACTGCCCCTGTGGCTCCTCCCACAGAGTCCTGTATAAAGGTGTTCGCCTTGCCCCTCCCCCTCAGTCCAGGGACAGACACTCACTGTGGAGGTCGTATTGTACAGCGAATAAAAGCCTTTCAGTATTTTACCAAACCTCAGTCTTTTGGAGTAATTGAAGGTGCTTCAATTTTATTCGCTGTATATTTTAAAACATGGAACAGGTCCTGAGACCAGACAAATTAGACTTCGATCCGCAAATGCCTGACGCTGGAAACGCTTTCGAACTCTGGCTGGCCTGCTTCGAAGTGTATCTGGAGGAGATTAAAGCGACCGACCCCGTAGCGAAGTGCTGAGTTCTACTCTCCAGGGTCAGTCCACGGGTTTATTCGCTGATCAGAGACCAGCCGAACTACGACGGTGCGATGAACGCACTCAAAAGACAATTCCTGCGGCTGATAAACAGCGTCTATGCTCGGCATCGCTTAGCGGCATGGCAACAACGGTCCGGGGAATCGAGTGCTGAGTTTGTCCGGGCCCTACAGACACTCGTGCGGGCCTGCAATTGCCAGGAGCTGACGGCGGCGCAGCATGCAGAACTCCTAGTGAGAGAAACCTTCGTTACGGGGACCAGGTCAGTGTACGTGCGCCAGCGGCTGCTGGAAAAAGCCGATCTTACCCTAAGTTCGGCGATCGAGCTGGCTGATACGTTGGAGGCTGCTCTGCATAACTCCAAGGCTCTCCAGGCACGCGATCCCCCTATGGCCTCGTGGGCGCCACAAACCCCGCAACCCGCTAACGAATCGACCTCGGCTGCAGCCAGTCATGAGTCCGCGAAGTGCTACTTCTGCGGACTGGAGAAGCACCCCTGGAAACGCTGCGCGGCCCGACAAGCTACTTGTTCCAGCTGCGGAAAGAAGGGCCACTTTGCCAAGGTCTGTAAGTCAAAACCGCGAGCGGGATCGAGCAGGGCCGCGTGCGAGACGTGGGGGTCGCCATCTTCCCTGGACACTGCCACCACGTGCGAGATATGGGGGCCGCCATCTTCCCTGCACGCCGCCGCCAAGTGCGAGACATGGAGGCGGCCATCTTGGTTGGCGCCACCTCCCACCGCCTACGACCAACGGGTGCTCACGGGCCACCCCACCGCGCCGGACCAAGACAGCGACCCCATCCTGGCTTCCGTGACCCTCGACCAAAGCGCTCCCCACCAGCTCACAAGGTCAATGATGGACATCCTGGTGGAGGGGCACAGGACAAGCTGCCTGTTTGACACAGGCAGCACGGAGAGTTTTATCCACCCGGCCACAGTGCAGCATTGTGGACTCATGATACGGCCGGTAAGTCAGAGGGTCACCATGGCCTCCGGATCGCATACAACAGACATCCGGGGGGGGTTGTGTAGCGACACTAGTGGTGCAGGGCACAGAATATCGGGACTTTAAGTTACTGGTCTTGCCTCAACTGTGTGCCCCTGTGCTGTTGGGGTTGGACTTCCAGAGCCACCTGAAAAGCGTGACAATGAAGTATGATGGGCCCCTCCTGCCAATTACTGTCATAAATCCCCTGTTTTGTAGAGATATGTTACGTACCCCGCTACTGACCACACACACACACCGACCCGTGCACCCCACCCAACATCATGCCAACTGCTGCACTACCGACACCACTTGTGGCCTCTCCACCCTCAAGATCCCTCCCCCACCGCTGTTCGCCAACCTGACCCCGACTGTAAACCTGTGGCAACTAAAAGCAGGAGGTACAGCGCGGGGGACAGAGCTTTCATTAAGTCGGAGGTGCAGCGGCTGCTCAGGGAGGGGGTCATTGAGGCAAGCACAAGTCCTTGGAGGGCGCAGGTGGTTGTTGTTCGGAACGGGGAGAAGAATAGGATGGTCGTGGACTATAGCCAGACCATCAATAGGTTCACGCAGCTCAACGCGTACCCTCTACCCCGCGTCGCGGATATGGTCAATCAGATAGCACAGTACAAGGTGTACGCGACCATAGACCTAAAATCCGCTTACCATCAGCTCCCCATCCACCGGGAGGACCGCACTTACACTGCCTTCGAGGCGGACGGCAGGCTTTATCAATTCCTGCGCGTCCCCATTGGTGTCACGAATGGGTGTATCTGTCTTCCAGAGGGCAATGGACCGGATGGTGGACCAGTGTCAACTGAAGGCCACATTCCCATATCTGGATAACATCACCATCTGCGGTCACGACCAGCAGGATCACGACAACAACCTCCAAAAATTTCTCCAAGCGGCCAAATCTTTCAACCTCACCTATAGCAAGGACAAGTGTGTATTTGGGACCACCCGACTTGTTATCCTTGGGTGTGTCGTGGAGAATGGAGTCATTGGCCCTGACCCCAACCGTATGCGCACCCTGTTGGAACTCCCTCTTCCCAACACCCTCAGAGCCCTCAGAAGGTGCCTGGGCTTCTTTTCATATTACGCCCAATGGGTCTCTAACTATGCAGACAAGGCCCGCCCCCTGGTCAAGTCCACCACATTCCCCCTCTCTGCCGAGGCCCACACGGCCTTCAACCGCATGAAAGGAGACATTGCCAAAGCAGCAATGCATGCGGTGGATGAGGCCATTCCCTTCCAAGTAGAGAGTGACGCCTCCGACTTTGTGCTGGCTGCTACCCTCAATCAGGCAGGAAGACCAGTGGCGTTCTTCTCCCATACCCTTCAAGGCCCTGAAATTTGGCACTCTGCGGTAGAGAAAGAGGCCCAGGCCATAGTGGAAGCTATAAGGCACTGGAGGCACTATCTTGCCGGCAAAAGGTTCACCCTGCTAACTGACCAGCGCTCAGTCGCGTTCATGTTTAATAATCAGCAGCGGAGCAAAATCAAAAATGATGAAATTCTGAGGTGGAGAATCAAACTCTCCACCTACAACTATGACATCATGTACAGGCCTGGGAAGCTCAACGAGCCCTCCGATGCCCTATCCCGGGGAACATGTGCCAGCGCGCAGATCGACCGGCTATACGCCCTACATGTAGACCTTTGCCACCCGGCTTTTCCACTTCGTGAAAGCCCGGAACCTGCCTTACTCCCTTGAGGAGATCAGGATGATGACCAGGGACTGCCAAGTCTGCGCAGAGTGCAAACCGCACTTCTACCGACCCAAAAAGGCACAACTCATCAAGGCCACCCGCCCCTTTGAGCGACTGAGTGTTGACTTTAAGGGCCCCCTTCCCTCCACTGACCGCAATGTGTACTTTCTTAACGTAATTGACGAGTACTCGCGGTTCCCCTTCGCCATCCCCTGCCCCGACACCACTACCACGTCAGTTATAAAAGCCCTGCGCAAGCTCTTCACTCTGATCGGATACCCATGCTATATCCACAGTGACAGAGGGTCCTCGTTTATGAGTGACGAGCTGTGCCAATATCTACTGGCTAGGGGAATTGCAACCAGTAGGACCACGAGCTATAATCCCCGGGGGAATGGACAGGTAGAGAAGGAGAATGCCACAGTGTGGAAAGCCACACTCTTAGCCCTCAGGTCAAAGGGACTGCCGGTCTCCTGCTGGCAGGAGGTTCTTCCCAAGGCACTCCATTCCATCCGCTCCCTGTTATGCACGGCCACCAATGCCACCCCTCATGAGCGGCTCTTTTCTTTTCCCCGAAAATTGACCACTGGAACCACCCTACCAACTTGGCTGACGTCCCCGGGGCTAGTGCTGCTTCGGAAACATGCGAGGAGCAATAAATACTCCCCGATGGTCAAGAGGGTTCACTTACTTCATGCGAACCCCCAGTATGCCTATGTGGTTTTACCTGATGGGCGGGAGGACACAGTCTCCATCTGCGACCTGGCACCCGCAGGAGCTCCGGGCCCCTACCCTGAACACTCCGTGGTGACTATTGACCCCGTACCCACCAATGTATGTACCTACAAGACACCGTGCACCCCAAACCCTATACAGACACCACACGACACTCCCATACCAGGCGCGACGCATACGCACGAGGGATTACCGACGCCTAACGTGCTGGCACCTGAAGTCAGGCTGGAGCCAGCACAACTGCCATTGCCGGTGCTACGTAGATCACAGCGACGGACTCGACCACCTGATAGACTTAACCTGTAAATATACTTCTTGTAAATATTGTCAGTCACTTCACCCCGCAGGACTCTTTTTAAAAAAAGGAGGGGTGAATGTAGTAAACCATGTATATATGTTGTAACTCGGTTCCTGTCTGGACACACACCTCTGCTGACTGCCCCTGTGGCTCCTCTGACTCCTCCCACAGAATCCTGTATAAAGGTGTTCGCCTTGCCCCTCCCCGTCAGTCCGGGGGCAGACACTCACTGTGGAGGTCGTATTGTACAGCGAATAAAAGCCTTTCAGTATTTTACCAAACCTTAGTCTTTTGGAGTAATTGAAGGTGCTTCACACGTGAAGCCAAAGAGTTGGACTTAGTTGTCAGAGGCTGTTTGAGACACACGCTATGAAGAGCATTTGTTTAGCAATGGGAACTCGAACCCACTACCATCCTTCGGCTATGACTACCTTTGGAGCTTATTGGTAAGGAGGAGATTATCCACCATGGACTGACCCATATACAGACTTTTTGTAGGATTTTTCATTCAACGGCATTGGTTCCTATACCAGGCCATAATGCAACCAGTCAACATACTGCCCGCCACACATCTATAGAAATTTGACAAAGTTTTAGATGTCAGGCTGAATCTTTGCAAACTTCTACAAAAGTAGAGGCACTGCCTCTGCTTGAAGCATTGAAAGGAGCATTGATGGTCATGTTGAAGAGAAGATGCAGTGGTATAAGGAAACAAGGAGAAGGGAAAAGGAACTGATGGGGTTATTCCATTGAAAGCTCACAGAGACTCAGAGGGTTCTTTTTTTTAGCAGCACACACAAAATGCTGGAGAAACTCAACAGGCCAGGCAACATCTATGGATAAGAGTACAGTCAACATTTCAGGCTGAGAGAGATAAGGTGCAGAATAGACCCTTCTGGCTGAATCTGCTGCACTGTCCAGTGATCCAGCTATTTAGCACTAGTCAAATCACAGGACAAATTACAATGACAGTGGGAGGAAACCCATGCAGTTCACAAGGAGAACATACAGAATCCTTATAGATGTTACTGGGATTGAACTCCAAACTCCGGAATTCCCCGAGGTGCAATAGCATCACATTAATGCCTATGCTGCTGTAGCACCCTCAATGCCATAGTGAGTAAGAACATAAGATATAGGAGCAGAATTAGGCCATTCAGCCCATTGAATCTGTTCCACCGTTCAAAGCAAGTATCTCTTTGTAACCATTGGCTGTGAGGAATATTAGGAATTTCTGAGGGTGTGAAGGATGGTGCATGAACACAAGATTTCACTTCCTTCACTTGGAATCCACCCAGTCACCGGTTTAGAGAAGCATGGACCAAGGCATGAGCTTGATTTCCTAGCTTTGAGCTCAACTATAAATTGGCACAGCTTCTAGGAAAACTGGAATGACACATCAAATCCTTAAGTTAAAAATAAATGTGTGATGCAAAAGAAGTAAAATGCAGCATCACTCATAAACACAAGAGATTTTGCAGATGCTGGATGTGTAGAGTGTCACACAAAATCCTGGGGGAGCTCAGAGGTCAGGCAGCATCTATGGAGAGGAATAAATAGTCAACATTTTGGGCTGAGACCCATCATCAGAAATTGAAAGGAGGAGGAATGAGCCAGAATTAGAAGGTGGAGGGAGGGGAAGGAATACAAGCTAGAAGGTGATAAATGAAGTCAAGTGAGGGGGAAGGTAGATGGGTGGGGAATGGGATGATGAAGTGAGAAGCTGGGAGGTGGGAAGTGGGAAAGATAAAGGGCTGAAGAAGGAGGAATCTGATGGGAGAGGAGAGTGGACCATGGAAGAAAGAGAAGGAGGAAGTGCACAAAAGAGAGGAGAGAGGTAGGTGATGAGAAGAGAAGGGGTAAGAGGGGAGCCAGAATGGGAGAATGCAAAAGGGGGAGTGGGAGAAATTATCAAAAGTTGGAAAATACTCACTTACTTAAGGATTTTGTTGAAACTAATTTCCTCAAAGCCTTCCTATCTTTCTCCCTTGCCAGGATCTTGAGTCTTTTCCAATGATAATTCAATCCATTGCTGATTATTAGGCTGATTCACAGCAGAAAATCTCAGGACAAATAAACAACAACACAACAGAGTTTTGGGGGAGCTTCTATATGACTTGACATCTTCCCAGTTGCCTCCTGTCTCTGGTTCTGGTCCAAAATTCAGCTCCCATAAAGTATTATAAGAGAACTTGCATGGATTAGTGGAAACCAAGCCCCATAAAAAGAATTTTACAACACCAGTACAACTCTGGCAGAGCATGTGGATATGCTGGCTAACCCCATGTTTATGACCAAATTAGTATAAATTTATCCTGCGGTGTTTTCCACATTGATTTACTAGTTGGAGACTGTACTTCTGCCTCCTGCCAAATGCATCTTTGCCTATTTGTTAAGTCCCTTACTTTTCAGTTAGAAGGTTGCAAATTGAAGCCCCATTTCAGAACGCATAATCTAAGTTAACACTTTAATGCTTGCTGCAGGGCAAAGGCATCATCCTTCCAAAAAAAACCAGTGTTCCTCTTTTTTTGTTTCCTTCTGCGGTTCAGACAAGGACCATGATCCGATATCAGTGTTTGAGGAAGAACAGAGAGTTCTCTCCCAACGTTCCCCTCTTACCAAACGTTGCCAGAGCACAACAGTTTAAGCTGCTGAGCATCTGGTTTTGAAGAGTGCTAAAGGAATTAAAGGAAACAGGGATCAGGTGGCGAAGTGAACCTGAGGCATGGGACCCTATTGAATGGAAGAGCTGGCTCCAGAGGCCATCTGGCCTACCTCTGCCTTTACTCCTTGTGTTTTTAATTAGATTTCCACTGTATTTTCTTACAATTAAGGCTGTTGCATCAGATCAGAGAAATCCATTATTCATACAAACTACTTTCAGATGTTTCTGAGAAATGATGTTGTGACTTAAATGCAAGATCTTTTTTCTTTCAATATAACCATTTCGGAATAGTTCAACCCAATTCACTTTAAGTGATTCCCCAAATTAAGCTGTCCACATTCATTTATACCTTTAGCAAACTCCTTGAAGTATTCACAATAAACGCTCATCCGTCTGCAAATGTCATCAATAATAGAATAACTATTCTTTTATCGCACTGGATGCTTTTGCACTTTTCTGTTGTCTGGGTCAAAGGAGACTAAAATTTGTGAAATGGCCTGCCTTATTTACAATCCAAGAACCATGGACCCAATTCCAAGATTTTCCGGCATGAGTCACCATCATTATGTGCCATGTCATGTGATGTAGGCAATCTTGGCCTCATGACCATGACTGTTGTCAGAGAATTTTTACGAAAATAGTTTGCCTTTGATTTCTCCTGGCCAATGTCTTCACAAGACGGGTGACCCCAGCCATTATCAGTACTCCTCAATAGATTGTCTGCCTGGCACAGTGATCACATAACCAGGTCTTGTGATATGCACCACATGCTCACATGACCACCCACCACCTGGTCCCAAGGCTTTACTTGACCCTGATTGTGGGCTAAGCAGGTGCTACACGTTGTCCAAGGGTGACCTGCAGACTAGCGGAGGGGAGGAGTGCCTTACACCTCCTTTGGTAGAGACATATTTCCACCCTGCCTCCCAAGGCATAACAGGAGAGAGGTAATATATGAACAGTGCTTGTCCTTGATCAGAATTGTGGGAAGACTAATCAAGATTGATGTTCAGTGTGTTGTTGAAATCTACTGCATGTGGCTATGCATGTATTGTGCTGATAACTCCCTACACAAATGACAAAAACCTGACTTGTATAGAATAGCTGGAGCATTTGCCCGTGGAATAACAGTCATAATAGCACAACAGGATTACCTTCTTCAGGAGGACTACAGTAATTAAGGAGGCAGCTCACCCCACCACCTTCTCAGGGGCAATTTGGGAAGTACAATACATTCTGGCCTTGTCAGAGATGCTTGGATGCAGAAAACTGATTGAAAAAGATGCATGTCTCTACACTCGGCGTTTAGTACTTGAAGCACTTCACCATTGTGATGTTAGTTGTTATGCAGTTTTTATTTATTTCATTTTACTTAGAGATACTGCACAGTAACAAGCCCTTCAGGCCCAACGAGACTGTACCACCAAATTCCACCCACGTGACCGATTAGCCTACTAACCCGTACGCCTTTGGAATGTGGGAGGAAACCAGAGCACCCAGAGGAAACCTACGCAGTTAAGGGGAAAACATACAAACTCTTTACAGTCAGTGGGAAGAATTAAACCCGAGTTTCTGGTGCCGTAATGGCGTCATGCTAACCGCTGCACTACCGTGCTGCCTGAGTGATTCATTAATTTTTGCTATCGACAAATGACTGCAGTTACTCACCTTGGCTGTACCTGCCAAATGTGTGACAAGGCGGGGGAGTGGGACTAAATAGGAGAATGGATCAGCTCATGATAAAATGGCGGAGCAGACTCGATGGGCCGAATGGCCTACTTCTGCTCCTTTGTCTTATGGTCTTATTATGATCTCCTACCAAGATGGGCAAGGATAGTAGGATCAAAGGAGCAAGTCCCTCTCTATGTTGCAGACAATGCTGACAGAAATGTATTGCAATTCCTTCACTGCTGTAGTCAAGGTTGGAAATTGCTACGCAACAGTACTGCAAGTCTTTATCAGTATAGTAGTTAGGAAGACAGCTCATCACAGCCTTTCCTAGGACAATCGGATCCGAAGCTGGCTTGGTAATAAGAGAGAGTAATGGGCGTGCATGGTAGTATGTGTGCGCGGGTGGGTTTGGGAATGAAAGGGAGAAGAGAGGCCTGGTTTCTCTGCTGTTGTTCTCTTGCTTTTGTTCTGCTGAACATTCTGTGCGTGTTATGTTGTTACCAGAATTGTGGCAACACTTGCAGGCTGTCCCCAGCACATCTTAACCCTGGCCTAATCAGGGGACAATTAACATTGACCAACTAAATGGCACACCTTTGGTCTGTGGGAGGAAACCAGAAAACCCGTAGGAAACCCATGCAGTTACGGGAAGAATGTAAAAGTACCCTATAGGCTGCAGCAGGAACTGAACCCGGGTCGCCTGTACTGTAAGGCATTGTGCTAACCATTACACTACCATGCTGCCCCATGAGTAGAAGGTACCAGCTCACATGCCAGCTAGTTTCTGTGGAGTAGAACTTTGAGAGTACTTCAATTAAAGAACTGTAGTAGTTCAATTCGGAAAGCATCACCTTCTGAAGAGCAGGATGAATGGGCAGTAAATTCAGGCCTTGCCAGCTTTGACTTTACCTCATAAGTGAAATTTAAAGAAAGCAAAACGACAACTGTCAGATTGTACTTACACAAAATGCTGGAGGAACTCATCAGGTCATGCAGCACCTATGGAGAGGAATAAAACGGTTAACATTTTGGACTGAGACCCTTTCTCTCCCCTTCCTTTCACGTCCCAATGAAGGTTCTCAGCTCAAGATGTTGATTGTTTATCCCGTTCCACAGATGCTGCCTAACCTGCTGAGTTCCTCCAGCACTTTGCGTGTGTTACTCTGAATTTCCAGCATCTGCACAATCTCTTGCGTTTATGATTTGCTGTGAGATTGTTCACTGTAACAGCAAGAGATGTTGAAAAACAAAATAAGGATAAAGGATAGTCATTTGGGTTTTTGTGTTCAGCCATTTTGGTTTAGACTGGAGTGGGGCTTGTCGTGCAAGGACTGTATTTTGGGATAATTAAATTTTGATTACCCTGTTGACAGTATTCAAGATGGCCTGCTAGCTTTTAGTCGATAGCAAAGGAGATGTTTCAGCAGCACCTTCACTAATTAAATAGTGCATGTCATACACATCATACTGTTGTTAAAATATGAAGTCAAGATTTCACTGGGAATCCTTGTGTACAATGATAATTGCTGAGTAAGTTGAATACTGTGAGTTTATATGGTTTTCCCCATTTATCTAAATTGTATTTGCAACCAGCTGTGATTCTTCTGCCCCCTAGTGGTATTGTCACAACTAGAACTGGAGTTATTGCGCCTATTTATTATAGATTTCCCATTAAGAAGTATTTTAGATCATTTTAATGTCTGCATAATTACATTAACTGCTGCCTCAAACTTTTGCGGCCTGATTGGCTGATTAATTGTTCAATAAATTGTGTATGAGTAGCATTGCTATTTACAGAAGGTTTTTGACTTGAAGGAAGGAAATAAACCTAGAAGAAATTTATCTAGGAGTACTATTAAATCCAAATTTTGATCATCAAAAGCCATTGCTGGATGAAGCATATTCTCATACTTTGAGGGCTATTGTCAATCTGTGTTCATTCTAATGCACTCTACTTCCATTGTACTACCTATGAGGAGGAAAGGAAAACAGAAAATACTGGAATGCTCAATAGACAGAAAAAGAATGTTAACATTTCTGGGAATGACGGGATTAACATATGAGGAGCATTTGGCAATTTTAGGCCTGTACTCACTGGAATTTAGAAGAATGTGTGGGGATCTCATTAAACTACAGAATGTTGGAAGGACAAGATAAAGTGGATGTGGAGAGGATGTTCCTTCTGGTGGGGTATCCAGAACTGGAGGACACAGCCTTAAAAATTGAGGGACGACCTTTTAGAAAAGGAGTAAGGAGGAATTTTTTTATCCAAAGGGTGGTGAATCTGTGGAATGCTCTGCCACACACTGCAGTGGAGGCCAAGTCCGTGAGGACATTTAAAGCAGAAGTTGATAGATTTTTAATTGATCGGGACATCAAGGGATAAAGAGAGAGGGCAGGTGTATGGGGTGAAATGAGATCCGGGATCAGCCATGATGAAATGACGGAGTGGACTCGACGGGCTAATGGTCTAATTTTGCTCCTATGTCTTATGGTCTTATGGTCTAGCGAGGAAATGTTCAAAAACAGCCCTGCTTTCAGTGTAGGGATGAGAGAGGGGCAAACAAAGGTAATGTATCCAATGGGGGAATAACAAGAGAACCTGAATAGCATAAACAATCATCATCTGGGTGGCACAGTAGTGTAGCATTTAGTCTAACACTATCACAGTGCCAGCAACATGGGTTCAATTCCCACCACCGTCTGTATGTTCTCCCTGTGGCCGCTTGCATCTCCTCTGAGTGCTCTAGTTTCCTTCCACTTTTCAAAGATACACAGTTTAGAAGGTTGATCGGTCACAGACTTGTGGGCCAGAAGGGTCTGCTGGCATGCTGCATATCTAAACGAAATAAATCGTCTCATCTGGCTCCACCATCACTTGCATCAGTCTCCACTGTGTTCTAAGCATCCCCTTTGTCCTCTTACCCCTTCTCTTTTTAAATTCAAAGTATTAAATTAATTCAAAGGAAGACACAGGAGTCAGAAATGTAGCCTAACTTTGTGTTTACTTTAAGCGAGGCACACATGTGTAGCACCCCCCCCCCCCCGGCCACCCTCAGGGTCGCTCGGCTCGCTGTCGTCTAGGGAAATGGCCTCGGCCCCGCCAAACTGGATAATTCGTTTGTGTGGATGCTGTGTGAGGTACCCCACCCTGCCCAAATAACAGACAATACACCAGATGCAATTAAATGATTTACAGTTTATAGATATTACTGGAACTATATAATTAAAAGAGAATAAAATATAAAAGGAAAATAAAAGGCGCCACACTTATCAAAGTTCAATCTCTTCGTGCACAAAACCCGTTGGAGCTCAAGGACCTTCTTCTTCACCCTGTGACCCCCTCGGACCACCTCGACCGGCCGCCTGGGACCAACAACGGTGGTCGACCAGACGCTCCACACGAGTCCATCTCCGTCTCCTCTCCTCGCCAAACGTCCTGCTCGGGGTCCGACCCCGTTAACGGACTCACAGCACCTCGTCCATCCTCTGTCTCGCTCTCCCGCCTTCTCCCCCAAAACCCCACACATACAGTATCTTCAAATACACCAAAACCATAACAACTATCCCAGTTGGTTAATAGCACTCTCTTATCACACACTAAAGCAAAAACAAACTGTAAGCGCAAACTTTCTCAGCGTTTAACACAACAAAGCCGCATTCCCCAGAATAACATAACAAAGACGCCATTTTAATTAGCCTCTGCAGTAACATAAAAGTCAAAACCCCCTTACACATGTATCACATAGTAGCGTAATGACGTATGCAATTCACTTGTTTTTACAGATAACTCGAAATAATTACTTAAACAAACAAGAATGCTTAATCAAACAATATTACTTAAATACTATTGATATGTTAAATACACACCATGAACAATTTAAAACATGCTAGTTTTCTTTATGTTGATGGAAAACTACAGAGGCTGAGCAAAAAGATAGAAAACCTACAGCACACTACAGGCGCTTTGGCCCACAAAGCTGTGCCGAACACATCCGGGATAAATGTGTCCATATCCAATAGTTCCAGGATTTTCTAATTTTACTCCATAAAGTTGGTAAATTGGCTTATTATTGTCACATATACTGAGGTAAAGTGACAGTCTTAGTTTTGCATAAGATATGTAGAGATTATTTCACCACATCAGTTCATTGAGGTAGTACAAGGGAAAAGCAAAATCACAATGCAGAATAAAGTGTTGCAATTATAGAGAAAGTGCAGTGCAGGCAGACAATAAGGTGCAAGGCCATGACAAGATAGACTGTGAGGGCAAGAGTCCAGCTTATTGTCTTTGAGCCGGGTCACGTGTGTTTTCAGGCTTTTGTATCTTTCTATGCGTGATGGGTGGGGGGGGGGAAGAAAGAATATCTGGGTTGGAAGAGTCTTTGATTTCATATTTTCAGTATCTGCAGTCTTTGAGAAGTTTTGAAGAGTAGCTATTGTTCTTAAACGGAACATTTGTGTGCAATGAAATGTCATAAGTAGCTTCACGATAATGTTCAGGTATTTTTTGTAATAGTACTAAGTACCAATCTGAACATCACAGGGAACATATTTCAAAATTGCAGCATATCTTTCTTTATCAACCTGAGAGAGGAGAAATGGCCTCAGCTTGATGTTTAAACTGAAAAACACGATCTGTTAGAAATGAACAGACTTTCAGTTCTTTACTAGAGTGTCACCTTATGATTCGGATTCAAACCTTCGTTCTTACGCTTGAATTGACAGCTTTTATCTGAGAAGGAAGAGGGCTGATAACAAGCCAGTACTGGCTTCAATGTGTGAAGCTAAATGTTCAGCACTGCTCTTGACCTTATAGTTCAGCTATAAGTAATATTGCATTGCTATAGGTTGTTTTGACATCTTTAAATCTCCTGAGCCTGGTGCCTGTAAAGATCCAATGTTTTACACAAGTATAACATCTGTAATATTAGAAATGTAAAGCACATGAATCAATTTGAAATCAACAAACGTGTTCTGTCAGCAGACTCTCTTTGCTCTTTCCTAATATCCTCATAAATGTTGAAGGAGAATAATGTTGCCTATAGCATAGACAACACAATTCAGCAGTGTAATGGAATACTCTCCAATTGCTTGGATGAGTTCAGCTCAACAACACTCAAGAAACTTGACACTAACCAGGACAAAGTAGCCTACTTGATTACTATCCTATCCACCACGCTAAACATTTATTCCTTCCACCACTTTCCCACCATGGCTGCAATGTGTTCTATTTACAAAAGACACTGTAGTTACTCATGATAGAGTCACAGAGTACTACGGTACAGAAACAAGCTGACAGGAAGGCAACAGTAACTCAAATAACCTCACGTTAACAACAGTGGTGTGCAGGACAGCATCTCTGAATGCACAACACGTTGAACTTTGAAGTTGATGAGCTACAACAGCAGAAGACCACTCTATTAGGCTAATAAACTAAACTTTAATAATAAAACAAAAAATCATATAAATTATAAAATAATAAATTATAACATAAACTTTATGTCCCTAATTAAGTGGCTTCTGAGTGTATACCATTACTCTTCCTTCATTATCACCGAATCAAAATCCTAGAATTCCCTCCTGAACCACAACTTCACTAGAAGGGTTGCCGTGGTTCAAGGAAGCAGCTTACCACTACTTTCAGAAGGGCAGGCAGTCTGGCAAGAACAATAAATGCTGGTGTTCCCTGTGACGACCTGATCCCAAAAGTGATTGAACAATATCAGACAGGGTTACGGAAAGAGGATTCATGTGCTGAGCGATATACAAAGAGTTTTAAAGCAAATTACTCAATGATGCACAGCACCTTATATTTTTGAAAACTTCCATGTGATGTCTCAAGGATTTCTCGAAACAAAGTGACACACATTGATCTCGTAGCAGGGGATAAGCTGAGGAGTAGATTGAAGACAAATTAGCCAGTAAATTTTAACTGTGTTTTGGAGATGCTACCAAAACATCTCTTTACTTTGTTCCATTTATATCAGGGGTTCCCAACCATTTTTATACCATGGATCATTACCATGAAACAAGGCGTCTGTGGACCCCAGGTTGGGAACCCCTGATTTATGAACTTTGATAATCATTTTAGTCATAGTCATAGTCATACATTATTGATCCCAGGGAGAAATTGGTTTTCATTACAGTTGCACTATAAATAATAAATAGTCATAGAACCATAAATAGTTAAATAGTAATATGTAAATTATGCCAGTAAATTATGAAATAAGTCCAGGACCAGCCTATTGGCTCAGGGTGTCTGACCCTCCAAGGGAGGAGTTGTAAAGTTTGATGGTCACAGGTAGGAATGACTTCCTATGATGCTCTGTGCTGCATCTTGGAGGAATGAGTCTCTGGCTGAATGTACTCCTGTGCCCACCCAGTACATTATGTAGTGGATGGGAGACATTGTCCAAGATGGCATGCAACTTAGACAGCATCCTCTTTTCAGACACCACCGTGAGAGAGTCCAGTTCTATCCCCACAACATCACTGGCCTTACGAATGAGTTTGTTGATTCTGTTGGTGTCTGCTACCCTCAGCCTGCTGCCCCAGCACACAACAACAAACATGATCGCAATGGCCACCACAGACTCGTAGAACATCCTCAGCATCGTCCGACAGATGTTAAAGGACCTCAGTCTCCTCAGGAAGTAAAGACGGCTCTGACCCTTCTTGTAGACAGCCTCAGTGTTCTTTGACCAGTCCAGTTTATTGTCAATTCGTATCCCCTGGTATTTGTAATCCTCCACCATGTCCACACTGACCCCCTGGATGGAAACAGGGGTCACCAGTACCTTTAATAATATATTACCAAATGGAAGTGAAAAAGTTATCAAAGTAGATCACTAAGTATGTCTTTTGTCATCAGGTAGAATAGTCACATTTTTTCCTTTGTTTTATATGTGTGTGTCCAAACAATTTGCTTTGCAGTCTGCAGAGTGTCTCTTTATGTCACCAGTGATCCTTCCTGTTTACCTTCTCCCAACTCTGTCAGTAAGATTACACTAATTGTTATAATAGCACCAGTTACGAACGACAGATGATAGTAGCAAGAGTTAATTGAGGATTTCATAAATGTTACCACTGAGAGTTCTTGGAATGTACTTCTTACGTCAAACTAAGTGAATTAGACTGTAATTTAGAAACGGCCCCCAATTATAACCAATGAGTGTGCTGGAAGAGCATAGTAGGTCACGGCTTTTTTGTAGGACATTAAGAGCAGTTCATCAAGACCTGGAATCCCACGAGGGAATGCCCTTTGTGGGAGGGCTGATCAGAAGATCAAGTTTATGGCACTGTAGCTCCATCTTCCTCTAATCCACTTTTAAAGGACAGCTGCTGACATTAATCAACATTTCCATTCATCCTTAAGTTCCTGAGAAGGGTCTATAAGATTAATCATTGTCCTTCTCTGTGCCTTGTGGCACATCAGGTGGCGACCTTGCTACATGCACAAAATGCTGGAGGAACTCAGCAGGCCAGGCAGCATCTATGGGAAAGAGTGCAGTCAATGTTTCAGGCCAAAACGTCAACTGTACTTTTTTCCATAGATGCTGCCTGGCCTGCTAAGTTCCTCCAGCATTTTGTGTGTGTTGCTCGGATTTCCAGCACCCGCAGATTTTCCTTTGTAAATGCTGTTTCTTTAGCATTTTGTTATGAGGCCAAGTTGCTAGCTCAGCACTCAACCCAGCACAGATGGAAAGCACGCAAGGAGCCAGCTGGATCTGAACCAGGGACCACTCGCCTTGTGGTCCGGTGCTGATGCCACCACACCACCGGCCGGCTATACAAGTTTAATGCAGCCTTAGAAACAACGTAAGATTATGCAAACTATTTCAAACCCCAATAAAAAATCTTATATGGCATGGCAGAGATGCTAGAAATGCTTAGCAGATCAGGAAACAATATCCTGCAGTTTATTGTCTCTTCCTTTGCCCTAATGCACCACCTCAAGTGCATTATTTCTCACTTTACTAAATTAAATTCCATTGTTCACTTCTCTATCCAACTCATCAGGCCATCTATTTTTCGCACTCTAAAGCTTTCCTTCTCACTGGCAACTGCACAGCCGTGTCCTCTACATTTAACTCTAAATTATCAATATCCACTTTATCAGTGTCCACTTTATCAGGTACAAGAGTGGAGCCTGCTGTAGTCTTCTGCTGCAGTAGCCCATCCACTTCAAGGTTTAACGTGTTGTGGCTTCAGAGATGCTCTTCTGCACAGCACTGTTGTAAATTGCGATTATTTGAGTACTTTCACCTTCCGGTCAGCTTGAACCAGTCTGGCTGTTCTCCTCTGACCTCACTCATTAACAGGGCATTTTTTCCCACAGAACTGCCACTCACTGGATGTTTTTTGTTTATTGTTCCATTCTCCAAAAACTCAAGAGGCTGTGGTGTGTGAAAATCCCAGGAGATGAGCACTTTCTGAGATACTCAAACCACCCCATCCAGCACCAACAATCATTCCATGGTCAAAGTCATTTAAATCACATTTCTTCCCCATTATGATGTTGGTCTGCACAGCAAATGAACCTCTTGACCATGTCTGCATGCTTGTACTGCAGCAAGATTTGGTGCTTACGTATTTGTGTAAATTAGTTTATATACAGGTGTACCTACTAAAATGGCACTGAGTCTACATTATAGGACTGAATACAGAGCCATTCAGTAATGGCCTCCAGTAGTAAAGACACACATCACTCATTTTATTTGCTACATACTAGAATTTGGGGTTTTATTTATTGCTGTCCTTTGGAATACATGAACCTGTACAATTTGCCATTTAGTTTCTGTTGTACTTGTATCCCCTATAAGACATATTATTTTAGTTATTGAATGCATTATTAAGATCACTTGCAAGTCCGGACTCCTTTGCACTTGAGGAGGGAGTTGTTGAACTGCTGCAGCCCATGCGATGAAGGTACTTCTCATACTGCAGGATGGGAAGAGCCGGATTATTAAAACAATCAAAGGCAGACCTGAAATTGCTAGAATGGTGCCATTGCCTTGGCATAATGAAAGATAGCAGCAGATATGCAAAGTATTTATGATCTTATCTTGGAGACAAGAACAGTTTAGGCTGGTAAGGCCAGACTTCTGTGGCACTATCTGTATCTGTTAATTATCCAACGATTTTGGCTCAGGTCCTATCTAAATATTACATCTCCTAGTTCTGACTGCCATCTCATGTTCCTCCTCTTGCAAGCCCTCTGTTAATCTCTGCCACATGCCCCACACCAGACTCAATTTTCTCAATAGATTACTAATTTCTCTCCTTATTCTTTAATATTGCTGACATACATTTCCACATTTAAAAATCTCTTCACTGTAGTTTTCTTAGAAACTTATGACCGTATCAAACATTAGCACAGTGGTTAGCAAGACGTCATTGCAGCTCGGGCCGTCAGAATTGGAGTTCAGTTCTGCCATCCTCTGTAAGAGATTTGAGTGTCCTTCCCTTCAGTGCATGGATTTCCTCCCACAGTCCAAAGATGTACCGGTTAGCAGGCTAATCGGTCGTTGTAAATTGTCCCGTGATTAGGTGGGTTGCTGGTTGGTGCAGCTTGTTTGGCCGAAAAGGCCTGTTCCACATTGTACCTTTAAATTAAAAATAAATAAATAAATATAATTCCTACCACTAACTTCCTCTTACCTGGAGATAAAAAAATATAGCTAGCCTGCCCCAGATAATTATTCTTAAAATGTTTTGGTTTCATTGTATTATTGTTAATACAATGATAATCTTAATATTCAATACTTGTAGCAAATAATCCCAAAGTTTGAAACTTTCTTGAATAACCAATGATATTTAAGTTATAGATCATTATTTTTGACTTCCTTTGGAACTTTTCCAAACTTCCTATACCACCCACCCAAGAGACTATAAGTGAACACAGTATTCTAAATGTTATCTAATCAGATCTTGTGTAAGAACAAGACTGTGTGCTTTGTTTTATATTGAAGAGTTCTATTTATGCAATCTAATACCCTGTTTGCTTTGGCTATGAGCTACATGAGCTTTTCAAAAGCTGTGAATAATGATGCCAAAACCCCTCTCTGAACAGATGTTAACATGGTAACATATGGCATTGAAGTACATTTGATGTTAGCTTGGCCCCGATCTTTTATGTTAAAGGATATTTTCCAGCATTTGACCCATTGTCCCCAATACATTCAGATCCACTTGCAGCGCTCAATTCTGCTGCATAAACTGGACCGTACCATCTCCCGGGAACTTACAGGTCCATTTCTCTCACACTTGTAGCTGGATAATTTACCAAAACAGTTAAAAATGGCCTTATCTACAAAACTATTTGTAAGCAGGCCCTGCGTAGATCCACTATGATAAACCATCACAGTCTGCTAGAAAGAATGTCGCCACATCATGACCCACTGCATCACAGCCCTGGCAATATCAGAAGATCATAGGAATGTTTTGTAACATATTTTGGAGATGCAAGTGGATACTTCTCGAAATTGCAATTTCCTCAAAAAGTACAGTAGGTTCATTAAGGCACAATCTCCTTTTTCGAGAATCCACATTGGGCTCTCTCTGAAAATAAAACAGAATATGCTGGCAACAGTCAGCAATGCAGGCTGCATCTGTGGAATGACAAATTGAGGATAAAGAGCCTTTGTTAGAACTGGGATGGAGTTCAAGTTTCTTGTCACTTTATTTCTCCATCTCATTCATGCTCTGAGTGATTGCTCTGTAAATTCCTACATGGTGCTAGTGAGGTGCAATAAGACCTTAATTTACCTTTCAGCTGGGCACATTACTGCCTTCTGGTTTCAACTTCGAATTCTGCAATTTCAGGTAAAGCACTTTCTAAGTCTGTTCCGGAAATAGCCAGTTCTGCTGTGAGTTAACCATCAGTATTAGAACATAAACCAAGAATATTACAGCACAGTAGTGTTCTGTGTTGTTGTGCCGACCTTTTAAACTGCTCTAAGATCAACCTAACACCCCACTCCTACACTGCTCTCCACTTTCCATGTGCCTGGCTAAACACTTCTGAAATGTCCCCAATGTATTTGCCTCTATTCCCACACATGGCAGGGTATTCCATGCACCCACCACAGTCTATGTGAAGAACTTACCTCTGACAACCCCGCCTATCCTTTCCTCCAATTGCCTTGATATTATGCCCCCTTGTATTAGACATTTCCACCTTGAGAAAAAGTCTCTGACTTTTTCACTTTTTCTCAGGCTGAGATGGCTTGATCTATATCTTAAAATTGATTTAAATTTTCTCTCTTCACCGGCACAGTCTGCTGTTGGACACTTCCTGAATTTCAGCGTTTCACACCACTTTGTTGGTATTTTCATTACCCATTCATATCAAACAGATGATAATGGGAGACTCGCCCTGCTAGGGGGATTCCCTCTGCCCTACCCATCCCTCACCCATTCTCCTTGCAAAAAATCTTACTTTTTTTTTACTTTTCCAATTTTGAGGGAAGATCTTTGACTTGAAATATTAACTTGCTATCTCTTACTACAGATGCTGCCTGACTTGCTGAGTGTTTCCAGTATTTTATGCTTTTGTTTCACATTTTTGCATCTGCAGTTTCATTTCATTGAAGATATTCTTTGACCTAAAAAAATTCTTATGAGCTCATTAGGCTCCTTATCCCAATGGGCTACAAACCTGTACAACTGTAATTCCTTGGGTATGACTGATCTTACAATGAGCTACTATAGCTCCGTCTAATATACAGAAGTAATCCAGTGAGCTGTGAAAGATAAAGGCTTACAAATCACACATTTACATGCACAAATGCAGCCATCTACATCTTGCTTTTATGGCTCCAGATAAACAGGACTGATAATAACCTGGAGGAGTTTCAAAAGCAAATTACTGTGCTATTAGTAGACTGGAAGAGTGGCAATGGAATATCTGGGGTGCTCTCTCCAAACTGCTTGATTTCTTGACCATTATCAGAATTAAGAGCTAGCATAAGTTTATTAAGACTGCTGTCTCACCAAGGAATTGTAGCTTTGGTTCTCAAGAACAGTTTTCAACTGATCACAGAGCATATGTCATGGAGCAGTAAATACGAAAACAGGTTATCAGCCCAACAAGTCCATGCCAACTATGGTGCCTACCCAGCTGGTCCAATTTCCTGCATTCAGCAGATATGCCTGCGAGCTTTGCCATTCCATATACCTACCAAAGTGTTTCTTAAATGATACTATTGTACCTGACTCAACCAGTTCCTCTGTTAGTTCATTCCATATACTCATCTGCCTCTGCATGAAAAAATGCCTTTTAGGCTCTTTTAAATCTTTCCCCTCTTACTCTGAAGCTATGCTGCTCATTTTGCATTCCCCTACCCTGGGAAATAATCAATATCAATGAGTGATCTTTGGTAATTTCAACTCTTTTGCTTAATTACAACAGTTCTTCAAATCTATGCCAGGGGCAAGAGGAGGAGGAATCATTGAAGTACTTTAATGAGAGATAAACCATTCCAATTGGAGATTAAACATTCGGCATGCCACGGTTCCTGAGGAGCCATTGGATTGGGCACAATTAGGCACTTAGCAAGGGCCAATATAAAGAAGTTAGGTTTAAGCAGAGCAACCATTGTGGGAGTGGCCAGTATTAGAGTGGGAAGTTTAGGCTTTGGCTCATAGAGGCTTCGGTGAGGAGAGGCAAAGGCTGTAGGTAGAATTCTTCATTTAATTTTTCTTCCTTATTGCACAGTTAGATCAGTTGGGGGTATGAGGCAGGAAGGTGGAGTGCTCCTCTTGCAGGATATGGGAGGCAAGGAGATCTCCAGTGTCCCTGATGACTACACCTGCAAGACAAAGATCAGCTGTAACTTCTGTCAAACCATGTAAAGATCTGAATGAACTCTGGATCATTCGGCAGGCCGAGGGGTTGATTGACAGGACTTACTGAGAGGTAGTTACGCCCGATTTGCAGAACACAAAGAGATGGAAGCCAGAGTGCCACAGCAGATAGTGGAGTGGTTGTGGGGAAATATATTGTTAAGCCTACCTACAAAGTCAGGAATTGAAAGGTTGAGCATGGTAGGACTAATGTTCTGAACGGTGTATATTTTAATGCAAGGATCATTGTAGGAAAGGCAGATGAGGTTAGAGCATGGATCAACACATGGAATTATGACATTGTAGACATTGGTGAGAGGTGGTTGCAGGAACTGCTGGACTGGCAGCTCAATTGTCAGGGTTCCTTTTTTTAGATGTGATAGAGGGGAGGGATTAGCGGACTGTTGGGATGATTAATGGGGTGGTGGAGTGATAGCATTAATGGCCATGGAAAACATCACAGCAGAGCTCAGACAGGACAGACTGGAGAGCTTCTCTACTGAGGCTGTATGGGTGGAACTGAAGAATAAGAAAGGGACAACCACATTAATGGGATGATACTATAGACCAGCCAACCATCTGCGGGATTTAGAGGAGCAGATTTGTAGAGTGATTACAGACTATTTCAAGAAACATAAGGTTGTGAGACGAGGTGATTTTAACTTCTCACATATTGACTGGGACTCCCATAGGGCTTGGTGGGATAGAGTTTGTCAGATGTGTTCAAGAAAGTTTCCTTAATCAATACATAGGAGTCACAAGTAGAGATTCAAAGGATTCAAAGTATACTAATGACTAAAGTATATATGCACTATACAACCCTGAGATTCACCTTCTCCACAGACGGCCACAAAACAAAGAAAACCATGGAACCCATTCAAAGAAAAACATCAACCCCCCTCATGCAAATGACAACAATAACATCAACACTCACACAAAAAAAACAAGTTGTGCAAGTGGCAACGAGAAAGTATAAGCAAGAACCCTGAATATAAAACACAAATCAAGAGAGTCCATATTTAGTTCAGCTTAGTGTTAATTATCTTCAGGCCGATCTGATTTAAAGTTGCCCAAAATAACAACAGAAAAAGGAGCGACCAGGAGTTACAGTCCAATCGACAAACTGCAGACCCAGAACTTTGGTACCATCCTCTGACAGCATCGAGGGAGAGAGAGCGAGGGAGAGAGGGAGAGAGAGAGAGACCATTCAAATGCAGGGACTTTCCCTTGGGAGCAGCAAGCGAGAGGGAGAGAGGGGAGAGAGAGAGAGAGACCATCACATACAGTCGCCTTACTCCGGCAGCATCGAGCAAGTGGCTGGTAAATGGCATTGAACACTCGCTCGCCTTCCGCGCTTCCCTCGGTGTTTCAATCTTCCTTGATGCTTTAATCAGTGAGATCAGTGAGAAATGAAGTCGATCATAGGCCCACACCCCATCTCTAAGCTCCGTGGCCTCAGGGCCGCTTGCTTCCCAGAGCCTTCTTGGAGACAGCAAAATTCCCAGTTGCTCAATTGGCCTGAAAACACACCATCAGACTGTAGATCACAGGCTCCAACAGTACCAGAATCACATTTAAAAGAAAAAGAAGACAGAAAAGAAGTGAAAGAAACAGTTTCACTGGCACCATCTTCTTCCAACAGTTTGGGAGAGAATGTGAATTAGATATCCTATTAGGGAATGAGACAGGGCAGGTGACAGAAGTTCATGTAGTGGTATACCTAGCACCTAGTGATAATAATGCCATTAGTTTCAAGATAATTATGGAGAAGGATAGGTCTGGTCCTCAGGTCAAGATTCTATCTTACCTCCGGTAATACGGCATTGATACGTGGTGACTCTGCATGCAGCTCTAATGGGAATCATTAAATATTCCCATTTGGGTTACTTCACCTAAAATCCACAGTCACAGCCACGAGGACTTCAGTAAGCAGCATTGTTTTAAGATGTTTAAAAAAAATCTATCAATACTCAAAACTGACGAACCTCAGATGACACACTCAGATCACGAGTGCAGTTCCTGGGAGGATAGTGCATCAGTTCTACAGGTACAATTGAACTGCTGAGGACGTGAACCTCCTCTCCCAACTATCCTACTGGTGAATGTACAGTCTCTGGAAAACGAAACTGAAGACCTCAGAACAAGATTGTTGTATCAGAAGGACATTGGGGACTGCTGTGTACTTTGCTTCACAGAAACATGGCTATCCCCTGCCATTTTGGACACAGCGTTGCCATCTGATGGTTTTGCCATTCTCGGCAAAGACAGGACAGCTTAGTCTGTTAAAGGGAGAAGAGAGGGAGTCTACTTTATGATTAACTCATCATGGTAAACAATCATTGTGGTTCTGTCTCGGTCCTGCTCACCTAACCTGGAACATCTGGTAATCAAATGTCATCCTTTACATCTCCAGAGGGAGCTTTCTGCCATTATTTTGATAGTGGCGAATATTCCACCTCAAGCCAATGTCAGACAGGTACTGGAGGAGCAGAACATCTAAATTAGCAGGCATGAAACAACACACCTTGATGTCTTCCCTATCATTGTGGGGGATTTCAACCAGGCCAGCTTGAAGAAGTCTCTGAATGATTACCAGCAACATATCACCAGTGGAACTAGAGGAACCAACACACTTGTCCACCATCAAGAATGCGTACTGTATCATTCCACACCCATGCTTTGGAAAGTCTGATCACCTGACCGTACTTCTATACCCAGCGTATAGGCAGTAATCCAGAACTGTACAGGAAGTCCAGGTACTAACTATGGAAAACCACTTTAAGAGTGGGAAGAACAATTCTGATTGAGGTTAGAGATGGAATCGGATGCACGTCAGATCTGGTGGTGGGGGAGGTGTGGTTTGCAGGCCGTTGCTTCCTACAAAACCGAACATCATGACTGTCTGTGATGCTTCACTCCCAAATGAGATCAAAGCCTTTTACTCATGCTTTGAAAGAGTGACTAAAACTGCACCTGTGTGAATCCCAGCAGCATCTGGTGACCCTGAGATCTCTGACACGGAGGTCAAATCAGAGCAATCTTCAAGAGGGTGAACCCTTGCAGGGCATCGGGCCTTGATAGTGTACCTAGTAGGGCTCTGAAAACCTGTGCCATCCAACTGGTGGGAATGTTCAAGGCCAACTTCAATCTCTCATTGCTAGATGAGAAGTTTCTCACCTACTTCAAAAGGGCGACAACCATACTAGTGCCCAAGAAAAGCAGGATGACCTGCTTCAAAGACTATCACCCAGTAGCATTCACACCTACTGTGATGAAGTTCTTTGAGAAGTTTGTCATGGCTAGGATCAGGTCCTGCCTAAGTAAGGATGGTGCCCACTGCAAATTGCCTATCGCCACAATAGGTCTACAGCAGATGCAATCTCACTGGCTCTCCATTCAGCCTTGGTTCACCTGGACAATAGCGCTACCTACAACAGGCTGCTGTTTATTGACTACAGCTCAGTGTTCAACACAATCATACCTTCAGTTCTAATCAAGAAACCCCAAAATCTGGGCCTTTGTACCTCGCTCTGCAACTAGGTTCGTAACTTTCTCACCAGTAGGCACATTCTGTGTGGACTGGAAATAACAACTCTTCCTTGCTGACAATCAACATTTGCACACCTCAGGGATGTGTACTTAGCCTACTCCCTAAACTCAGTACTGTGTGGCTAAGTACAACTCAAATGCCATCTATAAATTTGCCGATGACCACTGTTGTCGACAGAATTTCAGGTGGTAGTGAGGAGCATGATAGATCGGCTAGTTGAGTGGTGTCGCAACAGAACCTTGCACTCAACATCAGTAAGCCAAGGAATTGATTGTGGGTGTCAGGAAGGGGAAGTTGAGGGAACACACACCAGTCCTCGTTGAGGGATCAGCAGTGGAAAGGGTGAGCAGTTTCAAGTTCCTGGGTGTCAACGTCTCTGAGGATCTATCCTGGATCCAACATATTGATGCAATTACAAAGAAGGCACGACGGCAGCTATATTTCATTAGGGGTTTGCGGAGTCATGGACTAAAGACTCCGAAAGTTTTACAGATATGTTGTGAAGGGCATTCTAACTGGTTCGATCATTGTCTGGTTAGATGGTTGCCTTTCTGACTGGAGGTCTGTGATAAGTGGTGTGTTGCAGGAATCGATGCTGAGTCCATTGCTGTTTATCATCCACGTCAACTAACGGGATGATAATATGGTAAACTAGATCAGCAAGTTTGCAGAGGACACTGAGATTAGGAGTATAGTGTTTCGGTGAGGGAGTCTGTCAAAGCTCGTAGCGGGATCTGTAACAGGTGCAAAAATGGACTGAAAAATGGAAGATGGAATTTAATGCGGACTACTGTGAGTGTTGCACTTTGGGAAGACAAATCCAAGTAGGATTTACAAGCTGAGGAGTACAGTAGAACAGAGGGATCTGGGTATACAGATCTATAATTCCTTGAAAGTAGCGTCACAGGTAGATAGGGTTGTAAAGAAAGCTTTTGGCACAATGACCCTCATAGACTGTGTACAGGAATACAGGAAAAGTACAGGAGTACAGGGATTTGGATGTAATGCTGAAGTTGTATAGAACTTTAGTGAGGCGTAATTTGGAGTGTTGTGTGCAGCTTTGATCACTGACCTACAGGAAAGATGTCAATAACCCATATGATGGGTTGCACCAGCATATCACGGCTCTCAACTGTGCTGCAAAATAGTAATCTCTAAGAGAAGGTAGGCCCCATCCCCCCCTTTTCCTTGGCTAATTGCAAAGTTTTGAGATGAACCCTAGGCCTTTTACCTTGCCATATATATCTTGATAGCATCTTGTTCCATTCATTGAATTGATTTTGGTTAATCTCTATTGGTAGGGTCTGAAAGAGATATAGTAGTCTGGGCAGTATATTCATTTTAATAGATTCAATCCTTGAACTGAGACCAAGAAAAGGAATTAGGTTCCATCTTGCTATATCTTCCTTATTTTTTTTAATATATAGGCTGATAATTGCATTCTGATAATTTTGCCAAATCTTTTGGCATAATGATGCCCAAATATTTGATGGACTCTGCCCAAGGATATCTACTTCCAATTTTTCTTGGTGGGCTATAGTTATATGAAAGTAGTTGGGTTATATCTATGTTGATTTTGTATCCTGATAATTGGCCATATTATTCAAAGGATTGCATCAATTTAGGTAAAGAATATGTTGGTTGCTCTAGATAGATCAAAATGTTATCCGCGTAACAGGCCAATTTATGCTCTGTCCCTTTAATAGTAATTCCCCTGATATCTTCATTTTGTCTGATGTATTGAGCTAATGGTTCCAAAGAGTAGCGGTGACCATGCACAACCCTGTCTTGTGCCCCTTTCTAGGGTAAAACTAGTAGATAAATATCCATTGATTTTAATCCTGGCAGTAGGATTGTCATATAGTGCCTGTATAGTTTTAATAATTGTGTCATGTAGACCAAATCTATGTAAAGCTCTGTAAAGAAAATTCCAATTAACTGAATCAAATGCCTTTTCAGCATCCACGCTTATCACTATTGCTTCAATTTCATTTTTTTAATATGATCCTTAATGTGAAGTGTCCTTCGTGTATTGTCCTGTGTTTGGCGTTGTTGTATTAAACCCGTCTGATCATTATCTGTCAGTGTGGGTAGAAACTCTTCTAATTGTTTGGCCATGATGGAGGTAAATATTCTATAATCCACATTAAGAACAGATATTGGTTTAAATGACCCACATTCCATTTTATCCTTGTCTTTTTTCGGTATAGCTGAGATTATCGCCTCCTTCCAGCTAGGTGGCATTTGTGCCTTTCTTAGAGCCCAGTTCAGTGTGGGGAGCAAAACAGGAATTAACTCACTTCTAAATTCTTTATACCACTCTGCCGCATATCCATCTGATCCTGGTGACTTGCTTAATTTAAGCCTACCAATTGCAGTTTTTAGTTCAGCTTCAATTATGTCAGCAGTCATCGTTCTATTTTGTTCTTTGCTTAAAGTAGGCAACTCTAAAGAATTCAGGAAGGTGTCAATTTGGGTTATGTTTCCCCCTGGAACTTCGGAATATAGAGTTTTGTAAAACATTTCAAAAGCTTCTTGAATTTCACTTAACTTATTTTTTATCACTTTTGTTCTTGGATCCCTTATTCTATGAATTGTATTTTCTGCTATTTTTTTTCAGTTTCCACGCCAGTATTTTCATAGATTTAGATCCACTTTCATAGTGTCTCTGTTTCAGAAACGTTAATTTTTTTCTAATTTCTTGTGTAGCCAAACTATTAATATCATTCCTAATTATTTAAATTTCCTCTAGTGTATTATAACTCTAAATCTTCACAAAATTACGTACTGTTCTCCCAGCTTCCAAAAACATTCCTGATAAGATCCATGCGTACCAATGCTAGACAGCAATTGAAAAACAAACTCAATAAGTTGGAAGAACAAACTGCCCTTTCATTAAACTTGTATACTTTTCACAGATGTTGGTACTTTAGAGTAATGACTTCTATTCCCATTTGTGTTTGTCTTCTTGAAAGACGAACCCGTGTTTTTAACACTGAATTAACAAAAAATTATTGATAATGAGCACAAGGTACACTATTCACCACAACCCATGTGTTCTCAAAGGTGAAATATTCAGTGAAATTAAAATCATGCATTTCTTCATTATCTTTTTCAGCCCTTTTAGAATATTCAAAAGTGCTTTCCTCACAATGTGTTTTATATATTGCATTTACAGTTGCAATATATAAGTTGCACATTGCAGATTTCCAAAAATAAAAATATAATTATGACCAGGTATACTTTCTTTAGTTAATTTTGATTGAAAAGTAAATATTGTCTAAGATACTGGAAATAAAAACTCTACTTTTTGCCAAAATGCTGCATTGCGATCTTTTGCACCCACTTAACAGACTAGATAGCGCTTTAGCAACACACACAAAATACTGGAGGAACTCAGCTGGTCAGGCAGCATCTGTGAAAATGAATAAACAGTCAGCATTTCAGACTGAGACCCTTTCTCAGGACTGCGAAGGAAGGCACAAGTCTGACTTCTTACTTCTCCTCATCTGGCTATTAATTCTCCCTGGGTTCTCTGCACCTTCCCTTTCTCTTCGGGTCCAATCTCCTCCCCTGTTAGGTTGTTTCTTCTCCAGCTCTTGACCTTTCCCACCCACCTGGCTTCACCTGTTACTTTCCTCCCCCCATCTTTACGTTCTGGTATATTCCCCTTCCTTCCCAGTCTTGAAGAAGGGTCTCAGGCCAAAATGTCGACTGTTTATTCATTTCCATAGATCCTGTCTGACCTGCTGGGTTCCTCCAGCATTTGGTGTGCATTGCTGTAGATTTCCAACATCTGCAGACTTTCTACTGTTTAAGATCAGGCTTCATTTATCTTCAGGCAAATGTCAAGGGAGCAGTAATGATCTAGGTCTTTAATGTATTGATTCAAACACCACTATTGGTAAACATTATGGGCATGCTATGTTGGCATTGGAATATGTGGCGACACCTGTGGGCTGCCCTCAGCAAATCTTAAACTGGGTTAGTTGCTAGGCAACATACTGAGGCTTTACAAAAGAGTGCACAAATCAACAAAGGCAAACAGAAACACTTAGTATGTGAATAATTATGAATAAATTAAGCCAAGGGTACAGCAAAGATTATTTTGGAATAGAATTTAAAATAATTAGCAATTTTAAAAATCTCAAGGAAAAGAAGAAACACTTCTAATTTCATTTTAGAATATTCAACAGCTTATCACCAATAAATTAACCTTGAAGTTTATATCTTTCACATAAATACTCTGTATAAACCACTTTTCATGATTTCTTTTCATTTTGCTATTCAGGGGTATTTTAAGCATTTCCCAATTGGTGATTCGTAAACAGTCAATTGGTAACATGTGTAACATGTAATAATGGGTGTGTACCTGTGAAGAACTGTATCTTGTGACCTGCTCCTCTGTACTATCATTGCTCATGATGAATGGGCTGGATTCAGTTTGTTTGGAAGTAGGCACACTGGAGAACTGTGGTTTCTTCCTCTTTCAGTAAGTGGTGTAATAAGCAATTAATACAACAGGTGTCCTCTTGCATGTTGGAGAATGATGCCAATAAAACTTTCTCTCCAAGCTTCTTTTCTGAACTTTACGGCCTATTTTCTAATCCACTAGAGGGAGCAGTAAGTCAGTAATTATACATTTCTGCATTATTCAAGTGGATGAAAAACATAGCAAGACTGCTCTGACAGAACTTGTTCTCTAATCTGAGCCTCGAAGATTGTCAAAGAAAATTCATAATAATTCATTTTGGATACTACTTATTGTTGCCAAAATGACAAATAATAGCTCAGTGTGCAGTGTATTAATGGCTCTTACACTTGAAGAGATGTGCCAAAATTATAGCACCAATGGTCTATGGAGTCTGTCCCATAAAGTTGATAGGATCATCACCCTCCCACTTTAGTACAAGAGAGAAAGGTAAAACCAAAGTAAAGTCCAAACTAGTTGGAGCAAGACAAAAATCAGGAGTTATTAATTTGTGACTCTAAGCCAAAACATATCAACAACCCTCACATTACATTATCTAACTATTAAATTAAATTGACCTTCACTGCCAAGTAAAAGCAGATCCACTTACATAGGAAAGAGCAAAATTGGAGTAAAGTAATCTGCTGCAGACAAGACAGCAAATGGTACTGCTGTTTAATCATATCTCTCTCCGGTCATATCTCCCACTAATTCAAGATGATCCTACTCTAGAAATCTGGCCCCTGCTGCAGATTCAGTTGCAATAAATTAATCCTAACTGTAACTGAAGTCAAGTTAATGGTTTTCCCAGTCCTGCCTTCTACAGCACAACTCTTTCTCAATACCATAGCTTCATTTTCTTGGTTGAACTCCATGTTCTACAGTAAGAATTGGAGTAAATTATTCGCTTTATATCTGCCATACACAGTGAGTCCATTCTAATTCTTGAAATCGGCGTACATGAAACACAATGATGATGTGCTGATGCAGCATGTAATAGGGAAGATTAAAGGATCATTGGTCTGTATTGCAGTCAATAACAAAGTTTGATGTAGATCTGCAGGACATCAGGGAAACTGCACCTGGACCATGGCATCTTGTTTTGGTCTCCATATTTATGAAATTACCTAGCAAGTAGTGCTGAAATCCACTAGGTCAATAGAAAAGCAGAAGATGCTGGAAGCACTTAGCAGCTCTGGTGGCATCTGTGGAGAAAGAAACACAGAGTTAGCATTCAGGTGCAAGGGATCCCTTACCATCGAAATCATTTGCCTCACTGACCACTAGTTCCAAAATTATTTCAGGTCTCCATTGCCTGCAGTTTTTACATTCATTAGCCTGTCCAATGACAGCTGGGTTGACATGTGAAGAATGTTTGAGTAGATTAATCCAATAGTCATGTGAATTTAGATGAGTAACAGCTGACTTCACTGACACATATAATGGGAGTTGATAAGATTGTTACCGAAAGGACGTACCCCGCAGAAAGATTAGTTATAGCTAGGTCACTCATTTCAGAAAGAGATGAGGAGGAGTTTCAACTCCAGGATGCTGTGAATCTTTGGAACTTTCTACTCTAAAGAGTTGAGAGGACAGTGTCATGGATCAGATTCAAGGCAAGGTTAACATATAAACTGCAAGTGAGTCACGGACTACAGGTAGTGAACAGGAAAGTACCTTATCCAATCTCTTCAGTCATGACCTTATTTGTGAACTGGAAATCTGTTTATTATTGTCACTTGAACCAAGGCAGAGTTAAACACTTTGTCTAGCATACCATCTACACTGATCATTTCATCACAGGAGTGCAATGAGGTAGTGCAAGGGAAAAGCAATAACAGAATGCAAAATAAAGTGTTATAGTTGCAGAGGAAGTGCGTTGCAAGCAGACAATAAGGTGCAAAGCTATAATGAGGTAAATTGTGAGGTCAGGAGTCTATCTTACAGTACAAGCGTACCATTCAATAGTCTTTCAGTATAGAAAGACATAGCAGACTTGTGTGGCCATTTGGCTGCCTTCTTCTATATCTTGTGTCCTTATGTCCTTCAGTTTTCTTGACCATTTACTGAGAAAAAACATTCACTAGTGTAGTGATCACGACCCACTTTCTCTTCAGTTCAAACTCTATTTTGTGTCACATGATATTTTACCATAAACCTGACAAATCTAACACACACTGATTTTTTTTTCATCTCTAACTCATGCTGTCTTTTGGGGAAGACTAGATTTTCTAATTGTTTTCATTTTCTGATTGTTTTAATTCACTCTAATGTTTAGTATCATTTGTACCCCTCCATGAGAGTGTAACTAATGGAAAGTAAAACAATACCGTAATTACTCAGCAGGTTAGAGAGCTTCCCAGAAATGGAGTGAATAAATCCTGTCGACTTGAAAACTGAACTCTGTTGACTTTTTCATAGATGCCACTCGTCCTACTGATACATAGAGGATTGAAAAATAGCAAGGATTTGCAACAATTTCCAGTAGTATGTATTTTGTTTATGTTTTACAATTTACCTAATTGATCTGCTTCAAACTTTTTGCACCTCCAAGAGGACAACAAGCTTGTTGTGGTTTGGAGGCTTGTGTGCCTCAATAACGCTATGTTGGCTGGAGTCAGGGTTTTATGCTTTGGCTGTTGGTAAGGTCATCCATGCCAAACAGATCATAGGGTAAAGGCCAGTCCAAGAGTGGTCTGCCAGTCCTCCAGGTTTGGGGGTTCAGCTTCAACCCTGACGGGTCAAGCAAAACTGTTATGAAAACAACAATGAAGAATTCTTCTACATCTGTGTGCATTCCTGAGTCTCCATCCAAGACTTGTGTGGCTGACAGTAGCGAAAACCGAGAGGAAGTGATTGGCACGATGAGAGAAGCCCTGAACATTGCCAAGACCAAGAGCAAAATTGGCCAAGGACAGACAGAGATAGAAGACTTTGATGCCTTGAATGCCACTGGTGCAATGGGCAGTAAGTAAGTAATCCTTTTGCAGGTTGATAAAATTAACATTTCTAAGTGTTAATTATTAATAAAAACAGGAAATGTTGGTCAAGTTCAGCAGGACGGGCCACAGTTATCATGTCAAGTCCTGGACTATTACTCAGAACTAAGAAAGGAAATACTTTTAATTATTTAAAAGGATGTAATGTTGAGACTTAATAAAACAGTGGTGAGGCCTCACTTGGAGTATTGTGAGCAGCTTTGGGCCCCTTATGTGCTGAAGCTGGAGAAGGTTCAAAGGAGGTTCACAAAAACGATTCCTGAATTGAACAGCTTGTCATATGAAGAGCGCTTGATAGCTCTGAGCCTGTATTCACTAGAAATTAGAAGAATGAGAAGTGACCTCATTGAAACCTATCGAATGTTGAAAGGACTCAATAGAGCGGATGTGGACAGGTTGCTTCCAGTGGTGGGGAGTCTGAGGCACAACCTCAGAATAGAGGAGTGTCAATTTAGAATGGAAATGAGAAGGTATTTCTTTAACCAGAGAGTGATGAGTCTGTGGAATTCATCACCACAGGCAGCTATGGAGGCCAAGTCTTTATCTATATTTAAGGCAGAGGTTGATAGATTCTTGATTGGTCAGGGCATGCAAGGATAGAGAGAGAAGACAGGAGATTGGGGCTGAGAGAAAAAATGGATCAGCCATGATGAAATAGCAGAGAAGTCTCAATAGGCCAAACGGCCTAATTCTACTTCTTATGGTCTTAATTATTAATAGATTCTTTTTAACCTTTGATTCTATCAGCCAATTGAAACAGTGGAACAAGCCATGCATGTGCACCTGGGCAAGGCATGGTAACTTCTCCAAGTACCTATGGACAGCAAAGGAGAGGTGAAACAAGCAGAGGAACATGCAAGAGCTGTGAAATGTAGATCAGAGATATTGGAAATGCAGAAGTACCCAGCAGGTTAAGCAGCATCTATGGATAGAGAATAACTGCGTAAGTTAATATTGCAGAAGGATAATCATGCAACTAAGCTGCCCAATTCTGTCACAAATTTAGAAGGCAGTTTACCCGAAATTGTTGAGTTCAGTACTGAGTCTTGAAGGCTCTCTCGTATCCAGATGGAAGATGATGTGATGTTCCTCAAGTTATGTTGTACATCACTGGAGCAGTGAAGGAAGCCACAAACAGACAGATGAAAATGGAAGTGGGGTGGAGAATTACAGTTCAGGATTTTCCCTGTGAACTGAATGCAGGTGCACTTTGTAGGAGTCACCCAATCTGCGTTTGATGTCTTCAATGTAGAAGAGACCATATTGTGAGCATTGTGGAAATTGGAAGAAGTACTAGTCAATTACATAGAAAGTCTGCTTGAGTGTCAGGTGATAAGAAATGATTAGGTTAAAGGGCAAATCTTATAGTTGCATGGGAAATTACCAAGCACTCTCTTTCTCACAGGACAGAGGGAACCAGGGACCAAAGGGAGCATCCCTTGTGAGTGCTGCAAGGACAGAGGGAAGGGAAGATATGTCTGCTGAAGGAATCTATTTGAAAATGTTTAGACCTGTATATTTATTATCAAAGTATGTATACCATATACAGCCTTGAAATTCATCTTCTGTCAGGTAGCCACAAACCATAAACCACAGAATCCCCGAAATTGAGGCCACAGGCTGAGGTGCCAATTCAGCTGTGCAGCGAGTGGAGCGGGTCCAGGAGTCTGACGGCTACAGCACAACATTTACTCCTGGACCTGACAGCATGGACCCAAGATTCCTGCACCACTCACCCAAAGGCAGCAACATGAAGAGAGGGAAACAGATCAAACCCAGGCAGATGGGACAGGCTCAGGATGGGAATCTTGGCTGACTTGGAAAAGTGAGCTGAATACTGATTAGTTCTCTGTCCATCATTATTGGTTCAGTGATGATCTTTTAAAGAGCAGACTGGATACTCCTCAGGTGTCATTTGTTCTCAAATTGTCATGTTTCAGAAGCTTTAATAATCCATAATTCCTCTGTGAACAAGAGTCCTAGGAAATGATAGTGAGGACCCAAGTGCTGGTGCATCAGAGACTTGAATCGAGACACGATTTCGAGACTGAGGCAAGAAAACCATATTTTTGACTAGATGCTAGATGAGAAGCTGTCAAGACTAGATGAGAATCCAAATGAGATAGAAATCCTAAATGCAATCGCAGACTGAACCAAAGTTGAGCACTGGACCCAAGTTCAGACGCTCTTTAAATATCTGGATCCTGGCACCAAAAGATGGCCGCCAGTTAGCAGAGCAGGCCCGAATCTTTAAAGGGACCATGCCAGCCATCCATCGTCGGGAGAATCGGAGCGGCTGAACCCCAGAGGCTGCTGTGGCCAGGTGTGTAGCATAACAGATTCATCCTTTTCTAGTAGCTCACCTGGCAAGTTCCAAACTATAGCCCTTTGCACTTGAGCCAAATCAAACCAGCTATCTTCACAGGCTGGAGGTTACATGACAATGAGTTCTGCAGTTCCTTTAATAGGAATCAAGAGCCCTTAAAAGACAATGAAATTGGGTCTGTATTGCATGTGCATACTTAACACAGGTCCCCTTTGTAATAGCAATATCTTTAGACTGTCTCCACCTAACAGGCACTGACAGCATGCAGAATGACAGATCACAATGTCAACCAGTTGCAATAAACAGTCATTCAGATATAGGACAGATGTGGGTAGAATGGAAATACTACAGACAAGATATACGGGGATATAGCTAGGTCCAGAGGGCCTGTGATATAGCAAAAGGTTAGCCAGGCTAGGTTTCTATTCCTTGGAATGAAGAAGGAAGATTGACCCCCGCTAAAAAGTTTAAGATAAAGAGAGGTGGACAGTAACAGTCAGAAGAGTCCAAAACTAGGGTCAAGAGTTGAGGGTGAAAGGGGAAATATTTAAAAGGGGTCTGAAGGGCAATTTTTCATGCTGAGGTTAGTGAGTAAATGGAACAAGCTGTTAGAAGAAATGATTGATACAGATACTCTGGTATCTAAGAAACACTTGGATAGTTACAATGGAGGGCAGAGCTTAGAGGGCTATTGGCTGAACACAGGAAACTGGGACTAGATGGATGGGGATCGTTGTCAGTGAAGACTCGCTGGGCCATAGGACCTGCATTCCTGCTGTATTGCTCTATAACTCTAATCAGAGTTAATAATACAGACTTTTAGAAGTACAGTCCCCCAATTACTTATTGCATCTGTTTACTAGATATCATTGCAGTGAGTATTTTACAATTCTATTAAACAGACAAGGATACCTGATATTGAGTTCCTCCGTACAATACCCATCATAGGAGGACAGGTCATATTGTTTCAGAATACTCTGGATGAGAGCTAGTGATGCTATTTAAAAGTTATTGGTATCATTATTCAATCACGTGTAGGACAGTAACAGAGTTTGGGGTGGTAAGAAAGCTAAATTAGTGCACACAGATGAAATGAGAATTTACCTTAACCACGCTGGGTTAAACCCTATTAATTATGTGCCTCTTATACTCTCAGGCTCAGTATCACTTCCAAGTCAGTGCCGCCTGGTGAGGTAATTATAAAATCATCCATTTTTATCCTTGCACCTGGGGCCGGTGGGAGGAGGAATTCTGTTTCCAGATTTGAGGACATTATGTCCTTCACTTCCATCGTACAAAGCAGTGACCAAAAAGATACAGTAGGAAAATATAATCATGGAGTTCAATGATTGCCATTGTTTAAAATAAACAAGGCTAATTTACTTTCGATTGATCGGTTTAATAGTTGGTCAGATGTTCCATCTGCTTCCATTCTGACAATTCTATGTGCTGTTTCTGTTCCTTGTATTGTTCATTGTTCCATTTTCGCCTTAGAGTTGGTATCATTTATGATCTTTCATCTGGCAAGGATTTCAATAGAAGTAGAAGAGGAACTGCTTCAAACCAATAAGTTGGTTAAAAATAGAACAAAGCTGGCTAATACGGACTGATACAAATGTTTCTTTGATACAAATAGCTAAGCAGGTTCAACCTGATACTAAGTTTGCAATTTCTTAGACTTTTCCTATAGGATCAGGAGGATAAATTACTGTGCCATAGAATTATGACCTGATCCCTTTGGAGTTGAGAAAATTGGGAGGAACTTCACACTGAGAGGTGTGCAAAATTGTGACAGGTTCAGATAAGGTAATACCTATTAGAGATGGGATTAGAGCACACAGGTTTAAATTGATTGAAAATTCACCATTCCCCCCCCCCTCCAAAAAAGAAGGGAAATCAATCTTTAATGCCATGAATGATTGTGGTCCGGAATGCAAAGATTGAAAGTATAGTTGGTAGAGTTTCAGCCGTGGCTCGCAAAAGGAAATGGGATAAGTATCTAAAAGGGAAAACAAGAAGTGCCAGATTCTGAGAAACACAACAAAATGAAGTGCTTGATCAGGCAGCACAATATCAATCAGCTACTATTCTGCAGTTCTGTAGGTTTGTGAGATCTAGACGTCTCCCTGCCAGAAGTTGTCATGATAAAGTCAACGGTAAATCTTACCAGTAAGAAAGGTAGATTCTGTTAAGCAAAGGTATTAAGGTGCTCAGAGCCAAGAGGACCAAGTGTCCAGATGCAGATTAGACATATTTAAATAGGTAGTGCAGAGCCCTAAGGGTCGGCACTACTCCAACATTCCAATCCTGGAAGAGATTCTAATCTCAACCATATATAGAAAGACAATGTTAAGGTCAATTCTTCAGTTGCAAACTGGAGAAATGCATGTTTTATACCAATATTAGGGAGATTGCTTTGGAAGTGTCAGACAAGGCGAGATTGGTAATATTGATGGGTTGTGAATAGGTGACATAAGAGATAGGGAAAACTACTATCATCCTTATACTTCCTTGCACTCTTTCTGTTCCTTGCTTCATTCATTAATCCATCTTGCCCTGGATTTAAAATCATGTATGATCTTTTAACCAGCAGAACATACACTCAGTAGCCATATTATTTGGTACGTTAATGTAAATATCTAGTCAGCCAATGTTTCCTCAAGGTTGTCACAGCAGGAGGAGATAGTGGAAATAAAGATTCCACTTCCTATTAAATGCTCCCAATGGCATGCATCTCAAATGCCCTCTGATTTTCTGCTTTTCTCCAATATTTTACATTTCTCCAATATTTTGCATTAGCACATCCACATTAACATACTCCATTGTTTCCTGCAGGTTGTGGTGGCAGAATTTTCAATTTTGTGGTAATGTGTGAACTTCAGTGTCAATGCAATAACTCCCACTACCTATTAAATGTTCCCAATGATGTACATCTCAAATAGCCTCTGACAACCAAGCTCCTGGCTTTTGTGTGTGGCTTAGCTGCTATGCCTGGTGGAACTGTTTCTAATGAAGGGTGGGTTACTGGTGCCTTAAAACCAGCCGTTTTGGGCAGAAAGGGCTTATCAACCATGGTAGGTAGCTCATCTAGGAAAACTCTGATCTCAAACCTCTGCTGCCTTACAGCTATACCCACTCATGAGGAAGGCCTCAGGAGTAAATCCTGAGTTAAAATCCGGATCTGGAGTCACTAAGGCTCAACACTATGTTTTGCTCAACACTAACTGCTGTGGTACCGCTGAGTGCCAAACTATCGGTTTTTGCCATTCCTTTATATTCATCAGCTGCATGGAGAGGGGAAGCCTGCTACAAGGGCAACAGCTTGCTCTCCATATTGTGCTGCCCTGGCCTGCGTATCACATAGACAGCTAGGACGCGCTATTAGTGGTCGACCCTGAACAATGGGAGGTTTCTCTCTAATCAGCCAATCATATGGCAGCAATTCAATGCAGAAAACCATGCAGACATGTTCAAGCGGTTAAGGTGTTGTTCAGACTAAACAAGAGGAAGAAATGTGATCTAAATGACTTGGACCATGGAATGATATGGTACCAGACGGGCTGCTTCGAGAATCTCGGAAACTGCTGATCTCCTGGGATTTTTATGCACGACAGTCTCTATAGTTTATAGTAATGGTGTGAAAAACACATAAAACACCCAGTGAGTAACATTTCCATTGGCAAAACAAGGCCCTGTTAATGAGAGAGGTCAGAGGAGAATGGCCAGACTGGTTCATGCTGACAGGAAGGTGACAGTAACTCAAATAACCACGCATTACAGCAGTGGTGTGCAGAAGAGCTCCTCTGAACGCACAACAGGTTGAATCTTGAGCTGGATAGACTACAGCAGCAGAATATCACAAATATACACTCAGTGGCCGCTTTATTACGTCCAGGGGGTACCTAATAAAGTGGCTACGGAATGCATTTGGGAGAGAAATTTATCCTTATAATTCCAGGAGATAATTTTTTTTACAGACATCTGGCAAGCTTCATAGATAGTTTTCCAAGTATAAGCCAACAAAATATTAGATTTTATTTTTTGGAAAATAATGTTGTATTTACTATAAAAAGAAAATACTGGAAACACTCAGCAAGTTAGGCAGCATCTGTAGAAACAGAAAGGGAGTTAGCTCTGAGACACACCAGGGAAAGAGAGCAAAAAACAATCATTTTAATTTTCAGTGGAGTGGCAGTAGGAAAGGATAGGACAAAAGAAATGTATGTGAGAGGTTGAGAGAAGATCACTTGAGGTTCATGAATTAATTTGAGGCAGATTGTAATTCTTCGTCTGTGTTGAATTTTGCTAATAGCATTGATGTCCCCATGGTGAGGATGCACTGAAAAAGAGAGGAAATTTGAGTTAAACTCTAAGATGGACGACTGGCAGAAACCTCAAGTTGTGATGCAGATTAAAAGAGTGAATTTTTTTTTAAGTTGGAGAATTTAATATGAAGATCAAAAAAAGCTAGAACATGCCCAAATGGAAAACAAATTGTTTCTTTCCTCAGGTTTGCTGCAGAAGTACAACTGTCAGATCAATACACAGTCATGAGGCCAGCATTCCCGAAATTCCCTGCTATGCTAACCCTCTCCACTCAGACACAAACCTGCATATTACGGTTTTGCTCACTGTTACTTTTTATGAATTGTTGTTAAGCTGTGGAATGATAATCCTGTCAACCACTAGCAATATTCCTTGTGGGTGTTTTTTGACCAGGTGCCAGAAGTTGATTCTGTGCTCTTTGTATGTAAAAGAGCTGTTCATTTTGGAATTTTTTTTTATCAAATCATGAATTCATGCTCCTGCTGTCTAGCAAAGCATCAGTCTCTGAAGTTACATACAAAAATCAAGTAAAAAACTAATGAATGAAAGGCTTAATTTAGATTATGAAGACGTGCAGTCCTCTTTTATTGTCATTTAGTAATGCATGCATTAAGAAATGATACAATATTTCCTCCAGTGTGATATCACAAAGCACAGTACAGACCAAGACTGAAAAAAAACTAACAAAACTGCATAATTACAACATATAGTTACAACAGTGCAACAATACCATAACTTGATGAAGAAGTCCATGAGAACAGTAAAAGTTCAAAGTCACTCCAATGTCCCACATCTCACGCAGACGGAGAGAAGGAAGAAAAACTCTCCCTGCCATACCCAACCACGGTCTGACTCTGAGTCATCCGAAAACTTCGAGCTCTGATCAGCTCTCTGACACCGAGTACTGAGCACCATCACTATCCGAACGATTCAACCTCCTTCTCGGTCGCCAACAGCAGGCAAAGCCGGGGATTTTGAGGGCTACCCACAGAAAGTTTCCCAACCGCGCAGTAACGACAGCAGCAAATGAACGTTTCAGAAATTTTTCCAGATGTTCCTCTGTGCTTTCATGTCTATCAATTTATCCAACAACTTAACATATCCTGTTGAATTTCCAAACTTCAAGTTCAAAGTAAATTTATTAGCAAACTATATATATGTTCAAAGTTCAAAAGTTCAAAGTACATTTATTATCAAAGTTTGTATTCTATATATAATCTTGGAAGTTGTCTCCTTACAGACAGCCACAAAACAAAGAAACCCAATAGAAAAAAAACAAAAACAACAGGAATTCTGCAGATGCTGGAAATTCAAGCAACACACATCAAAGTTGCTGGTGAACGCAGCAGGCCAGGCACCATCTGTAGGAAGAGGTGCAGTCGACGTTTCAGGCCGAGACCCTTCGTCAGGACTAACTGAAGGAAGAGTGAGTAAGGGATTTGAAAGTTGGAGGGGAGGGGGGAGATCCAAAATGATAGGAGAAGACAGGAGGGGGAGGGATAGAGCCGAGAGCTGGACAGGTGATAGGCAAAAGGGGATACGAGAGGATCATGGGACAAGAGGTCCGGGAAGAAAGACAAGGGGGGGGGGACCCAGAGGATGGGCAAGAGGTATATTCAGAGGGACAGAGGGAGAAAAAGGAGAGTGAGAGAAAGAATGTGTGCATAAAAATAAGTAACAGATGGGGTACGAGGGGGAGGTGGGGCTTTAGCGGAAGTTAGAGAAGTCGATGTTCATGCCATCAGGTTGGAGGCTACCCAGACGGAATATAAGGTGTTGTTCCTCCAACCTGAGTCTGGCTTCATCTTTACAGTAGAGGAGGCCGTGGATAGACATGTCAGAATGGGAATGGGATGTGGAATTAAAATGTGTGGCCACTGGGAGATCCTGCTTTCTCTGGCGGACAGAGCGTAAATGTTCAGCAAAGCGGTCTCCCAGTCTGCGTCGGGTCTCGCCAATATATAAAAGGCCACATCGGGAGCACCGGACGCAGTATATCACCCCAGTCGACTCACAGGTGAAGTGTTGCCTCACCTGGAAGGACTGTTTGGGGCCCTGAATGGTGGTAAGGGAGGAAGTGTAAGAGCATGTGTAGCACTTGTTCCGCTTACATGGATAAGTGCCAGGAGGGAGATCAGTGGGGAGGGATGGGGGGGACGAATGGACAAGGGAGTTGCGTAGGGAGCGATCCCTGCGGAATGCAGAGGGGGGGGGAGGGAAAGATGTGCTTAGTGGTGGGATCCCGTTGGAGGTGGCGGAAGTTACGGAGAATAATATGTTGGACCCGGAGGCTGATGGAGTGGTAGGTGAGGACCAGGGGAACCCTATTCCTAGTGGGTTGGCAGGAGGATGGAGTGAGAGCAAATGTACGTGAAATGGGGGAGATGCATTTAAGAGCAGAGTTGATAGTGGAGGAAGGGAAGCCCCTTTCTTTAAAAAAGGAAGACATCTCCCTCGTCCTAGAATGAAAAGCCTCATCCTGAGAGCAGATGCGGCGGAGACGGAGGAATTGCGAGAAGGGGATGGCGTTTTTGCAAGAGACAGGGTGAGAAGAGGAATAGTCCAGATAGCTTTGAGAGTCAGTAGGCTTATAGTAGACATCAGTGGATAAGCTGTCTCCAGAGACAGAGACAGAAAGATCTAGAAAGGGGAGGGAGGTGTCGGAAATGGACCAGGTAAACTTGAGGGCAGGGTGAAAGTTGGAGGCAAAGTTAATAAAGTCAACGAGTTCTGCATGTGTGCAGGAAGCAGCGCCAATGCAGTCGTCGATGTAGTGAAGGAAAAGTTGGGGACAGATACCAGAATAGACACGGAACATAGATTGTTCCACAAACCCAACAAAAAGGCAGGCATAGCTAGGACCCATACGGGTGCCCATAGCTACACCTTTAGTTTGGAGGAAGTGGGAGGAGCCAAAGGAGAAATTATTAAGAGTAAGGACTAATTCCGCTAGACGGAGCAGAGTGGTGGTAGAGGGGAACTGATTAGGTCTGGAATCCAAAAAGAAGCGTAGAGCTTTGAGACCTTCCTGATGGGGGATGGAAACCCAATAGAACCCATTAAGAAAGACCATCACACACCCAACGTGCAGGGAAAAAAACAAATCATGCAAACAATAAAAAGTAAGCAAATAACATTCAGAACTAAAGTTCACAAATGTAAGTTCACAGCCACAAAGCCAGTCACAGCTGATCCAGAAGGTCATAAGTTGAAGGTCATGGCTTTAGTTCAGTGCAGAGATGAGTAAACCTCATTGAGCCTCTTCTTCACCTCTGGCCCCAAGACACTGATCTTTTCAATCTGGCCCAGCTCCTAAATTAGCCAAAGCTCATCTCGTTCCTTACTCTCAGACCCAGGCCCTGCTGCTTTGATATGTTCTCGGGCCTGGGCCCTGCTGCCTTGATTCAACCCATATCTGACTTTTTCCAATCTGGTCTGGTGCTTAAATTAGTCTAACAATGGATTGTTCCTCTCTCGTGGGCACAGACCCTGTCACCTCACCTTGGGTCTGCTGCTTTGAAACAGCTCCAAGTCCACTCCAGCGGGGCCATATATTGACTCATTCCTCACTCTTGGATCTGGGTCCCCGCTGCCTCAGTTCAGCCCTTACACACCACACCACAATCATCCTGCACATTCAACACTTCAGTTCACACCACAAAAATATCATCTTATACAGGTGGTTCAAAAGCTCAACTCCAAAAGGGAAATTACAGATTACTGATTCAATGATTGTTTTCCAGTAAAAGGGTGATTAATAAAGTAATTAGTAGATTTGTTTACTACCAGTAAGTCATTACTGTGTTTCACCAGTACCATCTTAATCTGTATATGTAACCATATACTACTTTAAGATTCATTTTCTTGCAGGGATTCACAGGGAAAAAGAAATACAGCAGAATTTTACAGAAAAAAACCTATACATATACAAAGACTGATGAACAACCAATGTGGAAAAGAAGACATACTGTGCAAATAAAAAACAATACTGAACATGTGAGTTGTAAAAAAAACCTTGAAAGAGAGTCGATAGGATATAGGATCAGTTCAGAGTAGTGATGATTGAAGTTATCCACACCAGTTCACGAGCTTGATGATTGTAGAGTAATAGTTGTCCTTGAACCTGCTGATATGGCTTCTGTACCTCTTGCCCAATGATAGTAGCGAGAAGAGGTTTGACCTGGATGGTGGGGGTCATTGATGATGAATGCTGTTTTCTTGTGACAGTGCTCCATGTTAACGCACTCAATGGTGGGAAGAGCTGTGCTGGCAACAAACATGAGAAAGTTTGCAGATGCTGGGAATCCAGGGCAAAACACACACAATGCTGGAGGAACTCAGTAGGTCAGACAGCGTCCATGGAAATGCATAAACAATCGATGCTTTGGGCTGAGACCTTTCATCAGAAGTTCAGCATTTTGTGTGTCTTGCCAAAGTTTTGTTTGTGAAGGACCGCGCTCTATCCATCTATTCATAGCCTTTTTGGTTCCTATACATTGGTGTTTCCATCCCAGGCTTTCATGTGACAGTCAAAATACTGCGCATTTATAGAAATCTGCCAGATTTGTTGGTGGCATGCTGAATCTTTGTAAACTTCTAAGAAAGTAGAGGTGCTGTTGTGACTTCCTTGTGTCACCAAGGACTTTAAAGCTACTAACCCTCCCTACCTCTGTTCCCTTGATGAGGATTGGCTCATGGACTTGTGGTTTCTTCCTCCTGTAGTTTATAATTAGCTCTTTGGTTTTGATGATTCCAGTAATCATAACACCATTAGTTTCAACTTGATCATGGACAAGGATAGATCTGGTCCTAAGGTTGAGGTTCTGAACTGGAAGAAGGCCAAATTTGAAGAAATGAGAAAGGGTCTAAAAAGCGTGGATTAAGACAGGTTGTTCTCTGGCAAGGATGTGATCGGTAAGTGGGAAGCCTTCAAAGGAGAAATTTTGAGAGTGCAGAGCTTGTATGCTCCTGTCAGGATTAAAGGCAAAGTGAATAGGAATAAGGAACCTTGGTTCTCAAGGGATATTGCAACTGATGGAGAAGAAGAGAGAGTTATATGACATGTATAGGAAACAGGGAGTAAATAAGGTGCTTGAGGAGAATAAAAATTGCAAGAAAATACATAAGAAAGAAATCAGGAGGGCTAAAAGAAGACATGAGATTGCCTTGACAGTCAAAGTGAAGGATAATCCAAAGAGCTTTTACAGGTATATTAAGAGTAAAAGGATTGTAAGGGATAAAATTGGTCCTCTTGAAGATCAGAATGGTCGGCAATGTGCGGAACCAAAAGAAATGGGGGAGACCTTAAATGGTTTTTTTGCGTCTGTATTTACTAAGGAAACTGGCATGAAGTCTATGGAATTAAGGGAAACAAGTAGTGAGATCATGGAAACTGTATAGATTGAAAAGGAGGAGGGGCTTGCTATCTTGAGGCAAATTAAAGTGGATAAATCCCCAGGATCTGACAGGGTATTCCCTCGGACCTTGAAGGAGACTAGTGTTGAAATTACAGGGGCCCTGGCAGATATATTTAAAATGTCCGTGTCTACAGGTGAGGTGCTGGAGGATTGGAGAGTGGCTCATGTTGTTCCGTTGTTTAAAAAAGGATCGAAAAGTAATCCGGGAAATTATAGGCCGGTAAATTTGACGTCAGTAGTGGATAAGTTATTGGAGGGAGTACTAAGGGACAGAATCTACAAGCATTTGGATAGACAGGGACTTATTAGGGAGAGTCAACATGGCTTTGTGCGTGGTAGGTCATGTCTGACCAATTTATTGGAGTTTTTCGAGGAGGTTACCAGGAAAGTGGATGAAGGGAAGGCAGTGGATGTTGTCTACATGGACTTCAGTAAGGCCTTTGACAAGGTCCCACATGGGAGGTTAGTTAGGAAAATTCAGTCGCTAGGTATACATGGAGAGGTGGTAAATTGGACTAGACATTGGCTCAATGGAAGAAGCCAAAGAGTGGCAGTAGAGAATTGCTTCTCAGAGTGGAGGCCTGTGACTAGTGGTGTGCCACAGGGATCAGTGCTGGGTCCATTGTTATTTGTCATCTATATCAATGATCTGGATGATAATGTGGTAAATTGGATCAGCAAATTTGCTGATGATACAAAGATTTGAGGTGTAGTGGACAGTGCGGAAGGTTTTCAGAGCCTGCAGAGGGACTTGGACCAGCTGGAAAAATGGGCTGAAAAATGGCAGATGGAGTTTAATACAGACAAGTGTGAGGTATTGCACTTTGGAAGGACAAACCAGGGTAGAACATATAGGGTAAATGGTAAGGCACTGAGGAGTGCAGTAGAACAGAGGGATCTGGGAATACAGATACAAAATTCCCTAAGAGTGGCGTCACAGGTAGATAGGGTTGTAAAGAGAGCTTTTGATACATTGGCCTTTATTAATCAAAGTATTGAGTATAAGAACTGGAACGTTATGATGAGGTTGTATAAGGCATTGGAGAGGCCGAATCTGGAGTATTGTGTTCAGTTTTGGTCACCAAATTACAGGAAGGATATTAGTAAGCTTGAAAGAGTGCAGAGAAGGTTTACAAGGATGTTGCTGGGACTTGAGAAACTCAGTTACAGAGAAAGGTTGAATAGGTTAGGACTTTATTCCCTGGAGCGTAGAAGAATGAGGGGAGATTTGATGGAGGTATATAAAATTATGATGGGTATAGATAGAGTGCATGCAAGCAGGCTTTTTCCACTGAGGCAAGGGGAGAAAAAAACCAGAGGACATGGATTAAGGGTGAGGGGGGAAAAGTTTAAATGGAACATTAGGGGGGGCTTCTTCACACAGAGTGGTGGGAGTATGGAATGAGCTGCCAGACGAGGTGGTAAATGCAGGTTCTTTTTTAACATTTAAGAATAAATTGGGCAGATATATGGATGGGAGGTGCATGGAGGGATATGGTCCGTTTGCTGGTCAGTGGGACTAGGCAGAAAATGGTTCGGCACAGCCAAGAAGGGCCAAAAGGCCTGTTTCTGTGCTGTAGTTTTTCTATGGTTTCTATAATGTTGAATGGGAGGTTGTTGTTTGTGGCACCATCAAACCAGGACAATAAATAAACAGTTAATTTTCTGAATGTATGATATACATTTGTTATGCAGGAAACATTGGCAACATGGTCTTATAAATGAATAATGGGTAACGATCCTGCACCTTCAAGAGTCCAGTTCACACCACAAGTTGAAGGAGAAGTAATGTGTGCAGGATACTGAGAGACCTTCTTCTGTCCTTAGATTTCAGAGACACGAGCACAAATAATCTAGGCTGATCCTTCAGAGTAGTACTGAAGACATGCTGCAGTGTTGGAGACATTATCATATGTTTGAGACGTTCAAAGGGTCAAAGGTTCATTTATTATCAAAGTATGTATCCATACACAACTCTGAGGTTTGTCTTCTCCTGATAGCCGCGAAACAAAGAAAGAAGATGAAAATCATTCAGACCCACCCCACCCTGCACAAAATGGAACAAGAACATCAACCCAAAACCCCAGACACAGAATATAAAAACCACACATCTGAAAAGGTCCACAGTTCGTAATTGCAATAGTCCAATCCATAACTCAGAACCACGATGATCCTTCGAGGAGAGAGACAGCACACGAGCACGACGGCCTACCCACTTGCCACAACAAGCCACACAGCAATAGGCCACTCACAGATTCCTTCTCTGGCAGCAATCAAAAGGCAGGCAGTTGGCGATTAACTCGCGCTCGCCTTCCGCATTCGCTTTGAGGTCTCAATCTACCTTGGCTTTTTAATCGGCGATTGATGGACACCTTAGTTGGCAAAATGGAGTCAAACATCTGCTTGCATCCTGTCTTGAAGTTTATGTGCCTTGAAGCCATTCAAGTACGTGCCCACTTCCCAAAATCTTCTTGAAGACAGAGAAGCACTGGATCACTCAATCGATCTCCAGACTGTAAATCATTAGTGTGAGCGTGATTTTGCTTTCTGAAGTAGATGTTAAAGATCACAATGACGCCATTTCAAAAAAGCTACCCTTGTGTACTGATCACAACTTATCTGTCCATTGGTATTAGAGTTATAGCATCAACGCTACAGCACAGAAACTGCCTTTCAGTCCACCTAGTCCATACCGAATTATTATGCTGCCTACTCCTAACATCCTGCACCCGGACCACTGTCACCCATACCACTCTCATCCGCGTACTTAGAAAATGATAGTGAATATTTTTTTCCTTCACAGAACTATCTACTGAATTTAATTTTGCTAGTTTTGGAGAAGAATGCATGAAAATCATTAGTACTATGGATTAAATATGCACATATGCATACATGAATCTAACCATACGGCTTTTAGATAATTATCAGGGATTCCATGTCCCTAGCCACCTCCCTTTGCACATGTCCCTATCCACATATTATAGTATTTTATGAGAGCTTGCTGTGTACAAATTGGTTGCAATGTTTTCTACATTGTGACGACAACTTGTTCAATGCATTTGGGGACAACCTGAAAGATATGTCAATTCTTTCAGTTAGCTTTGCCTTTGAAATCACAATGATAAATTTTAAGACTCCATTGCAGAAAAACAAAGCAAGGTAGGAAGGTGTTCCACATAATGTCTCAGCTAAAGCACAGTCCTGACGCTAATATTTTGAAGTAATTGTCAACAGAAAGGAGATCACAGAACTTGATCAATAGATTTCGGTTTCAAAAGTGGGAGTACCCATCATCAGGAACTCATCAGAATGGCGATGCCTCGGAACGCCTCTGTCCATTTGTGGAAAGTAAGTAAGAAAGAAGAAAAAGCAACACACATAAAAGTTGCTGGTGAATGCAGCAGGCCAGGCAGCATCTATAGGAAGAGGCACAGTCGACGTTTCAGGCCGAGACCCTTCGTCAGGACTAACTGAAGGAAGAGTGAGTAAGGGATTTGAAAGCTGGAGGGGGAGGGGGAGATCCAAAATGATAGGAGATGACAGGAGGGGGAGGGATGGAGCCAAGAGCTGGACAGGTGATTGGCAAAGGGGATAGGAGAGGATCATGGGACAGGAGGTCCGGGAAGAAAGACAGGGACCCAGAGGATGGGCAAGGGGCATATCCAGAGGGACAGAGGGAGAAAAAGGAGAGCAAGAGAAAGAATGTGTGTATAAAAATAAATAACAGATGGGGTACGAAGGGGAGACAGGGCATCAGCGGAAGTTAGAGAAGTCGATGTTCATGCCATCAGGAAGAAAACATCTCTTCTGAAACAAAATGACTTCTTAGTATTTAGGCACAGAAAAATGCTAAGCGAAGGTTTGGGGTTCAGGCATGGTGGAGGGAGAGATGTGGGCAGATTTTAGATAGAAGACAAAAGAAAAATGAAAAGAGAGGCAGGTGAATTACTGATGCAAGTCAACAGTGGAACGAAAAAGTTCCTACCAAGTGATTCATTTACCCTTAGAGATTTTATTGTGAAAAGTCTAAATTTGAGTGTTTCAGATGAAACCAACATTTACTGAGATAAAGCTTATGTAATTATCATTTCTTGTGAACTTTCCCTGTTCTGGGTGGTAAACCGAAAGTCAAAATAACAGAAACTAACCACCCAGACCACATACTCTGATGAGTAGAACTGCTGTTATGCAAACCAGGTACAGCTGGTCAGAAATGAGGTGGAATCGTAAAATGACAGACCCAAAAATATGTGAATTCATGACAAGCTTAAGCTAAGTATTATCAGATTTTTATCTGCATCCACATTGTTCTGAAGTACAAATCCTCTTTGAGATAATCACATCTTTTCTGATTTTCACTTGTTACATGTAAACCAACTATGAAGTTTTTTTTCCCTCCCATTGCCTTCACGTTCTTAATTGCCACTCAATAGTGCGAAATATTAATTAGATTCCCAGGCTATTCTTAATCAAACATGTGCCTCCTGTAATGTTGGTGCCTGTTACACTGCTGGTGTTTTGGGCAGCGATGAAAGTCTTCCATCTTTGGCAGTTTTCATGCCTTGCTTCATCATGTCAGTAGCTTCGTCTCTTTCCTCCTGTAAGCCACTGAGTAAAATCCCAGATAGAGCTGAGTGGTCAGCTAAGTTAGCTCTTTGCAAGTTGCCCTCAGCACATCCCAAACATCCCACCCTGCAAAAACTCGTTTCAGGGAGGTAGCACCATCAATCTGCGGGAGACTTCCGGGAGAGGTGGGATGTCTGCAATAGAGTAGCTCCTTAGCAGCTGGCCAGCTAGTTTAAATAATGTTAGCTATGCTAATGAACGAATGACACCTGTTAAACTCACCTCAACACATCTTTTACAGTCTTAACCCACCATGGGAAATAGAAAAGTCACTGTTGCAAACAGTGCAGCGAGCAACACTGCCATTATTTTGACCCCCATTAGGCAGGGGTACACTTTAGTGTGGTCTGGGGTGACGTACGTTTTTTTTTGGAACACTCTGCAATGGCGCGCTCTCGCTCACGCGCTGTCTCTCTCTCTCTCTCTCTCTCGTGGTCGCTCACACGCTCTCGCTTGCTCTCGCTCCCTCTCTTGCTTGCTTTCGCTCTCGCCTGCTTTCTCTCTGGCTCTCTCTCGCGCGCGTGCTCCCTCTCGTGGTCGCTCTTGCGCTCTCTCTTGCTTTTCTCTCGCTTGCTCTCAAAAAAATTGATTTCCGTGATATTGTATATAATCTGAGGGCACCAGGGAGCCACTATTAATATGCGGGAGACTCCCGGAAGTGCTGGGAGAGGTGGGATGTCTGTGATGGTAGTGGAGCTGGAAATGTACCACGTTGTTGCCTGCTAGAACAACCAAGGAGGAAGGTAACAGAGGCAGTGTGTGTGGTGGTGTGCAGTCCAACAAACAGTGCAAATGATTGACTTTTTTCCCTGTAATTGTTCTTCTTGTAATCATAAGACCGTATCAGACGTTGATAATGCAGAATACTGCAAGTCCGTTTCACTGGTTCATTGGTGAGATCGAAAGCCGGGAAGCTGCATGACTTCGGTTGTTGTACAGACTAGGCCTCATGCCATGGAATTGACTTATTCAGCCACACCAGGGTGGAAACCCTGGCGCAGCGAGTGTCCTAGCAGGGTTGGGGGCTGGCCCTGCCCATCAGTGGTGCCCTCTAGCGTTCACTCGGTGGAAGGAATGGTGGATTATGTTCATCTGTGGCTGCACTAGTGCAAGATAATGAACTGCTGCTTGTTCTTGCAGAAAACATTTTCAGGACAACATCCCATGCACTATCGATCTACAGGTCATGGCACTCAAGGACTTGGGCTATTATTTTGTTTTTGTAAACATATGTTTTACCGCTATCATAATTATATGTGATATATGTGCCTTGCGCTGTGTGTGACTGTGGTACTGTGTTTTGTACCTTGGCCCCAGAGAAATGTTCTTTTTTTTGTATGGTTCAAAGACAATTAAACTTCAACTTGAACTTCAAAGACCCACACCATTCGGGCAATGTTCTTTTCTCACTGCTGCCATTGGGAATGAAGTACAGGAGCCTTTGGTCCCACACTACCAGGTTCTACCATCAGGTTCCTGAACCAATGTGGATAACCTCCCTCGCCTCAACTCTGAACTGATTCTACAACCTATGGAATTATTTTCAAGGACGCTACAACTCATGTTCTCTGTATCTTGAGAAACTGGTTTGAGTGTCTTAGAAACTGCTGATCTCCTGGGGTTTTCATGCACAACAGTTTCTAGAGTTGATAGAGACTGGTGTGAAAAGCAAAAACATCCTGTGATCGGCAGTTCTGTGGGTGAAGACGTCTTGTTAATGAGAGAGGTCAAAGGGGAATGGCCAGACGGGTTCAAGCTGACAGGAAGGCGATAGTAACTCAAATCACCATGTGTTACAACAGGGATGTTCAGAAGAGCATCTATGAATACACAACACATTGAAGCTTGAAGTGGAGTGGGTGTGCTTGCACAATGTCTTCTTTTTTGCACGTTGATTGTTTGTCAGTCTTTATGCGCAGTTTGTCCCTGACTCTGTTGTACTTCTCCATTCTACTATGAATGCCACAAAAAATGAATCTCAAAGTGGTATATAGTGACATATATGTACTTTAAAAATAAATGTTGGTCAAGAATAAATGGGGATAAAAAGGTAAAAGGTGAAAAACTAGGTAAAATTTCTCGGATTTTCTTTGAAATTGTCCCACAAAATCTTTTGTATCTCATGCAAGAATTAGTGTCTCCAGCACTATCAGAGCCACCCTGGAATACTGGGCTAGATCTTGTGCTCTAGTTTATGAAGAACCCAGCACCTTCTGAATTAGAAAGTGTGGTGTTGCGAAGTAAAGGTATACAACTCACAAGGAACAGGAAAAGAACAGAATACTCTTGATTTTCAAATGCACACTTGGCTCAAAATATCTGAATTGTGTTGCAAGGGGTCAGATCCTGGACAACACATCCTTGGGTGTGTTGGTTCTTCATGCGAATAGCACATTTCACTTTGTGTTTCAAAGTGCATGTGATAAATAAATCTGAATTTGAGGTTCATCAGAGAACAAATGTTTCTTTTGATTCACTCAATTTGCAGAGCAAGATTTCCAGCACAAATTATGCTAGATATTCAAAGATTCAAAGATTCAAAAAACTTTATTGTCATTCTAACGGTACATCAGCTCTGCAGGGCAGAATGAGACAGCGTTTCCCAGGAGCAGTGCAATCATAACATAACAAACGCAACACTAAATAATAAACATAACAATAAATAGTAAAACACAACAGCCACATGTCAGTTAAGATCAAGTTATAAGTGTCCAGTACAAGTTAAAAGTGTCCAAAGCAGAGTCAGGTAGAGCCGCTATTTAGCAGTCTGACTGCCTGTGGGAGGAAGCTGTTTAGTAGCCTTGTGGTATTAGTTTTGATGCTCCTGTAACGTTTGCCTGATGGCAGAAGAACAAACAGTTCATGGAGAGGGTGTGAGGGGTCTTTAATGAGATGCTTGTCTCACAAAATTAATAATAAATGGAACACAAGGCTCCACAATCACGAATTTCTAATATGTCCCTCAAAGTCCCACAATGGTTTAACTTCAAAGAGAGAAAATGATTGCAGTAATGTCTGTACTAGAAGTGTATTGTTTTTCAGTCATTTCTGTTTGGCAATATTCTTCCAACTAAAAAAATAGCTAGCACTGTTATCATTCAATGTAATTTTTCAGCAGACTATAGTCATAATTCAAAAAAGGTGGCAGTGATTCATAAAGGTCTAGTGTAATTCTGGTGTTCAGGGCAGTTGTGCACACTTCACTGTTTCACTAAGGAAGTGAAGATTAAGAAAGGGTTGCTCATACCGCTGGACCCAGACTTCCAAGGTCGAGAGAGTGGAACTGCTCCAGTGCAATTGCTTTTCCACTTTAAAAATACTCCCACCCTGTTGGATACAATGGACAACTGATTTATATGCTTCAGAATAGTTCTCAGTATTGAGTTTCCCAACTGTTGCTGCATATTTCTTTTCCAATCTTTTTATTAATATCAAAATGCTAAACATAACATAGTATTAATACAACGCTATTGGGAATACATTGTTAATAATTAGTGTATATAAATATAAACTCAGTTAACACGCAGATATTAACCTCCCAAAATCTTACAGAATACGAATACAAGAAAAAGATGCAAAAATAACATGAAAACAGAAAAGAAAAAAAACAAAATACCCAAATTTAAAAAAAAAACGCTAATCTAAACAATACCAATCAACTAAACTAAAGAAAAGAAAAAGACATGAGCTGTTGTGTTACGTCAGATAGGACCATTAGTGTCATTAACTCTGCTCCTCTCTCCATATATTTAAGCGTAATAGAATAGGTTTGGAGAAGGTCAAATTGCAGCATATGGAAGTATTGAATAAATGGCCTACATATTTATACGCTGACAATTCTGTATCTACCAGCTTTCAGCCTCCCAACTGAATCATAGTTCATTGTTCAATGAATAAATATTTCCCAACCTTGCATCCAAAGTGCCACACTTTTCAGTGACTCAAATTAAATCTATCTCCCTCATTTCAGCTCTCCCACAGTACCTCTTGGTTCCTTCTGTGGTTTCTTTAAAATTTCATCTATCTCAGTCAGCTCGCAACCCAAAAATTAATATCCTCTCATAAACACAAGATATTCTGCAAAAGCTGGAAATCCAGAGTAACAACATACACGCACACACACACACACACACACACCTGCTGAAAAGTGGATCCCGATGAAGGGTCCCAGCCTGAAACGTCGACTGTTTATTCCTCTCCATAGATGCTGCCTGATCTCAGTCATTTTCTGTGCTAATCTTTATATCTTCTACCAGTCTGAACCTGGGTTATATGCCAAGAACAACATGAATACTCTGTCATCCATCCCTGCTGTCTCTGTTTTCGCTAATTCCTTATGCTTCTTTAGTAATTATCAGAGATAATTAAAGATTAGCTTTACTTGCTACATGTAAATGCATTGAAACATAGTGAAATGCACCATTTTGCGTCAACAACACACACATTGCTCAAGGGTAGAGCTGAGGGCAGCCACAAGTGTCACCATGCTTACAGTACCAGCATAGCATGTCCATAATTCACTTAGCCTAACCTTAATCATATATCTTTGGAATGTGAGAGGAAACTGGAGCACCAGGGAAAGCCCATGCGGTCATGGGAAAAATATACAACCTCCTTGCAGAAAGTGGTGGGAATCAAACTGCAATTGGTGATTGCTGGCATTGTAAAATGATGGGCTAACCACTATGCTACTATGCCATACTAACTTATATTTTCCACAACTTTTGTTGTGGTAGTTTATTAAAAGTTTCCTGGCAGTCTATATATATTTTCGAAGTAGCAATATAGGTCATTAAAAGTAAAATTAAAAGTAGAAAAATGTTTCTCCTAGGCATTTTAAGGAACTGATCTTGAAGTGGAAATATTTTCCAATTAACCACATTATTAGTCCTTCATCATTTTAAAATTTAAATTAGTCTAATAATTTAAGCTTCTATGCTGATAAGTGTGAGGTGCTACATGTTGGTAGGACTAATCAAAATAGGACATACATGGTAAATGGTCGGGCCTTGAGGAATGCAGTAGAACAGAGTGATCTAGGAATAATGGTGCATAGTTCCCTGAAGGTGGAATCTCATGTGGATAGGGTGGTGAAGAAAGCTTTTGGTATGCTGGCCTTTATAAATCAGAGCATTGAGTATAGGAGTTGGGATGTAATGTTAAAATTGTACAAGGCATTGGTGAGGCCAAATTTGGAGTATTGTGTACAGTTCTGGTCACTGAATTATAGGAAAGATGTCAACAAAATAAAGAGAGTACAGAGGAGATTTACTAGAATGTTACCTGGGTTTCATCACCTAAGTTACAGAGAAAGGTTGAACAAGTTAGGTCTTTATTCTTTGACACGTAGAAGGTTGAGGGGGGAACTTGACGGAGGTATTTAAAATTATGAGGGCGATAGACAGAGTTGACGTGGATAGGCTTTTTCCATTGAGAGTAGGGGAGATTCAAACAAGAGGACGTGAGTTGAGAGTTAAGGGGCAAAAGTTTAGGGGTAACCATGAGGGGGAACTTCTTTACTCAGAAAGTGGTAGCTGTGTGGAACGAGCTTCCAGTAGAAGTGGCAGAGGCTGGTTCGATTTTGTCATTTAAAAAAAAAATTGGATAGCTATATGGACAGGAAAGGAATGGAGGGTTATGGGCTGAGTGCAGGTAGATGGGACTAGGTGAGATTAAGTCTTCAGCATGGACTAGAAGGGCCAAGATGGCCTGTTTCCGTGCTGTAATTGCTATATGGGTATACGTTATATGGTTCTATAGATGTGCTGTGGAGAGTATATTGACTGGTTACATCACAGCCTGGTATGGAAATACCAATACCTTTGAGCGGAAAATCCTACAAAAGGTAGTGGATATGGCCCGGTTCATCACTGGTAAAGCCCTCCCCTCCACTGAGCTCATCTACATGGAGCACTATCACAGGAAAGCAGCATCCATCATCAAGGACCGTCATCCTCCAGGTCATGCTCTCTTCTCGTTGCTGCCGTCAGGATAAAGGTACAGGGGCCTCAGGACTCTCACCACAGTTTCAGGAACAGTTATTACCCCTCAGCCTTCGGGCTCTTGAACCAAAGGGGATAACTTCATTCAACTCCACTTGCCCCGTCACTAAACAGTTCCCACTACTTATAGACTCACTTTCAATAAATATACTCTGATATTTATTGCCTATTTATTTATAATTATTATTACTTTTTTTCTCTTTGGTATTGGCACAATTTGTTGCCTTTTGTGCATTGGTTGTTTGCCTGTTGGGTATGCTCTTTCACTGGTTCTTTGATTTACTGAAGAAAATCGAAAAAAAATGAATCTCAGGGTTGTATATAGTGACATATATGTACTTTGGTAATAAATTTACTTTGAACTTTGAAATTAGATACTCATTTTCTATCCATTGGAAAATGTCCTTATCTGTATTCTGATAGAAATGCACTCTCCATTTTAGTATGATCCTTATAAATCTAATTTACAACTTCTCCTGCCGAACTATGTATTTTTTATCAAATGGAAATCAGTTCCACAGGTAATGCTTCAAGTGGAGAAGCAAGATTGAAAACAAAGAAGTTCAAGTAAAGTTGCATCAAACCTAGGTCAGGTTACATTTCAATAACTACCGACCATTTTATTCTACAAGCTAGATCAAAAAGGAGTTCTGCAGTAAAAGAACACAAGGGAGAAAGAAAGAAGAAAGAGAAACATTCTTTCTCAGATTTTAGATCTATCAACCCTTGTTTTAGAAATGAATGTGTCAAAAAGAGAGGTAAGACTATGGGAGTAGCAGTAATGAATAGAGTAAACATACTGAAACTTCTACAGTAGTTCCAAGAAGAGTTATGGAGATCTTAGATTAGATTAGACTAGAGTATAGTCATATAAACCAGTGTGCAATCAATATCTGTGCTCACGTGAACTTTACAGAGTAGACAGTATACATTGTATTGGAATTGGTTTATTATTGTCTCATGCACCAAGACACAATGAAAAACTTGTCTTGCAAGCTGTTCGTAGAGAGTGCATTGAGGCAGTACAAGGTAAAACAGTAACAATAGAGAACAACATGTAGCAGCTATAGAAAAGTGCAGTGCAGGTAAACAATAAAGTGCATGATCATAACGAGGTGGATTGTAAGGAGAAGAATCCATCTTATTGTACTAAAGAACTATTTAACAGTCTTATAACACAAGGCAGAAGCTGTCCTTGATTCTGGTGGTACGTGCTTTCAGGCTTTCACTATCTTCTGCCTTATAGGGCAGGGGCAGAAGAGAAGATGTCAGGAGTGGGAGGGGTCCAGCAGAGAATCTCTGGAATTCTTTACCCAAGTGGGGTGTAGGTGCTCAGTTGTTGCATATTTGCATATACTCAGTCATTGATTTATTGAGTTAGATTGAGGTAAAATATAACAATACAAGTGTGAAAGCCAACGAGAAAGTGTAGTGCAGGCAAGATCATACTGAGGTAGATTGTAAGGCCACGAATACATCTTATTGTACAAGAGATTCATTCAAAAGTCTGATAACAGTGGAATAGAAGCTGTTCTTGAGCCTGGTGATATGTGCTTTCAAGCATTTGTATCTTCTGCCCAATAGAAGAAGGTCAAATAGAGAATGCCCAGTGTGGGTATTTTGACAATTATGGCTGCTATACTGAGGAAGTGAGAAGTATAATCAGAGTCCATGGCAGGGAGGCTGGTTTCCTTGATGTGCTGACCCGTGTCCACAACTCTCTGCAGTTTCTTGCCTTCACATGCAAAGCCAGCACCTTCCCAAGCTGTTATGCATCCTGATATGGTGCATCAATAAAACTTGATAAGGGTCGATGGTGATATTTCAAATTGCTTTACCTTCTGAGGAAGTGGAGGCATTGGTAAACTTCTTTGGCCATAACATCTATGTGGTTGAACCACGATAGGCAACTGATGACGATCACTCCTGGGAAATCAAAGCTCTGAACCTTTTCAACCACAACGCGCTGTTAAATAATAAATACAGTGTGAGACTTGTCGTGCAGTCTAAAGCTGTACAAAAAAAGAAATGTTAAACTGCTAAAATTAGGAGCCTAAGAATGTTGAAGCACCATGGTGAAGCGGGTGTGGAAGAGGCAATTGATTCAGAAATATGATAGCAGTGGGGAGGAACTTGTTCTTAAGTCTAGATGTCCAGACTTTCAGGCTCCTGTATCTTAACCCAGAAGGTAGAAGAGAGAAAGGGAAAAGACCATGGTGGCCAGAATGCTTGAGAACATTTCTTGAAAAGAGTTGTCAACCATGAATGAAATGGGCTTCACTTGTGGTTGACAAACTCATCCTGAAATGGTAGCTGGATGTGCACATGTTGTGGGGTGGGTGTTGGTGGGAATACAAGGACAAAAGGGCAAATTTGCAGAATTAGGTGGGCAATATGAAGAGAGACTCATTGGAGTACTAACAAGGGCAAATAAGCAGTTCAGCGAAATGGGATGTTACTCTATTCCATTACCCAGCATAAAGAGCTTTGCTACCCAGCAAAGGCAAGGAGAATGATCAATCAGGAGCTCTCTGAAGGGTCTTGGCCCGAAACGTCGACTGTACTTTTTCCCATAGTTGCTGCCTGGGTTGCTGAGTTCCTCCAGCATTTTGTGTGTATGGCTTGGAATTCCAGCACTGGGCAGATTTTCTCTTGTTTAGGAGATCTCTGAAGACCATTTATAAAATGCAAGTTATTTTCATTCAGCCACTGATAATTGATATTGCTGAAAAATCATAGATAACTTGTTTATCTGGCAAAATATTCACTTGTTCTGTACTAAAAACTGAAATCTCTTTGCTGACAAATTTGCACAAATTTTCCACAGCACTTAATTTCTTGCTGCATCCACGTGGTAAACAATTTGAAAGTGAACAAAACTGCCAAGCATTTCTCCAAAATAATTTAAAAACTGTGAGAGGCCCACTTTGAATCATGGATATAGGAATCTGATAACTATGATTACATTTGTAAGTTTAAGGTTTTTGTTTCAAATTTAGAGTTTAGTCACAACGAGTGAAATTATCAATCAGGATTTGTAAGATGAGTAACCTCCAAACTAAACAGTGGGTGACAAATCAAGTGTGACTCCTGTTCAAGGTGTCTTGTCCTCCCCAGAGTAAGCGTGTAGAGTTAAAGTTGAACATTGTGGTTTGATCTTTATATTTCTGCTCCATGACAGAAAGGTTAAAATATCATAATCACCTGACCGACAAAGCATTTTTTCGAACAAGTACCATTTAGATAATGAGGGGAAAGGAAGACCGTCTGCCTTTCAGTCTTCCACAGGTTTGCTGCGTTGGCTAGAATTGTAAAGAAAGTATTTGGAAAAGCTGAAATGTGATGAATTTGTGGAGTTGGTGAAACAGAATGTTCAACAGCTTTTGTAAAAACAAATCCCAGAAGGTCCAAAGAGTCAAGACCCTTCATCAGGAATGGAAAGGAAGGGGGAAGAAGCCAGACATCTGCAGTTTGGCTCCTTCCCCCTTCCCTTCCAGTGCTGATGAAGGGTCTTGACCCGAAACTTGTGCTCTTTATTCCTCCCGATCAGTGCTGCCTGACCTGCTGAATTCCTCCAGCATTTTGTGTTTGTTACTCTGGACTTCCAGCATCTGCAGAGTCTCCTGTGGTTACCAGTATGTTCAGTGCGCTTTCTGGAATACCCCAGTGGCACCCAGTGACCACTGAAATATAAAAACTGCAGAATGGCACACCTGCATTTTAAAAGCAGAACTTTCTTCAGATCTGATATTTTTCAGATTTCTACAATTTGCAATATTTTGCTTTTGGATTAATATGTATTTGCTTTTTGCACTAAAATGAGCAAAATAAAAAGAATTTAACCTCCTTAATTTTGATTCTCAAAAATAATGACTAGTCAGCTACATCTTCATTAATACTATTGAAACGTATTTTGTCTCCGTAAACACTTGAAGTATTTTCAAGTGAAAAATAAAGTTGTTTATTAATTGTGCTCTGTGTCACAAATGAATTAAGCCTTTGACTTAATATATTTTGTTAATTTTATGTAAGGCTAAAAATTACTGCTGAATTGAATTCTGCTGGCATCTAGCTTAATTCACATGTCACATGTCATCTAAAGAGGAATTTAGTTTACGATCACTTTTGGATTCCTTGATTTTGTTTTGTCTATAGTCATTAGTACTTTGATTTACTTTATAGTTTCTATATTGTGCATTCTATCAAAATGTATTTTAATCATTTTACACATTAGTAGTTTCTCCCTGAATAAAACACAGGGAAAACGTGTTCAACAATCCAGGCATGGATATTTACAAGAATGGAGAATTATAGTTGTGAAGACATAGTGACCACGATAAACAGGGACATAACATAATAAGAACAGGAAGGACCATCTGAATCTTCCTGTCATTCAAGATAATCATAGGTTTCTTGTTTTGAACTAAAATAAGACTTTTTCATAACAAAAGTTATTTACAAGAATGAATTATGCAAGACCTTTTCAATCTTATATTCATTGGAATGCATTTAGTGTTACATTATATTGTTTAAAACCAATAGCACTGCTGTCCCTAGACTAGTACACTGTTACAATAACTGAAGGACTTCCTCTCCCAACACAGCCCCTCCCTGTCCAGTAGTGGATGAACCCAGGGATGCGATCTTTCCCCACTGAGCCCTTGTGCAGGCTGCACCAAGCTTCAGTGCATTCCTCAGCATGTAGTCCTGCAGCCTGGAATATGCCAGTTGGTAGCATTCCTTTATGGACATCTTAATATGCTTGGAGACCAGAGTTCCAGGAAGACTAAAGGGCATCTTCCTCGGAGATGATTGTCTTCCAGCAGCACCTGATTTTCGTCTTTGTGTGAGTCGCTGGGCACAGCCTGCAGGTCAGAGTTCTCCATTATGCAGCTGCTCGGGTTAAACCATGACACAGGTTTCAACTCCTCCTGTGTGCTTGCTCCCCACTGCACTCAAACCCCAATCTTCCAAAACTTTATCTACCCATGTGGTTGCATTAAGGGTGATTTATCAGATGTTTTGGACAAGGCCAGCTAGCTCCTTTCCAATTCTTGATTTGGAAGTATATTATGTTTAGTTCTCTCAATCTTGGAATTGTATGAGAACCTTCATCAAACCAATACCCAGAACTATTGTACACTGTAGCACAGAAACAGGCCCTTCAGCCCATCTAGTCCATGCTGAACTGTTTTTCTGCCTGGTCCCATCATCCTGCACTCGGACCATAGCCCAACTATGCACCTATCCAAATTTCTCATAAATGTTGAAATCAAACCCTCATCCACCACCTCCACTGGCAGCCCATTCCACACTCTCACCACCCTGAGTGAACTTCCCCCTCATGTTCCTTTTAACCATTTTACCTTTTATCCTTAAACCATGACCTCTAGTTCTAGCCTCACCCACCCTCAGCAGAAAAAGCCTGCTTTCATTTACCCTGTTTTGCATAGCTCTCTCAAATCTCCCCTCATTCTCCTATGCTCCAGTGAATGAAGTCCTGACCTATTCTACCTGTCTATATAATGCAGGTCCTCAAGTTCAGGCAACATCCTTGTAAATTTTCTCTGCACTCATTCAAACTTATTGGTATCTTTCCTGTTGGTAGTTAACCAGAATTGCACACGACACAATGGATATCAGTTAATTGGGACACATCAGAATTAGTACATTTTGGCCCAATTAAACAGCTGCCCAACTAGCCACTTTCATGGAAATAGTTAAAAAGGCATAAAAAGGATAAAGTATTGTTTAACTGAGTAGCAATTTATGTATTTAAATGAAATACAGAATAAATTAGAACACTACCAAAACTACTACAATACTATAAAACTGTGTATTAGTTTCTAGCAGTTATCGAAGGAGGAATTCATTCAGTGTATGCTGACGTGTTCTTTTGATTGACTGTAAATCAACAAAATCACCACAGAACCTAGTGCAGACACTAGACTGCCTTGAAACAGTGCTTTCAATGATTGCATTTTACAAATCTTCACCTTAATTATAACATTCAAGTTGATTGTCGACACCTTCAAATTCTTCACAGTTCCTAACTTGTTGAAGTAGTGAAATCCTTTCATTTTCACTGCCAGCCATTTCTGGCATCTCCAAGCCTGAATATTTGAAACCGCAGTGAGCAAAACTGTTTATTACTCGCCAACTATCAGTAACAAAAATCATTACTTTTTGAACACAAACACACAATTAACACTATTTTAAAACTGTTTAAGTATGTCTAAGCACAGTCTAGTGTCTAACAACCACACAACGTGCATGTGACTGACATTAGTTAGAAAATGTTTGGCAACAGTCTCCTACCCCAATTAAATGGCATAGTTTTCCAAATAAATAAAGGAAATCCTGCCCATTTTCTTGATTAGTTTTTGTTCTTTAAGAGTTGTCCCAAATAAGTGGCTGTCCCAATTAACCGATAGCCCAATTAACTGGAATTCACTGTAATCCAAATTGGGCCTTGCAAATGTCTTATACACCCTCAAAATATTACCCCAAATCCTGTATTCAAAAACAGCCCTGCAGTCCAGAAGGTAGATTATCAACACCTCACTGCAGGTAGTTAGGAACAAGGAATAAAAATCACATGGTATCTTGGCTAAAGTTTGCCAAAAGGCATGTGGGAAACTCGGAAGTCAGCTGGAAGAAGGTTCTATGGTCTGATTAAAGCAGAACTGAGTTTTTTGGCCATCAAACTAAATGCTATGTTTGGCATAAGCTAAATACTGCATATAATCAAAAACACACCATCCCTACTCTGAAGCATGGTGGTGGCTGCATCATGCTGTGGGGATGCTTCACTGCAGCAGGCCCTGGAAGGCTTGTGAAGATAGAGGTTAACATGAATGCAGCAAAATACAGGGAGATCCTGATGCAGTATGCAAGAAAACTGCGACTTATGAGAAGATTTGTTTTCCAGCGAGACAATGACCCCAAGTATAAGGCCAAAGCTACACAAAAATGGCTTAAAAACAACAACGTTAATGTCCTGGAGTGGCCAAGTCAGAGCCCCAGACCTCAATCCAATTGAGAATTTATGGCTGGGCTTGAAAAGGGCTGTTCACTCACGATCCCCATGCAATCTGACAGAGCTTGAGCAGTTTTATAAAGAAGGATGGGGAAAATTGCAGTGTCCAGATGTGCAAAGCTGATAGAGACCTATCCACACAGACTCAAGGCTGTAATTGCTGCTGAAGGTGTATTGACTAAATACTGGCTTGAAGGGGGCAAATACTTATGCAATCAAATATTTGTGTTTTATATTTGTAATTAATTTAGATCACTTTGTAGAGATCTGTTTTCACTTTGACACAAAAGAGTCTTTTCTGTTGATCTGTGACAAAAAACAGACAAATTAAGTTCACAGTGATGTAATGTTGTAAAACAATAAAACATATAAACTTCCGGGGGGGGGGGGTGAATACTACGTTCTTTTGTTGAACAAGAGAAACAAATCTTTATTGGGCCAGGAGACAAAAATCCCTATTAAATCATTTACAGTGGAAATCAAGATTTTGCTATTTCTTTAACAAGTCAGCAATTCACTCTGTTATTTGATTGCCGAAGCAGCAAAGGTAAAAAGCCACCCTTTGGACATTGTTAAAGTAACGAAATGACTCATAAAACGGTCCATAACTATTTTAGGAAGTCACAAAATGTAAAATCCCTAACCGCATGAAATTGGTTCAACTTTGATTTACAAGAAAACAGCAACAAACAAGGAATAAATGAGCTTTCAGTATACCTCAGCATATTTCCCAATTTACAAACACGGATGAAAGTGAGAATATTATGTGCAAAGTGGGAATGTAAATGTATATGTTGGCATGCCACTCACTTACTGAAATAGTTGCTGAAGACTGATTCTTCTGGTACAGCCTCAGGAATGTCTCCCACAAGGAACAGCTTCCAGAGGTTCAGCAAAGTGAGATGCATCTGGAGCTGTGTTTCAGTACAGGTAGTCAGCCACACTCACTGAAAGGCTTTGACAACAGACAGTAGCCCCTAACTCTAGGCTCACTGACACTCAATACTATCAATTTTGTTGGATGTTTTCAAATATAGAACATGTAACAGTACATCACAACACAGACCTTTCAGCCCACAATGTTGTGCCGACCCTTTAACCTACTCCAAGATCAGTCTAATGCTTCCCACCCATGTAACCCTCCGTTTTCCAATTTAAACAAAATACTGGAAAGACGGGGCTTTGTGCTTCGAGGTGAGAGTCGATTTCACTCTCTCTCCCGCGATGTTCACTCTTCTCTCCATGGCGCTGAGGCTGTAAAGACTGCCCCCAGCCGCTGTGCTCCGTGCCCTCTAATATGATGGACTGATTCCGAGACTTGTGCCTACTGCAGGCTTCGGATCTAAGGACTCATTCTGGTTTGGAATGTTTTTGCTTGTTTCTATTGTTTGCACGCTTTGTGTTTCTTTTTCCCTCGTTCTCTGTGCATCAGGTTTCGACCTCTATTTTTTTTTAAATTGGGTTCTTTCAGGTTTCTTGCTTTGCGGCTGGCTTAAGCAAACAAATCTCAAGGTTGTATAATTTATACATCCTTTGATAATAAATATAAATCTTTGAAATTTTCCTTTCATCCATGTGCCTATCTCAGAGTCTCTTAAATGTCCCTAATGTATCTGCCTCTATCACTACCACCCCCACCTCCAACAATGCATTCCATACACTTACCACTCTCTGTGTAAAAAACTTACCTTTGGCATCCCCCATTATACTTTCCTCCAAGCAAATTAAAGTTCTGCCCTCTTGTGTTAGCCATTTCTACTCTGGAAGAAGGTCGCTGGCTGTCCACACTATCTATGCCTCATATCATCTTGTACACTTTCTGTATTTTTAAAGATCGGAATATCTTTAGTATTCACAGGTATTACCCATCAAAAAAAATCAAAATATTACCAATAAAAATAAATCTGTCTATATTTAAACCATGAAATTGCATACACACAAAATAATTGAAGTAGCACTTGAAATAACTTAAAAGCTTCAGTAAGCTTTGCTCTGGGAGAAAGTCATTGCCACCGTTTATCTGGCAGTTTTGCTCTTTCTGTCAAGCACATGCTCAGCAAAACGGTTTCTCAATACAACAGCTGTGAGTCCGAGGAAGACCGGGACTCCACGCCTAGCACAAAAACTGAAGCAGCCACAGAGGGAGCAGTGGTTTTGGAAGATGCAGTCACAAGCTTGGATCCTTTCTCGGGAAGAAAACAAGAGAAGTATAACAATGTCCTGGCACTGGGGCTATCTATGGAGCATTAGATCTATGTTTAATGGACTTATCTGAAAGACCCTGAAGGGACCTAGAGCGAGGAATGACCAGATATTTGGTTGATTTAAACGCCAGGCTGGATGGATTGATGCGTTGGTACCAGAGGCTGGAGTTGAACCAGTTCTGCTCGCTGCTCCCTGATATTTGCTCTGCTCTCCACTGCAGTGAGGCTGTCAGCCTGCTGTGGCTGCTCCGGGCCTCGTGTCTGCGGGTTCCACGATATTTGCTCTGCTCTCCACTGCGGTGAGGCTGTCAGCCTGCTGTGGCTGCTCCAGGCTCCATGTCTGCGGGTTCCACGATATTTGCTCTGCTCTCCACTGTGGTGAGGCTCTGGGCCTGCTCGGGCTGTTCCGGGCCTCGTGTCTGTGGGTTCCACAATATTTGGCTCTGTTGTGTGATGAGCTGAGGCTTTGGGCCTGCACCATCTGCTTTGGGCTTCGTGTCTATGGACACACTTTCATTCTGAATATTGCTCGCTTGCTTTTATTGTTTGCATTATTTGTGTTTTCTCTTTCTCTGCATATGGGGCGTTTGTTTTTTTTAATGGGTTCTTTTGGGTTTCTTGTTTTGTGGCACCTGTAAGGAGATGAATCTCAGGGCTGTATATTGTATATATACTTTGATAGTAAATGCATTTTGAACTTTTGAACTTTGATGCAGCGACTCCTGTGAAGTAGCAACATTTGTACTGATATGATTCAATTTAATTGCTTAAGTCATACTTTGGTCCAAGTGTGCTTGTGAAACATACAACAGCTCCTAAAGAAGGAGGTCATCAATGCAACAAGTCAATTCTGTCTTTCTAAGAGCAATCTAATTAGATCCACTTTCTTAAATACAAGAGATTCTACAGATGCTGGAAATCCAGTGTAACACATACAGGTCAGGCAGCAGCCATGGAAACAGTCAAATGTTTCAGACCAAGACAATTCATCACGACTGCAAAGGAAGGAGGAAGAAGCCAGAATAGGAAGGTGGAGGGAGAGGAAGGAATACAAGCTAGAAGGTGATAGATGAAGCCAAAGGGGTGAGAGAGGGGGACGAAATAAGAAGCTAGGCGGTGATAGGTGGTAAAGGTAAAGGGCTGAAGAAGAAGGAATCTGATTGGAGAGGAGAGTGGACCATGGGAGAAGGGGAAGGAGGAGGGGCATCAGGGGAGGTGATGGACAGCTGAGAAGGCAGAGTGGGGAACTGAAGAAGGTGGAAGGTGAGGTGGAACAATTACCAAAATTTGGAGAAATTGACGTTCATGCCATCAGGTTGGAGGCTATCCAGGCAGAATATGAGGTGTTGCTCCTCAAACCTCATTGTAGCAGTAGTGGAGGCCATGGACTGACATGCCAGAATGGGAACGGAAATGGGGATAGGAATTAAAATGATTGGCCATAGGGAAATCCTGCTTTTTGCAGATGAAGCAAAGGGGCTCAACAAAGCCGTCCCATAATCTACATCGGGTTTTACCAATGCAGAGGTGGCCGCATCAGGAGCACCAGATAAAGTAAATGACCCTAACAGATTCACGGGTAAAGTGTTGCCTTACCTGGAAGGACTACTTAGGGCCCTGAATGAATCTGGAGGTGGGCGAGGAGGTGAATGGGCATGTGTAGCACTTCTTCCACTTGAAGGGATAAGTGCCAAGAGGGAGGTTAGTAGGGAGGGTTAAATGGATGAGGGAACCACAGAGATCCCTGCAGAAAACTGTCAGTGGGCTAGGTAAAAATCTATTTGTTGGTAGGGTCCTGTTGAAGATGGCAGAAGTTGTAGAGAAACTTCCTTCTTCTTTTCTTTCTCCTCCACTCCTTCCACTCTCCTCTTTTTACACATAATCTACAATTTCTTCTTCAAATATTTATCCAATTCCATTTTTATAGAGAACCATTATTGTAATTTATTCCCAATCCCAGCAGCAGATATTGCCTGTATTTTTGCCATTCATCTTAAACTAATAGACTCTTGATAGGGGAGCCTGCTGTCACTGAAAATTATATTCTCTGGTTCAATACTTCATGGTTTAAAACACTTCTATCATATCTCCTCTGAATCTTCAATGTAGTCGAAAGAACAACTTTCCATGAGTACTCCAATCTATCTACCTACCTGCAATCTTTCATTCTTGGAAGCCTTCAGAAAATATTTCCTGTACTTTCTCCAAGTCTTCAGATCCTTCCAAATGGGTACGGCCCAGAAATGGAGCTGATGCTCCAACCGTTGACAAACTAATGCTTTATGTAGGTTTTACATATTATTACTTAAGGAGTCCTCTGTCCATATATCTTAGTTTTAATATTTTGAAAACAGGTTCAGAAATTTGTATTTTTAAAATGCTAGTTCATTCACTGTGGTTTGGTTTTCCACTGGAATCCTTGATGTGCCTCCCATTAGCTGAGCTAACAATGCTGTATCATAAAATGAACTTTTCCATTAACATCACACATAACGTCTTGGGCAAGAATACCATGATAATCCGTTAAAGTATATAAACAGATGTACATCTTAAACAACTTTACTGTTTTTCATTTGTTCTAGTTTCATGTTACTTTTTGCAATTATCATTTTAGTAATTTTGGCAAGATTTTGAAGGACTTTCTGTTCCACTATTTCTCAATTCTTTGAGTCTGTCATTTAATTTTTACATACTTAGACTTCATTTTTGTATAACTGAAGTCCTGAAGCTATTAATCTTCTTTCCAACCATTGTTCTCATCAAAATCAAATTTTACCATTGTATGGTCTGATGTAAGAGTCTCTTTGTACATTATTGTTGTAACTTGGGTGTAATTGACTAACTAACTAACTCGAATTCCAAAGCCTGAACTTTTTAGAACAGTTAATCTTCTGTTTTGCTTCATTTACACACAGTTTCAAAGTCTGCTGTTAGTATTAGTGAGAAACAGTTCACTTATGTGAATGAATTAGCACACGATTCACAGTCCGGATTTGAGGCACAACATGTGTTGAACTATGCCCAGGCAGGAAACTCTAGTGGAGGCCTGCAGTGATCCTGGCAAACAAATTGGTCATCCGACCTTGTATAGAGGTGAAAAACTAATCAAACCATCTACTAGCTGGTTCCAACTGAAGATGCAACAGTGCAAAGTTTCTGCTCCTGTTAGCTCATGATATCTTTCTCGTTGAAATGAATAGCTGGACAACAAATTGCCAACAAGCAAATGATCAGAGCTGCATTTCCACACTTAATATTGCAAAGGTACGTCCAGTTCTGTCATGTAATAATGCTGAAAAACTAACTCACACCTTTGTATCAAATAGACTTACTGACATTCCAATGCAATCTATTGACAAACCAACTCATTCAGAATGCTTCTGCTAAACTTCTAACTAAAGACAAGATGAGTGAGCACATTACACCCATCCTACTTTGCATTGGCTTCCTGTATCTTTTACAATTGAATTTAAAGTTCTGTTCTTATTTCAAAGCTCTGAATGGTCTATATTACAGAATCGCCTTTGCTTTATAACTCTGCTTGAGCTCTCAGGCCTCCTTCTGCTGGTCTCTTACATTTAACAATCTCCCTCAAAAGAAAATTAGCAGGTCAGCTTTTCTTTTGAACTACACTCTTAAGCTGTGGAACTCAATATCTGAAGATATAAGGGATGCAGACTCAATTTAAATACCTGCTCAAAACCTGTTTATTTAGCCTTGCCTTTAACTGACATCATTTTGATTTTTATTTCATATTTATTTTTATTTTGCCTTTTATTTTTGTGTTTGCACTTTATCCTATTGTAAAGTACTTTGAATAACATCATTTGGAAGATATGTGCTTCATACATATGTTATTATCATTATTGTTATTAGTCAGAAACTGTGCCAAATTTTCATAGGACCTTACGAGACTCAAGAAGGTCATTCAGGCTCACGGAATCTATGATGAGAGAGATGTCCCACATCCCATCTTTTCCCTGATAAACTTTGCAAACTTTTCTTGATCCCTCTGACTGCCCCATCATGACCTTGGCACTTTATTTGGCTACCTACACTGCATTTTCTCTGTAACTGTACCTTTATTCTGCATTGCCTTTTATATCTTTTGCACTACCTCAATGTACTTACGTACAGAACAATCTGTCTGCCTGGTGGCATTCAAGCAAAAAGTTTCCACTGTATCTCTGTACGTGACAGTAATAAACCGGTTACGAATTGCTTCGAACATGCTCAACATGATTTTTGAAATTTCCCATAGCCACCACTATAATTTCATATTGATTTACAGTAAAAAAAATTAACAGCTTCTGTATGACAAAAAGAATTCCCCTCCTTTTCAATCCAGTTGCATTGCTAAATATCGTGAGTGGATACAATTCCTCCCTACTTGCCGTAGCCAAACATCTAATAATCTCGAATACCCTGCTGATTCTCCACATAACTCTCTCTGCCTCAAGGAGAACAGTCACAACTTCCTCAATATTTCTCACATAACTGAAATGCCTTGTTCCTGTTTCAATAGAACACGGCAGTGCACAGGATCTATACACAGCACCAGAGTGAATCATATATTCACTCATAAAAATATTTTTCACAACTTCAATTTCTACAAGAAATGTGAACTAGTACCGGCAATCAAAATTTGCGGATGCCAGCATAATTTTTTTTTAAACAAATATTGTAAACGCCCTATGCTTGGTACAGCCAACGTGTGTTCACAATTTCCACTTGAAGTACACGTACATACATATTAATAGTTCTGTGCTGGCAATAAAAACACTCAGTGGTACTTGTAAATATCCTACCAAGCAGACGTGTAACCATACCTGGACAAATGTTTCCTTTTAATCCAGTCATGAGATGATGGCATCACTGACAAGTTCAATATGTATGGTCCAACTTTAAAGGTTCCTAAAACTGTTTGTTTAACTATATTATGTTATAGTTCAAAGTAAATTTATTATCAAATAAATCGATGTATTGAGCACAGGAGTTGGGATGTTATGCTGAAGTTGCATAAGACTTGGTGAGTATTGCGTGCAGCTTTGGTCACCTACTTACAGGAAAGATGTAAATCAGGTTGAAAGAGCACAGAGAAAGGATGTTACTGGGTCTGGAGGACCTGAGTTATAAGGAAAGATTGCATAGGCTAGGACTTTATTCCTTAGAACAAAGAAGATTGAGAGATTTGATGGCGGTATACAGAATTGTGAGGGGTATAGATAGGGTCAACCAAGCAGGTTTTTTTTCCACTGAGGTTGGGTGAGACTACAACCAGAGATCATAGGTCAAGGGTTAAAATGAAAAGTTTAAGGGGAAATTTCTTCACTCAGAGGATGGTGAGAGTGTGAAACAAGCTGCGAGTACAAGTGTGCATGCAAACTCGCTTTCAATAATTAAGCGATGTTTGGATATATACGTGGATGGTAGGGGTATGGAGGGCTATTAGTTTGGTGCAAATCAATAGGAGTAGGCAATTTACATGGTTTCAGTATGGACTAGAAGGGCTAAAGGGCCTGTTTCTGTGCTGTACTTTTCTATGACTCGAGGTAGAATGTCACCAAATACTACCCTGAGATTCATTTTCTTGCAGGCATTTACAGTAGAACAAAGAAGTGCAATGGAGATCAAGAAGACTGACACAAAAAAGACTGACAAACTGTGCAAATACAAAAAGAAACAAGTAATAATAATTATAAATAAATAAGTATATAAGTAAATAAATAATACTGAGAACATGAGTTGTAGAGTCCTTGAAAGTGAGTCCATAGGTTATGTTCAGTGATCAGTTCGGTGTTGAGGTGAGTGAAGATGTTCACGCTGGTTCAGGAACCTGATGGTTGAAGGGCAATGGCTGTTCCTGAACTTGATGTTATGGGACCTAAGTCACCTGTGTCTCCTTCCTGATAGTAGCTGTGGGTATAGAGCATGGCCTGGATGGTGAGGGCCCTTGATGGTGGATGTTTCTTTCCAGCGACAATGTTTTATGTAGATCTACTCAATGGAGGGGAGGGCTTTTCCTTTGATATACTGGACTGCATCCATCAATCTTTGTAAGGCTCTTCTGTTCTTGGGCATTGATGTTTCCATACCAGGCCGTGACGCAATCAATCAGGATATTCCTCACTGTGCATCTATAGAAGTTGGTCAAAATTTTAGATGACATGCCTAATCAGCACAAACTTCTAAGGATGTAGAGGCTCTGCTGTGTTTCCTTTGAACTGGCATTAAAGTGCTGGTTCCAGCACAGATCCTCTGATGTAAGACTGCCCAGGAATTTAAAGTTACTGACCTTCTCTACTTCCGAGCCCCTAATGAGGACTAATGGCCTAATAAACAGAATAGTTAAATTGCAAATTAAAACAGAAAGAAGTTAAAAGTCAATCATATTGATGTGTCAGGAATCACATATAGAACGGATAATGTCATGAGGATGGACATCCTTGCCTGTTTCCTGGGTGAATCAAATGGATTTTTAGAACACTCCAAATACCTTGTGGTCACCATTGCTGATTAGAGCATTTCACACAATTCCAGGTTTTCATTTAATTACTTACATTTAAATTTTCCATCTGCATTGGGGAATTCAAACCCATGTCTCAGATTGAATAGTTTAGGTTCAAGAATACATATTCAGTGACTTAACCATCACATCATCAAATTCTTGGTTGAACTACTTCTCTCCACTAATGTTAATGATATAGAAGAGAGAAGTTATTAAGTAATATTGAAAAAGATGGAAAATAGAAGTAAGGATATCAGCAGGCAAAATATGTTGTCAGAATTTCAAATTGTAATGGAATACTGTATACCTTACAATCACCATGTAGAGGATGATGGTTATGCATGGATGCTATTTCTGAGCTAACTTTGGTGAGACTAAAATGGACCCTCCGTATATGTAGCACACACTACAGTGATGATTTCCCTGTATGTCTATGGAGGAAGTAGGTGTATAAGGTACTAACTAGGATACCGGACAAACAGTAATCACAAACACAAAAAATCTGCAGAAGTTGGAAATCCAAAGCCACACATGCAAAATGCTGGAAGAACTCAGAAGGTCAAGCAGCATCTATGGAAGAGAGTAAACGGTCAACGATTTGGGCCGACCCTTCTTCAGGACTGAGAGGGAAGTTCAAAGTTCAAAATAAAATTTATTATCAGCGTACATACAGTACCTATCACCACGTACAACCGTGAGGTATTTTTTTGTGGGTGTACTTAGCAAATCTATAGAACAGTAATGGTAAGCAATGGACAACACATTGTCCAAATGCAGATGTAAATATATAGCAATAAATAACAAGCATGAAATAACAAGATTAAAAAGAGTCCTTGAATGAGTGTGGTTATTTTTGTTTTGTTCAAGAGCCTGATGGTTGAGGATTAGTAACTGTTCTTAAACCTGGTAGTGCGAGTCCTGAGGCTTTTGTACCTTCTACCTGATGGGGCAAGATACCTGAAATACATGTGTGGACGCACGGAGCACACGCAGACGCACACGCACAGAGTCACACGCAATCAGGCACACGCCAAAAAAAAAAGAAAAACATGAACTTTCGTGTTGTTGGTCACAGTTGTCATGTGCCCTGTGTGATGCACATTTAGGACAGAAAGTACAAAAATAGAAGAAACTAAGAGACTGAGGGGAAATTATGAATGGTGCCTCGAACTTGCTGACCTGAGTGGAAATGCTGCAGGTTTGGAGGTCCCATTAAAGAAATGGCGATAAGTGCAACAGGTACGTTATTTAATATGATGCACATTGTAGACAAGGTTCACCAGTAACGAAGGAAGTGAAAATGTAGGATGTGGGATAAGATGTCAGTGACATGTTGTCACGGAAGTGATATATTCACTGGAGATGTGACTCCACAAGGTTTCAATCACACTTCTAAAACTCCCTGTACACAGCAAAAAAATCTGGACAAAGAAAATAAATCCCTCCCCCTCCCCTCTTCTTCTATACCCCACTCTAGCCTCTTACCTCTTCTCACCTGCCTATCACCTCCTCTGGGGTCTTCTACTTCTTCCCTTTCTCATATAGTCTATTCTCCTCTTCTATCAGATTCCTTCTTCTCCAGCCCCTTATCTTTCCTACTCACCTGGCTTCGCCTATCACCTTCTAGCTATTCTCCCCCTTCGCCCACCTTTTTATTCTGATGTCTTCCTTTGCAGTGCTGAAGAAGGGTTTCAGCCGGAAACGCCGACTGTTTATTCATTTCCGTAGATGCTGCCTGCCTTGCTGAGTTCCTCCAGCATTTTTGCGTGTGTTACTTTGGATTTCCAGCATCTGCAGACTTTCTCATATTCATGATCAAAGATGCATCATTCTCAATGCAATGTGCCATCTCTGACCTGCCCTTACTGGAACACTAATTTTATATCCAGTTAAGGAAATAGAGTTAGTTGGTAAGAGAATTAATTCAATTGAATGCTAAGTTTAAGTCTGTAGAGTTTTTAGACATACATCTCTCACTGGTGCATATGTCATAAATCCAAGGCTGAATGTAGCTCAGGTCTTGTACAATTTCCACACAAGTGATAATGTTATCTGAAGAGTTGTAAATGGAGTTCAACATTTACCGGAGGACTGGAGGGAGGTGGATGTTGTCCCCTTGTTCAAAAAAGGTAGTATGGATAGTCCGGGTAATTATAGACCAGTGAGCATTATGTCTGTGGTGGGAAAGCTGTTGGAAGAGATTCTTAGAGATAGGATCTATGGGCACTTAGAGAATCATGGTCTGATCACGGACAGTCAGCATGGCTTTGTGAAGGGCAGATCGTGTCTAACAAGCCTGATAGAGTTCGTTGAGGAGGTGACCAGGCATATAGATGAGGAGAGTGTAGTGGATGTGATCTACATGGATTTTAGTAAGGCATTTGACAAGGTTCCACACGGTAGGCTTATTCAGAAAGTCAGAAGGCATGGGATCCAGGGAAGTTTGGCCAGGTGGATTCAGAATTGGCTTGCCTGCAGAAGGCAGAGGGTCATGGTGGAGGGAGTACATTCAGATTGGAGGATTGTGACTAGTGGTGTCCCACAAGGATCTGTTCTGGGACCTCTACTTTTCGTGATTTTTATTAACGACCTGTATGTTGGGGTAGAAGGGTGGGTTGGTAAGTTTGCAGATGACACAAAGGTTGGTGGTGTTGTAGATGGTGTAGAGGATTGTTGAAGATTGCAGAGAGACATTGATAGGATGCAGAAGTGGGCTGAGAAGTGGCAGATGGAGTTCAACCCAGAGAAGTGTGAGGTGGTACACTTTGGAAGGACAAACTCCAAGGCAGAGTACAAAGTAAATGGCAGGATACTTGGTAGTGTGGAGGAGCAGAGGGATCTGGGAGTACATGTCCACAGATCCCTGAAAATTGCCTCACAGGTAGATAGGGTAGTTAAAGAAAGCTTATGGGGTGTTAGCTTTCATAAGTCGAGGGATAGGGTTTAAGAGTCGCGATGTAATGATACTGCTCTATAAAACTCTGGTTAGGCCACACTTGGAGTATTGTGTCCAGTTCTGGTCTCCTCACTATAGGAAGGATGTGGAAGCATTGGAAAGGGTACAGAGGAGATTTACCAGGATGCGGCCTGGTTTAGAGAGTATGCCTTATGATCAGAGATTAAAGGAGCTAGGGCTTTACTCTTTGGAGAGAAGGAGGATGAGAGGAGACATGATAGAGGTGTACTAGATAATAAGAGGAATAGCTAGAGTGGATAGCCAGCGCCTCTTCCCCAGGGCACCACTGCTCAATACAAGAGGACATGGCTTTAAGGTAAGGGGTGGGAAGTTCAAGGGGGATATTAGAGGAAGGTTTTTTACTCAGAGAGTGGTTGGTGCGTGGAATGCACTGCCTGAGTCAGTGGTGGAGGCAGATACAGTAGAGAAGTTTAAGAGACTACGAGACAGGTATATGGAGAAATTTAAGGTGGGGGGTTATATGGGAGGCAGGGTTTGCGGGTCGGCACAACATTGTGGGCCGAAGGGCCTGTAATGTGCTGTACTATTCTATGTTCTATTAACATCATGCAACCAGCAACTATTGAACCTTGTGTGACCTGCTGGTGAAATCATTGAAGCTAGTTGTGACTAGGTCAGTTCCCTGGGAAATACCTGCAGTGATGTCCTGGGACCGAGGTGATCGTATTTTTTATTAATTATATGATACAGGAGGATGTCACTTGGCCCTTGGAGTCCATGCTGAAAAACCCTGTTGTCCACAACTACAATCCTTTATGCTATGTTAAAATATTACATTTTTACAATCTCCATGCTCACAGCTGAGACTTGAAGCTGTGAACTGCATTGGTGGAATTTCATCCTTAAAGCAGTCAAATGAGTTTCCTATTGGTTTACTTAGTGAAAGTGCTACTCAGTTCGGGAGGAAGTATACAAATTAAGGAAGGTCAATATATTTGTTAGCCTTAGTTTTGTAATAAAAGGGATGTGACAATTGACCGTAATGCCCTAGATATGAAGGAGAAAAGTTAGTGCTCGTTTTTATTTCTAGCTGTTCCCCAGTGAGTTTCTATTGTACCTCAGGTGAGAATAGGAAAGGTCATGGTGCTTACAGTTTCCATTGTTGAACCACAAAGAACTTCTAGTCAAGGCTGTAGAGGATAATTAGAGGGCCATGCACCTCTAAACAGACGGTTTAGAAATTAAGCTTTGATTACCTTCATCAAATAATCTCCAGAATATTTCTTTGGAGTTGAAAACTGCAGCAAAATAGCTAATACTTTAACATTGTATAGGGTGAGAGGCATTGATCGTGTGGATAGTCAGAGGCTTTTTCCCAGGGCTGAAATGGTTGCCACAAGAGAACGCAGGTTTAAGGTGCTGGGGAGTAGGTACAGAGGAGATGTCAGGGATAAGTTTTTTACGCAGAGAGTGGTGAGTGCGTGGAATGGGCTGCCGACAACGGTGGTGGAGGCGGATATGATAGAGTCTTTTAAGAGACTTTTGGATAGGTACATGGAGCTTAGAAAAGTTAAGGGCAATGGGTAAGCCTAGTAATTTCTAAGGTAGGGACATGTTCGGCACAACTTTGTGGGCCGAAGGGCCTGTAATGTGCTGTAGATTTTCTATGTTTCTATGATAAGAAAAACAAAGTCAGATTTCTACCCAAAGATGTTTTAGCAAAGGAGAGGAGAAGAGAGCATCGTGCACTTTATAGGGACCAGGTGAACTTTTATTTACATTTATTTATTGAGATTTATCACAGAATAGGCCCTTCTAGGTCTTTGAGCCATGTCACCCATCAACCCTCGATTTTAATCAGAGCCTAATCACAGGACAATTTACAATAACCAATTAACCTACCAGCTGGTACATCTTTGAACTGTGAGAGGAAACTGGAGTGCCCAGAGGAAACTCAAGCAATCACGGGAGAACGGACAAACTCCTTACAGGCAGTGGTGGGAATTGAACCCAGGTCATCTGTACTGTAAAGTATTGTGCTAACCACTATGCTACCATGCACAACTTCTTCTATACTGAAGAGGTGTCATTAAAATTAAGCAATTGTATAGGTTGAAGTTCTCTAGTCTGGCATCCTTAGGACCATAGAAACTGCCCATGATGATCTTTCTTTGATTCTTATTAATTATAGACACTTCCCAGATCATTTTGGAAGGACAAACCAAGGTAAGATTTACACAGTGAATGGAGGCGATAAAGGGTACCTGAGAATACAGATCCATTATTCCTTGGAAGTGGCATCACGTGTAGATAAGGTCGTAATGAGAGCTTTGACTCACTACAAGAATCAAGGCATTGAGTACAGGAGTAGGTATGTTATGGCGAAGTTGTATAAAGCATTGGTCAGGTCAAATTTCAACAGTATCAAAATTCAAGATCCATTTATTATCAAAGAAATTATACAAACTTGAGATTTGATTGCTCCTGGGTATGGCACAGTTCTGATAACCCACCTACCAGAAAGAGATCAATAAGCTTGAAAGAATGCTGGAAAAAAAAACATAATGGTGTTGCCAGGACTTGAGGAGATGAGTTACAGGGAAAGGTTTAATGGATTATGACTTTGGATTATGAGCGTAGGAGAATGAGGTGAGATCTTAAAGATATGTACAGAATAATGAGGTGAGATTTTATAGATATGTACAGAATAATGAGGGGTATAGATAGGGTGAATGCAAAATGGCTTTCTCCCCTGACATTGTGTGAGACTAGCACTGGAGGTCATAGGTTTAGGACGAAGGGTGAAATATTTAAGGAGAACCTGCGGGGAATCTTCTTCATTCAGATAATGGTGCGATTGTGGTATGAGCTGCCAGCGAAAGTATTAGATGTGGGTTCAATTGTAGTGTTTAAGAGAAGTTTAGATAGGTACATGGATAGGGGTGGAGGGGTGTCTGGGTTTAGGTAGATGGGACTAGACAGAAGATCAGGTTGTCATGGACTAGATGGGCTGAAGTGCCTGTTTCTATGCTGTGCTGTGACTCCATGATTCTCTATCAATGAACAGACAACCATCCCTAACTCTAATTTTCTTTAAGTTGGAAACGTTGCAGGCCGAGATTGCAAAATTTGCAATGCTAGATTACTTAGCAACAGATTGCTACATGACTTAGTGAGATCCTGCTAGTTAGTATAGATCTGTATTACCAATTCAAAACATGTTGGACCACAAGTCCTGATGAAGGGTCTTGTCCCGAAACATCGACTGTTTAACATTTTCCATAGATGCTGCCTGACCTGCTGAGTTCCTCCAGCGTTTTGTGCATGTTGTTCGGATTTCCAACATCTGCAGATTTTCTCTTGTTTGTGATTGGACCACAAGAGTTGCTAGATCACAGAAGCCAGATATAATCTGTAGATATGATCCCACTGACACTTTGAGATCATCATAAAGCAATGATAATTCTTTGTGAATTTCTTAGATTACATGGAAAGTATTTGAAGGTTCAGACAGATGCTTCTTCAAGACTCCTTTTTCTTTTCCTTTGGACTATCTCTGCTTTTAGGGCACACAACTCATGTTCTTTGACAAGCAACTTCAAACTTTTTGCTCTTTGCCACCATAAGTAATGAAGCAGAAGGCAGAGAACTAATGTGTTTGATCTCAGTGAGTAAATTCATAAAATATTATTGTGACATATCGACTATATGTCCATAACTTTTATTATCAAGAACCTTGCAATGTTCTATGATAATTAATGTCAAAGGTTACAGCCAACAGCTTATGGCATTCAATGAATTGATCATACATTTGTTCAATTAAGCAACTAAGTTTAAATACCTTACAACTGATAAACATTGTGAAAAGTTGGTACTTTTGTAGGAATGTATTTGTGTTATGAAAGATAGAAACATTAAAATAGTAGAAACTGCTCCACCACTCAGCAAGATCATAATTTTAGCCTCCTATTTGTAGTCCTGTTTGTGTTCTGTAACCTTTGCCTCTTCTACATAACCCTCTATCTCATTTTTGAATTTACTCAATGATTCAACCTTCACTACTCTCTGAGGTAGGGGATTCTAAAGGTTCAGAGCCCTTGAAGGGAAGACATTCCTTTTCATCTCGATTTTAAATGACCAAACACGCATTCTGAATTTATACCCTAGCTCGAACCTCAAATCTCATTTGTACAAATTTTTTACTGGCAGAATGCAGTGTTGCTATCAGACAATCTATATTGCTAGGCAACCTATGAATTCACAAATGACACCACTGCTGTGGGTAGAATCTCAGGTGGTGACCAGGAGCCATAAAGCAATGAGATAGATCAGCTGGGTGAGTGATGATACAACAGAAACTTCACTCCCAACATCAGAAAAACCAAGGAATTGATTATGGACTTCTTGAAAGGAAAGTCAGAGAAAAATCTACCAGCCTTTATCAAGGGTGAGTGGTGTAAACAGTGAGCAGCTTCAAGTTCTTGGATATCAACATCTTAGACAATTGATCTTGGGCCCAACACATGGCCACCATCAGGAAGAAGGTATCCCAGTGGCTGTACTTTTTTAGAAGTTGGAGGACATTCTGTATTGGGAGTTGTGTAATGAAACCAATTTAATCAGCAAGCTGAAGGTAAAGGAATGCTTCAGGGGCAGTGATCATAATATGATCAAATTCATCCTGCAGTTTGGGGTGGAGAAGATACTATCAGATATATCAGTATTACAATGGAGTGAAGGGAAAGAGGCATGGGAGAGGTGCTGGTCAAAGTTGATTGGATGGGGTATGAGCAGAGGTGTTGGCAGAACAGGAATAGCTGGAGTTTCTGGGGGCAATTCAGAAAGTGCAAGATTGATAATCCCAAAGATGAAGCAGGACTCTTAAGGGAGGATGAGCTAACCGTGGCAAATACAACATAAAATCAAAAGAGAGAGCACATAATACAGCAAAAATTAGTGAAAAGTCAGAGGATTGGGAAGTTTTTAAAAACCAACAGAAAACAACTAAAAAACCAGAAGGAGAGAAAAGATGAAATATAAAGGTAATATCTAAGAGGATACCATTTTTTAAAGATATATAAGGAGTAAAAGAAAGGTGAGAGTGGATATTGGACTGCCGGAAAATGACATTGGAGTGGTAGTAATGGGGGATAAAGAAATGGCAGATGAGCTTGATAAATACTTTGTGTCTGTCTTCACTGTGGTAGATACTAGTAGTATGCCAGAAACTTGAGTGTAGGGCAGACGTGAATGCAGTTGCTATTACTAAGGAGAAGGAGAAAGTTAAAAAACCTGAAGGTAGATAAGTCAGCTGGACCAAATGGACTGCACCCCATAGTTCAGAAAGAGCTAGTTGAAGAAATTGTTGGTGGCATTAATAATGACTTTTCAAGAATCATTGGATTCTAAAATGGTTCTCAAGGACTGGAAAATTGCAAATGTCACTATACTCTTTAAGAAAGGAGGGAGGCAGAAAAAGTGAAATTATAGACCTGTCAGTCTGATTTCAGTGTTTGAAAGGAAGTTGGAGTGCATTACTAAAGATGAGATTTCAGTGTATTTGGAGGCACATAACAAAATAGATCAAAGTCAACATGGTTCCCTTAAGGGGAAATCTTGCCTGACAAATCTGTTGGACTTCTTTGAGGAAATAACAGGCAGGACAGATAAAGGAGAGTCAGTGAATGTTGTTTATCTGGATTCTCAGAAGGCCTTTGGCAAGGGACCACACATGAGGCTACTTAACAAGATAACATCCAATGGTATTACAGGAAAGATACCAGCATGGATAGAAAATTGGCTGACTGACAGGAGATAAGAAGTTGGAATAAAGGTGGCCTTTTCTGGTTGGCTGTCAGTGAATAGCGGTGTTCCGCCTGGGTCAGTATTGAGACCGTTTCTTTTCACATTACATGTCAACGATTTGAATGACAGAACTAATGGCTTTGTGACCAAGTTCAAAGATGATGCAAATATAGGTGGAAGAGCAGGGAGCCTGCCGAAGGGGTTGGACAGATTAGCAGAAAGTATTAGTCAGACCACACTTGGAGTATTATGAGCAGTTTTGTGCCCCCTATCGAAGAAGACATGTGTTGGCATTAGAGAGGGTGCAGAGTAGGTTCACGAGTATGATTCTGAGAATGAAAGGGTTAATGTATGAGTAGCATTTGATGGCTCTGGGTTATACACACTGGAGTTTAAGAGAATTAGGGGGTATCTTACTGAAACCTATTGAATACTGAAAGGCCTATATAGAGTGGACATTGAGTGTATGTTTCCTATAGTGGCTGGGTCTAGGACCAAAATGCACAGCCTCAGAATAGAGGAACATCCTTTTAGAACAGAGCTGAGGAAGAATTTCTCTAGCCAGAGTATGGTGAACCAGTGGAACTCATTGCCGTGGATGGCTGGGGAGGCCAAGTCATTGAGTATATTTAAAACAGAGGTTAATAGGTTCTTTATTAATCAAAAAATACAGGGCGAAGGGAAGAGAATTGAGTTGAGAGAAATAATAAATGAGCCCTGATGGGATGACATAGCAGACTCAATGTGTTGTGTGGCCAAATTTTGCTCCTATCTCTTAAGGTCTTGTGGTCTTTTAGGGATATGATATGTCAGCAAAGATTCTTGCACATTTCTGTAGATGTACTGAATAGTGGAGAGCATTCTAACTGGTTAGTGCCTCCATATGAGGCTGTGATGCAATGCACAGGATTGTAGGAGGCAGCAGAGGGTTGTAAATTCATCCAGCTCTATCATGGTCACCAAGGAATTCGCCAAGAGGCACTGCCTCCAGAAGGTGGCCGCCATTACTAAAGACCCACACTACCTGGGGCATGCCCTCTTCTCTTACCATCAGGGAGGAGGTACAGGGCCTGAAAACCCTCCACTATCAGTTTTCTGAATGGTCCATGAACACATGAACACTACCTCATAATCCTCTTTATTTTTTTATTATATCATCTATTTTTCTACAATTTAAGTTAATTTTATGGCTTTTTTGCACTGTACTGCTGCAGCAAAGCAACAAAGAACGTGTGATGTAAGACAGTGATCATAGATGAGATTGTGATGCTGCTCTCTATTCGAGAACATAAGAACATTAGAAATAGGAGCAGGAGTTGGCCATCTGGCCTGTTGAGCCTGCTCCGCCATTCAATAGATCATGGCTGATCTGACCATGGACTCATCTCCAGCTACCTGTCTTTTCCCCATAACCCTTAATTCCCCTACTATGCAAAAATCTATCCAGCCTTGTCTTAAATATATGTACTGAGGTAGCCTCCACTGCTTCATTGGGCAGAGAATTCCATAGTTTCACCACTCTTTGGGAAAAGACGTTCCACCTCGTCTCCGTCCTAAATCTACTCCGCCAAAACTTGAGGCTATATCCTCTAATTCTAGCTTAACTTACTAGTGGAAACAATATTCCTGCCTTTCTCTATCCCTTTCATAATTTTATATGTTTCTATAAGATCTTTCATTCTTCTGCATTCCAGCCAGTACAGTCTCAGGTGACTCAATCCCTCCTCATAGTCTAACTCTTTCATCTCTGGAATCAACTTGGTAAACCTCCTCTACACTGTCTCCAAAGCAAGAGAGAAGCAAGGGAGTTCACTAAGTAGGCCAAACTGCCTTATTTCTTTGGCAGGAGTAGTTTTAGAAATCATTACTAATAAAAGAATAAACATTCACTGAGTTAATCAATGTGAGCCAGATCTGATTAATGAAGTACAAATTATACCTGACCACCATGTGGTTTCAGAAAAGCTCGATAGAGGTGAAAGCATTGATGCTTTATATGTGGAGCATTTTACAGAATGTTGTAATGGAAGTTAGCAAAAAAAAACAGTCATTACAATAAAGGTTTTGACTCTGCTCAGTGACAGGACACAAAGGGTGTTGTGAGACGATGATTTTCGGAGAAGGAAGTGGTTGGCTGTGATGTTCCCCAAGTGTTAGTTTTGATTCCATTGTTCATCACAACTTCTATAAACAATCTTGACTTGAGAGTTGGGAGCAGCATTATAAAATTGTCTGATGATGCAAAAATTTGACAGAGCAGTAGATGAAGAAAGTTGTAGATTTTAAATGGCATAAGTAAGATAGCAAAATGACCAGTGGAGAAAATCATAACTATTCTCCTTGGGACACAAGTGAAGAGAGCTTTCAAAAAGATAGATGAAATTAAATTTCCAGATGGTTCTTATATTTTAAATACTGGTCAAAAGATCTCTAGAGGAGATGAGGAACAGCTAATGTCAATCAAAAGCTTACAGGATCTGAAATGTTCTGTCTATGATGAGGAAAAGCTCATTCTGTTTCAACCATTTAGTGTTAAAGGCCTGGGAAACATCTAAAAACCAACAGAAGGCAATTAAGAAAGTCATAAGGAGGTAGAAGTTGAAATATGAAGGTAAGCTAGCCAATAATATAAAAGAGGTTACCTTTTTTTTCAGATATATGAAGAGTAAAAGGGAGGTGAGAGTAGATATTGAACCACTGGAAAATGGCGCTGGAAAAGTAGTAATAGGGAACAACAAAATGGCGGACAATCTGAATAAGTATCTTGCATCAGCCTTCACTATGGCAGGCATAAACAGTATGCTAGAAGCTCAGGAGTGTCAGGGGGAAAAATTGGGTATAATTTCAATTACCAGGGAGAAAGTTCTTGGGAAGTTGATAGGTCTGAAGGTAGATAAGTCGCCTAGACCAGATGGACTACACCCTAGGGTTTTGAAAGAGGTAGCTGAAGAGATTGTGAAGGCATTAGAAATGATCTTTCAAGAATTACTCGATTCCGACATGGTTCTGGAGGACTGGAAAATTGCAAATGTTACTGCATTCTTCAAGAAGGGAGGGAGGCGGAAGAAAGGAATTGATATGCCAGTTAGCCTGGAGTCAGTAGCTGGGACGACGTTAAAGTCGAATGTTAAGGATGAGGTCTTACGGTAGTTGGACACACATGATAAAATAGGCTAAAATGAGTTTGGGTTCCTTAAAGGAAAATCTTGCTTCACAAACCTGTTGAAATTCTTTAAGAAAATAATAAGCAGGATAGTCAAAAGAGAATCAGTGGATGTTGCGTACTTGGATTTTCGGAAGGTCTTTGACAAGGTGCTGCATATAAGGCTACTTAACAAGATCGGAGCCCAGAGCATTACAGGAAAGATACTAGGAGGGATAGAGCATTGGCTGATTGGCAGGAAGCAAAGAGTGGGAATAAAGGGAGCCTTTTCTGATTGGCTGCCAGTGATCAGTGGTGTTCCACAGGTGTCAGTCTCCTTTTTATGTTTTATGTCAATGATTTGGATAATGATAGTGTTGGCTCTGTGGCCAAGTTTCCAGATGATATGAAGATAGGTGGAGGGACAGGCAATGTTGAGGGAACAGGAACAGAAGGAAGAAGAGAAAATCTGCAGATGCTAGAAATCCAAGCAACACACACAAAATGCTGGAGGAACTCAGCAGGCCAGGCAGCACCAATGGAAAAGAGTTCAGTCAACATTTTGGGCCGAGACCCTTTGGCAGGACTAGGGGAAAAAGGCTGAGGAGTAGATTTAAAAGGTGGGGGAAGGGAGAGATAAACACAAGGTGATAGGTGAAACTTGAAGGAGGAGGGATGAAGTAAAGAGCTAGAAAGTTGATTGGTGAAAGAGATACAGGGCTGGAGAAAGGGGGAATCTGATAGAAAAGGTCAGAAGGCCATGGAAGAAAGAAAAGGGAGGAGGAACACCAGAGAGAGGCGATGGACAGGAAAGGAAATAAGGTGAGAGAGGGAAAAGGGGTTGGGAAATGGTGAAGTGGAGGGCATTACCAGAAATTTGAGAAATCAATATTCATACCATCAGGTTGGAGGCTACCCAAATGTTATATAAAGCATTGTTCCTCCAACCTAAGTGTGGCTTCATCACGACAGTGTAGGAGGCCATGGATAGACATAACAGAATGGGAATGGGAAGTGGAATTAAAATGGGTGGCCACAGGGAGATTCCGCTTTTTCTGGCAGATGGAGCATAGGTGCATAGGCTGCAGAAAGACAGACAGATTAGGAGAATCGGAAAATAAGTGACTATTCAACAATCCAAGGTGCAGAAGGATATTGGGAGTCCTCATGCAGGATTCCCAAAAGGTTAATTTGCAGGTTGTGTCAATGGTGAGGAAGGCAAATGCAATGTTAGCATTCATTTTGAGAGGACTGGACTATAAATGCAAGGATGTAATGTTGAGGATTTATAAGCCACTGATGAGGCCTCACTTGGAGTATTGTGAGCAGTTTTATCTAAGAAAGGATGTGATGAGATTGGAGAAGGTTCAGAAGAGGTTTAGGAGACTCATTCCGGGAATGAAAGGGTTAGTGTATGAGGAGCGTTTGATGACTCTGGGCCCGTTCTTGCTCGAATTTAGATGAATGAGGGGGGATCCCATTGAAACTTATCAAATGTTGAAAGGCCTGGATAGAGTGAATGTGGAGAAGACTTTTTCTATAATGGGAGATTCTAGGACCAGAGAGCACAGCCTCAGAATAAAGAGATGACGATTTAGAATGGAGACGAGATAGAATTTCTTTAGCCAATGGTGGTGAACCTGTGGAATTTGTTGCCACAGGTGGCTGTGGAGGCTAAGTCTTGGGTGTACTTAAGGCGGAGATTATTAGGTTCGGGATTAGACAGGGTGACAAAGGTAATGGGAGAAGGCAGGACAATGGGGTTGAGAGGGGAAATTAATCAGGCATGATAAAATCGCAGGGCAGATATGATGGGCCAAATGTCCTAAATCTGCTCCAAAGTCTTATGGTCTTATGGTATATTTTCTTGGGAATTCAGTAAGGTTCTGAAGGAGAGCCAACATAACAGTATTTTTAACAGACCCTACAAAGTGCAAATCAGCATTTCTGATAGCTGCTGAAAGCTACAATGGAAAATTTCTAGATATGCGCAGAGAATTACTGATCAAAGTCTAAAATAATATGACCATTACTTTATGAGCCATTTTTGTTACTGAATCCATAACTAATTTTAAAAGGGTTAATATTTTAGTCTGGCAATCTTCCATCAGAGATGGGAACTGCTGGAGATGAAGTTTTATAAAACCATGAGATATAGAGGCAGAATTAGGCCATTTGGCCCATTAAGTCTGCTCCACCATTTCGTCGTGGTCGATCCATTTTTCCTCTCCGCCCCAGTCTCCTGCTTTCTCCCTGTATCTTTTCATGCCCAGACCAATCAAGAATCTATCAACCACAGCCTTAAATATGCATTAAAAACTTGGCCTCCACAGCCACTTGTGGCAATGAATTCAATAAATTCACCACCATCTGGCTAAAAGTCTTCGTCATGTAAATGCAAATTAATCTTTTGAAATTAACACAGTATTTCAGGTCAAATGGCCCAATTTTGCTCCTATATCTTATTGTTTTATTGTCTATATTCTTCCCTCCCCCACTATCATCCCCTCCTCACACTCAATATCTCCGTTATATCATTAGCTGGTGAATGTAATCATGATTGGTTTACTGTAATTCTTCTCTAAAATATAAAATATTCCATTGTATGGTTTAAAGAAGAAAAGTTCAATTCTCTCCTGACTATATCTTTCAACTATTATCACTGAAGCAGGTTATCCAGTCAGTTTATATTTGTGGGAGCTTGCTATATACAGATTGACTGCTATGTTGAATACACTCTGATTGTAATATAGAACAGCCCAGTAACGTGCACACCCTTCATCCCATGATGTTGTGCCAACCTTTTAACCTACTCGAAGATCAATTTAACCCTTTCTTTCCACATAGCCCACCATTTTCTTTTCATCCTTGTTCCTATCTAACAGTTTCTTAAATGTAATCTGTAAAATGTAAAATATGTCTCTAACATATCCACCTCTACCATCACCCCAATGGAGCATTCCATATACTTTACCTCTCAATGTGTAAAAGACCTACCTCTAACATCTCCACACCCTCCGCTTACATTCTTCCAATCACCTAAAACCATGTCCTCTTATATTAGCCATTTCATCTCTGGGAAAAAGTCTCTGGCTGTCCACTCTATCCATGCCTCTTATCAACTTGTACACCTCTAACAAGTCACCTCTTCATTCCTTGCTCGACGTCTCCTCTTAAAACATGCTCTCTAATGCAGGCAGCATCCTGGTAAACCTCCTCTGCACTCTTTCTAAGGCTTCCATATCCTTCTAATAATGAGATGACCAGAACTGAACACAATACTCCAAAGGTAGTGTTACCAAAGTTTTAAAGTTTTAAATTTCATGATACATCCCGGTGATAATAAGATAATGATTCTGAGCTGCAACAAAACCTCTTGAGCTCTTGAATTCGACCCCCAACTAATGAAGGCCAACACACTATACACCTTAACCACCCTATTAACTTGCACCCACAACACTGAGGATTCAAAGGACTTGGATCTCAAGATCCCTCCGTCCTCCTCTGTTAAGAATCCTGCAATTAACCTTGTACTCTGCCTTCAAGTTCAAACTTCCTAAGTGCATCACTTCACACTTTCCTGGATTGAATTTCATCTGCCGCTTCTCAGCCAGCTCCGCATCCTATCACTGTCTCATTGCCAACTACAACAACATTCCACTCTATCCACAACACCGCCAACCTTGGTGTCATCTGCGAAGTTCTAGTAAAACCTGAAGCATTACTAAATAAATAAAAAATAAAATAAAAATAAAAACAGAAAATGCTGCAAACACTCAGTAGTATTTGTGGAAAAGAAACAATGTTTCATCAGAACACTTAACAGCAAGAGCTCTGAAGTGTCACCAAGAAGTTGACAAAGATAGAAAGGAGAACAGTTAAGAACTCAAATTTAGTCAACGTGTTTACAGTCTTCATCTGTAATATAGGATATTAATTTGGAATAATATATATTTATTTCTGTTTCCACAGATCCCAACACAGACCATTCCCAGCATTCCCATTTTCTTTTATTTCAGATTTTGAGTATCCAGTGCATTTTGCATTTGTAATTTTTAAAGGCAGGTGGACAGATGCTTGAGGGTGGACCTTATAGAGGATACAGAGAAAGGGCAAGAGATTAATAAAGCAGTTCTTTCAGATACCCAGTATAAATCCAAAAATTCCCCTTCTTTGCTATACTTCTACTTTCCAATGATTTGTGTACAGGTTGACCAGCAGAGGGTGTAGGACACTATTGTCAATATAAAGAGTGCACATCAAGTCAGAAGCAATATAAATCAAAGTGCAATCACGTGGAGATTTTATCCTTGTGCTCAGTGATTGTCTAAGGTTCTAAAAACATCTCTTTGTAGGGAGATCATATACACAGCATACGTGCTTATCTGGAGAAATGCTGCAGTTGTATAGTGTTGGAAATATTAGTAGAAAGGTAGTCCTTCCCGTCCCATCCCCACAGATGTTTCTCAACCCACCGAGTTCCTCCAGCAAATTGTCTGTTGCTGGTGATTTTTTGTTGCACTCCACCATCACAATTTATCCTTTCTTGGAGCTGTACAATAAGCCAGCTGTTGTCCCTCCAGGGCCTTACATAGTTCCAGTGAGATACCTTTCCTCTTGCAATTAAATCCTCATGAAATAAATACCAAAATCCCATTTTCCTATGTGCATTTGCAAAGGTTCAAGGCTCAAGCGAATAATATGACCGGACCTTGAACCTTTACAAAATGTTTCGGAGAACCTTAAGGGCTTTAAGGTATTGATTAATGTCAGTGTCTTTATAAGAAACTGCATCACAGGCACAAAGGAAGACATAATTTGTTAAAGCACACTATACATACTCAGAAGAATGCTTTTAATTGTCTAAGATCACAACAATTGCAATGATAATGGTTGTGCTTTGCAGCAGAATTTCTGCTCTGGTGGTCCTTAAGAAGAATTGGCCACAGGATCTCCCAGCCCCAAAATCACTGCTTGAGGAATTTCATGGTCAGTCACTGCAATTCAAAGGCAGAGTTTCACTTGAAAGTACTACCTCCAAGCGAATTCCAAACAGTGACAATTGTAAGAAAAATATCTGACATTTGGTGTGTGACAGCTGAGAGTTTCTATTGCACATATATTAAATCCCAGTCTGCTGTGGTTAACTCAGCCATTAACTGGTAGCAACCACAATCCAACAGGACAGACAGGAATTTAAGCAGAACAGGATAATCACTGCACTGAAATAACACACTGAACAAAACGTTTAATCTTCTTTTAACTCTGCTGAAATTAGCACCTGTAAAGATGAATGAACAAGATCTAGAAATATGGTTACAAAAAAAGCCACATTAAACTGACCTTAGTGCAAAGGACCGCAAGTAAACTACATGCAAAGCACACCAATGGTAAATTCCATTATATCATGCTTATACGTGAAGGCTATCACAGTAAGTGCAAAGGAGATTGGATAGATGCAAAGTATTTTATAACTATATTTCATTTTATATATAAAATATAATGTGTATGTTATATAATAGGTATTAATATAATATGTTTATTTTTATATATTAAATGTAATAATATAAATATATAAACAAATGAAGTATGTGAAGAATATTTTCAACGAAGGTTTACAGCATTGATTTAAGGGATAACAATAGAGAAAGTAGCCAAGCGGTAGTGTAGTAGCATCTGCACTGGACTTTTGGGTGAATGGTCCCGAGTTTGAACCTGGCCGGCTCCTTGCACACTTCCTATCCGTGCTAGGTTGAGCTTTGGCCTAGCGACTTGGCCTCGTAAAACAGACAGTCACTAAAGAAACGGCTGGGTTGCTGCCCGATGCACCAGCGAGGCACGGGAGGATATTATTATACATTATTGAAGGAACGGGAGATTCTGGATCATGTGCAAGATCAAGTGGTGGGAGGTCCATCTAACATACAAACATGTCTACTGTGGGAGGGATTTGAAGTTATAATATCAGCTCTGAAGGGTGTTGGTGGGACAAATACCATGCAATGGGCTTCAAAGTGTTCTGACCTACCAGAAGGTCAACATCTCAAAGTCCCTGAAGCAGACGAGATGGGCCTGGTTCCAATTAGCAAACACTACACTTACAGTTGGTAGATGCAAAAATCAGTTCAGTGTGTGTGACATCAAGGTATATATTGCATGTTATTTGACATGGCTGCACCAGGTATCCCCACGTATGCACAAAAAAACCTCAAATAAAGATTCAAAGTGCAGTGATTAAGCATTTTAGTGTCTCACACAAAAAAGCATTGCCTTCCTGAACTCCATGTAGAAACCATGAAAGCGTACAGAGAAAAGAATCAAAAAACTGTTGAAAACCATAAATTGTCACTGAATAAGTGTTATTCATGGTTTATGTCTTTATCACTTCATCCTTTCTTGGTGATCCTAACCCCAAAGAGAAGTTCTATAGCAACATTTAACAGGTGTAATATTAAATCTTTGTCTAATTTACTCACAGAGGAGGATCAGTAAAACAAAAATGGTAAGGTGAGGTGGGTTAATGAAGAGTTGATCAGAAGTGGTCCTGAAGGAAAGTCTTAATGGAGAGAGGAGGAGATGGAATGTCTTACAGAATAGTTACTGAATGGAGGGAGGATTTTTGCTCCATTTCATTTACATTAACAGTCTTGTTATTCCCACTTCCCTGACCATGCCCCAAACCCTGCAAACTTCTACCTATCAGATTTTGCTACCTCAATAATGCACTCCAGACTCTAAGCATTTGTTGTGGAAAAATAACATTTTTCCTTAATGTTAGCTTAGAATTCTTTGCAATCACTCTCATTCTAATTCCTTTGGTTCATTACTCAGGATTTACAATAATGTTTTGGATGGAAACTCCAGAGACTGAAGAATATTCCACTCTGATCTGTGACAGTAATCAGAGAAACAAAAATATAAAGATAGAAAGATTTAAAGACAAAATTCATAATTTAACATTTGGCACATTAGTAATGTCTCGGCACTATTCATGGAGGGTTAGTCTGAGATACAAATGCAGAATAAAGCCCTGTCAAGGTGTGTGTGATATAGACTGCAAGGATGTAGAAGAAAACAGAGGAGTACAGATGCTTTAAATAATTAATTAATCTCATGATTGTTGAAATGGATAGGAACCATAGAGTGACTTAAACATTTTCAGCTGTTTGTGATCAGGAACATTTCCCCCAACCATTGCACCTCTTGCTGACTTCCCACTCAGTGAGGCCAGAGTGGTAATTGAGTACTTAGTCCATACTCTGAAGAACTTTGGATGAGCTGATATTTGACAAGGTAGAGAAAAGAGACTATAAAATCTTTGGAGAATCAAGCTTAAAGGTACCCATTAGCATGACTGAGAAATTATTCATTTCTGTAGTTGAGGTTAATTGATATATTTCTGCACTGCAACAATTAAGTGCAAACACTAAATCTGGAGAATGGTTCTCCAGCAGCTCAACAAAACACCCTGACACAGTGACACAATCCTAAACTGAAAGATGACAATCTTGGAACAACTGTGAAGTGTTTCTGTTATATGCCAGCATTGACTACTTCTCTGCTTATAAACTACTTTATATGTAATTAATTCTTTGTCTTCCTTGGCTAATTCACTAACTGTTCCTCTGCTCCAAACATCTGTGTTGTCTCCTCATACTGTCATTTGCTTCCTTCTCTACATTATTTTTCTCTTAATTTCTATTCTGGTTTAATAACTAGAACATACCAAGAGTCTATAAAAATTATCGATGCAGCTATAAAGGCATATCATAGCAGCAATAAAGAAGGCACGACAGCAGCTATATTTCATTAGGAGTTTGAGGAGATTTGGTATGTTACCAAAAATACTCACAAATTTCTACAAATGTACCATGGAGAGCATTCTAACGGGCCATATCACCATCTGGTAGGGGGGCGGGGGCGGAGGCGCTGCGGCACAGGACTGAAGTAAGCTGCAGAGAGTTGTAAAATTAGTCAGCTCCATCATGGGCACTATCTTCTATAGTATCCAGGTAACCTTCAAGGAGCAGTGCCCCAGAAAGCTGGTGTCCATCGTTCACGACCCCACTACCCAGGATATGCCTTCTTCTCATTGCTACCATCAGGAAGGAGGTACAGAATCCTAAAGGCAAACACTAAACGATTCAGGAACAGCTTCTTCCCCTCTGCCATTCGATTTCTGAATGGACGTTGAACCCATAAGCATTACCTCGCTACATCATTGTAACAATTTACTCATTTTCATTTTCTGGGTTAAATACAGTTTAACCAACTTGATGAAAAATCTAATTCCCCTTCCTAATACTGACCATTTAGGAAATTAATGAATTCTCACTAGATCACAGCTACACATAAACTAAGAGCAGAAAAAAACTAATCCATACCTTTAAAGGTATTGTCAGTAAATTAATCCACCAGTATTAATGGAGTTCCAAAGGTTCTGTTTTGTCAGTTTAGTTCAGCAATGAGCCTCGTTGTCAAATCCATAAATTTTATTTAATCAAATATCTTGAAACAGTTTTCACCAAAAGAAAGATGTTGTTTTCTAAGGAAACCACCTCAACGCGACAAAAGCACCCACTTTGTTATTTATAGATTCTTTCTCATGATCACTTGATTTATTAATCAAAAAAACTTTGTCTGTTAAAATTAGTAAGATTACCGCTCAGTGGAAAGCTTACCATTCGCAAGGGAGGTGTGTTTCTCCTATTGACTCAATGAAGCAGCTGATAAATAAGAGAAGACTGAAAAAAGAAAACCGATACCCAGCTCCTTTGGTATGTCTGACATAACACTTGTTCAATGAATTTGCAATCTGTAGTCAGGGCCTGATGAGTTTCTCTACAAAAAAATTAATCCGTCCTACTTATGTCTTATGAATCTCGGCTTTTCTAAACTTGTTTACATTCCCCTGGGACCAACAATGCCAAGTCTGATATAGAATTTGTTTGTCTGGCCAATAATCTTTGCTCAAAAATTTCTTCACTGGAGTTCCCCCTTTCATTTGGCTGCTCTGATATGTTCTCCTTCAGTATAATTTTCTATCCATGTCTACTTGGCCAGTAGGTATCATGATCTTCAGATTCACCTAATAAGTCCTGAGAGATCACATTGACAAACAATGTTCACTAATATGTTTGTGTGAATACTTTGCCCCAACAATTCCCATTGAACTTAATCTCAATTATAAATTTTAGGACACCACAGTAGCTTTGTGGCTAGAGCAAAGCTACTACAGTTTGAGGCATTCTGTGAAGAGTTTATACTTTCTACCTGTGACTGCGTAATACTGCGGTTCCCTCCCACAGTCAAAAGACACACCTTTTGTTAAGTTAATTGGTTGTTATAAATTGTCCTGCAATTAGCTTAGGGATAAATAGATGGGTTGCTGAGTGGTGTGGCTCGTTGGGCCTGAAGGGCCCAGTGTATCTCTAAATCAATCAATAAATGAATAAATGGAATGGCACAATCCTGTTTTGCCATAACGATGGCACAAAAGCAATGATGCATCAGTGGCAGGGAACACTCAGAAGTTTTTGTGCATTATTGAGCTTCAAGAGAAAGGCACTTTGATTCCCCATCTCACCAGTGAAATGATGGGCTGACCAACCTTTGTCCGTTTTGTTAAACTGGCAAAGAAGACCCTTTGGAAGCCTACCAATGCAACTAAATTCGACTAAAGTGGGCAGACTCATCATTTGATGGATCAATGCGTGTGAATGCCTTGCTGTTTCCTTTTGCCCCTGTAATGTTTGAAGCTATAGGGTGTAAGGACAAGCCGAATTACTGGCAGATGCTGTTAGGTGCACAGCTGCTTCAAAATCTACTTTGTTAAGTAATGTTTCTACCAAGTAATTTTAGACTGACAATTCACAGTAATTGCTACCGATGTGATTTATTGTCATCACCTGACACTCAGCCCTCCGAGTCATCTCTCTGACACAGTGGTGTCAAGAAAACAACCTCTCCATCAATGTCACAAAAACAAAGAAGCTGCTTGTGGATTACAAGAGGAATGGAGACAGGCTAACCCCTATTGACTGATGGATCTGGGGCTGAGAGGGTAAACAGCTTCAAGTTCTGCGGCATCCACATCGCCGAGGACTTCACATAGTCTGTATACAGCAGCACCTCTTTCACCTCAGATGGTTGAGGAAGTTTGGTATGGGCCCACAAATCCCAAGAACTTTCTACTGGGGCACAATTGAGAGCATTCTGACTGACTGCATCACTGCGAACTGTACCTCCCTTAATCGCAGGACCCTGCAGAGAGAGGTGCGGATAGCCCAGCACATCTGTAGTTGTGAACTTCCCAGGCATCAGGATATTTTCTAGGACAGGTGTGTAAAAAGGGCCCATAGGATCATTCGGGACCCAAACCATCCCAACCACAATCTATTCCAGCTGCTACCATCCAGGAAGCGGTACCGTAACGTAAAAGCCAGGACCAACAGACTCCGGGACAGCTTCTTCCACCAGGCTATCAGACTGATGAACTCATGCCGATTTGAGTGTACTCTATATTACATTGACCGTTCTATTTATTATAAGTTATTGTAACTTACTATGATTGCACATTGCCCATTTAGATGGAGATGTAACACAAAGATTTTTAACTCCTCATGTATGTGAAGGATGTAAGAAACAAATTCAATTCAATAGATATTTTCCATGTTCAAGGACACAGTGATTGGTATGGCATAAGATCAATGATGAATTCATTATTTATTTATTTATTTGTCTATTTCATTGACTTTTTGTATATTTATTTAGCGAGACAGCGCAGAGTAGGCACCTGCAGCCTTTCAAGCCACCCTCCCCCAGCAACCCCACAGCTCCAATTAACCATAACCTAATCGTGGGACAATTTACAACGAACAACTAACTTACCTGGAGAATGTGCAAGGGAACCGGATGATCTGGAGAAAATCCACGCATTCCCCCGAGAGGACTGACCATGGAGCTCATTTTTATTTGTTTAAAGAATTATAGTTATGTTATTAATATTGTGTCAAATTCAGTCAAAGAAAAATAGTACATAAAGATTGATCAAATGTACTGCATTATTAATCACCCTTAGCAGTCTTTGAACTAGGTGATTCAATTGGTCAAACAGAGATTGAGATTGAAATACAAGCTATATTGAATTGAACAATTCTTTCCAAACACAGTACAGATTTTGGCAAATCTGAGCACTGAGCAGATCCTAATTCAATGCTGATTTATGCTAAGTCATCTGTCTTATTCAAAGAATCCATGGGGTTAGCTGATGTGGGAACACCCTCCTAATATATTACCTTTCTGAGCTTAATGGGTCAAGCCACATTGTTGAATAGCATATGGGGAGCTTTATCCTGCGTGGACAGATATTAGAATACAGTGAAATGTTTCTGGTAAGTATGTTTTAGATTACATTTTACCCTGCACATTAGAGAATACAGTAAATTCAACTTGGAACTATGCTAGATGGGAATTCAGACCAAAGATATTTTTCCAGTTCATAATCACTGCCAGGATGGGCTCCATGCCAAACGTGCAGCTTTGTTGCATTTTCCTTTATGAATCAAGTCCATTCATTTTGCTGCAGGGATAATTTTACAAGTTCACACACCCAGAATGGAGCCTCAATCTCCAGAAGTACATAGTCAGAAAATTTGGCCCCACAACCATTTCCATCCTTTTGTTTTAATGGACTGAAAGCAATATGCAATGTCTCCAAATCCTCAACATCAGCTTCTGCCAGACAGAGCGCCACAACGAGCACGTAAATTCCTCAAAGGAACCATTTATAAAAGAGGTTGTTGATTTAAAAGATACACCTTTTAAAGTCCTAAATCATCAAAGGAGATTTTTTTTAATAAGGTTACAGAATTATAACAAATCCAATGTATTTTTGTGAGTCATACTCAAAAGTTACTGGAATTACTTGCAGATGGTTTCCCAAACTCCATTCACTAATTCGCTTCCCAGTGATGACACTTTTAAGAGAAAGCTTTGTAAGGAAAAGAGATCAAAAGATCATGATGATTTTCTTCTATTGTATTGGCGATACAGTGACATGGGTTTCTCTTAGATCCTTTGGTTTCCTCCCATATCTAGTCATCCAGCTGATCGACAGGCAAAGCAGCCAGCATAACTAAAGACCCCTTCCACTTTGGACATTCTCTCTTCTCCCTCCTCCCATGGGGAAGAAGATATAAAAGCCTGAAAGCACGTACCACCAGACTCAAGAGCAGTTTCTATCCCACTGTTATCCAACTCCTGAAAAGATCGCTTGTACAATAAGATGGACTCTTGGCCTCACAATTTGTCTTGTTACGATCTTGTACTTTAACATTTCCCTGTACTGCAATCTGTGAAGCAGAAATATTGATGTCTCTTTCCAGTGAACAAAGTTCCCCGCCCCACCATTCTCTACTCTGACTTTTTAACTTCTCTCTTGCATAGGACTTCCCCCGGGTCCCCACCTTGTTCCCTTACCCCTATTGTCCACTCTCCTCTCCTATCAGATTCTTTCTTCTCTAGCCGTTGACCTTTCCCACCCACTCATCTTCACTTATCATCTTCCAGTCAGCCTCTTTCTCCTCCCACTACCATTTAGTTCAGGCATCTGCCCCCTTCCCTCTCAGTCCTGAAGAAGGGTCTTGGCCCAAAACATCAACTGTTTACTCTTTTCCATAGATGCTGCCTGGCCTGCTGAGTTCCTCCAGCATATTGAGTGTATTGCTTTGGATTTCCAGCGTCTGCAGACTTGCTCGTGTTCGTGAGTTACTGCAGTCTTTCAGTAAGTTTTACACTTCATTCTGCATTGTTGTTGTTTTTACTTTATTTTATCTCAGTGTACTGTATAATGATCTGATCAGTATAAACAGTATGCAAGTCAAGCTTTTTAGAGTATCTTGGTACATATGGCAATAACAAAGCAATTCCAATACCATTCGTGTGGAAGGACAATCAGCGCAAGTTGATGGACAGTAGAGAGAAAGTAATTACAGAGAAGTCAATGAGGGAAAGGGATTGATAGAATGCTGAAAGAGCTGAGTGAGCCAGGTGGCCTCCCAATATGCCAATATTACTGATTTAGAGCAATGATTATAAGCCCCTTTTAAGGTTACTTAACCAATCTAATATTCCATAGAAGAGGGAGCTTATTTCAGTAACATCAACTTTAAACCTGCATGTGTGACAATGACAATCCCTTCTGCACAGTTCAGTCAGGGTTTGGCACTATCACAGCACTGCAATCGGCCCTTCAGTCCAACTCACCCATCATACAGAATCTGAATATCCCATCTGTACACTACGCTCACAGCCACTATGTCTCACACAGACGCAGTTAAGGGGGCTCTGGGTTCTGCAGCAGGTCAGAAGCAGGTAGCTACCCTGTCGGTTTGGCTATTGGATTATTTTTCTCTGGGTGTGGTTTATCCCACATTTTTCTCCAGACTCAGGCACTGACATGACAATTAGATTTTGGGAGTCTATCCAACAAATGTTTCTAGGCAACCAAAAGTCAAAGCCAAAGACATTTTGTTATCAAAGTATGCATCATATATGTCACCATATACTACATTAAGATTAATTTTCTTGCAAGCATTTAGGGGAAGTTAGGGAAGTACAATTCAATTTATGGAGAACTATAGATCAGCATAGACTGAGAAACAACAATGTGCAAAAAAAGACAAATTTGTGCAAATGAAAAGCAAATAAATAGTGCTGTAAACATAAGTTGTCGAGTCCTTAAAAGTGGAATCAGTTCAGAGTTGAGGTGAGTGAGATTATCTATGCTGGTTCAGGCGCCTGATGATAAGGTAATAGGGTATGATACAGAGTAATAATTGTTCCTCAGCAAGGTGGTATGGCACTTAAGGCTCCTGTACCTCCTGCCTGATAGCAGTAGCGAGAAGAGATGGTAGGAATCCTTGATGATGGATATTGTCTTCTTGTGCCAGTGCTCCTTGTACTGTGCTCAATGGTGTGGAGGGCTTTGCTGTGGTGGACTGAGCTGCATCTACCAATTTTTGTTGACTTTTCCATTCCTGGGCATTGGTATTTTCACAATGAGCTGTGATGCAAGGAGAATCAGAATCAGGTTTAATATCAGTGGCATATGCCATGAAGTTAGTTCTTTTGTGGCGGGAGTACATTGCAATACATAATAATAATTTAAAAACTATAAATTACAATAAGAATCATATATTAAAAAATAACTTAAAAAAGAAGTGCAAAAAGAGAGGAAAAATATAGTGAAGTTGTGTTCATAGGTACATTGTTCATTCAGAAATCTGACAACAGAGGGAAAGAAGCTACTCCTGAAATGTTGAGTCTGTGTCTTCAAGCTCTTGTACCTCCTCCTTGTTGGTAGCATTGAGAAGTGGGCATGTCCTGGGTGGATACACATTGTATCAAACATGCAGGCAGGTAGACAGAGAGGGGTAGGGTAGTTCTGTTGGTAAAAAATGAAATTAAACTGTTAGAAAGAGGTGACATACTGTAGGAGCAGAAGATGTAGATTCCTTATGGGCAGAGTTAAGAAACTGCAAGGGTAAAATAAATCTGATAGGAGTTATATACAGGCCTCTGGACAGTAGCCGGGATGGGAGATACAAATTACAATGGGAGATAGAAAAGGCACGAGAAAAGACAATGTTATGATAGTCACAGGGATTTCATTATGCAGGTGGATTGGGAAAATCAAGTTGATGCTGGATCCAAGAGGGGGAATTTATAGAACGCCTATGAGACAGATTTTTAGTGCAGCTTGTGATTGAGCACACTAGGGGAAAGACATTTCTGGATTGGGTGTTCTGTAATGAACCAGAATTGATTAGGAAGTTTAGGGTAAAAGAACCTTTAAGGTGCAGTGATCGTAATATGATAGAATTCACCCTGTAATTTGAGAGGGAGAAGCTAAAGGCAGATGTATTAGTATTACAGAGGAGTAAAGGGAATTACAGAGGTATGAGAGAGGAGCTGGCTAGATGGGAACACTAACAGGGGTGACAGCAGGACAACAATGGCTGGAGTTTCCTGAGGCAATTCAGAAGATGCAAGATTGATATATCTCAAAGATGAAGATGTAATCTAAAGGGAGGATGAAGCAACTGTGGCTGACAATGGAAATCAAAGACAGCATGAAAACAAAAAAGAGGGCATTTAATATTGCAAAAATGAGTGGGAAATTCGAGAATAGGGAAGCTTTTGAAAATCAGCAGAAGAAATCTATAACATCCATAAGTGCTGAAAGGATATAATATGAGGGTAAACTAACCAATAATATAAAAGAGATACCAAAAGTTTTTTTTCACATATGTGTAGAGCAAAAGAGAGATGAAAGTAGATAGCAGACCACTGTAAAATGACACTGGAGAGGTAGTAATGGAGGATAAAGAAATGATGGACAAAAATAATAAGTATTTTGCACCAATCTTCACTATTGAAATTGGCCAGAATTTTGAGAGTGTCAGGGGACAGAAGCAGGTGTCGGACAAGTTGTTTGGAAAGTTGAAAGGTCTGAAAGTAGATAAGTCGTCTAGATCTAATAGTCAACACCCTGGAGTTTTGAAGGAGTTATCTGAAAAGATTCTGGAGGCACCAGCGATGGTCTTGCAAGAGTTTTGAGATTCTGGAATGGTTCAAAGGATTGTAAAATTACAAATGCCACTTCACACAAGAAAAGAAGGAGGCAGAAAAATGGAATTTATAGGCCAGTCAGACTGACTTCAGTGGTTGGAAAGATGTGGGAATCCATTATTGATAATGTGGCTTCACAAAAATAATTCCATAACTGTCATATGGTGCGCATCTGATGGCTCTGGGACTGTATTACTAAAATTCAAAAGAATGAGGGCTGACCTCATTGAAACCGACCAAATGGTGAAAGACCTTGGTAGAGTGGACGTGGAAAGAATATTTCCTTTGGTGGGAGAGTCAAAGACCAGAGGACACAGCCTCAGAATAGAGGGACATCTATTTAGAACAGAGATGTGGAGGAATTTCATTAGCCAGAGGGTAGTGAAGCTGTGGAATTCATCGCTACAGACAGCTGTAGAGGCCAAGTCACTGGATATATTTAAAGCAGAGCTCAATAGGTTCTTGATGCCAGGCAGGGTTGTGGAATGTACCTGTTGCTGGATGTGGGAAGCAGGGAGATGTCCATTGTCCCTGAAGACTACAACTGCAAGAACTGCATCCAGTTGCAGCTTCCAATAATCCATGTTAATGAGTTGGAGCTGGACTTGGATGAGCTCCGAATTTAGGGAGGCCGAAGTGGTGATAAATAGGACATACAGAGAGGTAGTTACACCCAAGGTGTAGGATACTGGAAACTGGGTGACAGTAAAGAAGGGGAAAGGGGTTAATGAGCCAGTGCAGAGTACCCCTGTGGCCGTCCCCCTCAACAGCAGGGGCATCACTTTGGACACTGTTGAAGGGGCATGACCTAGCAGAGGGACGTCACAGCGGTAGAGTCTCTGGCAAAGTCTGGCTCTGTGGCTCAGAAGGGAATAGGGAGAAGAGGCACACTGTGATGATAGGAGATTCATTAGTTAGGGGAACAGACAGGTGGTTCAATGGAGGAGAACAAGACTCCCAGATGGTATGTTGCCCTCTGGGTGCAAGGGTCCAGGATATCTTGGATTGAGTCCGCAGCATTCTTAAGTGGGAGGGCAAACAGCAAGAGGTCATGAACCACATTGGTACCAATGACATGGGTAGGATGAGCGATGAGGTCCTGCAAAGGGAGTTCAGGGAGTTAGGTGCTAAGTTCAAGGGCAGGATCTCCAGGGTTGTGATTTCATGATTGCTATCCATGCCATGTGCTAGCAAGGCCAGAACTACTTTATACTTTATTGTCGCCAAACAATTGGTACTAGAACGTACAATCATCACAGCGATATTTGATTCTGCGCTTCCCACTCCCTGGTTTACAAAAATTAAATATTAAAAATAGTAAAAATTAGTTAATATTAAAAATTTAAATTATAAATCATAAATAGAAAATAGAAAAATGGAAAGTAAGGTAGTGCAAAAAAATCGAGAGGCAGGTCTGCATATTTGAAGGGTATGGCCCAGATCCGGGTTAGGATCCGTTCAGCAGTCTTATCACAGTTGGAAAGAAGCTGTTCCCAAATCTGGCCGTATGAGTCTTCAAGCTCCTGAGCCTTCTCCCAGAGGGAAGAGGGACGAAAAGTCTGTTGACTGGGTGGGTCGTGTCCTTGATTATCCTGGCAGCACCAGGAACTAGAACTAGAACCAGCAGAACTAGGAAGATTAGTGAGATGTTATGGAACTGAGAAATAAGAAAGGTATGACCACATAAATGGGGCTACATGATAGACCACCAAACAGTCCTAGGGATATAAAGGAATATATTTGTAGAGAGATTGCAGATTGTTGCATGAAACATAAGGTTCTTATAGTTGGCGATTTTAATTTTCCACATATTGACTGGAATCCCATACTTTAAAAGGACTAGGTGGGACAGAGTTTGTCAAAAGTGTTCTGGAAAGTTTCCTTCATCAATACATAGACATCCCAATGAGAGAATGTGCAATACTGGATCTGCTATTAGAGAATGAAACAGGGCAGGTAACAAAAGTGTGTGCAGGGGATCACTTTGCATCTAGTGACCACAATGCCATTAGTTTCAAAGCAAATATGCAAAAAGATAGGTCTAGTCTGTAGGTTGAGATTGTAAACTGAAGAAAGGCCAATTTTCATGGTATCAGAAATGATCTGGCAAGTGAGGATTGAAACAGATTCTTTTCTGGCAATGGTGTACTTGGTAAGTGGGAGGCCTTCTAAAGTGTAATTTTGGAAGTATAAAGCTTGCATGTGCCTATCAGAATAAATGGAAATACTAACAAGTGCAGGGAACTTTGTTATTGATATTGAGGCCCTGGTTAAGAGGAAAAAGGAGGTGCATTGCAGGTTAATGTAGTCATAAAGAAGACAAGACAGCAGCTATACTTTATTAGGAGCTTAAGGTGATTTGGTATGTCAACAAATGCACTCAAAAACTTCTATAGATGTACCGTAGAGAGCATTCTGACAGGGTACATCACTGTCTGGTATGGAGGGGCTACTGCACAGGACCGAAAGAAGCAACAGAAGGTTGTAAATCTAGTCAGCTCCATCTTGGGCACTAGCCTACAAAGTACCCAGGTCATCTTTAGGGAGCGGTGTCTCAGAAAGGCAGCATCCTTTATTAAGGACCTCTAGCACCCAGGACATGCCCTTTTCTCACTGTTACCATCAGGTAGGAGGTACAGGAGCCTGAAGGCACACACTCAGCGATTCAGGAACAGCTTCTTCCCCCCTGCCATCCGATTCATAAATGGACATTGAAGCTTTGGACACTACCTCACTTTTTTAATATACTGTATTTCTGTTTTTTGCACATTTTTAATAATCCATTCAATATGTGTAATTTACTTGTTATTTATTATGTTTTATTTTATTTTATTTATTATTACTATTTTTTTCTGTCTCTGCTAGATTATGTACTGCATTGAACTGCTGTTGCTAAGTTAACAAATTTCACGTCACATGCTGGTGATAATAAACCTGATTCTGATTCTGAAGTATAGGCAGGTAGAAACAAAGGAGGTGATGATGAATTGTAAGAAATATAAGAGAACATTTAAGAAAAAAATCAGGAGCGCTAAAAGAATGCATGAAGTTGCTCTAGCAGACAAGATGAAGGAAAATCCTCAGGGATTCTACAGATATAGATAGATATTTTATTGATCCCAAAGGAAATTACAGTGTCATGGTAGCATTACAGGTGCACAGATATACAAAATCTACAAATACTAGAAGAGAAGAAAAAAGAAAAAATAAGTTACCTCAAATTTTCTAACAGGAGGGAGTTATCTCTTCCCAGTCTATAGGTTGACTCATTATAGAGCCTAATTGTAAAGCGTAAAATTACCTCATATAGTGCTCTTTGGAGCCGTGCAGTTGTCTTAGTCTACTACTAAAAGTACTCCTCTGTTCAGCTAAGGTGACATGCAGAGGGTGAGAAATATTGTCCAGAATTGCCAGGATTTTCTGTAGGGTCCTTTGTTCTAACACAGCCTCCAGTGTGTCCAGTTTGACTCCTAAAGCAGAGCTAGTCTTTCTAATCAGTTTATTGAACCTGTTGGTATCACCTGTGTTAAGACCATTGCCCCTGCACACCACCATATAGAAGATTGTACAGGCAACAACAGACTGGCAGAGCATGTGAAGGAGAGGCCTCCATACTCCAAATGACCTCAGTATCCTCAGGAAGTAGAGGTGACTCTGGCCCTCCTCGTACAAACGCTCTGTGGTGGTGCTCCACTCAAGTCTGTCATCCAGGTACTTGTAGGTCCTCACCATATCCATTTCCTCACCATCAATAGTAACAGGGAGCAGTGCAGGCTTAGTCTTCCTACAGTCCATCACCATCTCCTTTCCCTTACTGATGTTGAGCTGCAGATGATTCAGCTTGCTTTATTTGACAAAGTCCTCCACCAGGGCCCTGTATTCAGCTCCCATCCTCCCTTTATACACCGAAGTATTGCTGAGTCATCAGAGAATTTCTGCAGAAGACATAACTCAGTGTTGTTTCTATATGTTAAGAGCAAAAGGATTGCAAGTGACAAAATTGGTTGTCTTCAAGATCAGAATAGTAATCCAGGTGGGGAGCCAAAGCAGATAGAGGAAATCTTAAATATTTTTGCATCTGTATTTACTCAGGAAACAGATATATAGAAGCGAGGCAGAGTTGCATCAGCTTTTTGGACCCTATACAGATTAAAGAGGAGGAGGTGTTTGCTATCCTGAAGCACATCAGGGTGCATAAAACCCCAGGGCCTGACAAGGTATTCTCTTGGACCCGATGGAAGGCAAGTGCAGAAATTGCCGGGGCCCTAGCAGACATACTTAAATCATCCTTAGCAACAGGAGAATTGGAACATAGCCAATGTTGTTCCACTATTTAAAAAAGGCTCTAAACAGAAACCAGGAAACTCTCGGCCTGTGAGTCTGACATCAGTCGTGGGAAAGTTATTGGAAGGTATTCGAAAGGACTGGATATCTACAGTGGCATGCAAAAGTTTGTGCACCTCGGTAAAAATTTCTGTTACTGTGAATAGCTAAGCGAGTAAAAGATGACCTGATTTCCAAAAGGCATAACGTTAAAGATGACAAATTTCTTTAATATTTTAAGCAAGATTACTTTTTTATTTCCATCTTTTACAGTTTCTCTTTTTTATTATATAAATTGCATGAATACAAATACAAAATTCATAAAGGTACAAGTAATACAAATTACATTTAAAATCACAGTAAAATGATCACAGTATCCCATAGTCCAAATCAATCATGTAGAAAAAAAATTGAATTATGAAATGAAATGGAATAAAATAAATTTTATTTAAAAAAAATCTACCCCCACTACCAAAATGAGCTGGCTGGTAAAAAGAGAAGAGAAAAAAAAAACCTTACCATATAATATTAATATAATAATAGCTCAGATCCATACTTTAATAACAGTTCAAAAATTATGAAAATAACTCAGAAATGGTCCCCATAACATTAGAAAATCATGTTTAGAATCAGAAATCGAACAACGAATCTTCTCTAGATCAAGGCATAACATAACATCAGATAGCCATTGAACATGAGTGGGCAGGGCAGCCTCCTTCCACTTGAGCAAGGTCGCCCTCCTGGCCATAAGAGACATAAAGGCCAATACCCGCAAATTAGATGGCTTCAGTATTATAGTACTATCCTCAACAATACCAAACATGGCAGTCAAGGGATTGGACTTAAAACTAACATTGAAAAGTACAGAAAAAGTTTGAAATACATCTTTCCAAAATTTTTCAAGGCTCAAACATGTCCAAAACTTATGAATTAGTGTGGCCACTCCATTAGTACATCTATCACAGTAAGGGGAATTATCTGTGTAGAAACGAAAGAGCTTGTCTTTAGACATATGAACTCTATGTATCACTTTGAATTGTAATAAAGAATGATGAGCACATAATGATGAAGAACTAATCAATTTAAAATAATCTTCCAGCTCTCTTCAGATATGAAAATCTGTAAATCCTTTTCCCAGTCTCTTTTAATTTTATCTAAAGAAGCCTTTTTCAGTCCCAACAGCAGACCGTAAATGTAAGATATTGAACCGTTGTCAAAGGGTTTCAGATTAAAAATTGTATCTATTATATTCTTATCTGGACTTGTAGGAAATGTATGTAACTGAGATCTTTAAAAATCTCTAATCTGTAAGCAATGAAAAAAGTGGGTATTGGAAAAGTTAAATTTCGTTGAGAGTTGCACAAAAGAGGAGAAATTCCCTCCATCAAACAAATCCTGAAATTGGTTAATACCCAATCTATCCCATTCTTTAAAAAAAATAAGTCAATTATAGATGGTTTGAAAAAACAATTAGAAAAGATGGGACTCGAGAGGGAGAACCTCAATAAACTGAAATGTTTTCTAAACTGTAACCAAATCCTCAAAGTATGTTTGACTACCACATTGTCAGTTAGTTTATTTAAAGATAAAGGAAGCGAGGATCCAAGTATAGAAATAATGAAAAATTTCATAACAGAGTTGACTTCCAAAGAGACCCATATAGGACAATTTTCATGGTTAATGTAATATATCCAGAACATAATATTTCGTATATTAACTGCCCAATAATATAACCTAAAATTGGGTAAGGCAAAGCCTCCATTCTGTTTGGTTTTTTGAAGGTGAGCTTTATTGATTCGAGGTTTTTTATTCTTCCATGTATAGGAAGAAAGAATTGAATCCAAAGTGTCAAAAAAAGATTTAGGAATAAAAACAGGCACAGCTTGAAAAAGGTATATAAATTTAGGTAAGATATTCTTTTCAATAGAATTAATTCGGCCAGTGATAAGGAGAGAGGTGACCAATTAGGTGGTTTTTAGTTCATTAAAGTTATAAAATTTTCCTTAAATAAATCTTAATAATTCTTAGTAATTTTTACTCCTAAATACATAAATTGTTTTCTTAAAATTTTAGAAGGAAGGTTAATATCAGCTGCTATTAAATTGTTTAAAGGAAATAGTTCGCTCTTACGTAAATTTAATTTATATCCTGAGGACTTACTAAAATTAGTTTGTAAACGGAACACAGATGGTAAAGAGGTTGTAACATTAGATATAAAAAGCAATAAGTCATCAGCATAAAGCGACACTTTATGAACAGTGCTTCTCCTTAGAATACCAGTAATCTCTTTAGACTCTCAAAGCAATTGCTATGGGTTCTAATACCAAATCAAAAAGCAGTGGGCTCAAAGGACAACCTTGTCTAGTCCCACATTGGAGGTTAAAGGGTTTAGAATTCTGAAGATTAGCAAGAACCTGAGCGGAGGGAAATAAATGAAGTAATTTAATCCAATGAATCAAATTGGGTCCAAAATTAAATTTTTCGAAGGATGTACAAAGATAATTCCATTCAACTCTGTCAAAGGCCTCCTCCGCATCCAAAGATAGCACATATTCCGATATTTCCTTAGATGGAGCGTGCATAACATTTAACAAACGCCGTATATTAAAATGGGAATATTGATTTTTAATAAATCCTGAGTGATCATCCGAAACTATAGAAGATACAATATTTTCAAGTCTACGAGCCAGCACTTTAGATAAAATTTTAGTATCAAGGTTGTGTAAAGAGATAGGTTTAACGAAGAACATTCAGTAGGATTCTTATTCCTTTTAAGAATAAGCAAAATGGAAGCTTCGTAAAAAGACTACGGTAATCTTCCTACCTTAAAGGAATCTGTAAGGGCAGAACATAAATGTGGTATAAACAAGGAGGAAGAGCTTTATAAAACTCTCCAGAGAATCCATCGGGTCCTGGGGATTTCCCAGAGTGCAATTCTCAAATAGCCTGAGCTTTTACGGTTTCAAAATAACAAAAAAGGAAAAGGGCCTGAAGCAAAAGTTTAGACACCCTGCATGTTCAGTACTTAGTAACACCCCCTTTGGCAAGTATCACAGCTTGTAAATGCTTTCTGTAGCCAGCTAAGAGTCTTTCAATTCTTGTTTGGGGGATTTTCACCCATTCTTCCTTGCAAAAGGCTTCTAGTTCTGTGAGATTCTTGGGCCGTCTTTCATGCACTGTTCTTTTGAGGTCTATCCACAGATTCTCGATGATGTTTAGGTCGGGGGACTGAGGGCCATGGAAAAACCTTCGGCTTGCACCTCTTAAGGTAGTCCATCGTGGATTTTGAGGTGTGTTTAGGATCATTATCCTGTTGTAGAAGCCATTCTCTTTTCACCTTCAGTTTTTTTGCAGATAGTGTGATGTTTGCTTCCAGAATTTGCTGGTATTTACTTCAATTCATTCTTTCCTCTACCAGTGAAATGTTCCCCATGCCACTGGCTGCAACACAAGCCCAAAGCATGATCGATCCACCCCCATGCTTAACAGTTGGAGAGGTGTTCTTTTCATCAAATTCTGCACCCTTTTTTCTCTAAACATACCTTTGCTCATTGCAGCCAAGAAGTTCTATTTTAACTTCATCAGTCCACAGGATTTGTTTCCAAAATGCATCAGGCTTGTTTAGATGTTCCTTTGCAAACTTCTGATGCTGAATTTTGTGGTGAGGACGCAGGAAAGGTTTTCTTCTGACGATTCTTCCATGAAGGTCATATTTGTGCAGGTGTCGCTCCACTGTAGAACAGTACACCACCACTCCAGAGTCTGCTAAATCTTCCTGAAGATCTTTTGCAGTCAGACAGGAGTTTTGATTTGCCTTTCTAGCAATCCTATGAGCAGTTCTCTCAGAAAGTTTTCTTAGTCTTCCAGACTGCAACTTGACCTCCACCATTCTTGTTAACTGCCATCTCTTAATTACATTACGAACTGAGGAAACAGCTACCTGAAAATGCTTTGCTATCTTCTTATAGCCATCTCCTGCTTTGTGGGCATCATTTATTTTAATTATCAGAGTGCTAGTGAGTTGCTTAGATGAGCACATGGCTGCTGATTGTTGGGACAAGGTTTGAGGAGTCAGGGTATTTATAAAGCTTTGGAATTTGCATCACCTGGCCTTTCCTAACGATGATTGTGAATAAACCATAGCCCTAACAAGCTAATTAAGGTCTGAGACATTGGTAAAAGTTATCTGACAGCTCAAATTCTCCTGGGGTGCCTAAACTTTTGCATGGTGCTCCTTTCCTTTTTTTTCATTCTAAAACTGTACAAAACAAAAATAATACACTAATCTTGCTTAAAATGTTGAAAAGAATGTTTCATCTTTAACTTTACGACTTTTGGAGATCAGTTCATCTACTCACTTAACTATTCACAGTAACAGAAATTTTGACCAGGAGTGCCCAAACTTTTGCATGCCACTGTAAGTATTTGGATAGATATAGACTGATTAAGGATAGTCAGCGTGGTTTTCTGCATTGTAGGTCATGTCTAACCAATCTTATAGAGTTTTTTGAAGAAGTTACCAGGAAAGTGGATTAAGGCAAAGCAGTGGATGTTATCTGCAAGGCATTCGACAAGGTCCCACATGGGAGTTTGGTTAAGAAGGTTCTGTCACTTGGCATTCAAGATGAGGTAGTAAATTGGATTAGAAATTGGCTTTGTGGGAGAAGCCAGAGAGTGATTGTGGAGGGTAGCCTCTCTTACTGGAGGCCTGTGACTACTGGAGTGCCACAGGGATTGCTGCTGTGTCTGTTGTTGTTTGACATCTATATCAATTGTAACGGTCCGTTATATTGGCTCGTGTATGTCTAGGGGAAATCCAGCCCAGCACCTGCTTCAACACTCCCCACAGGGTTGGTGGCCGCCCGAATCAATCACAACATCAATCATCAGCCAGCACACCCAGTAAATTTTAACAAATACACTTTATAGATATTACTAATTCTATGACATTAATATACATTTGATACAGAGAGGAAAGTAATGAAAAAAAAAGGCACCAACACTTATCAAAGTCCAAGTTCTTCGCGCGCTACCGTTGGAGCTCAATTCGACGTCAGACGACCACCCAAATTCCGTCGACTCACGGCTCGGGACCACCCTGAGTGATCGACCGGAGCCTCTCCGCACGTCCGCGGTCTTCCTCGTCTCTCCTCCGACTCCCCGCCAAAACTCAGTCCACAGTCATATCATACAGCATGGTATCCGAAAACAAAACGATACATAACCACCCATTGGCTAATAGAATCCTGCTATCTCAATTTAAAGTAAAACAAACTGCTAGAGCAAACTCTCTTCAGTGTTAAAGCACAACAAAGCCGCATTCCCCAGATTAACATAACAAAGTCGCCATTTTATATGTAACAAAAGAAAGACCCCGTACACAATGATCTGGATGATAATGTGGTTAACTGGATCAGCAAACTTGCAAATGACACCAAGTTTGGGGGCGTGGTGGACGGCGAGGAAGGCTACCATAGCTGTACCAGCTGGAAAAATGGGCTGAAAAATGGCAGATGGAATTTACTGCAGACAAGTGAGAGGTTTTGCACGTCAGTAGGACCAATCACAGTAGCTCTTACACAATGAACCTTAGGGCACTGAGGAGTGTGGTAGAACAAAGGGATCTTGGAATACAGGTCAATAATTCTTTGAAAGTGGCATCACAGGTATATAGAATCATTAAAAAAAAGCATTCGGCACATACATTAGCCTTCATAAACCAAAGTATTGAGTACAGGAGATGGGATGTTATGTTGAAGTTGTATCAGATGTTGGTGAGGCCTAATTTGGAGTAACGTGTGCAGTTTTGGTCACCTACCTACAGGAAAGATGTAAACGACTTTGAAACAGTACAGAGAAAATTTACAATGATCTTTTTGGGTCTGGAGGACCTGAGTTATAACAAAAGAGTCCTCAGACAATTGAGAGGAGATTTGATAGAGGTATACAAAATTATGAGATGTATAGATAAGGCAAATGCAAGCAGGCTTTATCCACTGAGGTAGAATGGGATGGCAACCAGAGGTCATGGGTTAAGGGTGAAAGGCGAATGGTTTAAGGGGAAAATGAGGGCAAACTTCTTCACTCAGAAGAAGTGATAGTGTGCAATGAGCTGCCAGCACAAGTGATGCATGTGAGCTCGATTTCAACGTGTAAGAGAAGTTTGGATAGGTACACGCATGGTCGGTATATGGAGGGCTATGGTTCTGCTGCAGGTTGATGAGAATAGGCAGCTTCAATGGTTTGGCATGGACTAGATGTGCTGAAGAGCCTGTTTCTGTGATGTACTTCTCTGTGAATCTGTGAATCGGTGATTAGTAAGGGTATCACAGGTTATGGGTTTAGGGAGGGTAATGGGGTTGAGAGGGATAATAAATCAGCAATGATAGTATGATGGAACAATGGGCCAAATGGTCTAATTCTGCCTTTATACATTATGGCCTTTTAGTCTAAATGATGAATGCTGCCTTTTTGAACCATCGCCTTTTTAAAGCGTCCTCGTTGCAGGGGAGGCAAGTGCCCATGATGGAGCTGGCTGAGTTTACAACTTTCTGTAGGTTTTTCCAGTCCTGTGTGGTGGCCCCTCCACACAAGATCGGAACCAGAATCAGGTTTATTATCACCAGCATGTGATGTGAAATTTGTTAACTTAGCAGCAGCAGTTCAAGCAATACATAAACTAGTAGAAAAAAATAATAAAATAAAAATAACAATAACAATAAACAAATAATAAACAAATAATTCAATTTTGTATGTTGAATAGATTTTTTAAAACGTGCAAAAACAGAAATACTGTACATTAAAAAAAAATGATGCAGCCAGTTTGAAAGCTCTCCATGGTACATCAGCTGAAATTTGCAACTGTTTGGTGATATAGCAAATCCCCTCGAACTCCTCTTTGTAATCACATATATAATGTATAACTTGTCAAAGTTTTGGGTGATGTGTCTAATCTATACAAACTTCTAAGAAAGTAGAGACACTACAGTGCCTTTTTTGTAATGGCATTTACATGCTGGTCCCAAGAAATATCCTCTGATAGGATATAGCCAAGTAACCAAGAGAAATGGTCTCCCCGGACCTCCTGTCCCATGATCCTCTCATATCCCCTTTGCCAATCACCTGTCCAGCTCTTGGCTCCATCCCTCCCCCTCCTGTCTTCTCCTATCATTTTGGATCTCCCCTCCCCCTCCCACTTTCAAATCTCTTACTAGCTCTTCCTTCAGTTAGTCCTGACGAAGGGTCTCGGCCCGAAACGTGGACTGTACCTCTTCCTAGAGATGCTGCCTGGCCTGCTGCGTTCACCAGCAACTTTGATGTGTGTTGCAGAGAAATGGAATTGAGTGTCTCAGGGTCAGAGATCTGTGTTATTTGCAATGCCTGCATAGGTAATATCGACTGCCACTGGATTTCAAGAAACCAACAACACTGTACATTACAGAATTCAACAGGGTACTTAGAATGATCATTTAGCTCCCAGAAAGTTGTAAGATTGTTGTTAATATTTATGGCAACAGCGTAACAGAGGAAATAAGTACTCTCACATTGGTATCTCAACACACTTTAGCAACCTTTCAAAGTTCAAAGTAAATTTATTATCAAAGTACATTTATGTCTCCATATACAACCCTGAGATTCATTTATCTTGTGGACCTACTCAATTAATCTGTAATAGATTCCTAATCATAACAGAGTCAAGAAAAGACCGCTACCACTTCAGAGTTTAACCAGTGTGCAAAAGACAATAAACTGTGCAAATACAAAAATAAAGAAATAATATTAACAAATAAATAAGCAATAAATATCGAGACCATCTTGTGGCAACATTTCAATGATGGCGCAAGTGAAGTTGCGTGAAGTTCACCTGACCCTTGGTCTATGCAGCCGTATAATAAAAATAGTCAAGAGAGGGCAAGGTGAAATCAAGTGTCACTCCCAGATAGTTCAGAGCTGTGGGTCAATATATCACCATGTATTTAACATATCACTGAAATTGCATGTATACCCCACAATCCAGCTTTTCATGTTTCTCCTCGTTGCTCATAGCGTATTACAGCATGGTGCAACACATCTAGGCTGACCAAAGTGCCCACCTAAGCTGGAATCATTGACCTGCATTTGGCCCATGTCCTTCTACTCTCCAAAAACTTATCCAAGTGACTCTCAGATGTCACAACCACAGTCACTGGCAGCTTGTCCCACCTACTTACCACCCTCTGTGTAAAGACGTTGCCCCTCGGATCCCTTTTAAATCTTTCCTCTCACCGATGCCCTCTTCCTTTACTTTGGGAAAAGGACTATGTCCCTACTGATTGTATACACCTTTATAAGGTTACCACCCTGTCTCCTATGATCCACGGAATAAAATCCTAGTCTGCCTAACCTTTCCCTATAAATCAGGCCTTCAAGTACTGGTAATATTCTCACAAATCTTCTCAGTGCTCTTTCCAGCTTAATTATAACCTAATTTATACTACTAACCTCAGAGATTGTACTTTCACTGAGCTCTGTCAGAAAATATCATACAATGATTTAGATGCCTTCCACAGTCATGGAGACCTATTGCTGTGTGGTTCATTTCACCCCCATCTCAAGTTAATCTGAGACGGCATTGCCAACAGTCCTTTCTTGAGCTGTTACAGTTCATTCAGTCAACTAAAGCTCTTGTAACAGAGAATGCATAATACTGTGACAAATACAGATAACAGAAGAATTAGCTGACAAGGTTACTGTGCATACAACAGAACTGCCAAGTTCTTACTAATATTTCCTTAACAATTCTAACACATAAGTGTCATGGGATAAGTTTGATGAATATCAGCCGACACATTTTAATGATGCAAGGAAATAGTTTAACAGGGCCAGAATTGGTTACTAATGTTGACCCTTGATCTCCTTTTGTTATTGTTCGTGATTGCATTCATAGGGACTTCAAGGATTCCTTTCACCAGTGGACTGTTAGTTGCTTTGCCTGGATCTGATCTGTCAGTAACATCTCTAAAACAGATCCATTTAAATGGATGCTGATTTGTCAATTTGATTGATTCTAATCCATTTCCGGGGAAATGTCACGTGCACATACTATATTTAGCTGTTCAGGCATCGTATGACACAGAATGAGTCCATTCAGCCCACAGTACCTGTGATAGCTCTTCTTCAGAGAAATCCAATTTCCCATGACTTTGGAAGTATTTCCTATTCAAATTTTTATTCAATATCCTTTTTAAACCTACCTTTGAATCTTGCTCCATCTTCTCTTCAAGCAGTGTATTTGCATCATTGTTACTGACTGTGGGTAACGTTTTGCAAAATTCAGCTGACCACAGGTTGGGTCAGGCCTGATGAACCAACCTATAGAGGTGACAAAGAACTAGGTACTTCAGTTGTGTTACTTTCCTTGTGCTCAATCAATAGGAAGTGAAGATTTAAATTTCTTGCATTATCACAAGGAGATGTGACTGTGTAATTCACCAGCTCCAATAGACAAGAAAAGTACTGTTTATGGTTGTTTCTTTAGGTAAAATGATATGATAGCTAGAGTGAAGCCTGTTTAGGCAATTGAGCCAATGGTCCATGCTGTGCCAGTATCTAATGGAACTGTGGGTGGCACTGTAGCACAGTGACTATCATAATGGTTTACAATTCCAGTGATCAAGGTTCATTTCCCACTGCTGTCTGTGAAGAGTTTGAATGTTCTCCTGTGACTACGTGAGTTTCATCTAGGTGCTCCAGTTTCTTCCCAAATTCCAAAGATGTAATGGCTGGTAGGCTGTGGACATGCAATGTTGGTGCTGGAAGCATGGCCACACTTGTGGGCTGCCCCCAGCACATCCTCAGGCTGTGTAGGTTGTTGATGGAGGCGACGAATTTCACTGTACGTTTCGGTATTTCAAAGTTCATCCGTTCATTATATATCGTGTCTTAGGACGTGGGCAGACATGATCTTTTCATAACAACGATTGTTCTTGGCAAATTTTTCTGCAGAAGAAGTTTGCCATTGTCGTCTTCTGGGCAGTGTCTTTACAGGACAGGTGACCCCAGCCATTATCAATAACTTCAGAGATTGTCTGCCTGGCATCAGTGGTCACATCACCATATTTCAAAGTACTTGTGCCAAATAAAGCTCATTTACTTGCTGAGAACCATTTTCTAACATTGTCCCAATAACTGTGTATTTGCATTTTGAAAGCTCTGTATGATTTTATTTTCTTTATCACCCCAGGAAGTGTGCTCCAAATTAAAATGCGTACTGAAGAAAATTTCCTCCATATCCCCAATCAGAGAACAGCCAAAGGCAAAGAGCAAACTGTTAGAGGAACTCAGCAGATCAAGTGGCATCTGTTGGGAAGAAAGCAATTGTCAAATTTTCAGGTGAAGGTCTCTGCGCCAGGACTGCTTTTAAATCCTTTCCCCCTACAGGTGCTGCTTGATACACTGGCTTTCTCTAGCAGTTTGTTTTCATCTCCGAATTTCAGCCTCTACAGTGTATTGCGTTTTCAAAGAACCGCTAAAACTGAAATTCATGAAATTACAGATTATTGGGAAACAATTTAAACTGCAGGTGACAGGAAATCAGGATAATGGGCAAGTATTCTAATTTTCAAGAAATAATTTTGAAAGGCCATGTTGATCTATGGTCACGTCTGAAATATTTACTATTGAGTACAGTTTAAATTGATAAATCCTAATTTACTAATTGAACAAAGAAATGTGACAGAGTCATCACCATCATTATGTATGCGTTGTATGATGTAGGCAATCATGGGCCCACGACCATGATTGTTCTGGGCAAATTTTTGTTTCAGAAGTGGTTTTGCAATTGCCTTCTTCTGGGCAGCGTCTTTACAAGATGGGTGTCCCCTGCAATTATCAATTTCCTTTAGAGTTTGTCTGCCTTGTGTCAGTGGTCGCATAGCCAGGACTTTCTGTATGCACCATACAACTGTCCACCACCTACTCGCATGGTTTCATGTAACCCTGGTCAGGAGACTAAGCCAGTGCTACACTTGCCCAAGAGTGACCTGCAGGCCAGCAGTAGGAAAGAGTGCCTTACACCTCCTTTGGTAGAGACGTATCTCCACCCCACACCCAGGTGGTAGATTAATATAAATAGAAACATAAGAGCACAGATATTAATAAATTAGTCCTATGGTGAAAGCTGTGAAATCAATTATTAATGTTTGCAAGTATCCAGTGAAGATTTGCTCCAATGATTAGATCAGTCTAAATAGAGGAGAGAGATTGAAAATCTGGCTGAGTGACGCCACAACATCTTACTCAATATCAGCAAGACCAAGGAGCTGATTATTGAGTTCAAGAGGAGGAACCTGGAGGTCCCTGAGCCAGTCCTCATCAGGAGATCAGAGGTGGAGACAGTCGGCAACTTTAAATTCCTCATTGTTATCATGTCAATGAATCTGTCTTGGGCGCAGCTCATAGGTACAATTTGGAAGAAAAGAGGGCACTGCCCCTACTTCCTTAGGAGTTTGTGAAGATTCAGCGTGACACCTAATACTTTAACAAACATTTACAGATGTGTGATGGAGAGTAGTTCCTCCAGCATGTTGTGAGGGTTGCTTTGATCCCAGCAGCTGCAGATTATTTTGTGTAATGGAGAATATGTTGACTGACAGCACCACAGCTGGTATGGAAACACCAGCTCCCTTGAACAGAAGTAGTGGATATGGCTCAGTCCATCATGTATGTTACGTTACTTCTGTTTAAACGTACTGTGGGTTAACAGTAAAGAATCCTATTCTGGAAAACTTAGAGAATTTTTATTTACAGTAATAAATAAACACATCTTAACCCAGCCACGTGCTGGAACATTCTGGTGATCCCGCACATGCTCAGTGCTCTGTCCAATCGTGTACTGGCACATCATTGCATGTGATCTCACCACATCTTCCTTTCCTTAAAAAGAAAAACAATTAACGACGTTAATCAAAACATATCTATATCAGATAACTGATACTCTGAAGTTAGCTCTTTCTTAAAGCCTTTGCGATTCTTTCTTAACACCGCTCCCTCCTCTGTTTGGACCATGTATGATCTGGTCTGTGTCCATGTGTTCCTTTTATCTTGTATCCTCACTTTGTCTCCTTGTCCTTCAGACAAACATCTCCTTAGATCGGTCAATTCATGTTCCACTTCCATTTGTAATGAAATACAAATCTTCTTTTCTTCATCTAATTCATTCATTAAATGTGTAATCTCTTTTTTATGCTGAGACTAATCATTTCAATAATACCTCTCAATTCCTTCATTTGTGCTTTCACTTCTTCCTTATACTGTGCCCACTGTGAGTGTTCTTGCTCTAGACGGTGATGAAACGGAATCTCATATTCTCTCAGAGTCTCTTTCATTATCGCTTGCATTGAAGCAACCTCCTCCTGCCATTGCTTTTTCACAATATCAATTGCCTCCTGTTTGGTCGTCTCAGACACTGCAGCTACTGCTTTTGTATTCTCCATGTCAGCATTTGCCTCCTTGAGCTGGACCTGCAGTCGAGTTACATCACCTTCTGCCGACTGTAATGCAACATTCTGTCGCTTCAGCTCTGTGTCACCATCCAAGACAAAAATGCTTTTCACCAAATTAAGTCTTTCACAGGCAGATAAACCCAGAATTGACTGTACATTTTTGGCACAACCACAAATGAAAGCGTATGCACAATATTTTTGTGTGATACCTTTTGCCACGCATGTTCCTTTAACTGGAATGTCTGTACCTGAATACCCAGTCACTTTTATATTTGTCTGATATATCTTCGGTCTTGGCTTTAAAGCATTAAACTCAGATTCTGCAAGAACATTTACTTGCACTCCACTATCAAGTTTAAATAGAATATTGTTTTGATTCATTTGCAACGGAATAGTCCAGTCAGTCTTACTTTGTTTATTTTTACAAAGCACATCTATATAAAATTCCTCATGTTCATCTTCAAGCACAGCACTTACTTGTTTCAATTTATTTTCTTTCTTTCTATTTTTACAACAGCGTGAAAAATGATTAATCTTACTGAAGCCATTGGAAATTTTGCCATATGCGGGACACTGATTTGGACAATGTTCCCGCTCACAGCGATCACATGACTTTTTTCTTTTCAATGCCGTCTTGCTCTCTGTCGGTTTCGTCGAAGTACTATTATATTTCTTGATGTATTCACGCTTTTTTACAGCGTTTACATTGCAGTTTTTGGCAAAAAGCTCTTCAGCCTGCAACCTCATGGTCTCAGAAGCTTTGCAAAGCACCAAAGCTGTTTCAAAATTTAAATCTCGCTCTCTCAACAGCCTTTCTCTCAGAGCATTATCTCAAATGCCACAAACAAGTCTATGAGAGAGTCCATGAGCAACCCAAACTCACATGTTCTACTACACTTTCTTAACTCAGTAACATACTGATCAATTGTTTCAGCGGCTTTCTGCACACATGAAGAATTTATATCGCTCATACGTTAAATTACACGTAGGTATATAAAATACTTCAAATCTGTCCATTAACGACTTTAAATTGAAATTATCTCCATCTCTAAAGACAAAATTATTATATACCTCTACTGCATCATTCCCAATTACATGGAGCAAAAGCGCAGCTTTGGTTTTTTCCGATTTTTCTTCGTAATCGATCACTGATAAGTACAGTTCAAACTGTTGCTTGAACATCCTCCAATTCTCAGCTACATTTCCAGTCAGCTGAAGTTTTGGTGGGGGTTGTAAACCTTCCATTTTACTGTTTACAGTTCAAAATTTTTTCTTCTTTTCTTTTTTTTCAATTATTTTTGATTCTCGATTCTCCCATATTATTCTTCCAGAACCACTTCTGACACCATGTTATGTTACTTCAGTTTAAATGTACCATGGGTTAACAGTAAAGAATCATATTCTGGAAGAATTAGAGAACTTTTATTTACAGTAATAAAACAAACACGTCATAACCCAGCCACATGCTGAGACATTTTGGCAATCCCACGCATGCTCAGTGCTCTGTCCAATCATGTACTGGCACATCACTGCATGTGATATCACCACAACGTGTAATGCCCTTCCCACCATTGAGCATGTCTACAAGGAGAATTGTTGCAGGAAACCAGCATCCATCATCACGGACCCCCACCACTCACAGCATGCTCTCTTCGTACAGCTGCCATCAGGAAGAAGATACAGGAGCCTCAGGACTCACACCACCAGGTTCAAGAACAGTTATTACCCCTCATCCATCAGGCTTCTGAACTAGCAGGGATAACTTCACTCAATTTCACTTGGGCCATCACTAAACTGTTCCCACAACTTATGGACTCACTTTCAAGGACTCTTCACTTCATGTTTTTGATAGTTATTGCTTATTTTATTATTATTATTATTATTTCTTTTTGTATTTGTTCAGTTTTTATCTATTGCACACAGGTTGTCAGCCCTGCTGGTACGGTCTTTCATTGATTCTATTATTGTTATTGGATTTATTGAGTATGCCCACACGAAAATGAATCTCAGGGTTGGATATAGTGACATAAATGTACTTTGGTAATTAATTTTCTTTGAACTTTGAAGCTTGGAAATGGAAAATGACTCAAAATATTTCATGGTCCACCAACATGGATATGTAAAAGGTAAATGACAGATGTGGTACAATAAGAGGCACTTTGACAGGCAAGTAAACAAGCAGGGAATTAGGGATATGATGTTTGTTTGTTATGTCTCCCCGCTCGCTGGGAAAATGGAGACATCTCTTTCTCCCTTATTAGGGAGAGAGAGAACCTGCGGTGTGTCAAATACTAGGTGAAACGTGAAGTCTTTGCTCTTGCTTTGCTCACGCTTGAGTGCTTGGTGGCAGTGCTGATGCTTTTTTTTGCCAGTGGGGGGAGGGGGGATGGTTGCTCGCTGCCACTTAAGCATGGGAGGGTGGGGAAGCTGAGGGGGGGGGACTTTGGGGTTCTAACGTTTAACTGTTGTTCATTCTTTGGGGCACTCCTCTGTTTTCGTGGATGTTTGCAAAGAAAAAGCATTTCAGGATGTATATTGTATATATTTCTCTGACATTAAATTGTACTTTTGAATCGTTGAACCTTTTGAACCTTTGAGAGGGCTGTTCGAAACTGAAGAGTCTTAATGGGAATGCTTAATGTTTGTTTTGGTATCAACGGCTTTTTTTTTGCGATCTATGGTGATATGATTCTATTTATATTCAGTTCTGAGCACCATTTTACAAGAAGGCAGACGATGCTGGAAACATTCAAATGTTCAGTCAGCATCTGAAGCAAAGATAAATCGAGTTAATGTTTCAGATCAAAGACCCTTTATTAGAAGGATTTGCTGGCCTTTAAGAGAATGAAATGTAGACTTACCAGAATGAGATGAGGAAGTACTTGAAACACTCAGCAGTCAGGCAGCATCCCTGGAAAAAGAAATAGAATACAAAGTAGGATTGAAAATCTTTGGATTTTATTAATTTGACCAAATATTCCAAGGAGACCCAGGCTAAAATGTAGGGCTAGCCTACTGAAGAATAAAATTGGGAATATTTAGTCGACGTTTCTAGCCAAAACCATTTAACAGGACTGAAAATAAAAGGAGGCATTAGCCAGAATAAATAGGTGGGGGGAGGAGAAGGCGTACAAGCTGGTAGGTAATAGGTGAAAGCAGGTAAAGGGGAAGAAGGGTGAGGGGAGGAGGGGGAATGAAGTAAGAAGCTGGTACAGGATAGTTGGAAGAAGTAAAGGGCTGAAGAATAAATCTAATAGGATATACAGTAGACCAGGAAGAAAAGGAAAGGGGAGGAGGAGAAAATTTCAAGTAAATCTATTATTAAAGTACATATATGTCACACTATACTACCCTGGGATTCATTTTTGCAGGCATTCACAGTAGATACAAAAATACAATGAGTCAATGAAAAACTTCAAAAAAAAACAAAGACGGTCAAATAACCAACATGCAAAAGACAACCAATGCTGTGGAATTTTGAAACTCGTTCCACAACCAGAGAGGATGCTAATTACATTTTTACGTTTAAATTTCCAGTTAGGAAGCTTTTATGAAGCAAAGATTTTATAAGATACCAGAGAAAGACCATAAGACCATAGGACATAGGAGCAGAATTTGGCCCATTGTGTCTGCTCCACCATTCAATCATAGCTGATCATTTTTTCTCCCCTCCTCAGCCCCAATCCCCAGACTTCTTCCCATAACCTTTGAAGCCATGGCCAATCAAGAACCTATCAATCTCTGCCTTAAATACACCCAACGACCTGGCCTCCACTGCTGCCTGTGGTAAAAAATTCCACAAATTCACCACCCTCTGGCAAAAGAAATTTCTCCGCATCTCTGTTTAAATTGTCGCCCTTCTATCCTGAGGCTGTGCCTCTTGTCCTAGACTCCCCCGCCATGGGAAACATCTTTTCCACATCTACTCTGTCTAGGCCTTTTAACATTCGAAAGCTTTCAATGTGTTTCCCCCCCCCCCACATCTTCGTAAATTCCAGTGAGCACAAGCCCTAAGCCATCAAACATTCCTCATATGATAATCTTTTCATTCCCAGAATCATCTTTGTGAACCTCTTCTGAACCCTCTCCAATGCCAGCACATCTTTTTCTTAGATAAGCAGCCCAAACTGTTCTATAAAGTTGGAAGTACTGTATGATTTTGAGTCACTGATCAGATAGGATCCAATTGAATGGTAGCTACGAGGATATAAATGGTACACCCTAGTTACTGTTTCTCATGTTCCAATACAGCAATTGTCATCTCCAAAGGCTAAAGACCAAAAAAGTATTTTGGTTTGTGAAAGTCACATAAATAGATTTGAGGTGATAGAGCATGATGCAAGTTAAAATCACAGCACTGATTGATGGACGAATGGGGCAGAGTATAAGGCAGGAAATCAGCAAAAGAGTTCAATTTGAATGATGAGGTTTGGAAGAAAGGAAGTAAGGGGTTTCAGCAGCAGGTGAGGTGCAATCACATGACATTACAGAGGTGGAAGGACTGGAATAGTTGTGAAGAAGAGGAGATTGTGTTGGAAGCTCAGCTCAAAGTTCAAAGTAGAAGCAGATATAAAAGCAACTCCAGCATGGATGCTCCCAAGCCTGGCCAGGAAAGGAGGAGAGTTGGGCATGAGGCTAGCAACCTCATCCTATAAAAGCCCAATGCAACAGAAGTACCAACAGAAGCTCCAGAGACCTCATCCCTGGGAGAGGAAGGATACACTACGAAGATTGGCTACACCTGGAGACAATGTGAAAGACTGGGCCTAGGACAGAGGACTCTGATGAGCTACTGTCAGCAGTCTATGCCTCAATGGGGGCAATGGACTGAAGTCAGTAAAAAAATTAAAAACAGTCTTAAGAATCTGGATACACACATAGTCCCATAGTCAAATATAGACACTTCACAACTTCTAATAAAGAAGATATTGTAGGTTTTCAGGACTGAGTGCCGAACGTGAAGTAATACTAATACTGCAGTAAAGACATGTGTTTACTGCAATCTACATAATACTAAAGAAAGACTATGTATTATCCTGCCCGTCCATCCCACAAACTCGTTGACCTCCTACCATCAGACAGGTGGAGAAAGACTGTTAGCATGGGAAACAGCTTCTTGCCCCAAGCTGTGAGATTACTGAATGTCACTCATTTCTAATTAGTTATGATGTGTCAGTAGTGTTATAACATGTCATAAATGCACCTTATGCTAAATGTCAATCTTCTGGAATATATGCTATTATTCATTAATTTATTGGTGGCAATATTACTTTATGTGTTGTGTGTGAGTTCTATGCACTGTTCTGGAGGAATGTTGTCTTGCTTGGTGGTATACATTCATACAATTGAATGACAATAAACTTCAACTTGAACTTCAATAGAAAATCAGTCCTCTGGATAGAAAGAAAGTGAGTGGTCTGACTGAAGGAAAGTTTAGAAGTAGGTAATACAAGGCAGACACTGAACAAACTGGACTTATTAAACACATAGTACTAAGTTAAAGTGACAACTTCGCACATTCAAGTTTTGTGATTTATCAGAGATTATTGTGCTCATTGTAAATTTGGTTCACACCAGTAAATGCAGAACACAGTCGCAAAATGCAGCTGTAGGCAACAATCCAAATGAGTTTTCAGTTTCACATAACCACTTACATTTTCTTAGAAAGAATGTCAACTTGATTTACAAGAAAAGATCAAATGGGACCTATATAACACTGACTTAACATAAGATCAGTTTGGGGACTGCAAGGACAATAAATTTAATATTAAATCTTGTATTAATGCATAGCATTGACTTCATTTGTACATTTCAAATATTAATATATAACTGTATTAATGAATGATAAAAGGTAATAATTATTGGAAATCCTTCATCTACTGTTTTGATGAAGAGGTTAACAGGATTGAGTTAAATGCTTTTTTTTATTCAGTTTTGAAGGATTTGGACACAACTGTTTTGCCCACCCAAATTGCCCATTAGTGGGTAACGGTGAGCTGCATTTTAGATCTGTTACCAGTCTTTCGAAGCAGGAGTGTGTGGGCCATGGCAGTCAAAGCTCAAACTGGGCATGGCACCTGATGATGATGGTGATGACGACCAGTCTTTCTGGTCAAACTTCAAGTTTTAGATCCAGTGACAGTGGAGAAGGGGAATACACTATTGAATCCCCATGGAGGAGAATAAAGAGTGACGATGTTCCCATCCAAGTTACACAGTGTCCGGACTTCGAAGGTGTCTGTTGTCCTTATCTTTCTTGGCAGTAGAGCGATAAGAGGTGCCGTCTCAGTAATCTAACTGAAGGTCCGAACAGCAAGCCCACTTAGAGTCTATTCAGCCAGCTCCCAATGCAGATAGTACACATTGTCGTCGCTGCGTACCTGTGGTTGAGTAAATTAATGCTCAGTACAGTTGATAGTGTATCAGTGAAGTGGGCTGCTGCTTGCTTCTGGCTGGTGTTGAGCTGCTTGAGTGTCATTGGAATGGCACTCAACTGGGTAGGCATGGGTCATTCCATACTGTTCCTGACAAGTGCTTTCAGATGGTAGAAAGGCTATGGGCTGCCAGGGGGTGAGTCACTCACCAAAGGAAACATGGCCTTGGTGGTGATTTGGCCCTGCTGAACTTCTGGTAAATTGCATGAAATCTATGCCGGAAGTGAACATTGTGTAATCCTATGAGAACATCCCCCATGTCTGGCATAAGTTGGAAGGAAAATCTTTGATGAAGCAGCTGTAGACATTTGGGTCAAAGACAATGTTCTAACAGAATCCTGTGCTAATGATTAAGCTCTAATAAGCACAATCATCTTGCATTTTACGAGGAATGATTCCGGCTATTGAAGTGCTTCCCCCTTAATGCCCATAGCTTTCAATTTTAACATCTGCTATAACCACTATACTTTGTTTAGGCTATTGGGCTAATATCCTGAATTACTACAAGCAGAAATCATGTTGTTGATGCTCTTAAGGCCTTAAACAGATAATATGGTCAGGCATGCCCAAACTATTTATTTAATTGTTAGATAATCAAACAACCTCTACACTGAGTAGCAGTGCCACCTATGAAGGCAGGCTATTGCATTACTGATTTTGTTGCATTAGATTTTGACATGCATGCAACCCATCCTGAGGAATATGAAAGAAGTGTGATATTTTATAGAATGCCCATACTGCAGAAGTCCGTGAATGATTCTATTTATGTATTCTATCTGCCACTTCTTTGCCCATTCCCCCAGCTGGTTTAAGTCCTTCTGAACCCTACTTCTTCAACACTACCTGCTCCCTTCACCTATCTTCGTATCGTCTGCAAACTTGGCTACAAAGCCATCGATTCCTTTATCCAAATTATAAATATATAACGTGAAAAGATCTCAACAACAACCTCTGCAGCACACCAAAGTCACCTCAATCAATCAGAAAAAGCCCCCATTATTCCCCCTCTTTGCCTTCTGCCAGTCAGCCAATCTCCTATCTAGGCTAGTACCTTTCCTGTATTATCATGGGCTCTCATCTTGTTAAGCAGCCTCATGTGCGACATCTTGTCAAAAGCCTTATGAAAATCCAAATAAGCAACATCCACTGCCTTTCCTTTGTCTATTCTGTCTGTTATATCTTCAAAGAATTCCAACAGATTTGTCAGGCAAGATTTCCCCTTTAGAAAACCATGCCAACTTTGGCCCATTTTATTGGGTGCTTCCAAGTATGCTGAAAATTCATCTTATTAATAAATTCTAATCTTCTAACCACTGAAGTCAAGATATAATTCCCTTTCTTCTGCTTCCCTCACTTCTTAAAGAGTGGAATACCATTTGCATTTTCCAGTTCTCAGGAACCATTCCAAATCCAATGATTCTTGACAGATCACAACTAATGCCCATAAAATATCTTCAGCGACTTCTTTCAGAACCCTAGGGTGTAGTCCATCTGGGCTAAGTGACTGAACTATGTTCAGATTTTTGAGCTTCTTTTTCCTCAGCAACTACACTCATTCTGCCCCCTGACACTCTCACATTTCTGGCATTCTGCAAAACGCACTGCAATTACTCACCGGGGTTACTTTGAAGCCTCGTACACATGTTAACTTTGTCACAAAGTTGGAAAAGGGTTTCATGTTGATTGAAATACCATCACCCTCAGATTCCTCTCTAACTCACATCCTGACTTGGAAATATGTACTGTAGCTTACAGAAGAGTGCAGTGTGGAAACAAGTCCTTTGGCCCATCTGACTATAAACCATACTAACTCTACATTAATCCCATACTTTATAGCTGTTCCTTCATCATGGCTGCGTTAAAATCCTGGCATTCTCTCCCAACAGCACTGTCAGAGTACTTTCACCAGACTTGCTTCAGATAAAGAAAGTGACACCAACACCTTCCCAAGACCAGATAAGAATGACAACAACTGCTGGCATTGCCAACAACGTCCAAATGTGAAGAGATAACTAAATTTAAAAAGAATAATGTCCCTTTATTCACCTCACCGTGTACAGGCTCTCAAAGTCTCCAGCGGCAATCGGTTTTCAGCTGTTTGGTGCAAGAACATTGTGCATTTATGCACTGTAAAGAAATAAATATCTTCATAAAAAATGGTTCAACGGTTTAATGACTCAATTTAATATCAGAGAATGTATGTAGTATACAACATGAAATCCTTACTCTTCGCAGACATCTGTGAAACAAAGTGAAATAACCCCAAAGCATGAATGACAGAAAATGGTAGAACCCCAAAGCCCCCTCCCCTCCCATGCACAAGCAGCAGCAAAGCATCAACCCTCCCCCTTCCCCTCTCCCCACTTGCTCCAGCAAAAGTATCAGCATCTCCCACCACCCATCATGCCAGCTGTAGCAAACCCCCAGAGACCATGATCTAGAAGCCATTAAAAGCTGCTGTCCATCTCAACACTCCGACATCTCAACAGACCCTCTCTCTCACTAATGAGAGAGAGAAAGGTAACGTTCCTTCCACAGCGAGAGGTGAGGCCGGTAGCTTGTACTTCAACTACTTAGTTTATTCATCTGCAAATTGGATGAAGGGATAGACACCTGCATGGCTAAGTTTGAAGGGGACTCCGGAATTTACAGACTGCGACCAATGCCAATGGGAGAATAACTTTTCTAGATGGTCCAGATTTTATAGATGTGAGTTGCATGCAAAATGAAGAAAACCATGGCTTTGATGACTTGGGTATATGATAACAAAGTGGTAATGTTTCCAGACCTGTAATGATCAGAGACACAAGGTATGTTCATAGTTGGGCAATTAAAGAGAACACACAATGGTGCAGCCTTCTACTTCTGCGCTCCTGGTTGGATTCCTCGTGGGATCCCATGCAGGCTCTTGCATTTGTGTATTTTTCTGTCTGTATTTGTGTATGTGAGTGTGTATCCTTACCTTTGTAACTGTAACTGTAACTGGGTGTCGACATCAACACATGGGAGACGCTTGCCCTCGACTGTCCAGCTTGGCGCAGCAAGATCACCACAGGAGCCCGTGCAGCTGAAGTCAGGCGCATCATCGAGGCGCAACGAAAGCGTGCTGTGCACAAGGCCCGAGCAGCATCCACTGCCACGACAGCACCCACCCACTTGTGTCCCACATGTGGGCGAGCCTTCAGGGCCCGCATTGGCCTCATCAGTCACCTCCGGACCCACAGCAATCAATCTCCCATTTGACTTTGAAGCCATGGTCATCTTCGACTACGAAGGACGAACAACAACAACAACAACAACTGTATATTATTTACCATTAATTTGAAACTATAACAATTTCAGCCAATGTGAATGTTTGTGAAAACCGTAAGACCATAAAACTATAAGATCTAGGAGCAGAATTAGGCCACTTGGCCCATTGAGTCTGCTCCGCCATTTCATTATGGCTGATCCAATTTTCCTCTCAGCCCCAATTTCCTGCCTTCCTCCTGTATCCCTTCATGCCCTGACCAATCAAGAATCTATCACCCTCTACCTTAAATATACATAAAGACTTGGCCTCCATAGCTGTCTGTGGCAAAGAATTCCACAGACTCACCACTCTGTGGATAAAGAAATTCCTCCTCACCATTCTAAAAGGACGCCCCTCTATTCTGAGGCTGTGTCCTCTGGTTTTAAACTCTCTCACCATAGGAAATATCCTCTCCATATCCACTCTATCAAGGACTTTCACCACTCGGTAGGCTCAATGAGGTCAATCCACATTCTTCTGAATTCCAGTGAATACAGGCCCAGAGCCATTAAACATTTCACAATTCGAGCTGCTGCATAACCAGTTACTTGCTTGGGCTTCCACATTTAGCAGCTTTGCAATGTAAGTGACTCTTACTTACATAGAGAAGTACAACACAGATACAGGCCCTTCAGCCTATCCAGCCTATGCTGAACCATTTAACCATTTTACTTGTCTGCTAAAGCATTCCAGTTGGGCATTAAGAGTAAAGGCTAGTCTCCTCACCGATGCCCACAAATAGTACTAAATTATAAAAATCCTGTACCAAGTTTATCTTAAACAGGCTGCCTTAATAATACAGCTGTAAGGGCTTCAACAAGCTTGTTTTAAAAAGGCAAATTTAACCAGAGCTCCCTCTGCTGATACCAGTCAGTGACATTACTAAAATACTCCACCTATTCGTCTGTGGGTATGTTTGCAAGTACTTGCATGTGAGGGTGGGGTGATGAATAGACTTTGATGACCATGTATCATTGATCAGAATCTGATCACTTCTTCACCCTTGGACTTCGGCTACTAAGGTCTTCTGCTCTTTGCTCCCTGCCCCACTGCTATTCTATCTTTCGAATTCTCTTTTCTCCCTTAAAGTCGTCTTTAAAGCCACTCTCTTCGATTATGGTCAGGATTTTTTAAATCACATTTTAAGCTGTATATAGATAGAGGCTATTCCTTTGGTTAGTGTTAAGATTTATGTATTTTATGGTCATTCCCAGGCATAGATTAAAGTCATCAGGAAGAAGGTATAGGAGTCTCAGGACTCATGCATCAGGTTCAGAAACAGTTACCCCTCAACCATCACCCACTTGAACCAGAGAGGATAACCTCACCTAACTTCATTTGTCCCATCACTGAAATGTTCCCACAACCTATGGACTCAATTTCAATGACTCTTTATCTCATGTTCGCAATATTTATTGATATTTATTTATTATTATTGTTATTGTATTTTTTTTCTCAGCTCTAGCTGGTCAAACCTGAGGTACAGGCATAACCAAACACGTCCATTTCTCAATTGCTAGGAAATTTCGGACTATTCTAGCGATGTTTAGTATTGTGGCTTTCTGGAGATTTACATAGATATTGCTGTGTAGCCCAAACTGTTTAATGCTATTGTGTAGTGATTTTGAAATGATATTACTATTGGAACAATGTATACCCTACTCATGTTCAATAGCCTTTCAATTTCCTGTTTTAATTCTGCATATTTCTGCTGTTTTTCACTTCTTGATTTCTGTATGTTATTTGTGTTTGGAGTGGCTATATCTCTTATTGATCTTGCTTGTTTATCCTGTACTATTATATCCAGACTATTATTATGGGTTGTCCTATCTGTAATAATGGTTCAGTCATAATATAATTTATGATAATCTGACCCTAAAACTGGATCAGGCTTGTATTTATAGAAAGGAACACACATCAAAGTTGCTGGTGAGCGCAGCAGGCCAGGCAGCATCTGTAGGAAGAGGTGCAGTCGACGTTTCAGGCCGAGACCCTTCATCAGGACTAACTTAAGGAAGAGTGAGTAAGGGATTTGAAAGTTGGAGGGGGAGGGGGAGGGATAGAGCCAAGAGCTGGACAGGTGATAGGCAAAGGGGGATACGAGAGGATCATGGGACAGGAGGTCCGGGAAGAAAGACAAGTGGGGGGGGACCCAGAGGATGGGCAAGAGGTATATTCAGAGGGACAGAGGGAGAAAAAGGAGAGTGAGAGAAAGAATGTGTGCATAAAAATAAGTAACAGATGGGGTACGAGGGGGAGGTGGGGCCTTAGCGGAAGTTAGAGAAGTCGATGTTCATGCCATCAGGTTGGAGGCTACCCAGACGGAATATAAGGTGTTGTTCCTCCAACCTGAGCATGGCTTCATCTTTACAGTAGAGGAGGCCATGGATAGACATGTCAGAATGGGAATGGGATGTGGAATTAAAATGTGTGGCCACTGGGAGATCCTGCTTTCTCTGGCGGACAGAGCGTAGATGTTCAGCAAAGCGGTCTCCCAGTCTGCGTCGGGTCTCGCCAATATATAAAAGGCCACATCGGGAGCACCGGACGCAGAATATCACCCCAGTCGACTCACAGGTGAAGTGTTGCCTCACCTGGAAGGACTGTTTGGGGCCCTGAATGGTGGTAAGGGAGGAAGTGTAAGGGCATGTGTAGCACTTGTTCCGCTTACACGGATAAGTGCCAGGAGGGAGATCAGTGGGGAGGGATGGGGGGGACGAATGGACAAGGGAGTTGCGTAGGGAGCGATCCCTGCGGAATGCGGGGGGGGGAGGGAAAGATGTGCTTAGTGGTGGGATCCCGTTGGAGGTGGCGGAAGTTACGGAGAATAATATGTTGGACCCGGAGGCTGGTGGGGTGGTAGGTGAGGACCAGGGGAACCCTATTCCTAGTGGGGTGGCAGGAGGATGGAGTGAGAGCAGATGTACGTGAAATGAGGGAGATGCGTTTAAGAGCAGAGTTGATAGTGGAGGAAGGGAAGCCCCTTTCTTTAAAAAAGGAAGACATCTCCCTCGTCCTAGAATGAAAAGCTCTCATCCTGAGAGCAGATGCGGCGGAGACGGAGGAATTGCGTTTAAATTTATAGAAAGGTATGATTTCTTTTATGAGCTTGGATTTTAAAGCAAAATATTGGTGAATGATGTTTGCCACTTGACTGTGTCTGTGTAAGTAATCAGATTGAGTTAAACTGCTACGGGATACTGTAAAGTGTTGATTGTTATTATTATTTATTTTATTGTCTTTCTTTTTTTTATTTGCACAGTTTGTTGTCTTTTGCACACTGACTAATCACCCTGTTGGTGTGGTCTTTCATTGATTCTATAATGGATATTAGATTTATTGAGTATGCCTACAGGAAAATAACTCTCAAGTTTGTATATGATGACACTTATCTACTTTGATAACACATGACCTTAGAACTTTCAACTTTGAAAGCATGATTGGGTCCAAGACACTGAGCAACTTATCAGATTTAAGTGGTTCTTAGATATGAATGGTAGGCTAAATTCTTTGTACTTTCAATTAAATGATGAGCTGAATGAATTTCTATGATGTTAAATTTCTATTATTCAATGAACTCTTGTAACTATGTGCTGAAACTGAGATAATTGGTCTTCATAATGCTAGATATGACCAAAGCCGGTGCGGAGTTCATTTTTCTCATCAACCTTCCAGCGCTCATTGGTAAATTTGTAGTCAAGTGTTGCCTTCATGTGAGGGCAGCCTCTTTCAATGCCTCTCAAAAAGATCTAGATTCGCGAATACCTGGCGTAAAACTTATCGGTAAGCAAGTATCCCACTGTTGGCCTTTGACAGTGATTGAAGACAGACTAGTTGGAGGGTAATAAAGCAACTGGCCACTTAGATTTACTTTTATTGAACAAGGAATATCTGTACAACTACATAGACATAGAGGTTTACAAGAACTGTACAGCACTGGAACGGGCCCTTCAGCCGACAATGGGGTGCAACATTGATTAAATTAGTAATCAAACACCCAACAAATCAAATCCCTTTTATCTACACCATATCTTTCCATTTCCCTCACATTCACGTGCTTATCTCAGAACTCCTTGAACACTCCTGTCGTATTTGCCATCACGACCACTCTAGGCAGGGTACTCCAGACCCCCACCACTCTCTGTGTGAATACACTTGCTCCACACATCTCCCTTGATCTGACCTCGTCTCATGTTAAATACATGCCCTCTGACTAGATGCTAGTGTTGAAATACACTGAAATCACTTGATGACATCTAGATCTAAAGTTAAGCAATGTACAAAAAGCTGGAGGAACTAAGTAGGTCAGCAGATCAGCAGTTCCTCCAGCTTTTTGTGTGTGACTCTAGATTACAGTACCTGCAATCTCTTGTATTTCTAATGTCAATTCACTTTTCCTGTTTCCACAGACACTGTTGGGTATTTCTAGAATTTTCTTTTATTTTGAAATTCCAGGAATTATTTTGTTTGTGTCTCATAGTACAGCATTTTTTCTCACCCTTCTCTCTTAACCCATCTTCTTCTGTTGACAAGCCCTCCCAATAGATAAGTAGCACTTCTGTTATGTTTTGTAACTCCAAAATATTAACTAATTAAAAGGAAAAGACGGAGAGTCCAAACTGTGAGTCTAACTTAGTTTTACCTTAAGCGAGGGACATATGTATTATGTGGTATGCCATTCACGTAGTTCATACATATTACCATAATGAATTTTTTACCAACAAAGAATGCTTAATCTAACAGTATATTTACAATTTTTACACAAATATTACTGATACATTAAAAACACAACAACTTTCATCATCTGTTCCCAGCAATTGTGTCCTTTGCTGTCCTTGGTCTCCACCTCATTGCAAATATTTTCTTTTCTCCCTCATCCTTCATCCTTCTCAAAACAGTTGAATCTCAGATTTTAATTTTTACTCTGCAGTTTCTCTTATCAAGAAACTCCAGAAAGTTACTGGAGCTCAGTAGTGGATGCGTTTTTTTTGCTGACGGGGAGGAGTGATCGTTGCTTGCTACCGCTTACGCAAGGGAGGGGGGAGCTGGGAGAGGTGGACTTTGGGTTTCTCACGTTTAACTGTTATTCACTCTTTGGGGCACTTCTCTGTTTTCGTGGATGTTTACGAAGAAAAAGCATTTCAGGATGTATATTGTATACATTTCTCTGACATTAAATTGGAACTTTGAACGTAGAAAATGGAACATAGAAAACCAGTAGCACAATACAGGCCCTTTGGCCCACAAAGCTGTGCCAAACATGTCCTTACCTTAGAAATTACCCAGGGTTACCCATAGCCCTCTATTTTTCTGAGCTCAATGTACCTGTCCAGGAATCTCTTAAAAGACCCTATCGTATCCGCTTCTACCACCGTCACCAGCTGCCCATTCCACGCACTCACCACTCTCTGCATAAAAAAACTTACCCCTGACATTTCCTCTGTACCTGCTTCCAAGCACCTTAAAACTGTGCCCTCGTGTGCTAGCCATTTTAGCCCTGGGAAAAACCTTTGAACCTTTGAGTTGCAGGTCAGCACATCACAGGAAGCATTCTCGCCTCTATGGATTCTTCTTCCTGTCTCAATTCAGCGTAATCAAAGACTCTACCTACCCCGGGCATTCTCTCCTCTCCCCTCTGCCATCAGTTAGAAGATTCCTGAAAGCACGTACCACCAGGCTCGAGGGCAGCCTCTAACCCTCTGCTATCAGATTCATGACTTGACTGCTTGTACAATAAGAAATGACACCTCATATACCGTCTAGGTAGTCTCCAGCCCCTTGGTATGAACATAGAATTCTCCAACTTCCGGTAATTCCCTCCCCCTCCTTTCCTCTATCCCTATTTCACATCACCTCCCTCATAGTTCCGCCTCCTTCTACTACTTCGCATTGTTCTCCTGCCAATCACCTCCCTGCTTCCCCTCCCCCACCCCTTTGTCTTTCAAATTACTGTTTTTTTCAACTACCAGCATTCTTCAAACCCTCCCCAAAGTTCTTCCTTCAGTCCTGACGAAGGGTTTCGGCCCGAAACGTCGACTAATCTTTTCAGCTGATGCTGACTGACCTGCTGAGTTCCTCCAGCGCATTGTGAGTGTTCCGTTGACAAGAGCATCTGCAGATTATTTTGTGTTTACACTTGTACATTAAGATGGACTCCCGGCCTCACAATCTACCTCGTTATAACCTTGTACTTTATTGATAACCTGCACGATACTTTTTTGGAAGCCTTTACACTTTATTCTGCATTGCTATTGCTTTACCTTGTTCTAGCTCAATGCACTGTGTAGTAATTTGATCTATAGCAACAGTACGCAAGGCAAGCTTTTTACTGTATCTTGCTACATGTGACAATAATAAACCAATTCCAATACAAATCTGAGACACAGAATTTAATTCACACTGCCCAAGTAGAAGATTTCATTGTAAATTTTTATTAAAGAAGGGAGTTTTTTCAGGAATATGGAAACAGGAGAAAGGTATTTAATCCTTTGAGTCTACCCCACTGATCACAATGATTGTAGTCCAGTTTTAACTTTTCATTTTCTAGTTAACTTGGATCCATAGCCATTTATTGTTTCTTTCTATGAAAATACAAGGTCTCCCTTCCACCCTATTGTTTTCAAAAGCCTCTTGTCTATCCCCTCCCCTCTACTAGGCACTCTTCTTAGCCTCCCCAGCCCCGTTCTAAACAATATAGATCTCACTTCTCACAATGGGTAACAGTAACAAGCCTCCTCCTCTAAGTTTGACTGTCTACCTTTATCAGTCTGCAAAATCTCCTCCAATGGTCTACTGACCCAAACGTCCAAAAGACCAACCACCGTCCCATAAGGTAGTTTTGATGAAGGGCCCTAGACCTACAATGTTAATTCTTTCTCTTTCCAGAGAAGTTTCCTGACCTGATGAGAATTTTCTGTGTTTATGTCAGACTTTCTGCATCATTAATTCTTTAATGATATTCAAAATCCTAAATTTAGCCTCTGTCCCCAGTACCACAATACCATTAATCTAACATCAGAGCATATATTGAATTGAGCAAACATTGCATCTTGGACTAATTATTGCACAATCTTCAGTCTTGATCAGCAGAAAATCAAGCTTGCTCTTGACTAATTGCACTTTGAATGGTGGGTAAGTTACAGCAATTTAAAATCTTTAGAAATACAAGCAACTTTTAAATAACGTTCACAAATCATACAATTCTCACCAAAAAGGTTTGCAAATTATCGATAAAATGCACCAATGTCAAACAAAATGCTTTATGCAGCCTCTTAAGGATTCAACCAGATGAGAAAGTACATTGGATATAAAAAAAAACACCAAAAACCTTACAATATAAAACTGCACCTTCACTATTTTAAACTTAAAATTATGGTTTGCAGTAAACTAGCTTTCAACAATTCATGGACAACAAAATTCTTGTGACACTAACTGTATAAGCATGGTATTTGGTTATGTGGCTATGAGAAATAGCAGCTGTTCGATTTTTTTCAGTTTAAGGAAGTAGCAAGCACATTGGAAATATCCTCCTGTCCCACAGATTTTCCTGATATATGTTTGCTGTTTATCATGTGACCAACTCATGACCTTCGTTGACCAAGATTTGGTTTGAAACCCAACAGATTTTTACCATGTTATGCAATTTTTGATTTCCTTTTAAAGCATTCATTCCATTTGCTTTTTTTAAACACGTTTCTTTACCAGTGGAACCACAGTCAAGGTGGCTGGCATCTGCATGTCAGTGTTGAAAAGCTATTGTCTTTGTCAACGGACTCATTCAAATATCGGATACTTTTAGGGTGAATATTTATTTAACCATAGACACTATATTTATCCCTGAAAGTACCAGGACAAATTAATAAAAAGAGGATTTTAATCTTCATAAAGATTTTCTCAAATACACAAGGGCAAGTCCTTAAAAATGATACATTCTTTGAGCATGTATTTTTGAGTTTTCTGTAATAAAGCTGTGTCAAAGACATAAGAAATGGAAGCAGAGGTAAACATTAAACTATTTGTGTTGGTCCATCATTCAATAAGATCTCAACTGATCGTTCACCTGAAGGGGATCTTTTTCCTATATTAACACCATATCCCTAAATTCCGTAATATCTAAAAGTCTCATGTAATGAAAATACTCAGTGATTGAAACACCACCTTCTGTGGCATTCTTAAGGTTTACCATCTTCCAGTGAAGAAATTTCTTCTCATTCTATCCTGAACAACTGATCTCTTCAACCTGATGACATGAAGGAGCAACACCTCACATTCCATCCAGGTAGCTTCAAACCTGATGGCATAAACATCGATTTCTCCAACTTCCAGTAATTACTCACCCCTCTCCTATTCTCTTTTCCTATTCCCCATTCTGGTTACCATTTCCCTCACCTGCTCATCACCTCCCTCTGGTGCCCCTCCTCCTTCTCTTTATTCCAAGGTCCATTCCCCTTTCCTGTTAGATTCCTTTTTTTTCAGCCCTTCTACCTATCCCTCCCAGCTTCTTACCTCATACCTCCCCATCACCCTCCAACTTTTCCCCTCACCTGGTCTTACCTAACACCTGCTCAACTGTGCTCCTACCCATACCCCAGACCACCTTATTCTGGCTCCTTCCTGTTTCTTCTTTGTGATGAAGGATTTCAGCCTGAAGTCTGCATAGGAGCAGAATTAGGCCATTCAGCCCATCAGGTCTGCTCTGCCATTCCATCATGGCTGATCCCAGATCCCGCTCAGCCCCCTACACCTACCTTCTCACCATATCCTTTGATGCCTTGACCAATCGGGAAATGATTAACTTCGCCTTAAACATACCCACCGACTTGGCCTCCACTGTAGTCTGTGGCAGAACATTCCATAGATTCATTACTCTCTGGCTGAAATAATTCCTCCTTACCTCTGTTCTAAAAGGTCACCCCTCAATCTTGAGGCTGTGTCCACTAGTTCTGGATAACCCCACCATAGGAAACATCCTCTCCGCATCCATCCTATCTAGTCCTTTCAACGTTCAGTAGGTTTCAATGAGATTCCCCTGCATTCTTCTAAATTCCAGTGAGTAGGCCCAAAGCTGTCAAACACTCCTCATACATTAACCCCCTCATTCCCAGAATCATCCTCACGAACCTCCTCTGGACTGTCTCCAATGTCGACACATCCTTTCTGAGATATGGGGCCCAAAACTGTTTGCAATACAGTACTCCAAGTGCAGCCTGACTGGTGTCTTATAAAGCCTCAGCATAATCTCCTTGCTTTCATATTCTATTCCCCTTGAAGTAAATGCCAACATTACATTTGCCTTCTTTACCACAGACTCAACCTGTAAATTAACCTTTTGGAAGTCCTGCAAGAGGACCCCCCCCCCCAAGCCCTTCTGTACCTCTGATGTTTGAACCTTCTCCCCATTTAGATAATAGTTTGCACTATTGTTCCTTTTACCAAAATGCATTATCATACATTTCCCAACACTGTATTCCACCTGACACATTTTTGCCCATTCTTCTAATTTGTCTAAGTTCTGCTGCAATTGCATTGCTTTCTCAGCATTACCTGCCCCTCTGCCTATAGTTGTATCATCTGCAGACTATGTCACAAAGCCATCAATTCCATTATCCAAATCATTGACAAATGATGTGAAAGTTAGCGGTCCCAATACTGACCCCTGAGGAACACCACTAGTCATTGACGGTCAACCAGAAAAGGCCCTTTTTATTCCCACTCGCTGCCTCCTGCCTGTCAGCCATTCCTCTATCTATGTCAACTGTTTACTCCCCTCCTTAGATGCAGCCTGAACTGCTGAGTTCCTCCAGTATTTTGTATGTGTTGCTCAATATTTCCAATATCTGCAGAATTTCATGTCCTTTGTTTTTAGGACTGTAAACCTCTGAGTCCATATACCCCAGACAGGGGATAACCACCATGCATCTATACAATCAAGCTTTGTTGGAATCTTGTATCCAAAACAAACTGCTGGAGGTCCTCAGCAGGTCAAGCAGCATCTATGTTGGTGAAAGTGATTGTTGACATTTTGCGTTGACACCCTGCATCAAATTGGGAGAATTTTATATCACCGGACGGTGCTGCAGCATCATTAATAAAGCTGCTGTCTCACAATTCCAGCAGCCTGGCTCAATCCTGACTCTGGTTTAGAGTTTGCAATACTCCCCCCGTGACCCCACACATTTGTCCCTCGGAGCTCCAGCTTTCTCCCGCATCCCAATTACGTGTGGGTTGGTTAGTTAGTTGGTCACAATTAGTTGCCCTTGGTGTGTGGTGAGGATAATGGGGATGTAGGGAGAGGGTTACTGCTAATGGTTCCTGAATGTGACGTGGACTCCATAGGCCAAACAACAAATCACTGTACATAAGGCTCTGTGTCTCTGTGTCTAAAAGACCATTAGACCATAAGACACAGGAGCAGAAACAGGTCATTTGGCTTATCAAGTCCACTCCCTCATCCCATCATAGCTGAATTATTGCCCCCTCTCAACCTCATTCTCCTGCCTTCTCTCTACAACCTTTGATGCCTTTACTAATCGTGAACCTATCAATCCCCACTTTAAATATACTCAGTAACTTGGCTTCCACAGCTATCTGTGTCAATGAATTTCACAGATTTACACCCTCTAGGTAAAGAAATTCCTTCTCATCTCTATTGGTCTTATCATTGTATTTTGAGGCAGTGCCCTCTGGTCCTAGACTCCTCCACGATAGGAAACATCCTCTCTACGTCCACTTTATCCAGGCTTTTAATGTTCAATAGATTTCAGTGAAATCTCCCTTACCATTCTAAACTCCAGCAAGAAGGCCTTCACTCATTCTTGTAAACTTCAGAGAATACTGCTCCAACTTGTTTAATCTCTTCTTGTTCAACAAGCCTAATGTACAAATCAATTTGATGAATCTCATTTTACTCTCTCACTGCTGGAAGTACATCCATCCTCAGGGTGGGAGACTGAACCTGTAGGCAGCATTCCTACTGTGGTGTCACCAAGTCCTTACTTCAGCGACCCGGGTTCAATTCCACCACTGCCTGTAAGGAGTTGGTACATTTTTCCCTAGAACCACATTGGTTTCCTCCAGGTGCTCCGGTTTCCTCTCACATTGCAACGATTATGGGTTAGTAGGTTAATTGGTCATTTGGATGTAATTTGGCAGCACGGGCTCATTGTACTGGATGGACCTGTTACTGTGAAATATCACTGAATAAATAAATTAAATAATTGGAACGGGACACCTCTACTCTTGTACTCTGCCTCTTCCAATCCTAGATTGCTACGCACCTTCGCAAAATTGGATGTTTTATGCTTCATATCCTGATCCAAATAATTGAACAGCTGATGCCTCTTGAACTCTAGAATATCCCACCTGCCACACCTGCACAATCCCAAAAGGATTAGTTTGTTCCTATTCTCTGTTTCCCTTCCATTAACCAATTTTCATTTCACAACACTATATTATTTCCAATACCACCTGGTCTTATTTTTGTTCAATAATTTGCTTTATGGAACCTTCTGCCCAAATCTATCAGGAAAGATATCAATAAGATTGAAATAGTACAGGGAAAATCTACAAGGATGCTGCCGGTACTTGAGGGCCTTGGTCATAGGGAAAAATTGAACAGGTTTGGACTTTATTCCCTCAAGCATAGAAGAATGAAAAATGATTTGATAGAGGTATACAAATTATGAAGGGTATAGATAGGGTTAATGCAAACAGGCTTTTTCCACTGAGGTTCAGTGAGACCAGAACCAGTCATAGGTTAAGAGTGAAAGGTGAAATATTTAAGGGAAACCTTAGGGGTGGTGCAAGTGTGAAACGAGTTGCCAGTGGAAGTAATGGATTTAGATTTGACTACAAAGTTTAAGAGAAGTTTTGATAAGTACGTGGATGTGAGAGGTATGGAGAGCTATGATCCAATCGCGGGTCAATGGAGTAGGCAGAATAACAGTTCAGCATGGACTTAACGGGCCAAAGGGCCTGTTTCTGTCCTGTAGTACTTTATGACTCTAAATACCCCACCACATCATCTGTTTCATAATGAAGGTGATAGTGGACAGTCTTCTTGAAACACATTCCTTGAGGTGAGGATATAGAAGCAACGCTCTTTTGAAGGAAGTTCCAGGACTCCCATGACTGTGAAAGAGGAGTAATATATTTCAAGTGAGGATGGTGTATGTCTTGGAGAGTAACTTCCAGGTGCCAGTGTTCTAATGCTTTTGCTGCCATTGTCCTGCTGGGTTTGGGAGATGCAGTTTAAGGAGTCTTGGTGAGTTGTAATCCATCCTATAGATGGTACATACTGTTTTTACTGTACATCAGTGGTGAAAGCATATAGCAGCTTAATGGTTTTTGAATACTTGGTTCATCTCCATTTCCTACAGTAGCTTCAAATTAAGAGGTCAGCCATTCAAAATAGATAAATTCCTTCACTCAAATGGCATTGAATCTTAGGAATTTTCTATGTCAAGAGGCTTTAGACCCTCACTTGCTGTGTAAATGGCAGAATTGATATATTAGTTTGTGATGACTATTCACTGTCCTGGGCTAGGAGGGAAGGGAGCCTTTTTGCCAAACTTATCTCTCTAAAACAGCAGTTGACACTTCTAGAGATGAGAGAGTTGTTCTGAGAAAGTTAAACTTCCAATCAATCTTCTTTGTTTAGATTCCTGTTGTAAACGGGAGCCAGTCTTTAGTTCTTAATGTAAATTGCAAGCAATAATCAGTCTGAAGTTTGAAGGACAGCTTTTCAAACAAACAGCACTGTCTATAGAGCACAGACTGCTGGCCCACAGCGTGAGGCTGATTGCTCAAGAGATGCAGTGTAAGACAATGGGGTTGTGCTAATTGGCCTGAATCAAACCTTGACAACCACTGGATAAATTAGTTAGCTCAAGGAAGCCTGCAGAACAGCTTGATGCCATCAAGAGGAATACAGGAGAGAGCTGGAGAACAATGTTGGGCAGAATAGCACACAGGAGGTGTAGAGAGGCATGAAACCCATCACTGGCTTCAATCAGCCTCGCTGTAGAACATCAGAATACAGCCGTGAATGAGCTAATGAGTCAAAACCAATTCTTCAATAGGTTTGCCAATGCCCTCCTGTTCACACCCCCCTCAGCACACCAGCCCAGGTGCCAAGACACCCAATGTTCCCTCAGCACCGCGCCTCCCCTCCTCCCTCTTCACCCTCCAATTCAAAACGTGCATGAACAACGCAGGCCAGCACTGTCTACATCCCTTCCTTGTCCTGCACCTACCATCCACACCTCCACATACCAATTGCTGTCTTCCCAGTATTCACCATCCCCAGTCCTCATCATCCACCAACTCCCCAGTCATCACGGACTCACCTTCACCACTGGGCAGGCGAGAAGGGCTCTGGGGAAACTCAGACATGGCAAATGGTGCGAATCCCAGTGTCCTGAAGGAGTTCACTGGACAACTGTGTGGAGTTCTCTAGTGCATTTTCAGTCTGAGCCTCAGCCTGGAAAGAGACCCGACTGTGTGGAAAACATCGTGTGTGGTCCCAGTACCCAAGAAGAGCCGACCGAAAGCCTTGAGTGACTACTGTCCAGTGGCCCTGACCTCACACATCGCAAGGACCCTAGAGAGGATGGTCCTGGCTCACCTCCGACCCCTGGCTAAATCAGCTCTTCATCCCTACAATTTGCCTACCAGGAGCACATTGGAGTCAATGATGCCGTCGTCTTCCTGCTGAACAGAGCCTACTTCCATTTGCATAAGCAGGACAGCACTGTGAAGATCACGTTTTTTTGATTATCAAGTGCCTTGAATACCATACAGCCCTCACTGCCGGAGGAAAGCTCTGTTCCTTGCAGATTGGCACTTCCATTATATCCTGGATAATGGACTACCTGACTGGCAGACCACAGTTTGTGCAGCTTCAGAGTTGTGTGTCAGACATGGCTATAAGCAGCACTGGGGCTCCTCTCTTCCTTTTGATTCGAAACGCCTTAAGCAGGTCTCTAACCCGATAGTTAAATATGCTTTGCGCATTTGGTTTCAATTCAGAAAATTTTTTGATCTTAATCAATTCGGGTTAGCGATTCCTATTTTAGGTAACATATTTTTTCCTCCCTCTTTTACGGATCGCGCTTTTCAAACTTGGAAGACTAAGGGTATTTTACGGTTTTTGGATTTATTTTTAGATGGTTCCCTTATGTCTTTTGAACAATTATCTAATAAATATAACTTATCAAGAATACATTTTTTTAGATATTTACAAGTTAGAAATTTCCTAAGTACTATACTTTCTTCCTTTCCAATGCTTCCTCCTATATATATTTTAGATTCGATAATTAACCTTAATCCATGTCAGAAAGGTGCATCGGCTATGATTTATAATATTATTATGAAACTTAGGAAAGCTCCATTTGATAAGATTAGGGTAGATTGGGAACAGGAATTGGGGCTTACCATTTCTGTGGATGATTGGGGGCAGATTTTACAATTAGTTAATACTTCCTCTATTTGTGCTAAACATTCCCTAATTCAATTTAAAGTGGTTCATAGAGCACATATGTCCAAAGATAAGTTAGCGCGTTTTTACTCGCATATTAATCCTTTCTGTGATAGATGTTCGGGGCAGATAGCCTCTTTAACTCATATGTTTTGGTCTTGCCCTACTTTGGAAACTTTTTGGAGAGATATTTTTAATATTATTTCTAAGGTATTAAATATAGATATCTCTCCTCACCCTATTACTGCTATCTTTGGACTACCTAAAATTTCTAGTAATCTTTCCCCTTCAGCCCGTAGAATGATTGCATTTCTTACTTTAATGGCGAAAAGATGTATTTTACAACATTGGAAAGAGCTTAATGCTCCAACTACCTTTTTTTGGTTTTCTCAGACGATTTTATGTTTGAATCTGGAGAAAATTAGAAGTAACCTTTATGATTCTTCATTTAAATTTGAACAGATTTGGGGACCTTTTATTCGATATTTTCATTTAATGTAATATTTACCCTTCTTGTTTTTTTTTCACTGTTTTAATGGAGGTCGGGATTGAGGACGTGATTTTAAGTTTAACTCTGTTTGGTTTCAAGTTAGCCCATTGCTTTGCTTTGCTTTTAGTTAGTTGCACGGTGGGTTTTTTTTGGGGGGTTTTTTTTTCTTTTTTTTCCATTGATATATATAAAATCTAGTATACTATTATGTTATCTTGGTTTCTTATGCTTAAATTACATTGTTTGTAGTATTTTCTTTTTGGTATTGTTATCTTTTGGAATTTTATTATACTTTAACATTGTATTAATGTTTATATGGCTTACCTTTTTTGTATACTTACTCAATAAAAAGATTTAAAAAGAAAGAAAGAAAGCACTGGGGCCCCACATTGGCACCCTGTAATTGGCACCTTTTCTGTTTACCCTGTATACCTCAGACTTTAGATACAACACTGAGCCATGTCATCCGCAGAAATTCTCTGTTGATTCAGCAATAATTGGGTGTTTAAAGGGAGAAAAGGAGAATGAATACAGGGCCCAGGTGGGGGACTTTGTCAAATGGTGCAAGCTGAATCATCTGCAGCTCAGCATTAGAAAGACAAAGGAGATGGTGATGGATTTTAGGAAGACTAAGCCTATTGATGATAAGTACCTACAAGTATCTGGGGGTGCACCAGGATGACAGACTTGAGCGGAGCATCCACACAAAGGCCGAGTACAAGAAGGCCTAGAGTCGAGGTCCTTTGGAGTATGCAGGCCTCTTCTTCACGTGTTCTGCCAGTCTGTTGTTGCCAGTACAATCTTCTATGTGGTGGTGTGCTAGGGAAGTGGCAACGACACGGGTGATGCCAATAGGCTCAATAAATTGATTAGAAAGGCTGGCTCTGTTATAGGAATCAAACTGGACACACTGGAGGTTATGGTAGAACAAAGGACCCCACAGAAAGTCCTGGCAATTCTGGACAATGTTTCTCACCCTCTGTGTGCCACCTTGGCTGAACAGAGGAGCACTTTTAATGATAGACTAAGGCAACTGTGCTGCTCCAAAGAGCGCTATATGAGGTCATTTTCACTCTCGGCCATTACGCCCTATAATGAGTCAGGGAAGAGATGAACCCCCCCTGTGAGTCTGTTTGTGGTAAATTATTTTTTATTCTTTCCACTTCTCTTCTAATATTAATATCTGTGCACTTTTTAGTGCTAATGTAACACCTCAATTCCCTTTGCGATCAAAAAAGTATCTATCTATCTAACTATCTTATCTATCAATAATGGATGCCACACATGAGGCTGCTTAACAAGATAAAATCCTATGGCATTACAGGAAAGATACTAGCATGGATAATGGAATGGCTGACAGGCAGGAGGCAATGAGTGGGAATAAAGGTGGCCTTTTCTTATTGACTGCCAGCGACCAGCAGTGTTCCTCATGGGTCAGTATTGGACTTCTCACAATACATCTGGCAGAAGGCGGCGTTTTCTAAAGGCAGAATGATGCAACCATGGCTGACGAGAAGTCAAAGTCAACACACTTCTTACGTTGTTTGTCAGTGATTTGGATAATGGAATTGATGGCTTTGTGGCAAAACTTGCGGATGATACGAAGATAGATGGAGGAGTAGGTAGTGCTGGGGAAGCAATCCGATTACAGCAGGACTTGGACAAGTTGGGAGAATGGGCAAAGAAGTGGCAGATGGAATACAGTGTTTGGAAATGTATGATAATGCATTTTGTAAAAGGAACAATAGTGGATGTGGAGAGGATATTTCCTATAGTGGGGTATCCAGAACCAGAGGGCACAGCCTCAGAACTGAGAGGTGACCTTTTAGAACAAGAGGTAAGGAGGAATTTTTTTAGCCAGAAAGTAGTGTATCTGTGGAATGCTCTGCCACAAATTTTGAGGAAGGCCAAGTCTATGGGTATACTTAAAGTGGAAGTTGATAGTTTCCTGATTGGTCAGGGCATCAAGGGATAGAAAGCAGATGTATGGGGTTGAGTGGGGTCAGGTATCACCCATGATGGAATGGCAGACAGACTCAATGGGCTGAATGGCCTAATTCTGCTCTTGTCTTCTTGTCTTATGGTTTTATTTGCATACTCAGAGTCTACATTCACTGCAATAATTTTGGGTGTCCCGGATATCTGTCACCAGAATCTTTTATACCATATGTTTCACCTGTATGAAAGGATATCTAAAAAAGTATTATATGTGTGAAGTCACCCAAGTAGCAAAAATCTGTATAGATATTAGAGAACAGTCAGGTTTGTTAGGAATTCTTTAGCAAGAAGAACGACAGAAAGAAGCAGTGACTGGAATCCATTCCCCTGCCTTCGATTTCTGCAACGGATGATAAATTTGTCTGCAACTTTATTGGTATGTCTTTTTATCTTATAGGAATGTATCTGTGCTTTGCAAATCCTTTGTATTTTAGAAATCAATTCAAACTTGGACATCTTTTATGAGAGAAAAAATCTCTTGTGAGATTTAAATGTGCTTGGAATTTTGTCTGGATTTAAACGTGTATGACTCAAGATAAATTAACTGTGCTTAAACTACTTTGTTAGCTGGAAGTATCTTTTCCTTGATAGGGAGAGGGACTCACCACTCAAAAAATGGGTTTATGCAGCTAAATTTGCCAGGCAGGATAAACAGGGAAGTGATAGAGTAGATGGATAAAGTATAACCTCCCTTTAATATCGGATAGCATTCAAGATCTCTGTTTGAGTTTAGAACTTCATGGACAGCAAACACAATACCATCACAACTTCATTAATTGCAGACTGGTTTGATTCAATATAAAAAGGAAGGAAAGCTGGATTGCAGAGCAGATGCATTGGGCCAAGTGGCTTAAGTCTGCTCCAGTGTCATATGTCCGATGACTTACAATCTAAAACTTTTATCAGGTTCCAGATTAATAGAAGGCAGACTTCTCCATGATGAGATGGAGCTTGTTCACAATTAAAAAGCCTAGTTTTCTTCAACAACATATCTAAAGCTAAAGACTCTTGAATGCTGGCAAAAAACATTGGTAATCTTCCTTCAGCACTACGGTTAAACCCTGGAGGTCCACTGCTTTCACCACAGCTCTTAAGAAAATGGTGTGAGAGAAACAACAATAGTTATGCTACAAAAAAGAATGAATTAAAATATACATCTAATATAGGCAAATCTGTTAATGGACAGTCTTTGGTTATTACCATGCTATTAATATAATTAACTACTTAATGACATAAAAAGAACAACCTAAAGATCAATAGGTATTTTTAAAAAGTAATTTAATGAAATACAGAATAAAGTTATAATACTTAAGAGGAAGAAACTACTTGACCTATCAATATACCTATGAACTATCAATCTATACAACCAAAGGAGTAAGCAACTGCTTTAAAACCAGAAGAAAAAGTTTGTGAAAACTATCACAGATCAAGCAGGCTGAGTCACACAAAACCTTTGCAAAGATTGACATAACTGATTAAACTGCAAAAGTCAAGATCAACACAGAAAGTTACAATTATGTTCTTAATGAAAAAGGGACCTCAGGAATGGCAGTAATAAAAACTGTTAACCAAAATGCCTTCAGTGAAAACAAAGCAGTGTTTAATATTAGCTTTGATCAGTATTTACACTTGAGGAGGTTGATAGACAGAGACAGACCAAAATTAACAGAAGCAAAATGAAGAACCTAACAAAATTGAAGAGTGACAAACATCTACCGCTGTCCATGAGTTTTGTCAAACTATAATCTATGAATTTTTCCACGACCATAGCTATCCACAAACAAGAGAAAATCTGTAGATGCTGGAAATGAAAGTAACGTACACAAAATGCTGGAGGAACTCAGCAGGCCAGGCAGTATCTATGGGAAAGTGTAAACAGTTAACATTTCAGTCCTGAGTCCTGATGAAGAGTTTTGGCCTAAAATGTCAGCTGTTTACTCTTTTCCATAGATGCTGCCTGGCCTGCTGATTTCCTTCAGTATTTTGTGTATATGACCATAATTATCCAATCTTGCACTTGATTTGGATGCTTTTTTTTAGGTAACAAATTTGCAGTCACTATGTTACATAAAATGTCTATGAATGCTTTGTTTTCATTCACAGTATCTTGTTTAACAATTTTCATTAATATCATATCTGAGTCAATCTTGCTGTATGCCTCTGAAACACAGACTTCAACATTAGAACTCCAAAGAAACTTAGAAGCAACAGAAATGTGGTTTCTTCAATGAATGCTAAAAATAGCATAAAGAGATAGGGTATCTAATGAGACAAAACTCCAACATGCCCATACAAAAAGATCTTTAATGAGATCATTAAATGAGAGGAAACTTAAATTCCTGGGCCACGTCATCAGAAAGGGAGAAATAGAATGCCTTACATTACAAGGCCGTACGCCTGTGAAACGCAGAAGAGGAAAGCAAAGAAGAAAATATACAGACACTGAAAGAACTAACAGATCTAAGTGTGCGAGATATTATTGACACTGCATGGGATCATTCGATGTGGAAAGCCATGATCACCCACAAAGTGTAGCGCGCAAGGCACATGAAGAAGAAGATTCTGTGATAATGTCTTACTTGTCTCACTAACTGATCGATTTCATAAAGTCTGTGGTTTCCCATATCACTTACCATCACAGAATTTATAGCGAGATAGATTGCACAACATGTGATGATCTGATTCATTCCTCGTTTACACATTATTTGTCAACTCTAGTTCTTTTCTTACTCATGTTCTTTTCTATTTTGCTTTCACTTTATTGCTTGTGATATGAAACCCTTGTGCTATGTGTCACTTCGAGTGGCACATCCATTCTAATCAACTTTTTTCTAAGGAAACAAATGTAATTACTTGATAACTAATTGTTATAATATTTTTCAATCAAGCTTTTGTCTGGTCATTCTTCCAATGACTATTGTAAACAAAAATCATGAATTCAGGCTTAATTTAATCAACACAGAAACCATGTTACGATGTTTTCAAACTTCCTAAGGGCCAGTTTTTCACTCTTATACTGGATGTGGACATCACAAAGTCACCACTTAATGCTTATCTCGAACAATCTTTAAGCCACTCTCTTGAATTACTGCTGGCAAATGCACTCGTTCAGTGTTATTGAGCAATCAATATTTGACCTAGACATTGTACTGCATAGAAACAAGTATTAAAATAGCACTATGTGAGAACTGGTATCAGTTGCTTGCAGCTGCATAGCGGAAGCATTTACGTTATCCTCATTCCTTATACCCACCACCTTCTGTATGAAAAATCTTCCCCTCCCATCTTTGCCTTAAGCCCCTAGATTTAGGATCCCTTACCTCAGAAGATAAAATGCCATTATTCACCATAGGGTCATAAAGAAAGCTTTTACTAAATTGGCCTTCATAAATCAAAGTATTAAGCACAGGCGATGTGATGTTATATTGAAGTGTTGTAAGACATTGGTGAGGTCTAATTTGCAGTATTGAGTGCAGTTTTGGTGACCTACCTACAGGAAATATGTAAATCAAGTTGAAAGAGTACAGAGAAAATGTACAAGGATGCTGCTGGGTCTGGAGGACCCCAGTTATAAGGAAAGATTGAATAGGTTAGTACTTTATTCCTTGGAATGTAGAAGATTAAGAGGAGATTTGATAGAGGTATACAAAATTATGAGGGGTGTAAATAGGGTAAATGCTAGCATGTTTTTTTCCCACTAAGGTTGGTGGGACTAAATCAGAGGTTATGGGTTAAGGGTGAAAGATGAAAAGTTTAAGGGGAACATGAGGGGAAACTTCTTCACTCAGAGGGTCTTGAGCGTGTGGAACAAGTTGCCAGTGCAAGTAGTGCATGCGAGCTCGATTTCAAGAGAAGTTTGGATAAATACATGGATGGTAGGGGTATGGACTGCTATGGTCCCTGTGCAGGTTAATGAGAATAGGCAGTTTAAATTGCTTGGCACAGACTGGATGGGCCGAACGACCTGTACCTCTCTATGATTCTGACCTTATTTATTTTAATTTAGAGATACAGCATGGTAACAGGCCCTTCTAGCCCAATAAACCCACACCACCCAATTCACCCATATAACTAATTAACCTGCTGATCTGTAGGTCGTTGGAATCTATCCTCATTATGATTTTATAAAGATCAAGATAAAGATCAAATTTAACTTTACTTATCACATTTACATTAAGACATACAGTGAAACGTATCGTTGATGTGCTGGGCAGCCCATAAGTGCCACCATGCTCTCAGCACCAAAATAGTATGCTCACAACTCACTTCCCCTAAACAACGCACACAAAATGCTGGAGGAACTCGGCAGACTAGGCAGCATCTATGGAAAAGAGTAAACAGTCAACGTTTTGGACATCAGGAGTGGAAAATAAAAGAGCTGAGGAATCAGAGCCTTTTCAGCAGCTGGAGGATTTTCTTTTGTTTGTGATTTCACTACCCCTAACTCGTACATATTTGGAATGTAGGAGGAAACCAGTGCACCTGGAGAAAACACGCGTCAACAAGAGAGAAAGTTCTTGGGAAACTGAAAGCTCTGAAGGTAGATAAGTCACCTGTTCACCCCAGAGTTCTGAAAAAAATGGCTGAAGGGATTGTGGAGGCATGAGTAATCTCTAGGTTCTGGAATGGATACAGAAGACTGGGAAATGATAGGCAGAAGAAAGGAAACTGTAGGCCAGTTAGTCTGACTTCAGTGGTTGGGAAGATGTTAGAGTCAATTGTTAAAGATGTGGTTTTGGGGTACGCGGAGGCACATGATAAAATAGGCCGTAGTTAGCATGGCATCCTCAAGGGAAAATCTTGCCTGACAAATCTGTTGAAATTCTTTGAAGTAGTAATAAGCAGGATAGACAAAGGAGAATCGGTCAATGTTGTATATTTGGATTTTCAGAAGGCCTTTGATAAGGTGTCACACAAAAGGCTGCTTAACAATCTATGAGCCTATGGTATTACAGGAAAGACTCCAGCATGGATAAAGCAGTGACTGATTGGCAGGAGGCAAAGAGTGGGAATAAAAGAAGCTTTTCCTGGCTGGCTGCCACCAACCTGTGGTATTCCACAGGAGTCTGTGTCGGGACCAAATCTTTTTACGTTATATGTCAGTGATTAAGATGATGGAATTGATGGCTTTGTTGCAAAGTGTGCAGACAATATGAAGATAAGTGGAGGGGCAGGTAGTTTTGAGGAAATAGAAGCTACAGAAGGACAGGCAGAATGGGCAATGCAGCGGTGGATGGAATGCAGTGTCGGCAAGTGTATGGTCACACACTTTGATAGAGGAAATAAAAGGACTGACTATTTACTAAGTGGAAAGAAAGTACAAAACACTGAGGTGCAAAGGATCTTGGGAGTTCTTGTGCAGGATTCCTCAGATGTTAATTTTCAGATTGAGTTTGTGGTGAGGAAAGCAAATACAAGGTTAGCAATCACTTCAATAGGACACGAATATAAAAGCAAGAACGTAATGTTGAAACTTTATAGACTGTTGGAGCCTCATTTGGAGTATTGTCAGCAGGTGCAGGCCCCTTATATTAGAAAGGATATGCTGAAAACTGGAGAGGGTTCGAAGGAGGTTCCCAAAAATGATTGCAGGATTGAATGGCTTGTCACATGAAGAGTGTATGATGGTTCTGGGCCTGCATTCGCTGGAATCTAGAAGACTGAGGGGTGACTTCATTGAAACCTATCGAAAGGTGAAAGGCCTTGATAGAGTGGATGTGGAGATGATGTATGGTGGGAAAGGCCTATAGCCAGAGTAAACAGCCTCAGAATAGAGGGTGTCCTTTTATAACAGAGATGAGGAGGAATTTCTTTAGCCAGAGAAAGGTGAATCTGCGGAATTTTTTGCTACAGGCAGCTGTAGAGGCCATGTCTTTATGTATATTTAAAGCAGAGGTTGAGAGATTCTTAATTGGTCAGGGCATGAAGGGATTTAGGAAGAAGCAGGAGATTGGGACTGAGAGGCAAACTGGATCAGCCATGATGAAATAGCGGAGCAGACTCAATGGGCCAGAAGACCTAATTCTGCTCCTATATCTTATAGTCTTATGGTCCTACCATAGAGAAAATGTACAAAACTTCTTACAGACAGGTCACCCTTCAGCCTCCTACACTCCAGAGAGATATCCCAAGCCTATTCAACCACACCTTATGACTCAATCCTGTTAACTTCCTCATGAACCATTTCAGCATCTTTTCCAGATTCATGACATCCTTCCTAGAGCCATGATGTTTTTAGCTTATTTGATGGAGGAATGGCCCTCTCTCTCTGTATTCAGCTTACAATCAAAGTGTCCATTCATCATGAGAGCCTCACCCAGTGGAGAACTCACTAATGCACTGCTTCAACATGGATGAACTGGACTGAGTGTAGTTAATATCGCTGGCGATGAGCTGCTATCGTTTTTCTCAGCAGCTGACCTTCTCCTTCCAGTCTCTCAACATTATTTCCAAGACATAGAAGGGCACATATTTATCCCAAACCCTTCTGATATTACTTAATAAAATACCCACTGATTGCATGTTTGCAGTTTTCTAACAGAAGTCTGCAATGACCTATGTATGCCTTTTACTAAACTGACCTTCCCTAACTTCCTACTACTTCTCCTATTTATCAAAATCCAAGTCAAAATCGGACTTTTCATCCTTAAAGCTGCAAACCTTTCTCCTTGTGCGGAATCACTTTTCAAGGTTCTACCCACCCAGTGCTACCCTTTAACTTTAGTTGTGTGTGTTACCTTAACTTTTTGAGGCAACTTGCAGATTGTTGCAATTAGACTTGTCAGTCAGGTTCCTTTAAAGTCCAAATTTGTCGCTGACCTTAGATCGGGACAAATAGGAGTGTCTGCAAAATTAAGAATCTCGAGGTAGCCTGGATTAAAGAGTCTGCCTTATGAGAATAGAAACATAGAAAACATACAACACTATACAGGCACTTCAGCCCACAAAGCTGTGCTGAAAATGTCCTTACCTTAGAACTACCTAAGCTTACCTGTTGCCCTCTATTTGTCTAAGCTCCATGTATCCATCCAGGAGTCTCTTCAAAGGCCCGATCGTTCCTGCCTCCACTACCGCCGCCAGCAGCCCATTCCACACACTCACCACTATCTGTGTAAAAAAACTTACCCCTGACATCTCCTCTGTACCTACTTCCAAGCACCTTAAAACTATGCCCTCTCATGCTAGCCAATTCAGCCCTGGGGAAAAGCATCTGACTATCCACACAGCCAATGCCTCTCATCATCTTATACACCTCTATCAGGTCACCTCTCATCCTCCGTCGCTCCAAGGAGAAAAGGCCGAGTTCGCTCAACCTATTTTCATAAGGCATGCTCCCTAATCCAGGCAACATCCTTGTAAATCTCCTCTGCACCCTTTCTATAGTTTCCACTTCCTTCCTATAGTGAGGCGAACAGAACTGAGCACAGTACTCCAAGTGGGGTCTGACCAGGGTCCTGTATAGCTGCAACATTACCTCTCGGCTCTTGAGCTCAATCCCACAATTGATGGAGGCCTTCTTAACCACAGAATCAACCTGCGTAGCAGCTTTGAGTGTCTTATGGACTCAGACCCCAAGATCCCTCTGATCCTCCGCACTGCCAAGAGTCTTGCCATTAATGCTATATTCTGCCATCATATTTGACCTACCAAAATGAATCACCTCACACTTATCTGGGTTGAACTCCACCTGACACTTCTCAGCCCAGTTTTGCATCCTAGCAATGTCCCTCTGTAACCTCTGACAGCCCTCCACACTATCCACAACACCCCCAACCTTTGTGTCATCAGCAAATTTACTAACCCATCCCTCCACTTCCTCATCCAGGTCATTTATAAAAATCACAAAGAGTAGGGGTCCCAGAACAGATCCCTGAGGCACACCACTGGTCACCGGCCTCCATGCAGAATATAACCCATCTACAACCACTCTATGCCTTCTGTGGGCAAGCCAGTTCTGGATCCACAAAGCAATGTCCCCTTGGATCCCATGCCTTCGTACTTTCTCAATAAGCCTTGCATGGGGTACATGATCAAATACCTTGCTAAAATCCATATACACTACATCTACTGCTCTTCCTTCATCAATGTGTTTAGTTACTTGCTCAAGAAATTCAATCAGGCTCATAAGGCACGACCTGCCCTTGACAAAGCCATGCTGACTACTCCTAATTGTATTATGCCTCTCCAAATGTTCATAATGTTCAGCCTCTGAGGATCCTCTCCATCAATTTACCAATCACTGAAGTAAGACTCACTTTCTTGAATAAAGGAACAACATCCACAACCCTCCATTCCTCCGGAACCTCTCTCCTCCTCAATGATGATGCAAAGATCATCACCAGAGGCTTAGCAATCTCTTCCCTCACTTCCCACTGTAGTCTGTGGTACATCTCATCTGGTCCCGGTGACATATCCAACTTGATGCTTTCCAAAAGCTCCAGCACATTTTCTTCCTTAATATCTACATGCTCAAGCTTTTCAGTCCACTGCAAGTCATCCCTATAATCACCAAGATCCTTTTCCGTAATGAATACTGAAGCAAAGTATTTATTAAGTATCTCTGCCATCTCCTCCAGCTCCATGCACACTTTTCCACTGTCACACTTGATTGGTCCTATTCTCTCACATCTTATCCACATACTTGTAGAATGCCTTGGGGTTTTCCTTAATCCTGTCCGCCAAGGCCTTCTCATGGCTCCTTCTGGCTCTCCTAATTTCATTCTTAAGCTCCTTCCTGCTAGCATTATAATCTTCTAGATCTCTATCATTACCTAGTTTTTTGAACCTTTCGTAAGCTCTTCTTTTCTTCTTGACTAGATTTACAACAGCCTTTGTGTACCATGGTTCCTGTACCCTACCATCCTTTTCCTGTCTCATTGGAATGTATCTATGCAGAACTCCAGGCAAATATCCCCTGAACATTTGCCACATTTCTTCCATACTTTTCCCTGAGCATATCTGTTTCCAATTTATGCTTCCAGGTTCCTGCCTGATAGTCTCATTTTTCCCCTTACTCCAATTAAACGTTTCCCTGACTTGTCTGTTCTTATCCCTCTCCAATGCTATGATAAAGGAGATAGAATTGTGATCATTATCTCCAAAATGCTCTCCTGCTGAGAGACCTGACACCTGACCAGGTTCATTTCCCAATAACAGATCAAGTACAGCCTCTCCTCTGGTAGGCTTATCAACATATTGTGTCAAGAAACCTTCCTGAACACACCTAACAAACTCCACCCCATCTAAACCCCTCACTCTAGGGAGATGCCAATCAATATTTTGGAAATTAAAATCTCCCACCACAACAACCCTGTCATTATTACTCCTTTCCAGAATCTGTCTCCTTATCTGCTCTTCGATGTCCCTGTTACTATTGGGTGACCTATAAAAAACACCCAGAAGAGTTATTGACCCCTTCCTATTCCTAACCCATCCACAGAGACTCCGTAGACAACCCCTCCATGACTTCCTCCTTTTCTGCAGCCGTGGCTCTATCTCTGATCAACAGTGCCACACCCCCACCTCTTTTACCTCCCTCCCTGTCCTTTCTGAAACATCTAAAGCTTGGCATTTGAAGTAGCTATTCCTGCCCCTGCACCATCCAAGTCTCTGTAATGGCCACAACATCATAGCTCCAAGTGCTGATCCACGCTCTAAGCTCATGCACTTTATTCATAATGCTCCTCGCATTAAAATAGACACATCTCAAGCCATTGGTCTGAGTGCGTCTCTTCTCTATCACCTGCCTATCCTCCCTTTCACACTGTCTCCAGGCTTTCTCTACTTGTGAGCCAACCTCCCTTTCCTCCATCACTTCAGTTCGGTTCCCACCCCCCAGCAATTCTAGTTTAAATTCTCCCCAAAAGCCTTTGCAAGCCTCCCCGCCAGGATATTGGTCCCCCTCAGATTCAAGTGCAACCTGTCCTTTTTGTGCAGGTCACAGCTGCCCCAGAAGAGGTCCCAATGATCCAGAAATCTGAATTCCTGCCCTCTACTCCAAACCCTCAGCCACGCATTTACCCTCCACCTCATTCTGCCCTATACTCACTGTCACGTGTCACAGGCAATAATTCCAAGATTACTACCTTTGAGGTCCTGCTTCTCAACTTCCATCCTAACTCCCTGTAGTCTGTTTTCAGGACCTCCTCCCTTTTCCTCCTTATGTTGTTGGTACCAATATGTACCACAACCTCTGGCTGTTCTCCTTCCCACTTGAAGATATTGTGGACACGATCAGAAACATAGGTTGAATGAACTTGTCCTTTTCTCCTTGGAGCGACAGAGGATGAGAGGTAACCTGATAAAGGTGTATAAGAAGATGAGGGGCATTGATTTTGTGAATAGTCAGAGGCTATTTCCCACGGCTGAAATGGCTAACATAAGGGGGCATAGTTTTAAGGTGCTTAGAAGCAGGTACAGAGGGGATGTCAAAGGTAAATTTTTCACACAGAGTGCGCGGAATGCACTGCCAGCAAAGGTGGTAGAGGCAGGTACAACAGGGTCTTTTAAGAGACCCTTAGATAGGCGCATGGAGCTTAAAAAAATGGAGAGCTATGCAGTAGGGTAATTCTGGGCAGTTTCTAGAGTAGGTTACATGGTTGGGCCTGTAAAGTGCTGTAGACTTCAATGTTCGATGTTCTACATGGTATATGGTAACATGCAGCACAGTAGGAGGTGTAGGAAGCATCCTGTTGCCCAAGCGGTCCCATCCCAGACGTTCCCGTGTCCCCACTGCTCCAGAGTCTGTAGATCCAGATTTAGCCTCTACAGTCACCAATGATCGTGCCGTCGTTCCTGAGGACTCTTCTTCCCTCCTGATCTTCGCAAGCAAAGAACCGGCTATAATCATCATCAGTACAGTATATGTTTATGGATAATAAGTTTACTTTAAACGTTTGATTTTAAATATAAGAGTGTATATATAAAAGCTTGATACTCAGCTTATCAGGCAACATTTATGAAGGATGAACAGGCAATGTTTTGGGCCATGACACTTCGTCAGGATCGGAAAGGAAGGGAGAAGAAGTCAGAATAAGAAGGTGGGGGAGGGGGAGGAGTATAGCCTGGCCAGTGATAGATGAAACCAGGTGAGGGGGAAGATAGTTGGGTGGGTGGGGTAGAGGGAATGAGAAGCTGGGAGGTGATAGGTGGAAATGGTAAAGGGCTGAAGTAGAAGGAATTTGATAGGAGAAAAGAGTAGGCTCTGTGGAAAAGGGAACAGGAGGGGTTACCTGAGGGAAGATGAGGAGAAGAGAACAAGGGGCACCAGAGGGAGATGATGGGCATGTGAGGAGGAAAATTGGTAAGAGGGGAGGCAGAAAGGGGAATTGAAAATGAGGCAGGGGGAGATATTACCATAAGTTGAAGAAATCAATGTTCATACCAACAGTTTGTAGGCCATCCAGTCGAAATAAGAGATGTTGCTCCTCCAAACTGAGAGTGGCTTCATCATGGCAGTAGAGGAATCTGTGGACTGACATGTTGGAATGGGAATGGGAAGTGGAATTAAAGTTGGTGGCCATGGGGAAAGCTCGTCTTTTGTGGAGGACAAAGCAAAATTCTCTTGTGTTTATGATATTCATTTCAGCCTTCTGAGTGTGAGCTGTCAGCTGGATGAGGGTTCAAACTTATGAATGAAGAACAGAAGTATCTCTTGGTCCCTTGACACTGATCCAATACTTGATAAGGTCATGGGTAATCTACTGTATCTTCAACTCCCCATTCCCTTCTAACCACAGTAACCTTGAAACCTCTTGCTTATCTCTTATCTAGTTACTGTGTCTGCTTTTAAAATATTTAAATACTCTGCTTCTACCTCCCTAGAAAGAAGAGAGTTTCAGATTCACAGCCCTCTGAGAGCAAGCATTCACCTCTTCTTAGTCTCAAAAGGACACCTCTTAAATAGTGGCCCCTTAGTTTTAGATTTACAGTGATATGCAAAAGTCTTAGGTACATATATATATTGGCTTTACTAGAAGAGAGATCAAGTCAACCAGCAGGGCTGTAGCTGAGGTAGCAGAGAAAGGATCAGCACGGGTGTGGACCAAGTATGTCCAGAGGGGCAGATAGTCAGACAGTGTATACATATCTGACAAACCCTTCAGTAGTTGCATAGACACCTGAAGAGCAGACTATCTGTTGGATGGAAGTGACTGATAGAGGCAGATGCCAAGTTTTTAAGCTCACCAGTGGGAGGTGGTGCTTTAGCACTGCTGGCCCACCACTTCGAGGGAGTCTTGATCGTAAGCGGGCCGAAACTCCTGAAGACAGGTGGCAGATCAACTGATGATCCCACTGGTGATAGCACAGGACAGTTAACATCTTAGTCCACGTGTATTTTGTAACTATGTAGATAGGGTGCCTCTCAGTCTTTTGCACAGTACCTGTATTTATCAACATGCAGTGGAGAGCGAGTTTATGAATCTGGCTGGGATAAAGGATGATGGGAATGGCAAGGGTGGTGAACCATGGGAAATGAGTGGGACAGGTGGCAGAGCACAAGTGCCAGGGGCTGGGGATGCCATGGGCGCAGACACACCCAGCCCTGAGACACCAGGCAAGGTCAATTAATTCCAAACAGTGGGTTTATTCATCATTACAGAATGACCCTCTGGTGCTTCCTACTCCCTCCCCACTCCCCTTTCCCAATAATGATTACCCTCTCCCCACCCTCTTCCCACTCTCAGTCCACAATGGAGACCCATATCAGAAGCAGGTTCATCATCACTAACATATATCATGATTTTTATTTTTGCAGCCACAGCAGCAGAATTACTACAGTACTGGGCAGAGGTCTTAGACACCCTAGCTGTGCCCAAGACTTGCACAGCACTATAAATCTAAAACTAGAGGGTCACCATGTACCTCAAGAAATGTCATCTTTAACCACATCCAATCAAGACCCTACAGGATCTTATATTTTTCAATCAAATCCCTGCTTTTTTCCCTTGTAGACTTATATAGAACTTATAGAACAGTTCAGCACAATACAGGCCCTTCGGCCCACAATGTTGTGCCGACCCTCAAACCCTGCCTCCCATATAACCCCTGCCACCTTAAATTCCTCCATATACCTTATGTTCCAATATATCATTCCATACTAGTGTAGCCTACCCAAACTTCCTTCATAAGACAATCCAACCATCCCAGAATTAGCTTAATAAACCTTTTCTGAATTTCTTCAAAAGCATTAACATCCCTCCTTCGTACAGTGGACAGTGTTTCAAATGTGTCGTGCCAGTGCTCATTGATCTCACCAATGCAACACGACTAGTGCAACGCGTTGCATTGCCAGGTGTAAGATTGGGAGCTGATTCCTACTGCTGCCTGTGAAGAGTTTGTGTGTTGTCCCCGAGACTGGGTGGGTTTTCTCCAGGTGCTCCCATTTCCTCCCAGATACCAATGCCATATGGTCTGGTCAGTGAGTTGCGGGATTGCTATGCAGGCGCCAGAAGTATGGCGACTCCTGAGCAGCACAATCCTCGGTGATTTGATTTGGCGCAGACAAAACACTTCACTGTATACTTTGATGTACTGTACACATGACAGATAAAGCTAATCTTCAATCTTTAATCATCTACATCAACCCACTCCAGAAAGCTGTAGTACATCTTCTGATGTTAGCATCTTTTCTAATTACAATTTTTTGTTATTACTGTGAAGCTTCTTTGACTTTCCATTTGACACATCAAATTGTTGGCTCTTTCACTGGCAGCAAAAGAAATGACTAGATTATCTGAAAAATCAGTCATTGTGGTTAATGTATAGGAGGGAGAAGGTTTTGTGTGGAATGGTATCCTCCAGTCCTAGTCAATATATATCTCTCAATCATTTTCACTGAAGCAGAATTTCTGGGTGTTTGTGGCAAAATGCTTATTTTACCCAGTGTGGTACAGTAGTACAGCTAGCAGAACTTTGGCTTCCTCCCATCTCCTAAAGACATGCAGAGTATCTGGGGTAAACTCACTTGATCATAGGGAGACAGTGAAAAACCAGCACAGACAAGATCTGAGTTCAGATTGAACCCAGGGCTTTAAGACTGTGAGGTAGTGATAGTGACTGTACCACCATGCCAAACCACACTGGACGCAGTACACTCCCACAAATTACCCAGAAGATTGCCTTCAGCGAGGTTGATTGAGAGCTATTTATTGGCCAGCCTTCACCAAAGATCATAGTGGAGAAGCTTAAAAGTTCCCGAGACTCCAAGAGCAATGCTGTCTGGAGTTCAGCCAGCTGGTGGTTAGCTCCTGGTAGGGTCTTGCAGGGCAGTAATGTTAAGGGTGAGATTCCAGACAAAAAGCAATCCACCAATGACCTCAACAGTGGAGCTGGCAGAAGATGATGACATATCACAACAGCAGTGAAGGCTACAGTAGTGAAGGATCCCCAGTCATCTTCCATTCCGTGCCACTGGACCCTGACCCCGTTCTGTCAAGAACCATGGTGGCTGCCCCTGCGTCAGCCTCCTCACATTAGACAAGGGCATCGACGGGCATTCTCCATTAAGGGAATCCACCCTAACATCCTGGATTATGTGGACCCCAAATCAGCTCTGCCAGGGATTCCCAACCTTTTCCATGCAATGGACCAATAAACGTAAGCAAGGGGTCCATGGACCCCACATTGGGAACCTCTGCTCTAGAGTCACCTGAGGGCTCACTAATAGGCAATCCCTTCAGGAAAGATCATACTCAACTCCAATGATTGTGATGTTACTAGCCAGCACCCAGAGGACACCACCTGCCCCCAGATCCTCTCCCTCCCATCCGTTACCCTGATGGGCTCGAGTCTCTAAACCTTACGCACGGACTGCGTGAAACTAAATGCAGTAAATTTCCCCGATTGTGCAGGTGAGTGCTGGAATCTGGGGGAAAGTGATCAAAATTTTTAAAAAGGAGATTAATTTCGGACTGGTGTAAATGGGTGTCTGATGTTTGGTGCACGATCACTGGTCTGAAGACTCTCTTTCTGAGCTGTCTCCCTCCATAACTCTGTAACGAATGCCTGCCACATCTTTAAGTTTCAGAGTCAGAATCAGATTTATTATCACTGGCATGTGACGTGAAATTCGTTAGCTTAGCAGCAGAAGTTCAATGCAACACATAATCTAGCAGAGAGAGGGAAAAAATAAATAAAATAAAACATAATAATAAATAAACAAGTAAATCAATTACATATATTGAATAGATTATTAAAAAATGTGCAAAAAAACAGAAATACCGTATATTTAAAAAAGTGAGATAGTGTCCAAAGGTTCAAAGTCCATTCAGCAAATCGGACGGCAGAGGGGAAGAAGCTGTTCCTGAACCACTGAATGTCTGCCTTCAGGCTCCTGCATCTCCTACCTGATGGTAACAGTGAGAAAAGGGTGCTGGAGGTCTTTAATAGTGGATGTGGCCTTTCTGAGACACTGCTCCCTAAAGATGTCCTGGGTACTTTGTAGGCTAGTGCCCAAGATGGAGCTGACTAGATTTACAACCTTCTACAGCTTCTTTCAGTCCTGTGCAGTCGCCAGACACTTTACCAGACAGTGATGCAGCCTGTCAGAATGTTCTCCATGGTACAACTATAGAAGTTTTTGAGTGTATTTGTTGACATGCCAAATCGCTTCAATCTCCTAATAAAGTATAACCGCTGTCTTGCCTTCTTTATGACTACATCAATGTGTTGGGACCAGGTTAGAACATTAGAGATCTTGACACCCAGGAACTTGAGGCTGCTCACTCTCTCCACTTCTGATCCCTCTATGAGGATTGGTATGTGTTCCTTCATCTTACCCTTCCTGAAGTCCACAATCAGCTCTTTCGTCTTACTGATGTTGAATGCCAGGTTGTTGTTGCAGCACCACTCCACTAGTTGATCGTCAGCGAAGAGGATATGTTATCACCAATCCGCACAGACTGTGGTCTTCCAGCTAGGAAGTCGAGGATCCAGTTGCAAAAGAAGGTACAGAGGCCCAGGATCTGCAACTTCTCAATCAGGATCATTGGAATGATGGTATTAAATGCTGAGCTATAGTTGATGAACAGCATCCTGACGTAGGTGTTTGAGTTTTCTAGGTGGTCTAAAGCCGTGTGAAGAGCCATGGAGATTGCATCTGCCATTGCTCTATTGTGATGGTAGGCAAACTGCAATGGGTCCAGGTCCTTGCTGATGCAGGAGTTCAGTCTAATCGTAACGAACCTCTCAAAGCATTTCATCGCTGTCGATGTGAGTGCTACCGGGCGATAGTCATTAAGGCAGCCCACATTATTCTTCCTTGGCACTGGTATAATTGTTGCCTTTTTGAAGCAAGTGGGAACTTCTGCCTGTAGCGGTGAGAGGTTGAAAATGTCCTTGAATACTCCCACTAGTTGGTTGGTACAGGTTTTCAGAGCCTTATCAGGTGCTCCATCAGGTCCTTCCGCCTTGCAAGGGTTCACTCTCTTTAAAGACAGTCTAACATCGGCCTCTGAAACAGAGATCACAGTGTCATCAGGTGCAGCAGGGATCTTCACAGCTGTAGTTGTGCAATACTAACATGTTTTGAAAATATATATATTTTCTATTTAGAAATGCAGCATGGTAAAAAGCCCTTCAGGCCCCATGACCCCTTGCCATCCAATTACATCCATATAACCATTAACTTACTAATCTGTCTGTCTTCGGAATATGGGAGGAAACCGGAGCACCCGGAGGAAACCCATGTGGTCGTGGGGAGAACGTACTACCCCCTTAGCGGCAGAATTAAAACAGGGTCACTGGCACTATTATAACATTACATTAACTGCTGCGCTACCTTATCGCCTACATTCTGTAGGTTGAAAAACTCTATAAGATATCAAAGTTACAAGTACACTAGTTATCAAAGTATGTATACATTACATAATCTTGAGATTCATCTCCCAACAGGCAATCACAGAACAAAGAAACCCAAAAGAACCCATATAAAAAAGGACCATTGAACACCCGATGTGCAGAGAGGAAAAAAGCAAATCATGCGAACAATAAACCCAAACAAATCATGTTCTGATCTGAAGTCCACAGAGGGTCTGTCTCCAGACCTTCAGTTCAGTGTAGAGCAGAGCAACGAGCTAAACCAGTCCATCCCTCACCTCAGGCCCTGACACTCTGACCTCTTCAATCTGGCCCAGTGCCTAAATGATCACCCAAACATCGGGTTCTGTTGCTTCAATACACTTCGGATACATTCTGCACCTTGCTACCTCGATTCAGCCTGTGTCCAAACTTTCCGATTCAGCTTGGCACTTAAAGCAATCGAACCTTGGATGTTCCTGACACCCAGCGACAGGCCTGCTGCCTCACCTTGCCTCAATTCTGCCACATCTATAAGTCCAAAGGGAAATTACAGGCTATTGTTTGTCATGATTGATTATCACAAAAAGAGCGATTAACAAAGCAAACAACAGGAATTCTGCAGATGCTGGAAATTCAAGCAACACACATCAAAGTTGCTGGTGAATGCAGCAGGCCAGGCAGCATCTCTAGGACGAGGTACAGTCGACGTTTCAGGCCGAGACCCTTCGTCAGGACTAACTGAAGGAAGAGTGAGTAAGGGATTTGAAAGTTGGAGGGGGAGGGGGAGATCCAAAATGATAGGAGAAGACAGGAGGGGGAGCGATAGAGCCAAGAGCTGGACAGGTGATTGGCAAAAGGGGATACGAGAGGATCATGGGACAGGAGGTCCGGGAAGAAAGACAAGGGGAGGGGGGACCCAAAGGATGGGCAAGAGGTATATTCAGAGGGACAGAGGGAGAAAAAGGAGAGTGAGAGAAAGAATGTGTGCATAAAAATAAGTAACAGATGGGGTACGAGGGGGAGGTAGGGCCTAGCGGAAGTTGAAGTCGATGTTCATGCCATCAGGTTGGAGGCTACCCAGACGGAATATAAGGTGTTGTTCCTCCAGCCTGAGTGTGGCTTCATCTTTACAGTAGAGGAGGCCGTGGATAGACATGTCAGAATGGGAATGGGATGTGGAATTAAAATGTGCACCTGTCCAGCTCTTGGCTCTATCCCTCCCCCTCCTGTCTTCTCCTATCATTTTGGATCTCCCCCTCCCCCTCCAACTTTCAAATCCCTTACTAACTCTTCATTCAGTTAGTCCTGATGAAGGGTCTCGGCCTGAAACCTCGACTGCGCCTCTTCCTATAGATGCTGCATGGCCTGCTGCGTTCACCAGCAAATTTGATGTGTGTTGATTAACAAAGCATTTAGTTGTTTTCCTTGTTTCATTAGCCATCAGCCGGAAGTCGCTGGGATTCACAACCACCATCTTAAACAGGAAGTGCTTGTGTAACTGTGGCAGAAGTGTTAAGAAAAGTGTTCTGCCAAACCTGACTCATTCTGTCCATAAGGTCTAGAGGAGTGGACCATGAAAATGCAACTTGTTTCACTTTTTAAAATGATTATAATATATCATTGCTTCAAGAATAAAACTAAGATATTTCAAAAGGCTTTTGTGGGTCACTCCTCTTTACACATTAACCACTGATTTTTCTAATGAACTTCGTGTAGAGGTGCAACCAAAGTTTTTGTTTCATGTATGATTCTCATCATTCATTCTCTTCCCTAATATTTTTCAACTTGGTAAAGAAGAGGCAATTTGTTTTTTAACTGTCATCTACCCAATTGCTTAGAAGGTCTTACAAGTAACTTGTCTCTTTCAGGCAGGGTACAACCCATTTGCAGTTGCTTGATAAAATCATCACCATCATCATCATCAGGTGCCGTGCCCAGTTTGAGCTTTGACTGCCATGGCCCACACACTCCTGCTTCGGGTCAAGTGGATCAGTTCACTGGTATTCATTTCCAGTTCTCTGGCTGCTGTCCCCATCATCACTTGTCTTTGTCTTCCTCTTGCTTTCGTCCCTTCAATCTTTCCCATAATTACCGTGCATTCTAACTCCTCTTTCCTAATGATGTGCCTAACCAACTGAAAAGCAAATCAAAAACACCCAAACACTAATCCCTCCTACAAACACATGCCCATATCCCTCCATCTTCCCCTCACATTCACATTTCTTAAAAGCCATTAATGTATTTGCCTATACCTCAGTGCATTCCTGGCATCCACCACACTCTGAGTTAAAAAAACTTACCCCTCACATCCCTTTCAAACCTACCCTCTCTCACCTTCAGTGCATGCCCTCTGGTATTAGACATTTCTACCCTGGGGAACAGATACTCTCTTTCCACTCTATCCATGTCTCATAATCTTATAAACCTCTATCAGACTCCCTCTCAGCCTTCTGCGCTCCAGAGAAAACAACGCAAGTTTATCCAGCCTCTCATGATAGCACATGCCCTCTATTCCAGGCAATATCCTGGTAAGCCTCTTCAGCACCCTCTTCAAAGCCTTAAATCCTTCCTAGAGTGGGGTGACCAGAACTGTACACAATACTTCAGATGAAGCCTAACCAGAGTTTTATAAAGTTGCAACATAACCTCTTGTCTTTTGATATTTATCACCATATACTACCCTAAGATTCATTCTTTTGCAGGCATTCAGATTTAAAAAAAAGAAATAGAATAGAACAAAAAAACACACACACAAAGACTGACAAACAACCAGTGTGCAAAAGAAGAGAAACTGAGGACACATAATTAGATCTAATTAGTCATATTGAGTTCTACTGTATATTATACCAAGAATTCCTAACTGGGAGACACTTTAAGATGTTTATTTGTTGCTGTTTTATTCTCAGTATTGTTATACATTCGGTTATGTGACTATATTGAACAAAACCCGAAATGCATCCTCATTGTATTAATTTTCTTCCTCTGGTGCTCCATAGTTAGGGTTAATACAAGAGGCAAAAGCTTAGAGATGCAGATCCAGAGCAATAAAATTAGACTGAAGATAAGAATGGATTTTGTATTTTATCAAACAAGTGTCTTTCAAGAAATTAGACCAGAGATATTTTATAATCATAGCAATCAAAGTTGTTAACTGTGTGCAGACATCCCACCCTGCAAAAACTGATTTCAGGGAAATAGCACCATCAATTTGCGGGAGACTTCCGGGAGAGGTGGGATGTTTGCAATAGAGTAGCTCCTTAGCAGTTGGCCAGCTAGTTTAAATAACGTTAGCTATGCTAATGAACGAATGACACCTGTTAAACTCACCTCAACATGTCTTTTACAGTCTTAACCCACCATGGGCAATAGAAAATTCACTGTTGCAAACAGTGCAGCGAGCAACACTGTCATTATTTTTGACCCCTATTAGGCAGGGGTACACTTTAGTGTGGTCTGGGGTGATGTACGTTTTATATTTTCTTATTTTTTGGAACACTCTGCCATGGCGCGCTCTCGCTCTCTCTCTCATGGTCCCTCATGCTCTCGCTTGCTTTCTCTCTCTCGCGCTCTCACTTGCTTGCTCTCGCTCGCGCGCTGTCTTGCTCCCTCACCTGCTTTCTCTCTCACTCTCTCGCTTGCTTGCTCTCGCACTCTCTCTCTCGCTCGCGCACTCTCTGGCTTGCTTTCTCTCGCTTGCTCTCAAAAAAATTGATTTCCGTGATATTGTATATAATTTGCAGGCATCAGGGAGCCACTACTCATATGCGGGAGGCTCCCGGAACTTCTGGGAGAGTTGGGATGTCTGTTTGTGTGAAAAGTACATTAAGTAAACTGTTCCTGCTTTACTTTGACATAACACGGTGTTAACTTAGTGAAATGTGACTATTATAAAAATTAAAATGGAGGTACAAGTAAACACTTCAAGGGTGCAATTTCAGGCACTGCTCCTCTACATCTTAAGGACAGAATGAATCAGGTTTGGGCAAAAGCCTTTCCTATTTCAGTGCCATAAGAGCTCAGTTATAATGGAGGAACTTTATGGGGGTGGAGGGGAGAAATCGGTAATTGGTTGCTGATTGTATGTGTATGTCAGAGTATCAGTCAGCATTTGTCCTCATCTCCACACATTCAGTTTCATTGACTTCACCGGAAGCAAATGTCAAATAATAACTACAACCAATTGACACATGTTTAGCACTGATGATCAAAGGTGAAAATTTCCCCCAAACTGTTCACTTGTTACATGAGTGCAAACAAGTTTTCAAGGAGATTTTGGTTTGTTCAATGTGTTAATTGGTGATACACTTAATTTAAAAAAAAACTGCCACTATAGAAAGTCCGAAAGTAAAACAGAAACTAAAGGAAATGCTTATCACCATAGTCAGCATCTGAAAGAGAAGAATAAATTACTTTTTAACTGGAAGTTCTTATCAGTCTGATTAAGTGCTGAGTCCACTGCATTAATTTACTGCTTTCATACTCTGTTCCTCCAAATACACTCTTGCATTGTCGCAAACACTGACTGTCTGTCTCAAGACATATTCCCACATAAAATAGGAGATATAACATCTGCTGTTTTAATGGAAATCAAACCAAATTAAAGTCTGCAGATGCTGGAAATCTACAGAATCCTCAAGCTGAAAGTTTAACTATATTTAGAGTCATAGAGTCATAGACTAATAGAGTACAGAAAATGGTCCTTTGACCCAATTCATCCATGCTAACCAAGATGCCCATCTAAGCTAGCCCTATGTGTCTATGTTTGGCCCATTGCCCTCTAAATAGTTCCTATGCATGTATCTATCCAGCTGTCTTTTAAATGATGCTACTTTTCCTGTCTCAAACACTTCCTCTGCAGATTATTACAAATACTCACTACCTTCTGCATGAAGCCCTTCGGGTGCCTTTTAAATGTCCCCGCTCACCTTAAACCAAGGCCCCCTACTGTTTGACTCCCTTGCCCTGGGGAAAAGACTGTGTGCATTCAAACTATCTATGCCCTTAATGATTTCATACAACACTTTTCCTGCCACAAATGCTGTCTGACCTGCCCTGTTTCCAGCATCTTCTGTTCTTGCTAATTTACTTCCTCTCTCTTCACCAACCTGGAACCCAAATATTTCTTTTCTGGGTGACATAATGACTTTATCTATTACTTATCTATTTTTATTTTATTGACAGATTGCACAGAATAGGCCCTTCGAGCCATGCCAGCCTGCGAAACAAAACTTAATCCTAGCCTAATCACGGGACAGTCTACAATGACCAATTAAACTACTAACCAGTACGTCATTGGACTGTGGGAGGAAACTGGAACACCCAGAGGAAACCCACGCAGTCACGAGGAGAACGTACAAACTCCTTACGTGCAGTGACAGGAATTGAACCTGGGTCACTGGTACTGCATAGTGTTATCCTAACCACTACACTGCTATGCCACCCTAATTTGGAGATACAGCACGGAACAATCCCTTCCAGCCCAATGAGCTGCTCCGCCCAGCACCCCAACACTAGCCGAGTCGCAGGACATTTTACAATGGCCAATTAACCTTCTAACTGGTACGTCTTTGGACTGATTCATTTGTTCTTTTTCCCACCCACTTAATCAATTGGTTGCCTTGCTTTCATCTAATGTGATTTGTTAGTCAGGAACGAAGTGGTTGGCACAACACTTTACAGTACCAGCAACCCAGGTTCTATTCCCGCTGCTCTCTGTAAGCAGTCTGTACATCCTCCCCATGGAATGCGTGGATTTCCTCCGGGTGCTCTGGTTTCCTCCCATAGTCTAAAGATGTACCAGTTGGTAGGTTAGTTGGTCATTGGAAATTGTCCGGTGATTAGGTTAGGGTTATATCAGGAGGGATTGCTGGGCTGCGCAGGTTGAATAGCCAGAAGGGCCCATTCCATGCTACAACTCAATAAAAATAAAGTAAGTCAAGGAGGGGCAGATGGGATTTGTATTGTCAACATTGTTAGTCCAAATATCCTACCCCTGAGCTGCAGTGTCAAAGCTGGTCTGCATAGCCGAATAATTTAATTTCTAAAACCCTTGATCATTAATGTTCTACAACAAACCATAGGTACAGTATTTGTCACTGTACACTCTGTTGTAGAGTTGTAGTACATTGTACCATGGAAGGCACAGAGCAAATAATTGTTAGTGTGGGATCTTCTCTCACCCAGTAACCAATTTATTTGTGCCTATTAATATTTCAGCTCACAGGATTCCTAACTGTGATAGAACAGCTTTACTTTGAGGAAGTGGTTTCAGAACTAAAATACCATACTTTCTGCTTTCTTCTAAATAGCACAAATGGTATCTAAAGTTTGCTTAATCTCTGAATTTTTAGTTAACAGCAGAAAAGCACTTCCATACAAGCAACTGCTTCGAGGTAAATAATGTTGGGAAGCTCAGGAAGATGTTACTAGCAAAGAGAATTTTCTCTAAGATAGATCTGGAATGTGTAAAGTTTTAATAATAACACAGCATGGTAAAAGAGTGGCATCCTCATTCTTTCAGCTGAAGTTACCTTTCCAAGCTATGCGTATGCTGCTTAAGGCAAAAATGTTTAGTACCGTTAGCTTTAAATTGTTGCCTTTCAGTGACAGTGGAATTTAAAGACGCTGCTCAAGTAAGAAGAGTTAACGAGAATAAAGACAGAGTATAATTGCCCCGAGCAATATTTCTCCCCAAAGTGAGCTAACTGCTTTAGAAATCACACATTTTAATTCCGATTCCAACATGTCAGTCCATAGCCTCCTCCTGTCAAGGTGAGGCCACCCTTAGGGTGGAGGAGCAACATTTATATTGTGTCTGGGTAGCCTCTAACCTGATGGCATGAATATCAATTTCTCCTTTCGGTTAAAAATGTTTTTCCCAACTCCTCTTCTTCTATTCGCCACTCTGGCCTCTTACTTCTTCTCACCTGTCTATCGCCTCCCCCTGTGTCCCCTTCTCCTTCCCTTTCTCCTATGGTCCACTATTCTCTCCTATCAGATTCCTTCCTTTCCAGGTCTTTACTTTCCCCACCCACCTGGATTCACCTATCTCCTTCAAGCTATCCTCCTTCCCCTCTCCCCACCTTTTTATTCTGCTGTCTTCTCCCTTCCTTCTTAGTCTGGAAGAAGGGTTTCGGCCTGAAACATCGACTGTTTATTCATTTTCATAGATGCTGCCTGACCTGCTGAGTTCCTTCCGCATTTTGTGTGTGTAACTGCTTTGGACTCCTTCTGTGTACAATGCAGTAGCTCTGTCTACAACATCTCAATCGTTATTGCTCTTTAAAAATCAATTATTATTTATAAAAAAGACTTTATACAAGGGAGTAAATCTCTTGTAAATCAAGTAAATCTCTTTTTTATGTTTGTGATTTTATAGCCAAAAAGTCTCTGTTTTTAATGTAGAACTTCAAATTGAAGGAAATATATTGTACTTTATTATTATTTTGCTTTTTTAATTAAGTTTCAAATTGGGATAAAATGTCAGCAACCACATATAAGTGGCAATAAAAATCCCAAACTTCATGTTAACTTCCACCCTATCGGTCTCTACTCTTTTTTAATAGGGTGGGAAGGATATTTTGACAGTTATGATTACACAACATCAGCTGGTGGGTGGAATCTGCGTTGCTAAAAGGAACAGTTGGTACAAATGTAGCTCAGAGGGAGAACACACAGATAGAAAACCTGAGGTGTGTGTTATTTTTATATAGAATTATTTGAATGAATATGACTGTGAAAGTCCTCATAGCCTCAAAGCAAAATTTAACACAAGTCCGTTAAATGGTTGTTCCCTTTGGTAGAATGAGAATGGAATCATGCGAAGTAGGTTAAGAGTGCATTAGTTAGGAACTCACCCATCGCACCACCCTTGTTATCCTGATTAAAGAAAAACTGGTATGCACTCACATGACTTCTGAAGGAGCATATGAAGAGTTGAGAGGATATTTTCCAAACACAGGAAGGGTATTTGAAACACAAGAGATTCTGCAGATGCTGGAGCAACACACACAAAATGCGGGAGGAACTCCAAATGCGCCTGTGGAGAGCAATAACCAGGCACATTGAGCCAAGACACTTTTTTTGCATGTATTGGAAGTACGGCATATACTGAAATGGAATCTATTATAACAGTTAACACATATCCTTCTTTGGGTGTCAAACCCGAGAAAATTATTTAGACATGACTGGTCCAGCACCAACACTGTAACCCTCCATCTGGACTTCTGCTCTCCCAACATATCTCCTCCTTGTGAACAATCAACACAGGCGCACGTCAAGGATGCATGCTCTGCCCATTGCTCTACTCTCTAAGCACAGTACAGTGCAGCTAGGCACAGCTCAAATGCTAAGTGTAAATTTTCCATTGACTCCACCGTTCGTAGAATTTCAGAGGATGACGAGAAAGTGTACAGGCATGAGACAGATAGGCTGGTTGAGTGGTGACGCAACAACACTCAGCATCAGAAGGACCAAAGAAATGATGGTGGACTTCAGGAAGGGGAAGTTGGGAGAACACTCACCAGCGCCCTCATCGAGAAGTCAGAAGTGAAAAGCGTGAATAAGTTCAAGTATCTGGGTGGCAACGTCTTAGAAGATCTATCCTGAGCACAACTCGTTGACGCAATCACAAAGATGGCACTCCAGCGACTATACTTCATTAGGAGTTTGAGGAGATATTGGATCACTTGCAACACAAATTTTAAATTACATCTGAAGAACAGCCAATTACCCAGAAATCAGATTTCATTCTTCTTGGTGCACTAAGTATGTGATGCTTATGGTAGTAAAGCCCACAGGATCCACCTCAAAAATTCATGAAATTCACCCGAAAAAAATCCCAAACCACTCCATGGAAACAGAATCATGGACTAAAACTTAGAGTATAAGAAGTAGGAGCAGACTTTGGCCATTCAGCCCATCAAGTCTGCCTCTCATTCCACCATGGCTGATTTATTACCCTTTCAATCCTATTCTCCTGCCTTCTCCATGTAACTTTTGACTAATCAAACTCCACTTTATATATACCCAGCCATTTTGTGACAATTAATTCTACAGATTCGCCACCCTCTGGCTAATGAAGTTCTTCCTCATCTCTGTTCTAAAGGGACGTCCTTCTATTCTGAGGCTGCACCCTTTTGTCCTACTAGTGAGTTCCTTGCTAGCTATTCGTGACCATCCTGCCACACAGAGACCCTCAGCTTCTGAGGCGGCACAGACGAAGTCCACATGAAGACCTGCTGAAGTGTCACTGTAATTCAGCTGGAGGTTTGGTTGACTTGAAGCTCTGAAAATACATCAAAATGCTATTATGGAGCAACTTCATCTCCTCCCTGGGCAAACAGAGGTTCCTCATGAGAAGCTTGAAACTCTAAGTAACTGCAGACACACAGCCCATGAAGAGTCTATGATTCCAGTGGAGCAAAAGGATGTTGCATGAGAGGCAGCTAGCTGTTCTGCACAGGGAAGTTCTGTCTATGAGCAGATAAATCTATACCAGCAAATAAATTGCATGTGGGAGACACCAGAGGTTGAAGATGCTGGGATCCAGAGCAACAAGGCTAGAGAGATTCAGAAGGTCAGGCAGCAACTACTGAGGGGAACACTTAGTGTTTTGGGTCAAGATAGAGGGAAATAATCAGTACAAGGAGATGGAGAGAAGGGATGGAGAAGATCTGGCAGGTGATAGGCAGATTCAAGTAATGTGGAGGAGGGATGATAGACAGATGAAGGAAGGAATCATGGGTATAGCACCAGAAGCTGGGAGACGATTGATGGAGCTGATAGGGTGGAAGATGATGGAATCAGAAAGGAGAGGAAGGTGAAAGATGGAATTGAGGGAGGTGTTTAAGGAGGGCAGATTGGAATAGAGGGGATAGAGAACCTGTGGGAGGATTGCTTCAGACTACTACCTAAGCTAGTCCACACTGGTTTCCCTCACCCCGCATGGGCACATGGAAACTGCTTCCTCTTCTGCAGGAGTAAAGGCCCACCCTCCTCCCATGCCAATTCAAACCGTTCTTTACTGTGAGCCAAGTCTTCCTCAGATTGCAGGAGGAAGTGACCCCATAGAGAAGAATGAAGCTAACATGGACCAAAGGCACCAGTCACTGAGGTCAGATCCAAGTCTGGATAATAACATATGGTACAGTAATATGGCTAGTTTCCAGCCAGCTATTGCACCATTGTCTACATGGGTCTCCTGAAAGGACACGTGGTGTCCTGGTTTAGGACATTGACCACACCCTTGACAAAGACACAAATTCTCCTCTTTCTACAGCCTCTAAGCAGCATGCACAAACTTTCTTCACCAACATACAATCAAGTCTGCTCTTTCAATTGTCCCTATCAGTGGATTGAAGCAAGGTCACCTAGGCAATGAACTTCCTGTGGATCATCCAGGCCTCACTCATCTTCTCAGCCAGTTTCACATCTCTCTGATCTTTCAAAGATTTATTAACTTCCTTTTTTAATACTGTTCTAGCTCAGGTGGCAGGGTGGAGATACACCTCTACCAAAGGAGATGTAAGGCTCTCCTTCCCTTCGCTATCCTGCAGGCTATCCTTGGGCAAGATATACCACCTAATTATCCCCGCTACATATCTCAGCACTCCCCATCAATTGAAATCCATGCTGTGAAATTCAAAAGACATGAGCCAGCATGCATTAGGCCAACAAGAGAGGAGAAGTCTATGACTTATCATTCAATAAGTGACCAGTGCCCAAAAGAAGTATGAAGCACACTCAGGGTTAATCTTTCAATGGGCACTAGCAAAATCATCCTCGCCAAAATCAATTAAACGCCTGACTTGTGCAAGAGGTACAAATGCAAATAGGTCCAATTTTGAGGTGATTTTCTGCATAGCTTTTTCCTCAGCTTTTTATACCTGCTGACTTTCTTAAAACATTTCCAAGCAAATGGGTGTTTTGTGCACTGATAGGCCAGCCATTAAATGGTGCATTCTTCGCTTGTACTTAAGCTTGTTTTTACATCCTGTGTTCATTTCCTTTTATCAGAATAGTGACTATTAAAATCAGACCACAGCATTTAAAGTTTACTGAGAAGGACAGGTTCTGGGTTGCGAAACACGTGGTGAACTGAAAACACTCAGCATCTATAGACGTTATTTTGGTACTTGTTAAAAGTAAGAAATTAGACTACGGCACATGTTGCACAATACCGGGCTCCTGATTCACACCGTGTGCAGACGCCGAAAATTGAAATCATATTGCACAACCATTCAAAGAGATGCTGTCAAATTCAGTAAGCCAGAAGATTTTTAATTTATCCTTTGTATGAACACCACATTAGAAACTTGAAATGCCATGGAACAATTACAACAACTTAAATGTAATGAATTGATCTTAAATTCCCTTGGAATTGGTCTAGCAATCCATTCATTTGTGTTATAACTGTTATGTTGAAGCAGTCAAAGGTCACTTCCAACCTAAGCACCAATTTGGGAATCAACCAAAGTAGAGTCCCAAACCATATGCAAAGCTCTCTTCATAAACATCTGGATCTGGGGCTGAATTGGAAGGCCATTTCAAAGTTCAAAGTAAATTTATTATCAAAGTACTTATATGTCACAGTTACTTTTTTGAGATTCATAGTACCCACCATCCAGGCCATGCTCTCTTCCAACTGCTGTCATTCAGAAGGTGGTTCAGGAGCCTTAGATCCCACACCAACAGGTCCAGGAACAGTTATTACCCTTTAGCCATCAGGGTCCTGAATCAGCATGGACAACTTCACTCATATCTACACTGAACAGATCACTGAACACAACCAATCGGCTCACTTTTGAGGACCCTACAACTCATGTTCTCAGTATTATATATTTCCCTGTTTATTGTTATTATACACAATACCCAACCCAGGATTCGGAAAGAGGTATCTGAAGAGATTGTGGAGACATTACCAATGATCTTTCAAGAATCACTAAATTCTAGAAAGGTTCCGGAGGACTGTAAAATTGCAAATTTCACTGCGTTACATGAAACATTGCCGTAGGTAAGCAGCATCCATTATCAAAGATCCTCACCACCCAGGCCATGCTCTTTTCTCACTGCCGCATCACATAGAAAGTACAAGAGCCTCAGGACTTACAGTGTCAGGTCCAAGAACAGTTACTACCCCTTGACTAACAGGCTCTTGAACAAAAGGGGTTATCTACGGTACACTCACTTAAGGATTATTTTATCTTGTTATTTCATGCTTGTTATTTATTGCTGTTTACTTATATCTGCATTTGCTCAGTTTGTTGTCCATTGATCCTGTTTACAGTTATTGTTCTATAGGTTTGCTAAGTATCCCCACAGAAAAAGAATCTCCGGGTTGTATGTGGTACTTTGATAATAAATTTGATTTTGACTTTGACTTTGACTCTTTAAGAAGGGAGGGAGACAGATGGAAAAAAAAAATTATTGACCAGTTAATCTGACCTCAGTGGTTGGGAAGATGTTGAAGTAGATTGTTAAGGATATGGTTTTTGGGGTACTTGGAGGCACATGATAAAATAATCCAAAATCAGCATGGTTTATTTAAGGGGAAATCTTGTCTGACAAACCTGCTGGAATTCTTTGCGGAAATGACAGAATAGACAAAGGAGAGTCAGTGGATGTTGAGCATTTGGATTTTCAGAAGGCCTTTTACGAGGTGCTGCACATGAGGCTGCGAAACAAGATAAGAGCCTATTGTATTACAGGAAAGATACCAATATGGATAGAAGATTGGCTGAATGGCAGGAAGCAAAGTGTGGGAATAAAGAGGGGGGCTTTTCTAGTTGGCTGTCGGTAATTAGCGATGTTCCACAGGGGTCAGCGTTGGAACAGCTTCTTTTCACATTAAATGTCAATGGTGGATGACGGATTGATAGCTTTGTGGCAAATTTACAAGCAATACAAAGATAAATGGAGGGACAGGTAGTGTTGAGGACACTTCAACAGAAAGACTTAGACATATTGAGAGAATGTGCAAAGAAGTCTCAGATGGAATATAGTGTAGGGAAGTGTACGGTAATGCACTTTCATTGAAGGATTAAAGGCATAGACTATTATGTAAACAGGGTGCAAATTCAGAAATCAGAGGTGAAAGTGGACTTTGGAGTCCTTGTGCAGGATTCCCTAAAGGTTAATTTGCAGGTTGAGTTGGTGGTGAAGAAAGCAAATGCAATGCTAGTTTTCATTTTGAGAGGACCAGAATACAAAAACAAGGATGCAATACTGATGTTCTGGCATTGGAGAACATCCAGAGGAGGCTGACGAAAATTATTTCAAGAAAGAAAGGGTTACCATATGAGGAATGTTTGATATCTCTGAGCCTGTACTCGCTGGAGTTTAGAAAAAAGAGAGATGATCTTAATGAAGCCTATAGAATACTGAAGGGCCTAAACAGAGTGGCTTTGGAGATGATGTTTCCTATAGTGGGTGAGTCTGAGACCAGAGGACACAGCCTCAGAATAGAGGAATGTCCATTCAAAACAGAGATAAGGAGGAATTTCTTTAGCCAGTAAGTAGTGAATCTGTGGAATTCATAACCACAGATGGTTGTGTAGGCTGTCATTGGGTATATTTAAAGCAGATATACTTATAGGTTCTTGATTAGTCAGGGCAACAAGTGTTATGGGGAGAAGACAGAAGAATGATAGAGCAGACTTGATGGGCCAAATGGTCTATTTCTGCTCCTATGTCGTATGGTCTTATTATTAATTACTATAATATATTTTTATTTTTTTCTCAGCTCAAGAGTCTGGTGAATGATGTTTTCCACTTGATTGTAGCTGTGTAAGTAATCAGATTGAGTTAAACTGCTGCAGGATCCTGTAATGTGTTGATTGTTTTTGGTTTCTCTAGGCATTTTCTGCATTTATCATCTGGAATTGAAATTTTTTAGATTGGTTTTGAATCCAAGATATTATGCCAAAAGAATATGTTAATATGGGTACTGTATAGTGGAAGTGCTAATTGCCTTTGTTATATTTTTACTGTTGAGCTCTGCATGGGAGATTTTCTTAAGCCTTGAAATACTGTACATAAATTCTGTCAAAAGTTTTTTCTTTATCACACTGTAATCTATTTTCTAGATACTTATTCATCCGTCAGTTGTATTGTATCCTGCTACTCTGTTTTGTATTCTATTAGCTCTATTGCTCCTTTCTTTATGTTTAATGTTATGTATTTATCCAGTCCAAAGTTCATGTTTACATCTTTCAAAAATAATTCTACTATTTGAATTAATTGTTTTCATTTTGCTGATGAAGAAGCATATAATTTAAAATCATCCACATATAGGTGAGTTAACATATAACAAATGTTGCTGTTTATGATTTTTGATAATAATAATAATTATTATTATTATTTACATTTTTCGCAGCTCATGCTGGTAAAACCTGAGGTGCGGGCAAAACCAAGCGCGCTCATATCTCAATTGCTAGGAACTGTTGGATTATCCTAATGGTGTTTTGTATTGTGGCTTTCTGAAGATTTACATAGCTATTGATATGTGGCCCTAATTCTTTAATGCTATTGTGTAGTGCCTTTGGAATGATACCAGTTGTAGATTTTACTATTGGGAAAATGTATACCTTGTTCATGTTCCAAAGTCTTTCCATTTCCTCTTCTAATTCAGCATATCTCTAGTGTTTTTCACTTATTGGTTTATGTAAGTTAAGTGTGTTCTGAATGGCTATATCTATTATATAAGTTGTTCTTGCTTGTTTATCCTGTATTATTATATCCAGACAGATATTATGGATTGTTCTATCTGTACTAATGGATCGGTCGTAATATAATTTGTGGTATTCTGACTCTAAAACTGGACCAGGTTTGTACTTCTGATAATGAATAATTTCTTTTATGAGTTTGTATTTTAAAGCAAGATTCCAGTAAATGATGTTTGCCACTTGATTGTTCCTGCGCATGTAATCAGATTGTGTTGAACTGCTACAAGATCCTGAAATGTGTTGGATTGTTTCTGATTTTTCTCGGCAATTTCTGCATTTATCATCTTGAATCTCTTATCTTATCTCTTATTATGTATGTTTGATAATTTTGTGTGTCAACCACCTGGTCCTGTATTGCCACAAGGAATGTTTCTGTTTCTGGGAAGAGGTCTCCAAATCCGATGCTTCCCTGTCGACATTTAGTCTGCTTAGATCATGAGGATGTCTTCCATGGAGGGTCATGCTCTTTTATTGGTTAACTTTTTCTTCAATAGTGATAATTTCTTCATTTTTCTGGATTGTGCTTTCACCTGAGTTTAGTGGTGTTTCCTTCTTATCAGAATTGCTTATGCTTGAGTGGAGTGCTGAAACTAGTTTTCACTTATGAAAATATATCCTTAGAAGTTTTATCTGACTATTGCGTAAACTTTTAATATCTGTTATTCCTCTTCCTCCTTCTGTTGTGGGTAGTTTTGATCCAAGCGCATTTGAGTGTACATAGTGTTTTATTAAATTTTTCATTATTATTATTATTTATTATGTATTTGCACAGTTTTTCTTTTTGCCTGTTTGCACATTAGTTGCTTGTCAGTTTTTCTTTGTGTGTAGTTTTTGACTGAACAACCACACATGGGGACATTCACAGAATCATTACTTACAGTCGATGAACCAAACTCCTCTAATTTAATTCCTGGGTACGTCATGTTCCACTCCCAGACTTGACCCACCAAATTTGGGGACATGGTGGTTTATTGGTGGGAGGGAGAAACTATTCCTGGGAATCGTTAACATCGGCTCCAGGTGCCATGAAGTTTTATGGTACTGAATCAGATAAGCAGAAGGTCCTAACCTAATTACCACTCGTCCATCTTCACCAATTATATCCGTTCTCGATGCACTTTCGAATGCAATCCCAGAAGATACAAAATCCACCTTCTTCCTACAACTCAGAGACCACTCCTTCCAGGCGAATCAGTGATTCACTTTCACTTCTTCCAGTCTAGTGCACTGCATTCAGTCTTCACGAGAAGAAAGCAAACATGAATTGGGAATATCTTTATTGAACTCAACTGAGTAACCCTGCCCTCTCATCTCCTGAACTATTGCATGTAAACCCAAGGAACTGCACCTCATCTTCTGCCTGGATACATTGCAACCTTCCAGACTCAATGATGATTTCAACAATTTCAGGTAAATGACTTACCTTCACTTGTATAGGAATTTGCCTGTTCTTCAAGCTATGATATCAGCTTAATTTTTCCTCTCCACCTGCACACTGGACACTTACTATAGGTTTGTATTCACTAGTCTGTTTTTTCCTGTGTTTCTTTCTCACATTAGTCTATCACCCAGTTAGCCTCATTAGTAGCTTATACATACAGGAACAGAAATATTCCCTTTGTCCCATCTATGACTCCCTCCACCTCTCTGCAAGTTAAAGCCAACTTGATTTTTCCCCTTTCCCAGCTCCAATGAAGGGATCTTGACCTGGAAAGCTAACTCTCTTTCTCTTTCCACAGAAACTGCCTGACCTGCAAAGTTTTTTTCACTTTTTCTCCTGATTATTATCCCATTACATTGATTGCTCAGTGATTGTAGACTTCAGGAGAGTGAAGCCAGAGGTCCACGAGCCAGTAATCATTGAGGGATCAGAGATGGAGAGGGTCAGTAACTTTAACTTCCTAGGTGTCACTATCTCAGAGGACCTGTCCTGGGCACATCATATAAATGTAGTTAAAAAGAAAGCCCGACAGCACTACTACTTCCTCAGGAGTCTGTGGAGATTTGGCATGTCATCAAAAACCTTAGCAAACTTCTACAGATGTGTAGTGGAAAGTGTGCTAACTGGCTGCATTATACAGCTTGGTATGGAAACAGCAATGCCTTTGAGTGTAAAATCCTACAAAAGGTGGTGGATTTGGCCCAGTACATCACAAGTAAAGCCCTTCCATCCGTTGAGCATATCTACATGAAATGTTGCCATAGAAAAGCAGCATCCATCATCAAAGACCCTCACCGCCCAGGCAATACAATTTTCTCACTGCTGCCATCAGGTCAAAGACTCACAAGTGTCTCAAGACTCACACCACCAGGTTCAAGAACAGTTACTATCCCTGAACCATCAGGATCTTGAACAAAAGGGGATAACTACACTCATTCTATTTCTGGTGTTCCCACAACCGATGGTCTCACTTGACGGAATCTATATTATTATTTCATGCTCTCATATTTATTGCTATTTATTTATATCTGCATTTGTACAGGTTGTTGTTCATTAATCCTGTTTATAGTTACTGTTCTTTAGATTTGCTAAGTATGTATGTACTCTGATAATATATTTTACTTTGAAAGTTGAACTTTGCAATTTCATTGGTGGACATTATGAAGGATGACTTGGCAGTTCCATTATTGACCAATCCTATAGTATTGGCTTTCCATACTATTTACAGACTTCCTGAGTAGAATCAGGCCATTCAGCCCACCACCTGCTCCAAAGCAAAGCAAACCCATTCCCTACAAATCTTCCTTCAATGTCACACTATCCTAAATTCTGCACACTGGTTTCTATTTACAATGGCCAATTAACCTATCCTCCCACCCATTTGGTATGTCAGAGGATACTATGGCTCCAGGAAGACAAATATTCAGATCCTTTACAAAATCACAGAAATCACCAAAGAGCCTTAATTTTTTAATCAGCTCATACCATCCTTAGATCTTCAAGATTCCAGATTTCAAGATTCAAGATTGTTTAACATTGTTTCCAGCACTCAACTTTAAAGAAGAATGAAATAATTGTAGCTCCCGATCTGATGCAGCATAAGAAACACACTAAGATAAAGAAAACACTGAAGATATAAATACATAAGATATATTTGTAGATTAATAGTACATCAATCTACTTTAACCTGTATGATCAATTTAATTAGTTGTTGCAAATGTTATCATTTTTAAATGTCTTGTAATAAAAACACACTGAATTTAATGACAGCGGTAGAAGACGGCAAAGCCCACCCCAGCCCACCCCCAGTTCACCATCTTCACTTACTTATCTTCTGCCATCTCTAGAGTTTTGTCTTCTCTAAGAGCCTGTCTCAGGTGTTCCAAAGGTGAGGATTTTGCACCACATCATCCAAGGCCTAGTTTCAAAGAGACAGGAGCTAGAGACATTGACCCTAGACCAGTGGACGGCATGGTAGTGTAGTGGTAAGCACAATGCTTTACAGCATAGGCAACCAAGGTTCAAATCCCGCAGCTGCCTGTAAGGAATTTGTATGTTTTCCCTGGGACCACAAGGGTTTCCTCCAGGTGCTCCAGTTTCCTCCCACAGTTCAAAGTTGGTAGGTTAATTGGTCATTGTGAATTGTCCCATGATGAGGCTAGGAGCACGGCTCAAAGGGGTGGGAAGGAAATTTCCATACTGCTTCTCAATAAAATAAAATTTTAAAAGCTCCAGACATGCAGACTCCACAGGTGACAATTCAGCCTCATTCAGAATAATCTAGCCTCATAACTTTCTGGATGATTTGAACATCAGTTCTAGAAAATTAGAAGTGATTAATCCAACATAGATCAGTTTTACAGAGAACTCTTGCAGCCAACTCACAGAAGAGGCATTTACTTTGACATTTGTGAACTGAATTAAAATCCATATGTGCATAGATAATATTTAAAACATTTCTTTATTCTGTCCATCTTTGCTTCCTGCCTTGTTTATCATGAAGCACCAAATTCAACTGGTGGTACATTAAGTAAACCTAGTAAGATAAGTTATATTCCCATTGGGGGTTGTGTAACATTTTTAGGGGGAGGGATGGTTGTCTGTTCTTCAAAAGATGTAAATTTGGTGGTGAAAATATTGTCAGGTCAGAAGCTGCAGCTGATTGTAAAGGCAGCACACCTGCACGTAAGCAATCGTGCAACATGGGAGGAAAATTAAAACACAAACAGGTTTGATATCTTGTGTTTTATTAAACAACTTATTGGTAGATCACAAGGCTGTACTCAGGGATATGCAATAAAATACTTGTCGCTCAATGAAACTGGGCAAAAGCAGAGCATTTGCTTATTCAACAAGGAGGTACAAGAGGCGATTCATGAGAATGATTCCAGGATTGAAAGGGTTAATGTACGAGAAGCGTTTGATAGCTCTAGGCCTGTGCACGCTGGAGTTTAGAAATATGAGCATCTCATCGGATCCGAGTGGCCTAATTCTGCTCCTTTCTCTGATAGTCATCCGATTGGATGTTCCTTGGGTCTTTCCATGCATAATTTTGTCCACAGAGAACCATTTATCGCAGTTCAAAAGTTAGTCTTTGTGAAGAATTGCTGCACCTTCTGGATATGATACAAGGAAATGTTAAAGCTTTAAGCAAAGAGGCAGCCTCTTGTTGTAGCAATTGCTGTGTTCTGAAAGGTAGGCTTGATATATTTCAATTAATGGTTTCCCACTGCGTATAGCAAACAAGCAGCTGTTAAATACACAGGCATTTTAGTCAACAACAAACAAATTTAAATTAACATTTGTGTCTGTGGTGGTTTCAAGCACAACAAGTGGCACAGATTTCCCCAAACACCATGGTATGCACAAGACATATCTATTATGTACATGGATATGTGAAATGCAGTGAGTTTCTGGCAGCAGAAGAGGTAATATCATAACTCCTGACTGGGCATACACTTATTAAACGTGTGTTGCATCACAATAATTCATGAGAGGGTCCAGCTCTCAGGAAAGGTAAATCAGAGTGGTGTTTTCTTTTCTTGCAAAAGGAGATTGACGGAAATCATAAACACAAGAGATTCTGTAGATGCTGGAAATTAGAATAAGACACACAAAATGCTGGAGGGACTCAACAAGTCAGGCAGTATCAATGGAGAGGAATAAACTGCTGATGTTTCAGCCAAGACCCTTCATCAGGGCAGATGGGATGAGGGGCTGCCTAGTAGGTGAACTAGAATTATAATGGGATTTAATAAAGCAAAACATAAACAAGTTTCTATTTGAGGAAAAATTAGAAGCAGAAGACATATAAGACATGAAGCAAATTGGATATCGAACTTAAGAAATATTCTTTGCACAAGGATTGTTAGGATATAGAAGCTGCTGTCAGAGGCAACTAATGGTGATCAGAAACACAAGAAGCTTGGCAGGTGCTGGTAATCCAAATTTATACACACACAACATGCTGGAGGAACTCAATGGGTCAGGCAGCATTTACAGAAATGAATAAAGGGATGATGTTTCGGGCCTTGAAACATCATCAGGATTCTTCAGGAATTTGAAGGGTAATACCAGTGATGGACATACATATTCACGAGATAAAATCTGCTATGATAGTTTCTAACTTTACTTCTTGATTAACCAAAGCACTGACAACCAATGAATAGTTTCCATTTGTAGTCAATGGTGTAATAAAGAACTACGTGAAAAGTAAAAGGATGTTACCACAGTTTAAAACAAAAAAAAATTTAAATTTGTAGTTAAGAGATTAGAGAGGAAGATGAAGAAGGAGAAAATTCTCCTGGAGTGTGCTAGGGTCTGGAACCTATTTCCCGTAATCATCATCATATCAAATAAGTGTTTAGATGTGGTTTTGAGGAGCTGTGGCCTGCAGGGATATGGAGCCGGTGTTGGAATAGGCCTTTCTAGTCTATGAATTCATAGGTACTACTATGTACACAGGAAGTTAATACAGCAAAATGATAATGAATACATACACTGATTTGATTAATATTAGGTGCAGGATAAATACTCAGAAGGGAATACATGGGAACTGCTTTTCTTACTTTGCATACACCTGAGAGGACAGGATAGGGACACTGTTTGAAATGTCATCTGAAAACAAATAGTAGTATTATGATCAGTGGAGTTGAGTATGATATTCTCTTAAGGAATTGTCTATGGGTTAATCTTCAGGTGGCTAATCCAGGATCTACATATCCTAAGGGGCTTTCATACCTCACAATCTTACCCTCTTTGCCATTAACTGATCACCTCAGGACTTAATCTGTGATGTTCGGGTGGAGAATACTTGTGCGTGACTTTGTTTAACATGAGGACACTGATGCACAGGCAGCCACCACACGGTCTTTTGCAAACTGGGGTCAGGGTCCAGTGACATGGAATGCAAGATGACTGGGGATTCTTCATTGCTGTAGCTTTCCTCTGCCTTCACCGCTATTGTGATGCGCCATCATCTTCTGCCAGCTCCGCCACTGAGGTCTTGGTTAGATTCTTTTTGTCCGGAAACTCCCCCATGACCTGATCGCCATGGGTGACCCTACTAGGAGGCAAGCACCAGATGGCAGCACTCTTGGGATGTCAGGAGCACACGTTTCTCACCACAGTAAGGTGATGATCCTCTGTGAAGACTGAAAGACAGTACTATCAATTGCAAAGCAGGAATTCCATAGGCTATAGCAAAACTGATTTAAGGAAAGCAGCATTTAAGCAAATTTCCAAAATTCTTTTTAAGTTTTCAAAATAGGAATATCAGTTAAAGAAATGCAAACATTTTAAAGAGTTATGGAATAGGGATAGTAGCTAGTTAACCCAAAAAATAACCTATCTTCAACAAAGAACCATTTACACGTTCCTCACAGTAATCAAACAGATCCATTGTCTGTTAAGAACACAGGTTGCCAGTTCAGAGCGGGTGGCTACTTAAGAGATTTACTTGGGAAAATAACAAAATAATCTCTTCTATTGGCACTTGTAAACTCATTTATCAAACAATGTTGTACCCATTGATATTTTAAAGCATTGAAGCAAACCATTAGCTCAAGATTCAAGATTCAAGTACATTTATTATCAAAGAATGAATTATACAACCTTGAGATTTGTTTGCTCATGGGAAGCCACAAAGCAAGAAACCCAATGGAACTCAATTAAAGAAAAAAAGAATAAAAATAAAAATAAAAGACCAACCCCTGATGTACAAGCTAAAAGGGAAAATAAACATAAATCATGCAAACACAATGCAAATATCAACAATCCAAACCAAAAGTTGAGTCCTAAGATCTGAACCCTGGAGCAGCCCAGAGTAGGCCCAAAGCCTCACTTATCAGTTCATATTAGTGGGCATAGAGCACAGCAGGCAGAGCAGTTTTTATAGCCTCACAACCACAGAGAGGGGAGTGACTATCGCGGAAAACGAGCAAAATCAGCTTTTGACTCATTACTAAGGCGGCGTTTAAAATGTCTAAGCAGCCAATTGTACCTTGCATTAGGACCCAGGCACCACTACAGTGAAAGGCTCCAGGCCAAGACCACACCACCCAGCAACTTGCTCTGGGCCCAGATTTCACCGCCCAGCCCAAAATTGCTTTCAAACTCTTCAAGTCAGCTTGGGACCCAGAGAGATCTAACCTCACACGCAAGCCAGTTGAACGGGCATCAAATATCCTCTGCCTGGGCTCCAACTTCACCTCTCAGCACCCAGAGCAATCGATAGCTGTAGGACATTCTGTTTCTATAACTATGTAGGGAAAGATAATAAAAAAAATGTTCATGTTAGATGACCCTTGTTCATTCCTGTCTTACAGAAAAATCAGCTTATGGACAGAACAATTACAAACCCCAGAGACTGTCTTTAATTCTTTTAACATCTGTTCAAATCTTTTAAAAGTACTCAGAAGATTGAGAAAAAGTGTATGTTTATTACAAGTTTTATTAAATAACCACTGATGATTGGAACATCATATTCACAAAAGGAAAATGCATAGGCTACTAAATCTCTTTTCTCAAATACTGAGATATAGAAAACAAAGGTCCTCCATAGGAAGCAAAAACTGTTAATTTAACTCAGGTGAAATCTCGACTGAGGTTTTTAACAGCAGAGGTAAGCTGAAAAGTTTAAGCAGAACCTAGTCTATCACAAGCAGAAGAAGGGATCATAGTTTTGTATCCTGTCTGAAAGCATCCCGCTCAATGTTGCATTGGGAGTGGCAGCAATGATATCTTACCTTCACATCTGAACTGAACTAGAATCCCATTAGAACCCTTGAGGCTCTAAGTGTACTATCTACTGAGCTTCAGCTGCTGGTGAGATGGGTCGCATTTCACTCTGAAGAGCGCAAACTCTTTTCTAATTTGGTAAACTACTTGTTACTGCTAGTGGCAAAATCTGCACTTAATGGCAATCCCAATTCTCCTTGAGCGGGGTCAAGAGTCAACCATTGCACTATGCATCTCATGTCAAGGTGAAAGCACACCTCATAGGGATACATTTTGTCTTCAGTATAGACATCAGTGAACCAAATAGTTCCATATGAAATCTAATAGTTTCACAGTCACAATTACCATGAGATCATAAGACATAGGAACAGAATTAGACCACTTTGCCAATCGAGTGTGCTCCACCATTCCATCATGGCTGATTTATTAACCTTCTCAGTCCCATTCTCCTGCATTCTCCCCATTGCCTTTCATGCTGTTACTAATCAAGAGCCGATCAATCTCTGCTTTAAATGTACTCAATGACTTCGCCTCCACAGCCATCAGTGGCAATAAATTCCACAAATTCACCACCCTCAGGCTAAAGAAATTCTTCCTTATCTCTGTTCTGAAGGGACGTGTTCTATTCTGAGTCTGTACCCTCTAGTCCGAGACTTTCCCACTATAGGAAATATCCTCTCCATGTCCACGCCTCCTAGGCCTTTTAATATCAATAGGTCTCAATAGACGCCCCTCCCCCTGACGTTTACTGATACTATTCAAATAAGTATTCAGAAAAGGTTGGTTTGTATTTCATCAATCAATACATATAATTCTTGCCCACTTGCTATTTGATGCCATTGTGCAAGTGGATTACTGATGCAAAAAAAGGATTTGCACTTATCCTTTTTGTTGAGCAGAACGCAAGAGATTGAACAAAATGCTGAACAGTGGTTGTGTTCTGCAGAAGGGAAAACCAGGACCGTTTAGAAATGATTGACTACTCAACTATTAAACAAACTTTGTACAAAAACAAACAAAACACGGTGGAACAGCATTTCAAGTAATATCTTGTTTAAAAGAGACAACCACATAATTGGAGTAGGCCTCACCTTTATTAAGACCATAAAACATAGGTGCAAAATTAGGCCATGCAGCCCGTCAAGTCTGCACCGCCATTTCATCCCATTCAACCCCATACTTTGATGCCCAGACCGATCAGAAAACTACCAATTTCCACCTTAATTATACCCACGGACTTGGTCTGTGGCAGAGTATTCCACAGATTTACCACTCTCTAGCTAAAACAATTCCTCTTTACCTCCATTCTAAAAGGTCACCCCTCAATTTTGAGGCTGTGCCCTCTGGTTCTAGATACCCCCAACACAGGAAACATCCTCTCCACATCCACCCTATCTAGTCCTTTCTACAATTGGTTGGTTTCAATTTAATCTCCCCACATTCTTCTAAATTTCAATGAATACAGGCCCAAAGCTGCTAAACATTACTCATATGTTAACCCATACATTCCCGGAATCATCCCAGTGAATCTCCTCGGGACTCTCTCCACTGACAACACATTCTTTCTGAGATATGGTGCCCAAAACTGTCGACAATACTCCAAGGCTATCCTATCCAGTCCTTTCAACATTTGGTTAGTTTCAATGAGATCCCCCCACATTCTTCTAAATTCCAGTGAATACAGGCCCAAGGCTGCTAAATGCTCCTCATATGTTAGCCCATTCATTCCCGGAATCATCCTGGTGAACCTCTTCTGGGTTCTTTCTAATGCCAAAACATCCTTTCTGAGCTATGCTGCCCAGAACTGTTGACAATACTCCAAGTGCTGCCTGACTTCTGTCTTATAAGGCCTCAGCAGTATCTCCTTGCTTTTACATTCTATCCCCCTTGAAATAAATGCCGGCATTGCATTTGCCTTCTTTCCCACAGGACTTCCTTCTGGGAGTCCTGTAAATTAACAGGAAAATTAACCTTTCGGGAGTCTTGCATGTAGACTCCTAAGTCTCTCTCTGCACCTCTGATGTTTGAACCTTCTCCCCATTTAGCCAATAGTCCGCACTATCGTTCTTTTTACTAAGATTGATTATCATACATTTCCCAACACTGTATTCCATCTGCCACATTTTTGTCCATTCTTCCAATTTGTCTGTCATGCTGCAATCGCATTGCTTCCTCAGCACCACCTACCCCTCCACCTATCTTCATATCATCCACAAACTTTGCGACAAAGCCATCAATTCCACTATCTAGATCGTTGACAAACAATGTGAAAAGCAGTGGTCCCAATACTGACCCGGAGGAACACCACTGGTCACTGGCAGCCAACCAGAAAAAGCCCCTTTATTCCCACTCACTGTCTCCTGCCTGTCAGCCATTCCTCTATCCATGCCAGTATCTTTTTTAGTAACGCTATAGGATTTTATTCTGCAGACGTAAATTATGTTTTGTCTTTGCAGATCCTGGACTGATATAGAATTAGCAGCAGTCAGCATTTCTAGTGCTGAGAAACATGGGGCATTGGATCTCTCTGTCTTCTTTAAGTGTTGTCTTCCTAAAATTTCCCAATAGGTCAATCAGCTGACTTTCTTGAATGTTACTCAAGACGTGTGATTTAGCCCTGTTAGCACATTTCTGGTGCAATAGTTCATTGCTAAAAATGCAAATTCGGGTTTGGGATAGTTTGGCTTCAAACTTTAAGGCATAAATAGATATAAGCCACAGCACCATCTGAGGCCACAAGACCTCGCCAAAAATGTTAGAAAAGTCACAAAGTGTCAACAAGCATACATTTTGTAAGAGTTTTGCCACAATTATGCAATAATAAGTGAACTGTTTAATGCAATGTGTAGCTTAAATAAAGGAAAAATAAAATATTATAACTATTGGTTATGATTTAATAGCTTATGCCATCAAACAAAGGAAATACATTGCATTGTAAAGAGTTTTTATTGACAATTGGCGCCATGGTAACATGGTGGTTAGCGTGAAGCTTTTACAGCTCAGGGTATTTCACATACATACTTACTGTAATTGGTCATGGTATATTGTCCTGTGATTAGAAGGGGTTTATTAGGTAGGTTGGTGGGCGGTGCAGCACACTGGTCTGATCCACGCCGTATTTGTCAATACAAATAAATGAATAAATAGTTGATCAAACAGGGTTTGCCCAGACCAGTTGATTGTCAACTGCTGCCAATTTAGTTGAAGTCCTAACATGAGAAGTGAGGTGCCTCCCTGTTTGAGACAGGAAGCGAAGTTTGAAGTCATAGAATCGTGGAGCAATACAAGAAGGAAGGACTTGCTCATGCCAACCAAGGAGCCAACCTAAGCTGTTTCCATTTGCCCTTATTTGGCCCGCTAAGCCTTTCCTATCTATGGGCTCTTCCAAATGCCTTTTAAAAGCTGTTATTGTACAGTACCTGCCTTAATTACCTTCCCTGGCAGCATATTGCATGTATACACCACCCTCTCTAAGAAGAAATTGGCCCTCAGTACCCTTTCAAGTCTTTTCCCTCTCACCTTAAACCTCTAGCTTTTTGGTTCCCTTTCTCTAGGTAAAAAAAATTAGTAACCAAATTGGAAAATACCATGATATACAGAGGAGTCAAATCAATATTTTGAGGTGCTAATGAATGCAAGTTTTGAAGTGGATGATGCTTGCAGAATGGAGTAAGAATCATTTCTTTGAGTCCGCTTCATGACCTCACAAGGGTAATTCCATCCTGTTGCCAATCCATCCAAAGTTCCTCATGATCACTTCCTCTTCTTCACCCCCACCCACACCCCCCTCCCGACTAAGGAGCTATCAGTGTGGGTGAGAATCAACCAGGCAAATTCTTGTCCTCTCTCACCCAGTGACTTCAACAGGAACTCACAGGGTATCCACAGCTTGTAAGTGCACACACTGTATAAATAAAATGATATCTCAGCATGGACTTGCCTTGGACCAGTTACAATGTGCAGAAGATCAATACTCTCCACCCATCCATTTTGTATTTGGTATTATTTATTATTTATTGTTTATTATTTATTGTAATGCCTACATTGTCTTGTGCACTTTTATGCAGTCCTGGATAGGTCTGTAGTCTAGTGTAGTTTTTGTGTTGTTTTACGTAGTTTAGTGTCGTTTTTGTATTGTTTCATGTAGCACCATGGTCCTGAAAAACGTTGTCTTGTTTTTACTGTGTACTGCACCAGCAGTTATGGTTGAAATGACAATAAAGAGGGACTTGACTTGACTTCACTTGACTTAAGATACAGATATATGTATGAATCAAGACAAGGAATAAGCCTTTCAATCCTGCTCCATTATCTAATAAAATCATAAGTAATCTAACTGTAACATCAAATGCACCACCCATCTACTTCTTCTGCAGAATGTTACAAGGGCAAAATAAAATTGATACCAACCCTAAGTGATAGACTGGAAAATATTCTGCTGCTCAGCATCAATATCGTTCACCTTGATGAATGGAAAATTTACTCTCAAAGAAGAAGTGGGTAACTCTTGTATTGTCAGCATGGGAGATCGCATAGGAATGTGGCTGCCTCTTGTGACCAAGTGAGTAATTATGGCTGTTTGCATGCTTCTAAACTCAAAATATGTGCATATGTGTGTGTGTGTGTGTGTGTGTGTGTGTGTGTGTGTGTGTGTGTGTATGTCTACGTGCACGTGTGTGTGCATGTGTGCACACATATCTGTTCATTAGTGTCTCTCTCTCTCTCTCTCTCTCTCAAATTTTCTTGTACACAGTAATGATACTCCATGCGACAATATAAGCACATAGAAGACAAAAATAAGTAACCTATCCACATGGTGAAAACTATCCGCAAGGATCCATGAACATCTACTGGTTGTCAAGCAGCATGACCAACTCTCCCTAGTCCTTACCCATGGAGATCAAGAGGGGCACAAATTCGACTGGACATCTGTGAAAGTCATGGTGCAAGTAAACACATGGCATTGCAAGAGAACTCCTAGAAGCATGGTTTTCCATGAACAATTCTATAAACAGACATGTAGACCTCGATCCCATTTATAAGCCAATGTGGGCAAAATTCCAGACAATGCACAGAGCTGGCCACACAACCAATCAGCAACAAAACTCCCCTCCCTACATCACAACTGAGTTTCCGTAATGACAACCAAATGATTGATTGATAATTATATAAAAATGAAGCGTTCAGAGGACACACCACAAAGGAACAGCACCCTGATGGTATCTCCTCATGTGGTGATGAAATGTCTGCAAATGCATTGCCAAGATCGGAGAAAAATTCAACCCAACCAAGGTTAAATAAATTTAAAAAGATACCAAACACATCTCAGTGTAAGGGCCTGTTCATAAGAACTGTTGAACACCCAACTTTAGTTCTTGATTCTCAATCTGGCTGGTTTTATTAACAGTTCCCCTCTCTCAGCTTCTATCCTCCCTAACAAGCCAATCATCATCACCCTGCCTCTCAAAGCCTCATTCCTGACCACCACTGCCAGTCTCCCTCCATGGTTTTCTCTCCAAAATCCTCAATGTGGTAGCCATTATAAAGCAGGCCCATCTTTTCCTAGAAATCCATGGTGGAATTCAGTTTTGTTACCTGTCATGATATATAAGCCAATCTAATCAGCTTCCTTCAACTCATCCATAGTCTTTGGACTCAGCTGACCACAGTGTACACTTGCAAAACCTCTAAGCAACAATCCTGCGAAATGGGATCACACTTACCTAGTTCTATTCATTTACAGTACTGTGCAAAAGCATTAGGCATATATATATAGCTAGGTTACCTAAGCCTTTTGCAGAGCACCACAGTCATTATCCTGTTGTAGAAGCCATCCTCTTTTCATCTTCAGCTTTTTTACAGATAGTGTGATGTTTGCTTCCAGAATTTGCTGGTATTTAATTGAATTTATTCTTCTATCTACCAGTGAAATGTTCCCCGTGCCACTGGCTGCAACACAAGCCCAAAGCATGATCGATCCACCCCCATGCTTAACAGTTGGAGAGGGGTTCTTTTCATGAACTTCTGCACCCTTTTTTCTCTAAACATACCTTTGCTCATTGCAGCCAAAAAGTTCTATTTTAACTTCATCAGTCCACAGGATTTGTTTCCAAAATGCATCAGGCTTGTTTAGATGTTTATGAAGCTTTGAAATTTGCATCACCTGGCCTTTCCTACGATGACTGTGAACAAGCCTTAGCCCTAACAAGCTAATTAAGGTCTGAGACCTTGGTAAAAGTTGTCTGAGACCTCAAATCTCTTGGGGTGCGCGAACTTTTGCATGGTACTCCTTCCCTTTTTTTAACTCTAAAATTGCACAAAACAGAAATAATACACTAATCTTGCTTAAAATGTTGAAAAGAATGTTTCATCTTTAACTTTGACTTTTGGAGATCAGTTCATCTACTCACTTAACTATTCACAGTAACAGAAATTTTGACCGGGGTGCCCAAACTTTTGCATGCCACTGTGTCTTACATAAGGAAGTTAAGGGATTCTTTGTCCATTCAACAATTTAAGTCAATAAAGTGATCTGCTTCAGAATCATCCAGGGGCAATGACAGTGGAAAGGATGATAAAGAAGACACAGCATGTTTGCCTTCCCCAGTCAGGGCAAATGAGTTTAAAAATAGACAAATCATGTTGCAGCAAGTTTATGCTAAAACTTCTCTTAGGCCATATGTGGAGTATTGTGTGTATTTTTGGTCACCATATTACAGAAAGGAGGTGGAGGTCTTGGAGAGGCTCCAGAAGAAGTAAGCCAGCATGTTGCCTGGACTGGAGTGTATTGGCTATAAGGAAAGGTCTGGCAAACATAGGAAGTTTCTCTGGAGAACCAAGGACTGATCTGATAAGAAGTATCTAAATTTATGAGCAGCATAAATAGAGTAAATAGTCAGTAACACTTCCCCAGATGAAAATGCCAAACACCAGAAGGCAAAGATTTAAGCTGAAGGGGGGACGTTTAAAGGAGATATGCAAGACCAGTTTTTTTTCACGCCAAGTGTGATAGGTGCCTGGAATGTGATGCCAGGGGAGATGGCGGAAGCAGATATCATAGCAATGTTTAACAAACATTTAGAAATACACATGTACAGGCATGGAATAGAGGGATACAGACCATGTGCTGCCTGCTGTAATGATCTATGGTCTATTCACTTGCTGCTGATTCCTCCCTGCTCTTCTAAATATCGGAACAGTAACATCAGTCCTGCCTTCTCTGTAAGACTAATTTTCCAGTTCTGATTAAAGGTCACATTTGGCGGTTGCAGCTTTCCACGGATGATGCTTGACTGGCTGGGTTCTCCCAGCATCGGTTTCTTGGTTCAGATTCCACCATCTGTAATTGCATTTGCTTTCCAACATCAGCCCCTACCACCATTCCCCCCCACCCCCCACCATTTGATTTGGGATTTGCTAGATGAAACAAGAACAGTGCTTAATGGTCACTAATTCATCCATTTTATGTCACTGCTACATAAATTACCAATATCTTTTCTGGTACTTAAACCTATTTTGTTTAGGTAGCCAGGCATTCACAGTTCTGCAAGGACTCATGTGCTTCCTTCCCATGTTATATGCCAAATTTCAAAGGTGTCAAATATCTACTGAAAATGAACTCACTCATTTCCTCCTGGGTTTGCTAGTCTGATTCTAGCATCACCTACCAATGTACATAAAGTTAATACTGGGAGCCTATTTCAAATTAAAAGGGAAAAAGCACAAATAACAACATTTATAACCTTCAGGACCTACTTTATAGTAACAACATGCTTTTAAAGTAACATACACAAAATGCTGGAGAAATGCAGCAGGTCAGGCAACATCTAAGTAGAGGAATAAACAGTCGACATTTCAGGTCGAGATCCTTAATCAGGGATGGAAAGGAGAAGTGAAGAAGCAGGAACAATAAGAAGAATCCATTTCATTCCTCCCTCACTCCCCTACTCACCCACTTTCTTCCTCATCTGACTTCACTTATTGCCTATCAGCTTGTGCTCCTTCCCCTACCCCCCCCCCCAACACCTTCTTATTTTAGGTTCTTCCCCCTTCCTTTCCCGTTCTGGTGAAGGGTCTCAGTGTGAAATGTTGACTGTTTATCACCCTCCCTGCTGAGTTCCTCCAGCATTTTGTCCCTTTGAGTGTGTATTGGCTCATGGAACAATCCAATTCCTGAACATAGAACATAGAATAGTACAGCACAGTACAGGCCCTTCGGCTCACAATGTTGTGCCGACCCTCAAACCCTGCCTCCCATATAAGCCCCCACCTTAAATTCCTCCATATACCTGTCTAGTAGTCTCTTAAACTTCATTTGTGTATCTGCCTCCATCACTGACTCAGGCAGTGCATTCCACGCACCAACCACTCTCTGAGTAAAAAACCTTCCTCTAATATTCCCCTTGAACTTCCCACCCCTTACCTTAAAGCCATATCCTCTTGTATTGAGCAGTGGTGCACTGGGGAAGAGGCGCTGGCTATCCACTCTATCTATTCCTCTTATTATCTTGTACACCTCTATCATGTCTCCTCCCATCCTCCTTCTCTCCAAAGAGTAAAGCTCTAGCTCCCTTAATCTCTGATCATAATGCATACTCTCTAAACCAGGCAGCATGCTAGTAAATCTCCTCTGTACCCTTTCCAATGCTTCCACATCCTTCCTATAATGAGGCGACCAGAACTGGACACAGTACTGCAAGTGTGGCCTAACCAGAGTTTTATAGAGCTGCATCATTACATCGCGACTCTTAAACTCTATCCCTTGACTTATGAAAGCTAACACCCCATAAGCTTTCTTAAATACCCTATCTACCCCTGAGGCAACTTTCAGGGATCTGTGGACATGTACCCCCAGATCCTTCTGCTCCTCCACACTACCAAGTATCCTGCCATTTACTTTGTACTCTGCCTTGGAGTTTGTCCTTCCAAAGTGTACCACCTCACACTTCTCCAGGTTGAAATCCATCTGCCACTTCTCAGCCCACTCCTGCATCCTATCAATGTCTCTCTGCAATCTTTGACAATCCTCTACACTATCTACAACACCACCTTTGTGTCATCTGCAAACTTGCCAACCCACCCTTCTACCCCAACATCCAGGTCGTTAATAAAAATCATGAAAAGTAGAGGTCCTAGAACAGATCCTTGTGGGGCACCACTAGTCATAATCCTCCAATCTGAATGTACTCCCTCCACCATGACCCTCTGCCTTCTGCAGACAAGCCAGTTCTGAATCCATCTGGCCAAACTTCCCTGGATCCAATGCCTTCTGACTTTCTGAATAAGCCTACCGTGTGGAACCTTGTCAAATGCCTTACTAAAATCCATATAGATCACATCCACTGCACTACCCTCATCTATATGCCTGGTTACCTCCTCAAAGAACTCTATCAGGCTTGTTAGACATGATCTGCCCTTCACAAAGCCATGCTGACTGTCCCTGATCAGACCATGATTCTCTAAATGCCCATAGATCCTATCTCTAAGTATCTTTTCCAACAGCTTTCCCACCACAGACGTAAGGCTCACTGGTCTATAATTACCCGGACTATCCCTACTACCTTTTTTGAACAAGGGGACAACATTTGCCTCCCTCAAATCCTCTGGTACCATTCCCATGGACAACAAGGACATAAAGATCCTAGCCAGAGGCTCAGCAATCTCTTCCCTCACCTCATGGAGCAGCCTGGGGAATATTCCATCAGGCCCCTGGGGACTTATCCATCCTAATGTATTTTAACAACTCCAACACCTCCTCTCCCTTAATATCAACATGCTCCAGAACATCAACCTCACTCATATTGTCCTCACCATCATCAAGTTCCCTCTCAATTGTGAATACCGAAGAGAAGTATTCATTGAGGACCTCGCTCACTTCCACAGCCTCCAGGCACATCTCTAATCAGTCCTACCTTCCCTCCTGTCATCCTTTTGTTCTACACATAATTGAAGAATGCCTTGGGGTTTTCCTTTACCCTACTCGCCAAGGCCTTCTCATGCCCCCTTCTTGCTCTTCTCAGCCCCTTCTTAAGCTCCTTTCTTGCTTCCCTATATTCCTCAATAGACCCATCTGATCCCTGCTTCCTAAACCTCATGTATGCTGCCTTCTTCCACCTGACTAGATTTTCCACTTATCACTCATGGTTCCTTCACCCTACCATTCTTTATCTTCCTCACCAGGACAAATTTATCCCTAACATCCTGCAAGAGATCTCTAAACATCGACCACGTGTCCATAGTGCATTTCCCTGCAAAAACATCATCCCAATTCACGCCCGCAAGTTCTAGCCTTATAGCTTCATAATTTGCCTTTCCTCAATTAAAAATTTTCCTGTCCTCTCTGATTCTATCCTTTTCCATGATAATGCTAAAGGCCAGGGAGCGGTGGTCACTGTCCCCCAGATGCTCACCCACTGAGAGATCTGTGACCTGACCTGGTTCATTACCTAGTACTAGATCTAGTATGGCATTCCCCCAGTTCGGCCTGTCCACATACTGTGACAGGAATCCATCCTGGACACACTTAACAAACTCTGCCCCATCTAAACTCTTGGAACTAATATTGCCAATCAATATTAGGGAAGTTAAAGTCACCCATGATAACCCTGTTATTTTTGCACCTTTCCAAAATCTGCCTCCCAATCTGCTCCTCTGTATCTCTGCTGCTACCAGGGGGCCTATACAATACCCCTAATAGAGTAACTGCTCCCTTCCTGTTCCTGACTTCCACCCATACTGACTCAAAAGAGGATCCTGCTACATTACCCACCCTTTCTGTAGCTGTAATTGTGTCCCTAACCAGTAATGCCACCCCTCCTCCCTTTTTTTCCTCCCTCTCTATCCCTTTTAAAGTACTGAAATCCAGGAATATTGAGAATCCATTCCTGCCCTGGTGCCAGCCAAGTCTCTGTAATGGCCACTACATCATAATTCCATGTATGTATCCAAGCTCTCAGTTCATCATCTTTGTTCCTGATGCTTCTTGCATTGAGGTACACACATTTCAGCCCTTCTACCTTACTGTCTTTACACTGTTTATTCTGCTTCTCTTTCCTCAAAGCCTCTCTGTATGTTAGATCTGGCTTTACTCCATGCACTTCTTTCACTGCTCTATTGCTCTGGGTCCCATCCCCCTCGCAAATTAGTTTAAACCCTCCCGAACCATGCTAGCAAACCTACCTGCAAGGATATTGCTCCCCCTCAAGTTCAGGTGCAATCCATCCAATCTGTACAGGTCCCACCTTCCCCAGAAGAGATCCCAATGATCCAAAAATCTAAAACCCTGCTCCCTGCACCAACTCCTCAGCCACGCATTCAACTGCCATCTCCTCCAATTCTTACCATCACTGTCACGTAGCACTGGCAGCGATCCTGAGAATGCCACCCTTGAGGTCCTGTTCTTCAGCCTTCTGACTAGTTCCCAAAACTCACACTTCAGGACCTCATCCCACTTCCTGCCTGTGTCGTTGGTCCCAACATGTATCACGACTTCTGGTTGCTTTCCCTCTCGTACCAAGATGTTGTGCACCTGGTCAGAGACATCCCGGACACTGTCACCCGGGAGGCAACAAACCATGCGGGTGTCCTTCTCACATCCACAAAATCTCCTGTCTGCTCCCCCGACCATAAAGTCTCCAATGACGACAGCTCTCCTCTTCTCCGTCCCACGCTTCTGCACCAGCGGGTCAGACTCAGTGCCGGAGGCCCTGCCATTGTGGCTCACAACTGGTCGGTTGTCCCCACCAACAGTATCCAGGACAGTAAACTTATTATTCAGGGGAATGGCTACAGGGGTGCTCTGCACTACCTGTCTGCTCACCTTCGCTTTCTCCCCTCTGACTGTCACCCAACGACCTGCTTCCAACAGCTTAGGTGTGACTACCTCCCTGTAGCTCACATCTATGACTGCCTCATTCTCCCATATGAGTCGAAGGTCATCCAGCTGCTGCTCCAGATTCCTTACACGGTCTTCCAGATGATCGCCCAGCCATATGCACTTCTGGCAGATGTTCCGGCATCTATTTTGCCTGTAAACTGAGGAGACAAAGGGATAACCCATGCTTTGGGTCAATGCCCTGCCTCAGCTTGGGAGTAACTCACAGGAAAATGGGACTAGTTTAGATGGCGGCTTGGTCAGTATGGATGTTTAGTCCAAAAGGCCTGTTTGTGTTGTATTAGTCTAAGACTCTATGATCCAAATTAGCATTCTTGCTCTTTGGCTTCACAGGTGTTGCTTAAGTTCCTCCAGCAGTTTGTCTTTTGTCCAGATTCCAGCATTTGCAGTTTTGAGTGTGTCTCTTCCCTGTGATCTGTTCTTCCCTCATTTTCTTCAACTTCCCATCCCTTCCCAGATTCTACAGCTCACCTACCCACCAAGGACAATTTACCATGGCCAATTAACCTGCCAATTATCAAGTCTTTATAATGTAGCAGAAGCCTAGAGTATCACAGGAGAACATGCAAATGCCACACAGACTGTACTGAAGTACAGGATTGAACTTGGGTCACTGGACTATGGAGCAGTGAGTCAGTGGCTCTACAGTCCGCAACACGTGCCACTCTGACGTTTCTTTCTAGAACAATTACCATACCGTATATAAAAGAATGTTTAATTCAAAAGGATGCAAAACTCAACATTTTACAAACAGCTTCTTCCCCTCCACCATCAGATTTCTGAACTCATGTAGACAACTTTGCTATTTTTTCTTTCTTTTTTGTTCTATATTTGCACTACTTATTTAATTTAATTATAGAATAATATATTGCTTGTTGTAATTTATAGTTTTTATGATTATGTCTTGCACTGTACCGCTGCTGAAAAACAAATTTCATGACATATGCCAGTGATTCTGGTTCTGATGAGAAAGATTCTTTAAGCTACAGGTAAATAAATAGCAGATAAACGTGACAGCTATACTTTATATCTCTGACCACTCTTAAGCAATAAATATTTACATTGGTCAGATACTTGTACAAAATTTCTATTCTATTTCACTTTTTTCTGCTAAACATAAAGTTCTGCTATTTTTCTTCCCTGACAAAAACTTATCCACATCCTACTCTGGTAAACTCAGAAGTTTTTCTGTGTAGAAGAACCTCAGTCATTGGTTGAATTTTCCAATGAACTCGACAATAATAGTCAGAGCTGTACAGCGCAAAAAAAGACCCTATGGCTGACTCAACTCATCCATGTCTACTGAGATACCTATCTGATATATTCCCATTTGCCTGTGTTTGGGCCATATCTCTATAGGCCTTTTCTATTCATGAACCTGTCCACATGTCTATTAAACATTGTAATTGTACCTGCCTCAACTTTTTCCTCTGGAAGCTCATTCCATTTAACTCCCAACCTCTGTGAGAAAGATCTGCCCTTGAGTCTCTTTTAAATCTTTACCCTCTTGTCTTAAATCTAAGTCCTCTAGTTCCAATCCAGTTGAAGGGTCTTGACTGAGAATATTGACTATCCATTTTGCTCCATAAATGCTGACTGACCACTGGGTTTCTCCAGTCTATTGAGTGTGGCTCCAGATTCCAGCATCTGCAGTCTTTTTTTTTGGGTCTCCCTTTAGTTTTAGACTCCAGTGCCCTGGGAAAAAGTCTGTGTCCACCCACCTCACCCCTCTCTACAGCCTTCATGATAAGCCCATAATACCATAAGAAGCAGGATTAGGCCATTCAGCCTATTGAGTCTGCACTGCCATTCCATCATGGCTGACATTTCCCCTCTCACCCCCATTCTCCTTGTAACCTCTGATGCCCCAACTAACAACCTCCACTTTAAATATACTCAATGACCTAACCTCCACAGGCATCCATGACAATGAATTCCACAGATTCACCACTCTTTGGCTAAAGAAATTTCTTCTCATCTCTGTTCTAAATAGATGTCTCTCTGAAAATTATGATTTACAGAAGTATGGAACATGGTGTTTGACTCACTGTTTCACCTGTAAAGTCATTCCTTTGTTGAAGAATTATGTGTTTTTGACACTACAAGAGCACTCTGTGTTGCAAATGCACTCCTGCAGATTTGCTGGACTTGTCCCACTGCTATCATGCTGGTAAAAGTGCTCTTATGCACACATTGTTTCCACTATAGAGAGTAGGCTGCTGATAACAGTGAAGGAGATGCAATGCTGATCTGACATCAGCACTGCCATACCATAGTACAGCACCAGCTGAGGCCCAGCCAATGAAAATGACTCTGGCTGCAAATAGAAGATTTCCGAATGTACATGGGACATGAAGATAGCATGCAGCACACACAGGAACAGGCATAAGTTAATCATGCTTCAAAATCTATTGCTCCAATTTTTGAAGGGGTAAGATGATTAAGAGACTGTCAGTGAATTTAGCCGGCTAGAAACCTACAGGACAAGCCAGGAAAGTAAAGAAAACAGCATGTTAACCCCAACTAATTTTCTGTTATAATACCAAGAGGAAGAAAAGACGAAGAACTTACTGTAAAGAGGTTGCTTCATTCATGTTGTCAAGAATAGCTCATGTGCTTCCCTTTTACCTAGAAACAGTGCAGCCTCATAACATTTTTTAGGAAAGGGAGACTTTAGCATCGTGTTCAGATATTTAACATTTATGATGCTTGTTAGACATGCCAACAATGATACAAAACTTTTGAGAATAATGCTCCAAGCTTATGTTGTCAGTAAGGAAACCGCCAGCCCATATCAGGGGCTATCGGACAACCAAGGAGAACTTGCATTTATATAATGACTTTCAAATCCTCAGAAGTCCCAACGTCAATGAACCATTCTGAAGTCTTTGTGTTGTTTATGTGCAGCCTTTCATTCTTCAGGTCCAGCCAGCCTTTGTATGTGGATCTCCTGGTAACCTGTTGCTAAGCAACAATGGTGCCCACCTCTAGCTTTCCCTCTAACAGGGCAGAGAAGACTCTGTTTGGCACTGTCAGGATGAAGAATGGAGTGAGACAAGCAATTTGATCCATATGGTATGGAAAGGCCTAGAAAAAGTAGTGGATACAACCCAGTCCTTCACAGCAAAACCTTCCCCACCATTGAGCACTTCTACAAGGAGCGCTGCCACAAAAAACTGCTTCCATCATCAAGGGCCCCTCACCATACAGGCCGTGCTCTCTTCTTGAGATGTAATTGGGCAGGAGGTACAGGAGCCCGAGGTTCTACACCATGAGCTACAAGAACAGTTATTATCCTTCAGCCATCAGGCTTCTGAACCAGCGTCGATAACTTCACTCATCTCAATACTGAGCTGATTCCACAACCTATAGACTCACTTTCTAGGGCTTTGCAAGTCATGTTTTCAAATACTATTTATTATTTATTTATTTTTATATTTTCACATTGGTTGTTTGTCCATCTTTGCTTACGCGTAGTAGCTCATTGATTGTATTGTGTTTACTGTGAACACCCACAAGAAAATGAATCTCATGGTAATATATGGTGACATATGCATACACTGTTGGCAAACTGACTTTGAACTTTGAACTTTGTCATCCCTGGCCACCTCATAGTGGACTGCCACTTCAACGCTCAGCTGTTATGTTTTGTAATTTAAAAACATTAAAGTTATTCAAATGAAACACAGGAGTCCAAAAATATGGGTGTAACTTTGTCTTTACATTAAGCGAGGTGCACACGTATCACGTGGTAGTATGATGACCTATGCACATAACATATTTTAATGTATTTTTACATATAACACATAATTATTTAAATGAACAAGAATGCTTAATCAATAACATATTTACAAGATTACTCAAATTTATTGGAATATTAAACACACAACAAGCTTCATCAGAGTACAATGCAATAAACAGGAAGTGGAGCTTGCCATAGTCCCTAGTGCATTAACTTATCCTACAACACACGTCCCCCTATACTGAGACAAACAGATGATCCTCTGATTAATTACTGCATGTTATAGCTGCATAACATTTCAAGTTGCTTCACAACTAACAAAGTATTTTATGTAATGTTGCAGAGGGACTGTTTCAAAGGTTGGGAGGGGTGGGCCAAGAATATAAGCAGGTCTATCCCAAATCTTCCAAAAATTAGTACACAGTACAGAGTTATGGAAGTACATATACCAGCTTTACCAAATTTCAATTCCTTCACATAATGCCATTTAGTGAATTGAAAACAGCAAGCTTGCATGAAGAATAATGAAATAAAAATCTCCAACAACTGTTTTAGATTTTGGTTGAGGGATTATTATTGACCATGACACCCAGAAGATCTCTTTCCTCTAGATATTGTTCTGAGATCTTGCCTGCCAGCCTGAGCTCTGCTTGTGATCAGTTCAATGTCCAGCTCACCAAACTATCTGTTAGAGGAGCTCAGCAGGTCAAGCAGCATCTGTGGGAGGAAAGAAGTTGTCAACATCTTGGGTTGAAACCCTGCATCAGATCTTGATGCAGGATTTCCGACCTGAAACATTGTCAGTTCTTTTCCCCCCACCAGATGCTGCTTGACTGGCTGAGTTCTTCCAGCACACTGTTTGTTGCTCCTTTAGACTCTTGAATCTCAATCAGCTTGCTCAGTCCCTCACACTGCACTGGGGTGTCAGCCTGTATTTTGTCCTGTGGAACGAAATAAGTGCCACAATTTCCTGATTCAGCAATAAGAGTGCTACATCTTGAAGTAGAAACAAAAGCACTGTTGATCTCCCCAAGTGTCAAATAGTTCAAAAATAACACAGTTATTGAGACAATATTCTTGTATCTGTTATTTGATTAGATGTGTTTTCTTTAGTTAATTAACGCTTGTTAAAATAGAAAGAAGTCAGACAAGTCCACTGATGAGCGCACTTAAAGAGTACATCAACCGCGTGCTTCGGTCACAAACCGATGTTTCCATTGTTGTGTCTAGTTCATCGGAACCCACTACTGCTCTGGCAAATGAGACACAGACAACACACAGTTTCCTGTCTGAGCGCTTAACATTTATCTATTCAGATAGCTGAGTTTGTACCTTTTACTTTTCATTTTATCTCCCTCCCACAAGATCAATCATTATCAAGAAATTTTCTAGAGTAAAGAAAATTATGAATCATCATTTTTGATTTGCTAACTTTCTGTGGCAATCCTTGTCGTTGGGTTTTGTCTCATATGAAACCTTGGCCACAACACCTGGAAAAGTTACTGACCAGTGGCACCACAGAAACCTCAGTATTGGTGTGTTGCAATGACTTGCTTCTTGCCACATTGCAGACGCAGCACCGTTAGTCAGGAAGAGGCCCCTTCTTGTCAGCTGACCATCTTCATTTCGGTCTGGGAAATGCCAGCCAGATTATTTTCAGCATTTAGGACTTGTGAAGCTGACTGCATCCAAAAATCTTTGTCAAAAAAACTCCTAACTGCAAAAAAAGTAAACTACATTCAAGCAGTCCACTCGGTAATATTTCTGTGCATTTATTATTAAGGAGTCAGTGGATTTTGACGACTTATTTAAGGCCTGGTCTTGAGAAAAGATATAGAAAACTAAAATGCCTCCTCCCAATTCTGGTCAATGTTAATTCCATTTCTCTCGCCAGAGGTACAACTGATCCACTGAGTGTTCCAGAATTTTCTGTTTTCTGCTAGACTAGCAGCATCTGCAATTGTTTTTTTTTTATTTTCACAACGGTTCCATCGTCGCAAGTATTTTGTTTTACTTACTTTCCCAGAATTTTTAGTCCTTTCAAACTATATAGCAAGAGGTATTATAATTCCAGCAACCCAGGTTCAGTTCCCACTGCTGCCTGTTCACTCTCTCCCTGACCGTATGACTTTCCATCCGGTTTCTTTCCACAGTCCAAAGGCATACCGGTTTTTGTAGCTTAATTGGTCATTTTAAATTGTCGCATGATTAATCAAGGATTAAATTGGGGATTGCTGGTCGGCATGGCTCGAAGGGACAGAAGGGCCCATTCCGTGCTGTATCTCAAAAACTAACTAAATAAATAAACAAACAAACAAACAAACAGATGTATGAGAGGCTGGATTGCACAAAAAATAGATTATTAAACCAAAATGCAAGTTGACATCACTAAACTGGGAACTAAATAATTCATCAACAGAAGGTAGGATTTTGTATTCAGGATCGTTCGATGATGTTCAAAAACACAAGCCAATGAAGTATTTTATGATTGTGCAAGTCAATGCTGCCCCCCCCCCCCCGTCACCTGGAGGTCCAAGCAAAGGCTGCACTTGCGGTATTGTGTCGAGGAAAGTCCTGCACCAAAGAGCATGGCCTCAGAGTAGAAGGGTGTCTCTCTGGAACAGAGATGAGAAAGAATTTCTTTAGCCAGAAGGTGGTGAATCTGTGAAATTCATGCCAGAGACAGCAGTGAAGGCCAAGTCATTAGATATACTTAAAGTGGAGGTTGATAGGTTATTGATTAGTAAGGGCATTGAAGGTTATGGAGAGAAGGCAGAAGAATGGGGTTGAGAAGGAAAATAAATCAGCCATGATCGAATAACAGGGCAGATTCAAAGGAATGAATGGCCTAATTCTGTTCCTATTTCTTATGGTCTTATGGTCTTACATTTTACCATTTTTGTTTTAGTTATGGAAAGTAAAATCATTGGTGGGTATAATATTGTAAATTTAATTATACTTGATTAAGAACCCAAAAATCCATTTGAAATGAGGCTAGAGGCTAAAGATCGAGGTTTGAGGGTGGGTTGGGAGGAGAGGGTCCAGAGTTCGTGGTGGTGGGGTGAGGGTCAAGATCATCAGGTTGCCTTGCAAGATCCCAAGAAGCCCAAGTCATTTTAAATTAATCAGGAGGCAACTAATTAGGAAGCCCCTTTTAGAGCTGGCTGCTCAACAGAACAATTAGACAAAATTTCTGGGACAATGCTTCTCTGGGCATGGCATCATACTTCACCTGATACACTGTATGACATGAGCTGTGTGAAACTGGAAGTACTTGCGGTAATATCCAGGGAGAAGCAATGTGATCTGCAAATGGTTGCAGCTGTCCTCCGTTCCAAACACAGGTGACCTTCAGACGGATAGTTCTGAAAAGAAGTTTCTCGATTTCTAGGCTGCTGTCTTTCCAGTGATGAACTCTGCTGACTTTACCTGTTTTGCCTGACAAGGTCAGGCCTTTTTTGACCAGTGGCTCAGAAGACATGACTGATTTACATGATCTCATCATGGCCTGATAAAGAAATGCCAAAACACAGGAACAAAAGAGTATAGTGGACCCAGTGCATTATGGACACTGCCGTCTCCAACACTGAAAGTACCTACAAGTGACACAGCTTTAAGGAGGCAGCATGTATCATCAAGGATCTTCCCCTTTTGGGCAATGTCCTCTTGTCTCTACTGTCACCAGACAGCAGGTACAGAAGCATGAAGTCCAGGTTCAAGAACAACTACTTTCCGACAACCATCAACCTTTTGAACTTACCTGCACAACTTAAACTTAGCTAGCAATGGGACACTATAGACCACATCTTGCACTGCCATAGACTTGATTCTCAAACACGAGGAATTCTGCAGATGCTGGAAATTCAAGCAACACACATCAAAGCTGCTGGTGAATGCAGCAGGCCAGGCAGCATCTCTAGGAAGAGGTACAGTCGACATTTCGGGCTGAGACCCTTCGTCAGGACTAACTAAAGGAAGAGCTAGTAAGAGATTTGAAAGTGGGAGGGGGAGGGGGAGATTCAAAAATGATAGGAGAAGACAGGAGGGGGAGGGATGGAGCCAAAAGCTGGACAGGTGATTGGCAAAAGGGATATGAGAGGATCATGGGTCCGGGCCACACATTTTAATTCCACATCCCATTCCCATTCTGATATGTCTATCCACGGCCTCCTCTACTGTAAAGATAAAGCCACACTCAGGTTGGAGGAACAACACCTTATATTCCGTCTGGGTAGCCTCCAACCTGATGGCATGAACATTGACTTCTCTAACTTCCGCTAATGCCCCACCTCCCCCTCGTACCCCATCCGTTATTTATTTATATACACACATTCTTTCTCTCTCTCTCCTTTTTCTCCCTCTGTCCCTCTGAATATACCCCTTGCCCATCCTCTGGGCTTCCCCCCTCCCCCTTTTCTTTCTCCCCGGACCTCCTGTCCCATGATCCTCTGATATCCCTTTTGCCAATCAACTGTCCAGCTCTTGGCTCCATCCCTCCCCCTCCTGTCTTCTCCTATCATTTTGGGTCTCCCCCTCCCCCTCCCACTTTCAAATCTCTTACTAGCTCTTCCTTCAGTTAGTCCTGACGAGGGGTCTCGGCCCGAAACGTCGACTGTACCTCTTCCTAGAGATGCTGCCTGGCCTGCTGCGTTCACCAGCAACTTTGATGTGTGTTAATAGACTTGATTCTGATTGTTTCTGTTTTGCACTGATATCTTGTTTTACACAGATTTTTTTTCTTTTTTTTTGCTGTCTGGTATAACATATGTATAATTTATGTTCTGTGCATTGTCCAAACCTATATAGCTGTGATGCTGCTGCAAACGAGCTTTCATTGTACCTGTACCTTGCTATACTTCCATATGTGGCAATAGGCACAGCTTGGCTTAACTTGACTTGCCTTCTGACGTGTTCGATCAAGCCATGTAATTCAGGAGCAGTTTTGGGTAGTCAACAAATGCTTGCCTTGCCAGTTTCACTATGAATGAATTAGGAAAAGGAAAATCAACCACTAGCCCAATAGAAAGTATAACATAACTCATCTGTGAAACTAAAACAAAAATCAATGAATCAATGTGATTCAAACACAAGTGGTGCGCTATTATCAGTGGCTGGAGGAGTGAATAAAGAGGATGTTTAAGGAGAAAATGCTTTCCTATAAGTTAACACTTTTCCCAAAAACCATTATTCGAAACCAGACCCAGAAAGGGAAGATTATTTGCAACCTTACAACAAAATCAGTGCATCTGACCCAGATCTCAGTGGAGGAAGTAATTGAAAGGGGAAATGGCAATCTAAGTTTTACTTGGAGAGGCACAAAACACTCAAGTGAGGAGATGACAAAAAATCCACAAAGGTTATCGAATAACTCACTCTCAGAATGGGAAGCTCTTGCCTGCCCAATACAGAGAAAATATTGTAACTATGAAAAAATTTGTAGCATAGAGTTGATTGCTGATATTAGAGACTCAGAGAATTATTGCTCAATAAATACAAGTCAATTGGAGATTCGAGTGGTGTCACAGCAACAACCTTGCACTCAAGATCAGTAAGACTGAAGAACTGATTGTGGACTTCAGAAAGGATAAGGTGAAGGAACACACAACAGTCCTCATGGAGGGATCAGAAGTGGAAAGAGTGAGCAGCTTCAAATTCTTGGTTGTCAATATCTCTGTGGATCTTTCCTGGACCCAGCATATTGATGCAGCTATAAAGAAGAGATGACAGCAGCTATATTTCATTAGGAGCTTGAGGGGTTTTTGTATGTCACCAAAAACATGTGCCAATTTCTACAGATGTACTGTGGAGAGCATTCTAGCTAGCTGTATCACCGTCTGCTATGGGGCGGAGGTGGGAAATTATGCACAGGATCGAAGTAAGCTGCAGAGAGTTGCAAAATTATTCAGCTCCATCATGAGCACTAGCCTCCATTGTATCCAAGACATCTTCAAAGAGCGTTGCCTCAAAAAGGACATTAAGGATCCCGTTTCGTCACCCAAGACATGCCCTCTTTTCATTGCTACCATCAAGGAAGGTGGTACAGAAGCCTGAAGACATCAAGTCAGGAACAGCTTCTTCCCCTCTGCCATTGGATTTCCGAATGGACATTGAACCCATGAACACTACCTTACTACTTTCTTATTTTATTTATTTATATATATATATATATATACACACACACTATAATTCACAGTTCATTTCTTCTCTATTATTACATGTTGTATTGTACTGCTGCCACAAGGTTCTGATTCTGACTCTGGTTCTCAATAAGGAGTAGGAAAGTTCAAAGGTAAATTTATTAGTAAATTTACAATATGTCACAATATACTACCCTGAGATTTATTTTCTTGAGGACATCTGCAGTAGCACAAAGGGTAAACAATGAAAGATCATTCCCTCTCAGTGACAAGAGGGCTAAGATTATGGATTAATAAGTACATAAGAATTTGTTTTCTGCTTCCTTTCAGGGGATGTAGAAATTACTGGCAACATCAACAACCCAGACCAATCCTGAACATTGGAGGCAGATAGGAGTCAATCACGATAGTGGGCTTAGCGGCCATGCATGATCAGACCAAGTAAGAATTGCAGATTTCCTTTTCTGAAGGATATTAATGAACCTCGTAACAATCCAGCAGTTCTATGAAAAAGTTTAATTTGGCATGCCTTCTTTTTATTTGTATAACCTAGTTTTAAGTTCTCTCAATTGCCATGGTGAAATTTGAACTCATCTCTGACCAAGAATTCTGATAGCTGGTCTGGTAATTTAACTATTTGAAAAATTGTGGTCTCTTTATTCAAGAAAAATTGTTAATATGTTGGGAACAGAGGAGGTTTGTATCTTCTGGAGTTTAGAAGAATGAATAACAACTGGTTAACGCACATAAGATTTTGAAGCATCTTGTCAAGTTAGATGCCGAGAGGAAGTTTACTCTTATGGGAGACTCCAGAACTTGGGGGGTTCCCCCCCTCCCCCTTTTCCTTCTCCCTGGACCTCCCTCCTGTCCCATCATCCTCTCATATCGCTTTTGCCAATCACCTGTCCAGCTCTTGGCTCCATCCCTCCCCCTCCTGTCTTCTCCTATCATTTTGGATCTCCCCCTCCCCCTCCAACTTTCAAATGTCTTACAAGCTCTTCTTTCAGTTAGTCCTGATGAAGGGTCTCGGCCTGAAACGTCGACTGTACCTCTTCCTAGAGATGCTGCCTAGCCTGCTGCGTTCACCAGCAACTTTGATGTGTGTTTCTAGAACTTAGGATCACTGTTTAAAGATAATGGGTTGCCTATATATAGCAGAACAAATGTATTTTTTTTTTCATTCCGAGATCAGGCGCATCTCCCACATACCCCAAATTAGTGCATCAGTAAATATCACTGAGTTTTTCTTGTAAATGATGCTGAGAAGTTATGCAAAACCAAGGTAATTTTTTTTCCTATCCAAAATCAGACACATCTCCCACATACTTCAAATAAGTGCATCAGTAAATATCACTGAGTTTTTCTTGTAAATAATGGTGAGAGCTTGTCTGAAAGTAAGGCAACATAAATGCTTGGAAGTGTCCTGAAACACAATTTGATTTATCTCAATTTTTCAGATCTATTAATTCTCAAAGATAGTTCACTATGCTACAAGTGAGTTATCACTTAGAGGTGCATTATATGTCATTTTTGTTTAGTTTTTGAAATCATTGCCCCTACTACCTGTTATGCCACTAGCATTTAGGACAGCAATGAAGGTCTTCTATCTCTGACAATGTTCAGGGCTTCCATCATCATGTCAGTAGTTTGATTTCCATTATTGTCAGTCATGCAAGTCCCAGGCAGAGACGTAGGAATACCATCACACTCAGATGTAGAAGGATTCTTCATTCCTGTTTCAGTAACAGTTTCGTTTTACTAGTCAGAGATGTTAGCCCTGAGCTGAACCCCCGAATCTGGAGGACCAGTGGACCACTCCTAGTCTGGCCTCTACTCTTTGACTTGTTTGGCAATGATGACCCTACCAAGAGCCAAAGCATAAAAAGTCTGACTCAACCCTACATAGCTCTCTGGGTCATTGAGGCCTCCAAACCCTATGACAAGGTTGTGATCCTCTTGGAGGATAGACCATTCCATTCGTAAATTAAATTTCACCAATTTCCTTAGGCTCCATAGTCCAAAGAGTGATACAACAGGTCAGGAGGGAGTGCTTGACTATGGCATCTAGGCAATGGCTGACCCAGTGTGACATCCAGATGCCCTGGCAGAATCAATGTCAGTGGGAAATGAGAGGAACTCCTCACATACTTCAAAAGTGTTGGCTGAAGTCAATCACTTTGGTCCTGGAATATTATCACAGATGTTCATCAGAACCAGATCTTTAGCCCTGGCGCATTCAGCTGTTTCATTCACTCCATCATTAAGATTGCTGACGATTGAACATCCAGCTTCTTTTTACATTGGCTCAAGAAATGAAGCATTTCATAGACACATGCAACAATAGTTAGGCATAGGCAAACAACTTATGTGCCAGGCAATAACCATCTCCATGCACCCTTGACATTCAATAGCATTATTCTCACTGTGTACCCAGTCATCAACTTCATGGAAGTCACTATGATAAGAAGCTCAGCTAGGCTAGACACTCAAACCATGTGATCTCAAGGTGAGTCAAAGCTTAGTATCGTGTGCCACATTTTAGCACAGACTGTCAAAGTCTTTTCAAGCCAATAGTTACAGGCAGAAATGATTATGCTCCACTTGCCTGTAAGATTGAAGCTCCAATGCAGTCACAAAGTATAACCCCGTCCAAGACAGCAAGTATCTGCTTCCCAGGTTTGAAATGTCTAATACCAGAGAACAAGCATTGAAGATGAGAGAGGGTAGGTTCAAAGGGGGTGTGAGGGTTAAGTTTGTTACTCAGAGAGTGGCAGATGCCTGGTATGGTGGTAGAGGCAAATACATTAGAGGCACTGAAGAGATGTTTAGATAGGCACATGGTTGTGAGGAAGATGGAGTAATATGGGCATTGTGTAAGTAGGAAGGATTAGTGTTTGGGTGATTTTGATTTGCTTGTCTTGTGAATATTGTAGGCCAAAGGGCCTGTTCCTGTGCTGTACTGTTCTATGTTTTGTGTAACCGGTTGAAAGCACCACTCTTTATAGCCTCCTGTGCTCCTGTGCATTGGAGTTCTTGTCAGCATGCCTTCCACTGTGCATCTGTAGAAGTTTGCAAGAGCCTTTCATGACTAGCCAAATTTCCTTAAATGTCTAAGAAAGTACAGACACTGGCTCATCTACTTCATGGCTGCATCTCTGTGCCAAGCCAAGGATACATACGGCGAGATGTCAGTACCCAGGAATGTAAAGCTGATCATCCATTTCTCTGCAGATGCTTTCCCTGTCTTCCCCTTGTTGAAGTCCACAATCGGTTCATTGGTTTTAATGAGGCTGAGTGCAATGTTTTTGTTACAACACCATTCACCAAATGACATGACTAACACGTGTAAGCTTCCTCATCAGCATCCATGATTGTGTCAACAAAAGTGGTGTCTCTCTTTAAATCTTTTTATTGAATAAGTATACAAAAAGGTAAACCATATAAACATTAATACAATGTTAAAATATAATAGAATTCCAGAAGGTATCAATACCAAAAAAAATACTACAATGTAATTTAAACATAAAAAACCAAGATAACATAATAGTATACTAAATTTTATATATATATCAATGGAAAAAAAAGAAAAAAAAACCCCCCAAAAAAACCCACCGTGCAACTAACTAAAAGCAAAGCAAAGCAATGGGCTAACTTGAAACCAAACAGAGTTAAACTTAAAATCACGTCCTCAATCCCGACCTCCATTAAAAACAGCGAAAAAGAACAAGAAGGGTATGTATTACATTAAATGAAAGTATCGAATAAAAGGTCCCCAAATCTGTTCAAATTTAAATGAAGAATCATAAAGGTTGCTTCTAATTTTCTCCAGATTCAAACATAAAATCGTCTGAGAGAACCAAAAAAAGGTAGTTGGAGCATTAAGCTCTTTCCAATGTTGTAAAATACATCTTTTCGCCATTAAAGTAAGAAATGCGATCATTCTACGGGCTGAAGGGGAAAGATTACTAGAAATTTTAGGAAGTCCAAAGATAGCAGTAATAGGGTGAGGAGAGATATCTATATTTAATACCTTAGAAATAATATTAAAAATATCTCTCCAAAAAGTTTCCAAAGTAGGACAAGACCAAAACATATGAGTTAAAGAGGCTATCTGCCCCGAGCATCTATCACAAAAAGGATTAATATGCGAGTAAAAACGCGCTAACTTATCTTTGGACATATGTGCTCTATGAACCACTTTAAATTGAATTAGGGAATGTTTAGCACAAATAGAGGAAGTATTAACTAATTGTAAAATCTGCCCCCAATCATCCACAGAAATGGTGAGCCCCAATTCCTGTTCCCAATCTACCCTAATCTTATCAAATGGAGCTTTCCTAAGTTTCATAATAATATTATAAATCATAGCCGATGCACCTTTCTGACATGGATTGAGGTTAATTATCGAATCTAAAATATATGTAGGAGGAAGCATTGGAAAGGAAGAAAGTATAGTACTTAGGAAATTTCTAACTTGTAAATATCTAAAAAAAATGTATTCTTGATAAATTATATTTATTAGATAATTGTTCAAAAGACATAAGGGAACCATCTAAAAATAAATCCAAAAACCGTAAAATACCCTTAGTCTTCCAGGTTTGAAAAGCGCGATCCGTAAAAGAGGGAGGAAAAAAAAAGTGGTGTCATTGACAAAATTGGCAAATGGTTTTGGAGCTGTGCTTAGGCACACAATCATGTGTATAGAAGGAGTAGTACAGGGGACTAAGCATGCAGCCCTAAGGCTCGCCCGTGTTGATGGTCATCAAGGAGGAGATGAAGTTTCTGACCCATACTGATTGTGGACTTACAGTGAGGAAGTCACGGATCCAGTTGCAGAGGGTAGTACACAGGCCCAGGTCTTAGAGCTTGACAATGTTTTGAGGAGATGATGGTGCTGTACACCAGACAGTCATCAATGAACACCAGCCTTTCATAAATGTTCTGGTTGTCTAGGTAGTCCAAAGCAGAGTGGAAAGCCAGCAAGATAGAATCCACTGTAGACCTATTGTGGTGATAGGCAAATTGAAAAGAGTCCACATCCTTACTGTGACAGGAGTTAATTCAAGCCAAAACCAAACTCTTGAAGCATTTCATTACAATGGATATAAGTGCTACGGGATGGGAGTCATTTGGAGAAATCACTCTGCTCTTCTTAGGCACCAGTACAATTGTTACCATCTTGAAGAAGATGGAAGCTTCAGACTGTAGAAATGAGAGATTGAAGATATTCCAGTTCTTTCAACAGAAGGACAGGCAGATGAACTTGTATCACAGCTACAGATTGGCATGTATGATGTCGTGTGCATTACTGAATCATGGATGAAAGAAGATTACAGTTGGGAGCTTAATATCCAATGTGTTGTCCAAAGAACTGGAATTGATGAGAGAGCTTAAGGTAAAGAAACACTTAGGGACCAGTGATCATAATATAATAGAATTCACCCTGCAACTTGAGGAAGAGAAGCAAAAATCAGATGTATCAGTATTACAGTGGAGTAAAGAAAATTACAGAGGCATGAGAGAGGAGCTGGCCAAAATTGATGGGAGAATAACACTGGTAGGGATGATGGGAGAGCAGCAATGGCAGGAATTTCTGGGAGCAATTCGTAAGGCGCAGGATATATACATCCTAAAGAGGAAGAAGTACTCTAAAGGCAGGATGACACAACTGTTGCTGTCAAGAGAAGTCAAAGCTACATAAAACCTAAAGAGAGGACATATAATGGAGCAAAAATTAGTGAGAAGTTGTAGGATTGGGTAGCTTCTAAAAAAGCAAAGGCAACTAAAAAAGTCATAAAGATGGAAAACATGGAACATGAAGGTAAGCTAGCCAACAAGAAAAGGGCAAACAACATGAATAAGTATTTTGCATCAGTCTTCAATGTGGAAGACACTAGCAGTGTGCAGGAAGTTCAAGAGCATCAGGGGTCAGAGTTGCTATTACAAGGGAGAAAGTTCTTGGAAAATTGAAAGGTCTGAAGGTAGATAAGTCACCTGGACCAGATTGTATACACCACAGAGTTCTGAAAGATGTGTCTGAAGAGACTGTGGATGTATTAGGAATGATCATTCAAGTATCAATTGACTCTGACATGGTTCCGGAGGACTGGAACATTGGAAGAGTTACCCCATTCTTCAAGAAGGAAGAGAGGCAGAAGAAAGAAAGTTATAGGTCAATTAGTCTGACCTCAGTGGTGGAAAGATGTTGGAGACAATTGTTAAGGATGAGATCTCAGGATACTTGGATGCACCTGATAAAATAGGCCGTAATCAGCATGGTTTCCTTAAGGGAAAATTTCGCCTGACAAATCTGTTGGAAATCTTTGAAGAAAAGAACAAGCAGGATAGACAAAGAAGAATAAGTTGATGTTCTATACTAGAATTTTCAGAAGGCTTTTGACAAGGTGCCAAACATGAGGCTACTTAACAAGTTAAAAATCCCATGGCATTACAGGAAAGGTATTAGCATGGATAAGGCCGTGGCTGATTGGCAAGAGACAAAGAGTGGGAATAAAAGGATCTTTTTCTGCTCAGCTGCCAGTGACTAATCGTGTTCCACAGGGGTCTGTGTTGAGACCATTTCTTTTTACATTATATGATAATGATTTGGACTATGGAATTAATGGTTTTGTAACCAAGTTTGCTGATGATACAAAGATAGGTGGAGGGGAAAGTAGTTTTGAAGAAGTAGAGAGGCTACAGAAGGACTTAGACAGATTAAGAGAATGGACAAAGAAGTGGCAGAGGGAATATAGTGTCAGGAAGTGTATGGTCATGCACATTGGTAGAAAGCTAAGACTATTTTCTAAATGGAGAGAAAATTCAGAAATCTGAGGCGCAAAGGGACTTGGGAGTCTTTGCACATGATTCTATAAAGATTCATTTACAGGTTGAGTCTGTGGCGAGAAAGGTAAATGTGATGTTTTCATTCATTTCAATTCCACTAGAATATAAAAACAAGGGTGAAATGTTGAGGCTTTATAAAACACTGTTGAAGCCTCTCGTGGAGTATTGTGAGCAGTTTTGGGCCCCTTATCTAAAAACAGGATGTGTTGAGATTGGAGAGGGTTCTGGGGAAGTTCGCAAAAAATTATTCCAGGATTAAAAGGCTTGTCATATGTGGAGCGTTTGATAGCTCTGGACCTCTACTCACTGGATTTCAGAAGAATGGGGCGTGGCCTCATTGAAACTATCAAATGTTGAAAGACCTTGATAGTGGATGTGGAGAGGATGGTGAGGTAGTCTAAGACCAGAGGACACAGACTCAGAATAGAAGGGTTTCCTTTTAGAATGGAGATGAGGAGGAATCTTTAAGGCAGAGGCTGATAGATTCTTGATTAGTCAGGGCGTGGAGGGATACAGGGAGAAAGCAGGAGATTGTGACTGAGAGGGAAAGTAAAATAGCAGAGCAAACTCAATGGGCCAGATGGCCTAATTCAGCTCCTGTATCTTATCTTAAGAATTGAAGCAGTTTTTGAGAATGCTTCATTAGCCCCTCCTTAAGGGCAGCTCAGGATGAACAATGAGTGCAGGCTTTGCCAGCAAAAGCACAGGTACTGAAAATTAATAAAGTGTCCTGTAGCAAATGTTGATATTAATTTTGATTTTTGTTTGACTTCACATGCAGACCTAGAATATTTCCAGCATTTTTTTTTTTGTTTTGCAGAGGAGTAAGAAATAGCCAACTCAGCCGCAGTTTTATTGCAAGAAGAGGCAAGTGAACACATGATTGAAAAATGTTTGCTGATTGTGGCATTAATTGTGGATTTGATCATATGTTTTCAAGTTAACTAGTTGCTTGCACAGGCATTATCTTGCATTAGACAAAAATTGGAGTTAAACCGCAATGCTGCTTTGAGAATACCTCTGGCCTTATTCATATCAGGGGTGCCCAACCTTTTTTGCACCGCGGACCGGTTCAGTATTGACAATATTCTTGCGGACCAGCCGACGGGTGGTGGGGGGGGAAGGGGGTGTTCAAGTAGGGTTGACAACTTTCTCACCCCCAAATAAGGGACAAAAGTAGCAGTCAAATACGGGACACTTGTGTTTACCCCGAGAAAGACTACCATGACCATGAAGCCTTGCACAGGCACCTGTGTGCGTATGTGTGACGTGCGCATGCGTGTACATACCGACTTTTTTTCTACAAATTGTTTTTGACTTAATCTTCCCAATTCTGTTAAGTGAAACTACACTGTACATACATTATTTCTACTTTATATAGGCTGTGAATTTATCATATCATTCCCGCTTTTACTATATGTTAGTCTTATTTTAGGTTTTATGTGTTATTTGGTATGATTTGGTAGGTTATTTCAAGTTCAACAGTGCGTGACAGGGAATGAGGAAAGGTGCAGCTGACTCATCTCGTTTCATATCGCCAAATCATATCGTTTCCTCGCGGCCCGATACCGGTCCGCGGCCCGGTAGTTGGGGACCGCTAATTTATATCATCAGTGAGAAAATAGTTGAGAGGAGATTCACACATAGATCTCAACATTCTCGGGTATAATAATCTGCAAACTGGCATGAATATAAGCTATTCCTTACCATCATCCATAACAATACGGAAGAGGGAATCAAAGCTCAAGTAAGCTGAGATTGTTACACACAACCTGTTAGGGAGAAGAAGTCATGGTCGAAGGATGGGAAAGTGGGATGTAATAAGCATTAATACAAATGAGAAACAGTCTTCATGAAGCATTTCAAAATGTAAACAACAAGCAGCATCAGAATCAGGTTTAATTTTCACTGACATAAGTCACTAAGTGTGTGGTTTTATGGCAGCAGTGCAGTGCAGACATAACAAGTGACTATGAATCACATATAAAAATCAATACCTGAAGAGCAGAAGAGGAATAGCAACGGCTCTGTTCATGGCTTCATGGGCTGTTCAGAGTATGAACTGGTCGTGGACAGGGTGACTGGTGTCTGGCCTATTTTTACCTAGATTCTCGAGTAACAAAACATAATTTGGAAGCCTGTTGAAATGCAAGGAGCAAGGTAATAGAATTCAAGAGGATGTAGATGGACCGGGCAAGTGGGAAAGTAGGCAGGTGCGTAGCAGATGAAATTTGATGCAGGAAAACGTGAAATATTACATTTGGTAGGAAAATCACAGAGAGGCAATATAAACTAGAGGGCAGAATTCTAAAGGGCCACAATGACAGAAAGATCTGTGATACTTTGTACAATACTGTGCAAAAGTCTTTGGCACAAATATACAGTATATAGCTAGGATGCCTAAGACTTTTGCACAAAACATGGAGTGGAGAGCGAGTTTGTAAATCTGGCGGGTACAAAGGATGAAGCACTGTGGGAAGGGTTTGAGACAGGTGGCAGAGAAGAAGTGGCGGTGGCATTGTTTCAGACACACCCAGCCCTGAGACCAGACAAGGTCATTTGATTCCAAATATTTGGTTTATTCATCTTTACAGAATGTCTCTGTGGTGCTTCCTGCTCCCTCCCCTCTCCCTCCCCCTTTTCCCAACCATGATACTTCACTTTATACTAGCATATACTTTATTGTCGCCAAACAATTGATACTAGAACGTACAATCATCACAGCGATATTTGATTCTGCGCTTCCTGCTCCCTGGATTACAAATCAATAGTAAATATTAAAAATTTAAATTATAAATCATAAATAGAAAATAGAAAAATGGAAAGTAAGGTAGTGCAAAAAAAACAAGATGCAGGTCTGGATATTTGGAGGGTACAGCCCAGATCCGGGTCAGGATCTGTTCAGCAGTCTTATCACAGTTGGAAAGAAGCTGTTCCCAAAGCTGGCCATGTGAGTCTTCAAGCTCCTGAGCCTTCTCCCGGAAGGAAGAGGGACGAAAAGTGTGTTGGTTGGGGGGGTCGTGTCCTTGATTATCCCTGCAGCACTGCTCCGACAGCGTGCGGTGTAAAGTGAGTCCAAGGATGGAAGATTGGTTTGTGTGATGTGCTGCACCGTGTTCACGATCTTCTGCAGCTTCTTCCGGTCTTGGACAGGACAACTTCCATACCAGGTTGTGATGCACCCTAGAAGAATGTTTTCTACGGTGCATCTATAAAAATTAATGAGGGTTTTAGGGGTCAGGCCAAATTTCTTTAGTTTTCTCAGGAAGTAAAGGCACTGGTGGGCCTTCTTGGCAGTGGACTCTGCTTGGTTGGACCAAGTCAGGTCATTTGTGATATTGACCCCGAGGAACTTAAAGCTTTTGACCTGTTCCGCTTGCGCACCACCGATGTAAATTGGGTTGTGCGGTCCACTACTCCTTCTGAAGTCAACAACCAATTCCTTCGTCTTGCTGATGTTGAGGGATAGGTTATTGTCTTCGCACCATGCCAACAGGTTCTTAATTTCCTCTCTGTACTCAAACTCATCATTACCCGAGATACGGCCTACAATTGTTGTGTCATCAGCAAACTTATATATTGAGTTTGATGGAAACTTGGCTACACAATCATGAGTGTACAGTGAGTACAGCAGGGGACTGAGTACACAGCCTTGTGCGGCACCGGTGCTCAGAGTGATTGTAGAGGAGAGCTTGTCCCCTATTTTTACAGCTTAGGTCCTGACTGTGAGGAAGTTGAAGATCCAGCTGCAGATCTGAGTGCTAAGGCCCAGATTCCAGAGCTTAGGAATCAGTTTATTTGGAATGATGGTATTAAAGGCAGAGCTGTAGTCAATGAAAAGGAGCCTTACGTAAACAACAGGAATTCTGCAGATGCTGGAAATTCAAGCAACATACATCAAAGTTGCTGGTGAACGCAGCAGGCCTAGCAGCATCTATAGGAAGAGGCGCAGTCGAAGTTTCAGGCCGAGACCCTTCGTCAGGACTAACTGAAGGAAGAGTGAGTAAGGGATTTGAAAGCTGGAGGGGGAGGGGGAGATGCAAAATGATAGGAGAAGACAGGAGGGGGAGGGATAGAGCCGAGAGCTGGACAGGTGATAGGCAAAAGGAGATACGAGAGGATCATGGGACAGGAGGTCCGGGAAGAAAGACGGGGGGGGGGTGACCCAGAGGATGGGCAAGAGGTATATTCAGAGGGACAGAGGGAGAAAAAGGAGAGTGAGAGAAAGAATGTGTGTATAAAAATAAGTAACAGATGGGGTATGAGGGGGAGGTGGGGCCTAGCGGAAGTTAGAGAAGTCAATGTTCATGCCATCAGGTTGGAGGCTAACGTATGGAGCTAACGTATAACGTAAGGAGCCTTACGTATGTGTCTTTATTCTCCAGGTGTTCTAAGGAGGAATGTAGGGCCAGAGAGATGGCATCTGCCTTTGACCTGTTTCTCCAGTAGGCTAATTGCAAAGAGTCGAGGTTGACCGGTAGGCTGTGGTTGATATGTACCATAACCAATCGCTTAAAGCACTTCATAGCAATTGATGTCAGAGCCACAGGTTGATAGTCATTCAGGCATGCCACCTTGCTCTTCTTCAGCACTGGGATTATCGTTGCCTTCTTAAAAAATGAGGGGATCTTAGACTGAAGCAAGGAGCAGTTGAAGATGTCAGCAAACACTCCAGATAGCTCGCTTGCACAGGCCCGGAGAACCCGTCCTGGGACGCCATCTGGGCCCGTTGCCTTCCTTGGATTTATCTTCAGGAAGGCCCTTCTAACGCCCTCCTCGGTGACGATGAATCTCGATGCCACCAGGTCCGGTTCATCTGGAGGGAGCGAGACACTCCTCTTCTGTTCGAATCTCGCATAGAATACGTTAAGTTCCCCTCTCCCTGCCTCCTTCCCACTATCAGTCCACAATAGAGACCCATATCAGAATCAGATTTATCATCACTCACATATATCATGAAATTTGTTGTCTTTTGTACAGTACAATACATAACAAGACTTAGGCACCCTAGTTATATATATGTGCCTAAGACTTCTATATAGTTCTATATGTGCTCATGTATGTGCACAGCCCATTGGAAACATCAAGGCTGGTTAACAAACTATGAGAAATGCTAATGGACCGTGGGGCTTGAAAGCAAATATGTCAGTGTTCATGAGTATGAAAGTCAAGGCAAATGCTGGTAAGACACTGCCTTGGCCGCAAATAGGAAACAATAGACATCACACTTCGAGAACATGTGAAAGTCTTGCAGAAGTCTTAGCATGATTTCAGAGGTGAGACAATTTAGTTACGGATGGAATGAGGAAGTTGGGTGCACTCTTTGGAGGAGTGTGGGTGTCTGATGGAGATGTTTAAATATTTATATTTTGTGACAAAGTACATTGAGAGAGTGTTCTTGCTCCTGGAAGGGTCAAGTGACAAAGGGCACAAATGAAGGCAATTCGAAAAAGAACAAAATTTGATCAGAAGCTAGGTGGAGATTATTGTTAGTTCAAAGTTCAAAGTAAATTTTATTATCCAAGTACATATTGACATTGCAGAGGGTTCAGAGAAGATTCACGAGAATGATTCTAGGAATGGAAGGGTTACCGTATGACGAACGTTTGGCAGCTCTTGGGCTGTATTCTCTGGAGTTCAGGAGAAGGAGAGGAGATCTCATAGAAACATTCAGACTGTTAAAAGGCCTGAACAGATTAGATATGGCAAATTTATTTCCCATGGTAGGGGATTCTAGGACAAGAGAGCACGACTTCAGGATTGAAGGATGTCCTTTTAGAACTGAGATGTGGAGGAATTACTTTAGTCAGAGGGTGGTAAATCTGTGAAATTTGTTGCCACGAGCAGCTGTGGATGCCAAGTCATTGGGCGTATTTAAGGCAGGGATAGATAGGTCCTTGATTAGCCAGGGTATCAAAGGGCATGGGGCGAAAGCAGGGTAGTAGGGATGACCTGAAGAATTGGATCAGCCCGTGATTGAGTGGCGGAGCAGACTCAATGGGCTGAATGGCCTACTTCTACTCCTATATCTTATGGACTTATATAAGTCACCATATACAATGCTAAGATTAATTTTCTTGTGGGTATATTCAACAAATCTATAGAATAATAGCGATAACAGAATCAATGAAAGACCGCCCAACTAGGGTGTTCAACCAGAGTGCGGGGACAACAAACTGCAAATGCAAAAAAAAGAAACAATAATAATGAATAAATTTGCGTTAAATATTGAGAACATGAGATGAAGAATCCTTGAAAGTGAGTCCATAGCTTGTGGGAACATTTCCATGATGGGTCGAGTGAAGTTGAGTGAAGTTATCCCTTTAGTTCAAGAACCTGCTGGTTGAGGGGTAGTAACTATTCCTGAACCTGGTGGCGTGAGTCCTAAAGCTCTTGTACCTTCTTCCAGGTGGCAGCAGTGAGAAGAGATCATGTCCGGGGTGGTGTGGGTCCCTGATCATGGATGTTGGTTAGGTGGAGGCGTGACATTCAGGAATGAAAAACAGACCAAAGTCCATTGAAGTGTTAACTCTATATCATAATTGCAATAGAGACAGAAATTGATTATGGTTAAAAAAAGGTAAGAAAAAAATTATCAGTCAGAATCAGAATCAGATGTATTATCACCGACATATATCTTGAAATTTGTTGTTTTGAAGCAGCACAAAGCAGACATAAAGACCTATAAATGACAAAGTAAATAAACAGAACAAATAAAAGTAAATAACCAGTACAAAATCTGTTAATGAGCCATTCAGAAATCTGATGGTGAAGAGGGAAAAAGCTGTTCTTAAATCATTGTGTGTGGTTCTTCAGGCTCCAGTACCTCCTCCTTGATTGTAATAATAAAAAGCGGGCATGTCCCAGATAGTGAGGGTCCTTAATGCGTTTGCTAACTTCTTGAGGCCCTGCCTTTTGTGATGGCGTTGGCGGTGGCCATAATTCTCTGCACCCTTTTGTGATCCTGTGCATTAGAGTCTCCATATCAAGTTGTGATGCAGCCAGTCAAAATGTCTTCAGCGTACATTTGTAAGAGTCTTTGATGACATACCAGATATTCTCAAACCTCTGATGAGGTAGAGCTGCTGGTATGCCTTTTTAGTGATTGCCTGAATATGTTGAGCTCAGTATAGATCCTCTGAGAAGTTTATATCAAGAAATTTGAAACTGCTCACCTTTTCCACTGCCGACCCCTCAATAAAGACTGGTTTATGTTCTCCTGAGGACTTCCTGAAGTCCTCGGCCAGTTCCTTAGTCTGGCTGATGTTGAGTGTAAGGTTGCTATTGTGATTGCACTCAACCAGCCAATCTATCTAACTCCTGTAAATTCCTCGTCGCCATCTGAGATTCTATCAACATGATGTCATTGGCAAATTTATAGATTGCATTTGTGCTGTGCCTAGCCACACAGTCATGGGTGTAGAGAGAACAAATTAGTGGGTGATGTACACATCTGTGAGGTGCATCTATATAATAATTTAGAAACAGTAATATTTTAATTCACCAGGGTCAAATGGAAATTAGTGATTTTAGTTCCAATAATAGTGTACGTGACCTTTTGTTGGTAGGTCAGATACCAGTGTTCAGTGTTTCAGTGTTCATTTGGATATAAATTAGAGTTTTCTTATATCTGTGTACGCAGAGCATAATGTTGAAATAATTGCTGAATAACGTGCCTTCCCTTTCCTGTACTGAAATATCAGCGATGCATTCAGCCAGCACCTCACATCTATATACTAATTTACTGTTAAATACAGTAAATCATGTTGCATTAAAACAGAAATATTTCAATTTTTGTAAAAAAAAAATTTATCACATTATTTTGCATACTGCTTTCTGGGAAAAAAGGGGAAGTAGTTAACATAAATACTGGAGATTCTGCAGATGTGGAAATCTCAAGTAACACACAAAAAGTATTGGAGGAACACAGCGGGTCAGGCAGCATCTAGGGAAAGGAACAAAGAGTCATGTTTCAAGTGGGGACCTTTCATCAGGACTGGAAAGGGAGGGGAAGAAAACAGAAAAGATAGGAAGGAGGAGGAAGATTCTGGCTTATCCTCCCTTCATTTCTATTCCTGATGAAGTGTCTTACCCTGAATCACTGACTCTTTATTCCTTCCATAGATTCTGCCTGACTTGCTGCGTTCCTCCAGCCTTTATGATGCATTGCTGAAGACCTTTTGTCAGATGAAGACAATTAATTCTAAGCTGTTAACTCTGTCCCTCTTCTTATTGATGCTGCCTGACCTGTTGAGTTCTTCCTGCATTTGCTGTTGTTACTTCAGACTGACAACAATTGAAGGCTTTTGAAAATCACTTTCATTATATTAATTGGTGTTATATTTCATATCAAGTTCAAAAAGAGGAAGACTGGTATAGGTCAATTATTTATTTAAAAGGTATTGGATATTAGCCAAGTGCTTTCTGATACAAGATAGAAATGTGGAAAAATATTAACTATTGAATTGCATGAGATTACTGTAAATGTTGACACTCAATCATAAAATAACTGAGATGATAAGCAAGGGCATAGAGAAGAGGGAGAATAGAACCTTTGTTTATTCTGCCATTTGAGGAGGTCAGAGTTGATCTGTGAGCTACCCCCACACACTTCCACTGTCAAATGTCCCTTAATATCTTTAGTTAAGCATCTATAAATTTCAGATTGAGCATTAATGTTTATTTCCATTTGCAGAAGAGGTCCAAACTTCTAACACAATTTGTGTGTTGAGCTTTCATTCCATCAAGATCTGCCTCTAATTGTGAAGTTGTTCTCCTTTAATACTCAACTCCCCAACCAAAAGGTATTATCTTTCCCCTCTCTCTATCCAATCAATTCATCCATGTGCTGAAGACAGATGAAATCCCCAATAATCTAGTTTATTAAATTTGTTCCATCTATTGATGTTGCTATTCTTCTTCCTCTCCATTGATCAGAATCAGAATCAGGTTTATTATCACTGGCACGTGTCGTGAAATTTGTTAACTTAGCAACAGCAGTTCAATGCATTACATAATATAGAAGAAAAATAAATAAATCAATTATAGTATACGTACATTGAAGATTAAAAACAGAAATAATATATATTGAAAAAGTGAGGTAGTGTTCACTGGTTCAATGTCCATTTAGGAGTCAGATGACAGAGGGGAAGAAGCTGTTCCTGAATCGCTGAGTGTGTGCCTTCAGGCTTCTGTACCTCCTACCTGATGGTAATAATGAGAAAAGGGCATGCCTTGGGTGCTGGGGGTCCTTAATAATGGACGTTGCCTTTCTAAGACACCACTCCATGAAGATATCCTGGGTACTTTGTAGGCTAGTACCCAAGATGGAACCAACTAAGTTTACAACCCTTTGTGGCTTCCTTTGGTCCTGTGCAGTAACCCCCCACCCCTCACCAACCCACCCCCCCATTCATACCAGACAATGATGCAGCCTGTCAGAACGCTCTCCGTGGTACATGTCTAGAAGTTTTTGAGTGTTTTTGTTGACATATCAAATCTCTTCACACTCCTAATGAAGTACATTTGCTGCCTTGCCTTCTTTATAGCTGCATTGATATGTTGGGACCGGGTTAGGTCCTCAGAGATCTTGACACCTAGGAACTTGAAACAATGGTCAATGTACGCTTACCCTTCATAAATGGCACTGATGCAGTCATGCCCTAGAACAAGCTCCATCCCTATCTTGGGATTTTACCATTCCATAGCTCCACCCAGGAGAGATTTGAACCCCATGGACTGTCCAACACACTATACAATCTCTTCGTTCATCTGCCCTCTGACCAACTCACATTAAACAATGTCATATAGTGTACTGCACTCCTATGATGGCATTATATTTCACATTATGACCTTCATTATTTAAAAATAATATTTTCTTAGTTTGGCTAAGAGTTATGCCAAGAAATTCATCCCCAATTTGTAGTGCCAATACAGGTCCCAGATGTAGGTTTGACTCACAGATGCTGCTCAACACACTAAGTTCCTCAGGCAGATGGCTTGTTGCTGTATTGCTAACAACTGTGGGGGCGGGGGGGGGCACGGTCAAAGACAGAACAACATGTCACTGCCTCAGCTATAAAGCTCACTTAGCACTGCTGAACATTGTAGGTCTATATTTGCAACTAGATTTTTGGTTATTAATAAATATGATTTAAAACTTGATGTGAAAAGAAACAAACAAATTAATCTTCATTCGCTCTGAACAGTTGTCCTCAAATTGCTGTCTGTATTTATATCATTTCTACAATAATTAATTTAGCATTTGTTTTAAACTTTTAAACGTGTTACTTAATATAGTAATCTGATCTGCCAACCAGCACATTTTTGTCACAACCAACCCAGTCCCTAAGGGTTCAACTTATGTAAATTATTTTCAAGTACAAAATACTTTTTGTATAATTAAGATTAAATTTATCTTTAAAAAAAAAGAGCAAGCAGCCTTCCTGCAACTTTAAACACAAGAAGCAGTAGATTAAATATTACCTTCTCAATTTAAGTGAGTAGAAGGTCATGATTAAGTGATGGTCTCCCATGCCCCCTCGGGTGATTGATAAAGTCTCCATAGCTCTGTTTTGAAGAAGTGTAAGAAAATTCTCTCCGGTGTCCTGGTCAAAATTTATTGAATAGTCAATTATTATTTGTCAGTAACTTCACGTGCACAAACTGGCTACTTATTTCCTATACTATTCTGATACCTATTCTCTTGTAAGGCTGTGAACCATTTTGGAGCATTTTGAGGTTATTTATTTATTTGCTTTTTGTTTAGAGATACAGCAAGGTACAAGCCCTTGCTGTACTACCCATCAACCCACCTATTAAATCCTAACCTAATCACAGGACAATCTACAATTGCCAATTAGCCAACAACTAATTCATCTTTGGAATGTGGCCGGAGCACCCAGAGGAAATCCACATGCCCATGGGAAGTTTGTGCAACCTCCTTACAGATGGTACTGGAATTGAACTCTGAACTCTGATTCCCCAAGCTGTAATAGGGGCACACTATGAAAGGCTCTATTCAAAAAAAAGTTCCTCTCTTCTTCTGTACACATTTAGACACTTAAAACCAGTTTACTTTCTGGATTGATTGATTTTGGTTTTAAAAAAAATAGTTGCTGATAATTCAGCTTTTGCCAGTGAGCTCTGCCATCAAGGCAATTATTTTGTAGACCCTTTGTCAATATCCATGGTTTTTACAGTACAATAAGTCGAACCTTTGTACCAGGAAATATATCTTAGACACCTAAAGCCAATCATAAAGTCTCTGCATTAGAACCACATCCTATAGTCACTGAAGCTCCTAGGGAGTGTGAAGCACACGATTTTCTCTATACATACAGCAAATGTTGTCCATTAAATATAACATTCACTTCCCCCAATGACTAGTATTTTGGGGCACTAGGAATCCAATGCAATGTACTTACCAACAGGGACAAATATTTGGCAAACTATTGTGTTTTATTAATGCAATAATTTCATAGACTGCCATGTCATAAAGCCATTAATTGCCTGTTACTTCTGACCTTCATTCCACGTGATCTGATGTTAGATTTATGGGAAGCAAGGCTGCGATACCTAAGAAGCTGTTCCAGGCAAGCTATATGTGGAATGGGTGCAAATAATCCCATTGCATCACAGGTGATAAAATATATTTACCAAAGACACATTTTGATAGCGTTTCAACTTGACTTTGCAAAGAGAAATGTGGCTGTGCCTTCACTCATGAACTTGACTTCATACTCAAAATGAATACCTAGGATGAAATGGAATTATGTTTGTTGACTTATGGGCCTAAATCTATTTGTAGTGATTCGTTTACAATTTCAGTAAGCCTGTCTTTACCTCATTTTGGAATCTGAAAAATCTAAATTTGAAGACTGTGCCAAAAAAGCAGCAGTAAGCTTCCAGTACAGGAGGCAAGTACATAGCAATCATCACAGTGTTAATTAGTTATTTTATTTATTGAGATACAGTGTGGAATGGGCCCTTCCGGCCTTCGAGCCACGCTGCCCAGCAATCCCCTGATTTAGCCCTAGTCTAATCACGGGACAATTTACATTACAATGACTAATTAACCTACCAACTGGTACATCTTTGCACTGTGGGAGGAAACCAGAGCACCCACGCAGTCACGGGGAGAACGTGCAAATTCATTACAGGCAGCGGCAGGAAATGAACCCAGGTCATTGTAAAGTGTTGTGCTAACCACTTCTCTACCATGACACCCCAACTTCACCACTAGCAAGAGTAGCATAAACAGCATTTAGTCATTGTTTACGCTGTAGTTATGTTGTTATGTCATACGTCATATGTTTGTAACAATCACATAAGATTGCTATAGAAGTGTTTTGTGCTTTTCTCAATCATTTCATCTCATTACCTTCCTCATATCACATATGTTATTTTTCCAAAAAAAAGAATAAAAATGTCTGTTTCATCATTATGCTTTGGTAACAGTAGTTGTTACATATAACTAGTTATGGCTATGTGACCCCTGACGATCTCTGAAGAGTATTGATAATGACTAGGGTCACCCATCTTGTAAAGACACTACTGCCCAGAAGAAGACAATGGAAAAATACTTCCGTACAAAAATTCGCCAAGAACAATCATGGTCATGTCATACAACATGGCACATAAAGAAGACGATGCTTCATTAACACCATTCAAACCAGGGGATCCCAAACTCTTTCATGCCAATACCATTAAGCAAGGGGTCCGTGGACCCTCTGCTTGGAATTCCTGATTTAAAGGCTGCACTCGATGAAGTTGAAAGACCTATCTCCTAAAGAGACTTTTAGAATGGCATTTTGTTAGAGTGCTATAACTTAACCATCTTTGTTAGAAGTCATTATTTGTTTGCATCACCCAAAATTAGTGCCTCCTGTGATGAGAACATTACAGTCAATTAACCCATAGCTAGTCAGTTACAATTGTTCCAATTTTTCTGCAGTTTAGGCATGAGGGTTACATTTGCTGCTCTTCACTGCTCTCAAAGTATAATCTCATCTTCCTTCAGACTCCCCTACAAAATGGATGGTAAAAGAGTCATAAGGCATATGCCTTGTGTTTGTCAGTCAGGAAGCTGAGTTTAAAAGTCAGGAAGTCAGGCTGTAGCTGTATAAGACTTTGGTTTGGCCACATTTGACGTTTTGTGTACAGTTCTAGCACTGCACTACAGGAGGAATGTGAAGACTTTAGAGAGAATGAGGAAGAGATTCACCTAGATGTTGCCTGGATTAGAGAGAACTAGCTATAAGACGTTGGACAAACCTGGCTGAGGCAGTGACCTTATGAAATTATATACAATTATAAGAGGCATAGATAGTAGGAACCAGAATTAAAATTGGGTTTTATTTTCACTATCTTATATGATGTGAAATGTGTTGTTATGTAGCTGCAGTTACAAGAAAAGACATAAAATTACTAGAAGTTATAAAATAGATGCAAGAAATGGAATAATAAAGTAGTATTCATGGATTCATGATGATGGAGGGGAAAAAGTTGTTTCTCAGTCACTGAGTGTGGATCTTCAGACTCCTGTGCCTCGTTGCTGATGGTAGTAACAAAAAGAGAGCATATTCCAGATGGTGGGGGTCTTAATGCCGGATGCCATCTTCCTGATGGAGCAGCTCTTGAAGATGTTGTCAGTGGAGATAGTTGTGCCTGTGATGGAGCTGGCTGAGTCTACTAGATCCTGTAGCCTTTTGCCATCGTGTGCACTGGAGCTCTATACTGGGCTGCAAAGCAACTGGTCAGAATGCCCTACACCGTACATCGATGAAATCTGCAACAGTTTGGTGACACACCAAATCTCCTCACACTCCTAACAAAGGAGAGACACTGGTGTGGCTTCTTCATGATTGCATCAATGTGTTGGGCCCAGGTTAGATCCTCAGAGATGCTGACACCCAGGAAACTAAAGCTGCTCACCTTTGTCAATCATGAATTTATAAATGGCATTTGACCTGTGTTTAGTCACACAGTCATGAATATAGAGAGAGTAGAGTTTTGGGGTAAGCACATATCCTTGAGGTGCACCTGTGTTGATAGTCAACAAGGAGATGTTATTTCTGATGCGCGCTGAATGTGGTCTCCCAAAGAGGAAGTCATGAATCCAGTTGCAGAGTAAAGAGCCCTCGGTTTAGAAACGAAGGAGGAGATGATGGCATTGAGTACTGAGCTGTAATTGATAAACGACAGCTTGGTATAGAGAATAGTTTGATGTCGTCTAAGTGCTCCAAAGCAGAGTGTAGAGCCAGTGATATTGTGTCGACTGTAGAGCTGCTACATCAGTAGGCAAACTGCAATGGGTCTAAGTCCATGTTCAGGAATTAATTCTAGCCATGATCAACCTCTTGAAGGACTTCATTACAGTATATCTGAGTGGCCTTTTTTCCAGGAAAATGTCAAATGCTATGCAGTAGAGCTTTAAGGTGAGAGAGGTTTATGAAGCAAAGTTTTATTTGTACATTGAGAATGGTAGGAGCTTGGAACTGAGCTGTCAGGGGAAGTGATAGAAGAAGGTATAGTGACAACATTTAAGAGCTATTTATCAGGTACATTAACAGGTGGAGAATGGGGGGATAGGGACCACGCACTAGCTGATGTGCACTTTAAATTGGCATCATGATCAATGCCATCAACATGGGTGAAAAAGCCTGTTCTTGTATTCTTCTTCCCCGTGCTCAATGTTCTCTGTACCTTAGGCCCAAAAGTTAGGAATAGTTTGCAATAAAGAAAGCATGATTCCTGAGTGTGTTCATTAAGCTATCTCACTGCTTGCAAAGAAAATCAACATTAAGTTCAAAGAAAATTTATCATCAATGTACACACACACATTTATGTATATATATATGTGTGTGTGTGTGTGTGTGTGTGTGTGAGAGAGAGGGGGAGAGAGACCGTATATCACTCTGTGATTCATTTTCTTGCAGGTATTCACAGCAGAACAAAGAAATACAATTGAATCAATGGAAAGCTACACATAAAGTCTACACAACCAATGTGAAAGAGCAAACTTGCAAATACAAAAATAAATAAATTATATTGAAAACATCTGTTGCCAAGTCCTTGAAACAGAGTCCATAGGTTGTCGAATCAGTTCAGTGTTGAGGTAAGTGAAAATACCCATACAGATTCAGATCCTGATTGTTGAAGGGTAATAATTGTTGCTGAACTTTGTGGTGTGGGTCCTACACCTCCTTCCTGATGGCAACAGCAAGAAGAGAGCATAACCTGGATGGTGGTGGTTCTTGATGATGGATGCTGCTTTCCTGTGGCAGCTCTCCTTGTAGATGTGCCCAATGGTGGGGAGGGCTTTTCTTGTGATAGATGGGGCTGTATCCACTACTTATTGTAGGCTTTTCTGTTCTTGGGCATTGGTGTTCCATACCAGGTCATGATAAACCAGTCAGGGTATTCTCCACTGTGCACCTACAGAAGTTTGTCAAAGCTTCAGCTGACACGCCAAATCTGTGCAAACTTTTAAGAAAGTAAAAGCACTGCTGAGCCTTCTTTGTAATAGCACTTGCGTGTTGGTCCCAGACCAGATCCTCTGAATGATAACACCAAGGAATTTATAGTGACACACCCTCTCCACATCCAATCCCCTAATGAGGACCTGCTGGTTTCCTCTTAATATAGTCAATAATAATCTTTGTTTTTACTGACATTGAGAGAAAGGTTGTTGAGACACCATTCAAGCAGATTTTCAATCTCCCTCCCATACTTCTATGTTTGATTCCCATACTCCACATTTGATTCAGTTAACAACAGTGCTATCTACAGCCAGCTTAAATATGGCCCTGGAGCTGTACTTGGCTTGACAGTCATAATTATAAAGCAGTGGGCTGAAGACACACCCTTGTGGTGCACCTGTGCTGATGATTATTGTGGAGGAGATGTTGTTGTGAATCCAGATTGTCTAGGGTCTTCAGGTGAGGAAATCAAGGATCCAGTTGCAGAATAGATATTGAGTAGGCCCAGGTCTTGCAGCTTATTGATTAGTTTTGAGGGGATGGTAGTTTTGAATGCTGAGCTGCAGCAATGAAGAACAATCCAATACATGCATCTCCACTTTGTTAATACATTGCTAAGTGGATTTGTTGTCCACCATTCAGAAGGGAACAGCTCTGAGGCCCTCCTACTCCTCCTTTCTCCTCTCTATCCTGAGTTCAATCCTTATGACCACATCCCAACCATCACCACCACACTGCCCCGAGGCCTATAAAAATTGCTCAGTGAGCTCTCTGAAGGAGTTCAACATGGACTACAGTTCGGATAGGAGATAGGTCCAAGACCAACTTTGCAAGCAATTAGATAAATCCCCATCGTGTGGTTTGAAGTGATTGCATCTGAAGTAATTACAAATTACCTTTTTTAATCACTGGTTTAAAATCTGGTAGAATGTTAATAAAGCATATATAATTTGTTTGTAATAATTGAAATATAATATGAGTGTCAGATATTCCTGAGTTCCAGATGTTGAGTTGATCTTCAAGGACCTGGGGGTTGTGGAGTGGGGTAGGAGTGGGTATCTCTCAGCTTCCTCCATTGAAATAAGTTTATCTCAACCAATTAAGAGTTTTGAAGGGTAAGTCCAGAAGCATAGCGAACGATCGTCGCAAAGCAAGCTCCCACAACCGTGTAATACAATAGTTACCAAATAAGGTTTTGTCATATGAGAGATTACCATTGACCAACAGAAAAGGAAGAGGTATCATATTTTTCTACAAAATCTTTTACTTTGTTCTTTTGGGTCAGATTATTGAATAAGTGATCCCAAAATCACTGACAGTGGAACACATACAAAATGCTGGAGGAACTCAGCAAGTCAAGCTGTATCTGCTGTACGGAGGGGAATAAACAGTCGATGTTTCTGGCTGAGATCCTTTCATCAGGACTGCTCAGACTCGGTCTGGCCTGATGGATCCCAGTCAAAAACGTCGAGTTTTTGCTTACCTCCTGACTTGTTTATTTCCTACACCATTTTCTATGTATTGCGCAAGATTTCTAGAATCGTCAGAATCTGTTCTGTTTTTGATTCACTAACAGTGGGTCTACATTTTCCAGCAGAAACCTTACACCAGATGTTAAACTCATCTCCAAATACTTGTGAAATTACATTCTTCCCATTCTACTTTGATCCTTGCACTTTTGCTTAGCAGGACTGAGCACCATAAAAAAACAGCATTTATAACAAATTGTTGAGAGGAAGTTCTAACTATAGGGTTATGGGCTGAGTGCAGGTCGGTGGGAGTAGGTGACAGTAAGAGTTCGGCATGGACTAAAAGGGCCAAGATGGCCTGTTTCCGTGCTGTAATTGTTGTGTGGTTAAATGGTTATATGGTTATATTAACCAGATTTTGCATATTATTGAAGAGATTCTGCAGATGCTGGAATTCCAAAGTAGCACACAAAAAAGTGCTGGAGGAACTTAACGGGTCAGGCAGCATATATGCAGGGGAATAAACAGTCAATGTTTCAGACCAAGACTCTTCATTCAGTCTTGATGCTGCTTCTAGTTATAATACTCAATCACACTACTGTAGAGAGAAGAGGTTTGATATTGGATGGAGTAGTATTATTGGCCTCCAGCAAGTAGGCTAATATTCATTGCCCTTCTCTTGAGAAGGTGATGGAAGTACGAATCCAAGCCAGCCAATGGGTCTACTAGGCTCTTGCACAGAGCACTTAAGGGACAATGATAATGCTGTGGGGCTGGAGTCATGAGGACCAGACAGTACAACTCTTTTCCTTCTTTTTGAACAAGATACATTTTATAATAAAACAATAATTCCATGGTTGTTGTAACAGTTACATTTTTTTTAATTTATACATCTGTTAAATTATTTGAATTTAAAGTCTTCAGTTTCAATGATGGGAGTCAAAACCACTGGATTTCAAGCTTTACCACTTTGTTACTCTACCTGTGGATCTGATTGATTAAGAAGAGCCAATTAAGTCATATCCCTTCTCCAAGAAGAATCTGGAATGTGTCTCACTTTGTTTTACTTCAATTTATTTCTTTAAATGAGATCTTTAGAAATTAGACCTCACCAAAGGTACAGAATGCATTAGGTCCCTCAGGTCATCCCCAGTTCAGATGAAAAGCACAGTGCATATGGAAGAAAACATCTGCAGGTGATGAAAATCTGAAATAAAATCCCAAAAAAAATAGAAACACTTGACAAATCAGTCAGTATCTGCGGAGAGAGAAATAGTTAGTGTTTCAAGTTAATGATCCCTCATTTGAACTGTAAAAACGAGAAAACAATAACAATATTAATTGTCTGTGATAGGCTGGAGACTATCTTTGTCCAGATATCATATTGGCTAGTTCTGTTCTAGTTAACAAATCAATGAAGCCGGTTAGAGAGAAAAAGAAACATTGTTACTATGAACGGCAAAATCCTGCAGTTAAAGAAATCTGAAATAAAAGTGAATGCAGGAAATACCCATGGGGTGCCACGGTAGCGTTGCAGTTAGCGCGACACAATTACAGCTCAGGGCGTCAGAGTTCAGAGTTCAATTCCAGTGTCACAGGGAGTTTTTATGTCCTCCCTGTGGAATGCATGAATCCAAAGGTGTACTAGTTCATAGATTGGTCATTGTAAATTGTCTCGTGATTAAGCTAAGGTTAAATTGGTGGTTGCAGCTCATAGGGCTGGAAGGTTCTATTCTGCACAGTATCTTAATAAATAAGTGAGGAGAAATGAGAAGATGCTTAGAAATTGGCTTTCACCCTCATTTTGTGTGCTAAATTGCCGCTGACTTAAATGCGGAGAAAATCAAATCAGGAGATGGCCAAAAATCACGAAATTAGGAAGATTTATCTTTAAAATAATCATCAAGCTGGTTTCCACCCTGATTGCTGAGTGAAAGTATATAACATGTTCCTTCTTTTAATTGGATTTAAAAATCTAAGGTTATAGGTTGCACATTATTGCTCCCATTGCTACCAATATGGTAGAAGTGAGGGTCAAATGCTGATGATCATCTTAATGTGTGTAAATGCCACATGAAAAATGTCAACTGCACTAAGGCGAGTCATGCCTAGAAATGCCTTGCTCAATTTTGCAAAGCATGAGATTGAAACTTGGAATGAGCACCAATCCAAAACATGCAGTAAATGGATTTTGTGTCTGATTTACACGTAAAAATTAATCCTATTTATAAACTAGTAAAATCAGAGCAAGCTGATGGGTGTATTGTTAGATAATCTGAATAAATTAGACTGACCCCTGACAGAGCAGCTTTGCAGAAGCATGAAGTGGAACTTGGTATGAGTTGAGGTACAGTTAACCAAATGTTTCATTGTCGGCAGGGTAGATCAATGGATGTGGCAGATTCTTATCAGTCTAGCCCACTCGCACTGAAAGTAGTATTTTGGTTTCTTTAGACTTAAATGTCAAATTGAGCCTTATTATTGGTGTTGATCATGATTGCTCAATCTGTAGTGTCAGGTTGCTGAAATCATTTACTAAAGTTCAACCAACACAGGCAGGAAGTTGCAGAAACAAACCACTGTGTCCACAAATTTAGTGTCTTGGGAGAAGTGTAACAGTCAGTAGATAAGCTGAAGAGGAGGAATTGATTAATTTGACATCACTGGAGTACAGGAGCAAGGATACTAGGTGCAGTTATTCAGTGGCTTAATGGGATTTCATCTGTAGTTCAATGCACAGTTTTATTTGTTGCATCTGAAGAAAGATGCTCTTGCCATGGAAGGAGAGCAAGGAGACTTATTACACTAACTCCTGGGATGACAGAACTTAACAGATGAAGAGGCACTGAGTTGGTTGGGTCTGTATTCTCTGAAGTATAGAAGAATGAGAAGGGTTCTCACAGAAATCTATAAATTACACTGGGATTAAACAGACTAGATACAGGGAGGTTATTCCAATGCCAAGAACCAGAGCCTTAAGATACAGAATACACCACTTAAATTTGAAATCAGGAGAAAGGTGTTCACCTGGAATTCTCCACCAGAGAGGAAAATAGAGGCCAAGACATGAAATGCATTCAAGAAACAATCAGAGATCAGGGGAAGAGGATGAGACAGGATGCTGAAGTAGATTGAGACAGAAAGTACTGCAGATGTTGGAATCTGGAACAAAAACAGAATATTGGACTGGAAGAACTCAGCAAGCCAAGAGGCTTCCGTAGAGACAAAAGGTGTAGATTGACATTTCATGTTGAGGCCTGGCGTGATGACTGAGAGGGAACAGAAAAGGTTGCCATGTGTAGCTGTAGATATGAGGCTCACAAATTGATGATCATCTTCATATACACGAGCAGTGGGAAAATGTCAACTAGCAAGGGAGGAAGGGAATAGGGTGATAGGTGAAATGAGCTGTGGAGAAGATGAGGGTTATTGGGGGAGGGGAAGGACAGACTTTGGCAGTTGGAGCCTAGATTCGGAAGAAACGATGAGCAGGTCAGACCAGGTGGGGGTGAGTGGAAGTGTGAACGTTTAAACCACTGGTGACTTCACAGGTGCACACTCTTTACTTTACACTTAGTGTCGGAGTCCCAAATTAACATATGTATGTTAGTGGTTTTGCTCTTGCAATATAACTGCCTACATACTAATCCCTTGGGAAGATTATGAATGGTGCCTGTATCAGGATGTCCTCCAACAGTAATGCTTACAGCCCCATTGTCTCCTCTGCAATGTCGCAAAAGTATTTTCAATCTTCCCAGATACTACTGTTTCCTCTCCTGTTTGGGAGGCTCAAACGTTCCCTCATAGCATTCCACGTTCAAACAGTGAAAGCAAGCAAATCTCGGGAAACATTGACCGCTCTCCACAATCTTTACAGACTCACACTTGGTTAAGTCGTCCAAAGGTTTGATCCAAATGCCCCAAAAGGGTCTTGCTCTTTGGATGTCAAATCTTTGAGTGAAAGCAACTCATCCCAATTGGCTACAGGAAGGTTCATGGATACAAGAGTTACTACACTCTGAATGTTGAAGATTTTCCCAGGACGTTGTTAGGAAAGCAGTACCTGGACTTTGACCTAATATCCATAAATAATGACGGTTGCTTAGTGCAGCATGGTGTTTGAATTGAGCATGGTTCCATTGGAGTAGCATGATGGTTTATTTAATGGGCCAGCATCCTGTAGAGATGAGTTTGAATTCCATCCAAGCAGTAAGGGAATTATAATTAAATAATTAAACATCAACGATTCCTTCCTCACCTCCCCCCTCATACAGACCAACCCATTGAGTTCTTCCAGCTGATTGTGTGTGACTGGGCCTTAGCCCTGCTGGCAAAATATATTTGGTACACCAAAAAATGGTGAATTCCATTTTCCAAGCATTTATTTTTTATGCCAAATTTATACCCAATTACCAGACTAACTTAGTAAAGTAAATTTAGGTTTATGACACATGCCCCATTGACTCATGATCCCAGGTCAATGGTCCAGGTTTCTGGATATTTCTCAAGTTCCCAACCTTTTCGATGCCATGGACCACTACCACTAACCAAGGGGTCCCTGGACCCCAGGCTGGAACCCCTGCTCTAATGATACTGTTGAGGGGAGGGTTTTCAGGACATAAATCAAGAGGAATTTCTGCACAAAGAGTGTCTGAATTCTCTGTCTCTGTAGGCCTGGGGAAGCTCAGTTATTGATTGTATTCAAAACGGCGGTAGGTAGATTTCGGGACATGAGAGGATTCAAGGGAAATGAGAACAGGGTCAGATAATGGAATTCCGGGGGGAATAAAAAACAGCAGAAATCTAACTGATTATGGAACAGCTTCAAGAGACCTTAAAGCATACTCCTGCCGCTACTTTACAGAATCATAGAGCAACCCAGTGTGGAAACAAGGCTTTCAACCCAAATAGTCCATGCCAACTACAGTGCCCACCCAGCTAGTCCCAATTTCCTGCACGGCCCACATCCATCTAAGCTCCTACATGTACCTGTCCCAGTACTTCTTAAATGATACTATTGTACCTGCCACAACCCTTCCCTTTGTCAGCTCGTTCCAAGTGCTCACCATCCTCTGTGTGAAAAAGTTTCCCCTCAGGTCCCTTCTAAGTTTGTCCGACCCTGGGGAAAAGAGTACTACCATCCACAATATTTACAACTCTCATAGTTTTAAACATTTATATAAGGTCGTCCCAAGCCAGGCCAATGTCTCCTTATAACCCAGACCCTCTGGTCCTGGCAGTATCTTCATAAATCTTTCCAGTATAACTACCATTTCTATAACACGATGACCAAAACTGTACATAGAACTCCAAGTGCAGCTTCGCCAGTGACACATACAACTACAACACAATGTCTGTTCTCCTATATTCAGTATCCTAACTGATGAAGACCAATCTAGTAAACAACCTTTTCACCACTCTTTCTACCTGTGGCACCACTTTCAACAAACTCTACACTTGTACTCCGAAGTCCCACTATTCCACTACACTCCTTAGTACCCTACCGTTCGTTTGTTATGTGTCATGTCGTATCACATAGGCGATCACGCTCCTTTCATGGCACTGAGTGTTCTTGGCAAATTTTTCTACAGAAGTGGTTTGCCATTGCCTTCTTCTGGGCAGTGTTGTTACAAAGCAACACACACAAAATGCCGGAGGAACTCAGCAGGCCAGGCAGCCTCTACTGAAATGATCAAGCAGTTGAAGTTTCGGGCCAAGACCCTTCTTCAGGACTTAATCAGACGGGAGACCCAAGCCATTATCAATACCCTCCAGAGATTGTCTGCCTGGCGTCAGTGGTCGCATAACCAGGACTTGTGATATGCACCAGCTGCTCATATGACCATCCACCACCTGCTCCCATGGCTTCACATCATCCTGATCGGTGGCGCTAAGTAGGTGCTACACCTTGCCCAAGGGCAACCTGTAGGCTAGCGAGGGGAAAGAGCGCCTTACACCTCCTTTAGTAGAGACATATCTCCACCCCCCCACCCTCAGTGCCCTATTATTCTTTGTATAAATCCTATGCTGTATAATCACACACTTAACATATATTGATATCCTTTCTTATATTTTTTATATATTCCTGTGCTTTCTTTAGACTCTACACTAACTTAGATATGAAGCAACAAGGAACACAGCTGTTTATTTTGCAGTCAGAACCTGACTGGCTAGATGCATGGTTCATACAACGTCAGAGTGGATGACCAGTTGATGTGCTTTCTCAAGGCAGCAGCCCACTAACCTTAAGATAGCACCTAGCAACAGCAGGTGGACCTGCACAAGACTCATGCCAAGAGTAATTTAAATTGAAGTCTTTTTTTTTCATTTTGAATGTGGCGTGGAAAGAACTGAATGCCTAGAAATGATCATAACCGCCTGTGCTGGCATTCCACAGGGAGTCCAGTCAAGGAGCCCAGTATTTCTGAGCATTGCCATTCATATTTCACAGCAGGTCAGCTCTAGTGTTGGATTAGAGACCCCATTCACTTCCATGAGAACTCCAGGCCTGCAGATTAGGAGGCAAAGACAAAGGTAGGTTTTTAAAAATTATTTTACTGCAACAATTTAGAATGTTTAATTCTTTCTAAATAATTAAGTTAGATGTTAAATTAATTAACATTTTTAATTAAATGTTCTTATTTTATATTCTTTTAAATATATTAATCATTTCCTTCACCAATAATAGGCTTTAATTCTTTCTCAATTCAGGGTTATTTATAAGCCATTAAAATGGAAAGTGGTGGCAAAATGCAAAGCTTCTGCAACTTTGCTTCCAGCAAAATACCTGTCCAGGCTGGAGTGAGCATGGAATCTCAGCACAAAAAGTCACACAAATACAAGAACACATGAATTATGAGCAAGAGTCGAGCACCTAGCCTACACACTTTTGAATAAGACCATGGTTGATCTGTCTATATTCTCGACTCCATTTCCTTGCCTCCTCACATTAAACTTTTATGTTCTGCTTATCAAGAATCAATTTCTATACTTAAAGTATTCCTCCACAGCTCTTTGATGAAAGGAGATTCAAAACTCACAACCCTCTGAGAGAAAATCATTTACCCAGCCACTATCTCAAATGACCAATGCCTTATATATAAACGGTGGCTGAGAGTTCTTTACTCTACTACAGGATGTAACATCCTCTCCACAGACACCCTATCAAGCTCCCTCAGGACCTTATAGGTTACCCTCAAATCCCCTTTCGCTCTTCTAAGTTGAATTTGAGTGGAGTGTGGTTTTGCATGAACAACTGACACAGTTCCAGGATTCAGTCTATATACTCAATGGAATGAACTTTGCAGACCGATTGAGGTGGATTGATGCTGCTTTACAGCACATAGAATGCAACTGAGCCAAACTGGAAACACTAATTTTTCTAGAGAACTTTCCAAGCCCTCAGGAGGCCCGAGGCTGATTTACTACCGAGGTCACTATTTTAATGTGGGAAACATTCTGAATCATTTGTCCTTTTGTCAAATGAATCGCCCTTTTCTGCTAAGAAGCAGGAAGATAGCACTAAGTTTAAAGTGCTTGCTTAATCAGTATCTTGCAAGCAAATATAGCCAAAAGTGAGATAATTGTGAACTCTGTCTGTAACTTAAGACCACAATGTTCAGTGGTTGGCAGATTGTCTTAAGAATCCTGAAGAGGAAGCAGATGGTCTTTAGAACAGCCTGTGATGCACACAAAACACGCAAACTGCACAAACAGATTTGTTCTTAAAAATGCAGCCACTGTCTGTGTCAGAGTGCAGAAACGCCACAGGCTAGTGTACGTGCAGCAAAGAAAGAACAAAGAAAGAACAGATTGCAGTTAATATTGTTAGGGAATAATGATGAAAGCATCAAATCACACCTGCATTCTGCTTTAATGTAGTTTTGCAGCTAGAAAAAAATGTTACATAATGTGACAATAGCATCAACTGAATATGGGCAAATTCTGGATAAATATAGACTTGATATGAATCAGTTTACTCCATCAGCTGCAGAAATGGTTGGCAGCCATAACTGGCCTTTTCAAACAAGTACCATAACACACTGCTTTTAGCACCAAGGAAAAATTATAACATAATTATTTTGTTTTAATCATAGAAACAAGTCCAAGCGAAGTTTGTCACATTTGGGGGGAAGTTGCATATTCTGACGAACACAGAAAAAGTCTTGTTGCTAATTCCACCCATTATTCAATTAGGAGAGAGCTGCCTTAATTCACAATGTTTGCAAAATACTCGTTGGACTGTTCCCATCAAGACAGATTTTTTTCAGGTCTTTTTGCATGCTTAATCCTTTAAAGATTTGCTTTAGGATTTCATTATGTGTGATATTTGAAAAGGTAATGTTTCCTCCCTTCATCACCATGCTAATGAATTTCAACATGTGAATACACTACAATTTGTTTACAACTTTATTTTTAACAAGTTGTTAACATCAAGTTAATTTTAGGAACTGGGTCTCTCCTATCCATCCCATATTCTCTTTAAACCCTACCATTAGGCTGGAGGCATCATAGCATTAGGACAAGGACTGTTAGGATGGGAAACAGCTTCTTCCCACAGGCTGTGAATCTACTGAACTCCCTGCCACCAGCCAGGTCTTATCACATTTGAATCGCCAGTTTACTTTTTAACTTGTGTCATAAATGCTACTACTACGACATCGACACAGGCCTAGGGGGCCGGCATTGGGCACGATGACGGACTTTCCACTTCTCCCTCTCCCTCATCAGTGTGTTCAGTTCATCTACATTAGCCACACCGCCGTCTTCTAGGAGCGTGTTGACCATAGTCTTGGGAGGGCGCCCAGGGTTCATCCTCCCATGCTTGGGCTCCCATAAGATGACTAGGCTGGCAGGTAGCTCGGGGTGACATAGACAGTGCCCCGCTAGTTGCAGTCTTCTCGCCTCGATTTTAGTGGTGAGCATTGGTAGGTTGTCATAGATCTCAAAGTTCATCATGTGCTGTTGTCAACTCGCGTCAAGAGCCAACCGGAGCATTCGTGCATAGCAACTATCTTTCGCATAGTCTTGGTGAGTGTCCAGGTCTTGCATCCATAAGTGAGAATGGGCTCTATGACTGAAACCATAGAAACCATAGAAAAACTACAGCACAGAAACAGGCCTTTTGGCCCTTCTTGGCTGTGCCGAACTATTTTATGTCTTGTCCCACTATGAAGATATGAAGATTATATAGATATATTATCTTATATTATAAGATTATATATTATATCTTCATAGTTCCACTATGACTGCCATGAAGATCCACTTTTTAAGCCCTCTGGACAGGTTCGACTTCCAGATTTCCTTCATGTCATTCATAACCCTCCACGCCAGCACCTTCCATATCTTTATGTCCTCCCCGAACTCATCATTCTTGACCCAAGGTACTTGAAGTCAAAGACTTCCTTAATGGCATCATCCTTTACGGTCTTGAGAGTACCTTCGTCACAGTTAAACACCATGTACTCTGCCTTTTTAGTATTTAGATGAAGTCCAACTTTATTGCACTCAATTTCCACTTTTGTCAGTAGCTGCTGTGCTTCCTCCATCTGGTCAGAGAGCAGGACTATGTCATCTGCAAAATCGATATCTATGAGCATAACTGGTCTGACCCTTTTGGTTTGTCTTGGTTTTATGGTAAAACCAAGCTTGTCATGATCTTTGGTAGCTTGATGTAGAGCGTAAACAAGGACAGTTATAAAGATGTAGGGTGCCAGAGTGTCTCCTTGCAGCACACCAGCCTGGAGCTCAAACACTGCTGTTTCTCCATCTGGTGATACAACTTTTGCCATGGTTTTGGTATAGCTGGACTCTATTGCTCTCAGTAGTCGTCTGGCACTCTGTAAGCTTTCAGGATCTTCAGCGTTTTACCTCGGTGAATGGAGTCAAAAGCTTTGCGAAAATTGATGTAAGTAAGCATGGCTGGTAGGTTGTTCTTCTTGACTTCCTCGATGATTCTACGGAGAGCAAGTATTTGCATTACTGTTGTGTGCTTCTGCCGAAAACCATTCTGATTGAATCTTAGCTTAGGGTCAATGGCAGTGCGAATCCTGTTCAAGATCATCCAATTGTATAGCTTTGCTAAGATGCGGGTCAAGCTGATACCATGGTAGTTATCTGTCTTCGTGAGGGATCCAGACTTGGGGACTGATGAATCTTCAATGATGAATGGGCTATCATCGATGTCAACTTGCTTTAGTATCGTGAGTATATCCTCTTCTTCTTCTGTGATCGTTGGAGGGCTTCCCAACAGGTTCCTGAAGTGGGTAAACCATGTCTGGATGCAGTCCTCTGCTGTTTTACCACTTATTTGACCTGATGGGGACTCCTTCCGTCTGCTGATCTCATTGACTAGGTGCCATGCTTCTCCATGCTGCTTGTCTTCATTAGCAGCCTCTACCCCTCTAATCCTCTCAGCTAGTTCCTCTTCCTTCAGTCGGTCGTAGGTGGCAAAGAGGTTCTTCTTTGCTGACTTGGACTTGTCTCTTAACTCTTCTGTTTCGCTCCTTCTAAGTTCGGCATGACAAGCATTGACCACACTTCTTGCTGAGACGACGTCAGGATGTTTCGAGATCCGGCTCTTCTTGATTCGCTTCACAGTAGGCAAACTCTTTGTTGCATCTGTGTATGCGTCTATGAGCCATTGATAGCGGTCGGTGGCAGTCTCTTCCTCCTCCCTTTCCAGTGGGCTGAAGCGATTTCTCACCTCCACTGTGTACTGGGCTTGAAGAATAGGTTGTGAGGAGAATGCCTTCCAGTCTACCTTCCCCTTGGGACCTGTGGCTTTGGGTTGCCGCAGGCTCAGTCTCACTTGCATTGACACTACTCTGTGGTCAGAACTGACCGAGCTGAAGGTGCTGTAGGCTTCTGTGTTGATCACACAATTACGCCATTTTGTTCTTATGAGGATGTAGTTGAGCTTCCTGTAGATGGAGGCTCTGTTTTCGTATGTCCATAGCTTACCAGCTCACTTCTTGAATTGTGTGTTGGCTGCAATGAGACTATGTTCCTGGATGAAATCAAGTAGATATTGTCCATTTCTGTTGGTAAAGTCTTGGTATGAGTATGGAACATCATCCGGTTCGACCTGGGTATTAAAATCACCAAGTACAGCCAGGAAGTTATGTGCCGGTATTGAAGTGACGGCTCCGTGAAGTTTACTGTAGAAGGCCTCCACTTCCTTCTCTTCGCTGCAGTTGTGCAGGGGGTAACAGATGATGACAGAGGTCGCCAGGTTTCCGTCGAATTCCGCAGTATGGATTCTGCCCCTCAGTGCCTCTTCACCTTGAAGTTCAACATCAGCCCTACTCCACCTTGTGCTGATATTGTCATCGGCTCTCTCCATGTGGATGAGGTGATGAGGTGCATCCCCTCTACCTCTGTGAACCTTATCTCTTCGTCAGGGTGTACATGACGGTGTTCTTGGATCCCCAGGATGGAGATCTCGTAGCTGCTTGCCTGTGATGCCAACTCTGTGCATCGAGGCAAGAGGCGGATGGTGTTTGTGTTGAAGGTTGAGATGATCGTTTTTACCTTACAGCGCAAAAGAGGCGCAGGTCACTCAGACCCCTTGTAGGACTCAACCCTCCCCATGGGGTTTGAGGTTGCGTCTTCATACTGCCTGTCTCGGCCAGGGTCTGGGTGTTCCACAGAGTTCCTGAGCAATCCCGGCTCTGGAAGTATAGGGTTTGCTGGGTTGTCTCTCATCATAATGCCTTACAAGGTGCGAAACAAAAGACCGTGTGGTGCGCCACTCCTCACACAGACAGTAGGTGGCCGTTGACTCACAAAGAATTCATCCGCCCTTTAACAGGTTTTGTTTTTAGTCCTGCTGGGTGCCTACACACCCTCCTCCCTGGTTAACCGAAGTGTACCAGGGGTGTACCGGTTGAGTCGCTGACAACCCGACCGGAGACAAGTAGTACTGGGCTACGTGGTACCTGTAGCAAGGCAAGGCCCTGACCTGACATCAGATAAATGTGCCTTATGCTAAATGTCAGTCTTCTGGAATATATTTTATCATTTGATCATTTATTTCTGGTAATAGTACTTTCTGTGTTGTGCGTGTTTTATGTACTGTGTTGTACACCTTGGTCTGGAGGAACATTGCTTCATTTGGTGGTATACATGTATATGGCTGAATGACAATAAACTTGAACTTGAACTTAAGCTTTCAGGGTCTGTTCTGTTGTGTGGTTAGATCACAATTGCTCTGTTCTATATAATGGCCTCATTCTCTAGACCTTGATATTCTTGTCCCATAACAAATACATCTAGGATATTTCAATCACCACAGTGACCAAAGCTATTTGACAATGTTAAATGCAACCTGTCAGTAGCACTGAGTACATAATGCATCAACCTCAACGTGATATGTTCTGTATCTGTAATTCAATCCACTGACAGCTGGAATAAATTTTAAAGACAGAGTACAACATACTGACATTATTAAGTAGCATAATGTCGACAGGGATGAATTTCCAGTACCTGATGGGTGGAAAATTAATTTGAAATATTGTACATAAATGGTCAAATTCTCTTTGTTTGTCGATCTTTGTTAATATTGTTTCACATGGCAGGTGTTTTTCTCTTCACACTTCGAATTGTTTTTTGATCAAGCCACTCCTCTGGCTCGTGGCCGTATATAGTGAAGAGTTGGTTTGATTCATGACGAAGTGTGGCCCTGGAGGGGCGGATGCCAGTCTGTCTGTGCAGGAGCCAGGCTTGGATCAATCTTCATCGGGATCTCGTCCACAGCCATTCCAACATGTGTGGGCCTGAGCTGACATTGCCTGTTGGAGTCCTTGAAGCATGCAGGTCAACATGTTGATCCAGCTTATTGAGGATTCTTTGTTAATGTAAAGTGTTTTTGTATATTCTATTATGTATTTTTTTCCTGTAATCACCTGCAAGAAAATGAATTTCAAGGTAGCATACAGTAACTGATACATACTTCGATAATAAATTTTACTTTGGCTTTGAAATTCACATTTTAACACCTTGATCTTTCTTTTCTGAAATTCCTCATCAGATGAAAAACAGTTTAGAAATTCTATCATATAGCCCAATGTTTTTATACACAATGTAGTTGAGTTTTATTTAAAACCCAGTATGATTTGGTGAAAAAATAATGCTGGAAATGCACAGCGGGTCAAGCAGCATCTCTGGAGAGAGAAATATTCATAATGTTGGCCATGGCCTGCTGAGCAAGCCAGCATTGTCTGTTTCTACTTTTGATTTCCAGCATCAGCAGTTTTGCATTAGTGTAATATGGCTGGGAATTATATGTGCTATCAACACAGTTCATTTAGGCTGATGTGCGTGCACACACACACGCACACACACACATACGCACACGCACACACACATGCACACACATGCACACGCACACGCACATGTACGCATGCACACACACATACCTCTTCAACATGTAGAGTGAATTCAAACTGTGTGTAGTATAATTTTGATATCTTTTTTTTCACATTTTACTGTCTACGTACAAAACCTGTAACTGGAACTGTAAACCAGTCCTGACGCAGGGTCTCTACCTGACAACTTGCCCTTTCTTTTCCTTGCACAGATACTATCCCACCCACTGAATTCCTCCAGCAGTTTCTTTCTTTTTCTTTCTCTCTGTAAGTGTCACCATCTTCACACACTGAAACTCAAAGGCATTAGGTAAAGTGTGCCTGACCATCCGACCCTGCAGTGGGAGTCTGTGTCATTCACCTTCCTCCAGGCAGATTCTTCTTTTAAATTTTCATCTCATTTCTCCTCTTTCCCTGCCTTCCTGGTCACTGTCAATGTAAATGAGTTCCTTCAGATCTTCTCCCTAGCCCACACCAATCTTTGCACTGATACCTATGTTACCCTAACTGACTGAACTTCTCCCTAGTCAACTCCACTGCTGATTATTCAGTTCTGAATCATTTCCCTTACAATCTTATCCCCAAATCCATTTACTCTCGACTTTCTCTCAGCCCCTACAACCCTCCCTCTGCCTCTACAAGTACCTCCTCCCATGATCCTATCCTCCTCATCCACAATATACTTCTGAAACCAAATGCCCTTACAATTTCCAATGAACATTTGTACCACCATTTGTTTCAGAAATACATAGTGGTAAAGGTACAGGTATGTCCACCATGAACAATATCCTTGCTCCAGTGCATTCTCATGTAAGATTACATTCTTGTGGACATCACACATTATTGGAATGGGCTACTGATTCAATGTCACTAACATGCCTTTGAGGACACATGATATTTTCCAGGTGTGGTTCCAAAACTGATTGCGTTTCTCTAGGTGTGGTTTGAATAACTGAAACATAATGACCTCCATTTTCTATTTCTAACCCTCTAGAGATAAAGGCCAACCTTCACTTAGTTTCTCTGCTTGCTTTTGTTTTGCACCTCTGCATGGTTTTGGTAGCTGTTCTAAGTGCAACAGCGTTGGAGGTGAGTGTCCCTTTTCAAAGCGTTTGCAGGATCATTGGCAATCCTGAGCTGGCATTTACCATCTTCATTCTATGCTAACTGCAGGCTCCAGGGCATTTGTTGCTCTTGTCTGTTCTCACTGCAGGTTCAAAATTCTCATCAAGCCTCAACTTTGCAGGCTCACTTTGACATCTGGGGATGTGAAGCCTGAGGTCATAACATCTCCAAATTCTTTGACGACCTTTCACATCCCTACAACCTTCCTCCAGCACTGCAGTCCTCCAAGACATCTGTCTTCCTTCATACTGACCTCCTGAACGTCTTCAACATTGCAGACATACTTTCAGCTGCCAACCTCCTGGGATCAGGAACTCCTTCCCAAAAAAACTCTCTATCGCATGAATTCTCTCTCTGCCTTGAGGCACACCTTCAAACAATGTTCGCAAAATTTGTAGTCATCACTTAATGTTTACTCTCAGCCCTAGTGCCAGCTTCCAGGGATATTTTGCAATATTAATGGTGCTATGAATGGTAGTTATTGTTGTGGCTATTGACATTAACACAGTTGGAGGCCTGTAGTTGATAGGGGGTAGTACACTGGGTGCTCAGATGCATCATGTTAGCTATTGGAGCATTTTACTGAAGGAAGGTGCAGTGCACAAGGAAGGTGTGTTGGCTGTCCCAAGCCAGTGAATAAGATGTGTCCAGGCGTCTGTCTGCTAATGACAGTACATGCAAACTGAATCACATAGACCACTTAACTTAATATCTAAGCCCCACACGGCTTCATGCGGATGAAGTCTTAAAAAGTGGAGGTCAGAGTAACTGCAGGGACTGGAAATCTTAAATAAAGAAAAGAAATACTGCGGACTCCAAACATTTTCTACAGCTGCTGCTGGCCCACTGAGTTTTTCCCACATTTTCTGCTTCTGTTGTATATACATTATGGCTCTCTCCCCCACAAGGGGTACGAAAAGATTCCAGGACAATACTTTGAAGATAAATAGGAGTAGTTCTCCCTGTCATCCTGTGTTTTACTTATTGCTCTCAGTGTCACTAAAACGATTAGCTTGCCTTTTCCCTTTTTCTCCATTTGTGACAACAGCAGCACTCTAAGAAGTGCTTGCGGCCGTAAACCTCTATGAAGTACCTGAGAAGCGTGAATTGCACTGTATTATTGCAAGTTCTGTGTTTATTTTAAATTTGCTAATATTATGTCTTGCCTACAAATTTCACCCCACTTGCTTCATCAGTGCCTAAGACATCTATTTTTGCCTTCCCTGAGGGATAATACATCTACTACATAGGTAGCTTCTTAAATTTTTCTTTTTCTTCTTAAAGCCATCACCTATACCAGGGAATAGGCCACCGACAGCAGCTCTTCTCTATCCTGGGCCAGTCTTTCAAGTTGGATCCTTTCTCTCCCAGGGATGATGTTGTTGGAGCTTCTGCTGGTGTTTCTGTCGCACTGAGTTTTTACAGAATGGTGTCGGTAGCTTCACGCCCAGCCCTCATCCTTTCGCAGCCGGGCTTTTTTTTCTGGAGCACAAGATGAAATGTTTAGCCTGCTTTTTCAAAAAAAAAACAGAACCACGTTTTCCATGTTTCAAAATAGTCTGTGGCTCAGAGTGACAAAAAAAATTAACTGCATGTTATTTCAGTACTGCAGATGGCAGCTTCAGTTGGTAAATATTTCCCAACAAGCCACGTGGAATGTGGAAGCATTCCAGTGAAACCAAAGTATAACATGACACTCTCAATCTTTCCTGGGTCTATCAGGTGCGAATCTTCACCCGACAGAAAATGCATTTGTCAGTGGAGTATGTAAGACCTTGATGTTCCAGTAGAACCAGTTTTTCTTAACTGATGTGCAGTCCAGGTTTCAAAAGTAATCCTTTGCGTAAAAAAAAATTACGCAGTAGTTTAATTTAGTGCTGTTGTTGGCTTTGCAATCAGATGTCCAGTCATTTGACAGGGTTACATCCATGTATTGCTAGCCCCATTTGACTTCACAGAGCCTCGGCTTTGAAATGAGAACAGAATATTTTTGGAAAAGCACAGCGGCTTAATCAGCATTTGAGACAAAATGATCTCAGATGTGGCTTCGTGGGAGCAGACTTAGGTTATATAAGTCCCACTTCAGAGATTAAAGAAGAAAGACCTTGGCTTGCTTTCCAGTGTGAAGCTGAGGGAGTGTTACACTACAAAAGTGCCTGTTCCAGTGGAGAGGATCAGTTACGTCTCATTTTGCTTTCCAAATGTGGAATGTAAAAGATCAATACTACTCTTTTAGTGAAACACAGGGATAATCTCCTGGAGGCCTAAAGAATAATTATCACTCTATCATTAAAACCTCCTCCTCAAGACAGTTCTGTTTTTGCAAGGTTTTTGCAAAGCAATTGATTGCTAGGCTGTATTTCCCCATTTACAACAGCTTTCAGGAACAGCATATAGTGGCTGTAATGTGTTCTTGAGTATCCTGAAAGGCACATAGATGGTAGAAAAATGGAGAGATATATTGGAGGGGAAGGTGAGATTGATTTTAGAGTAGATTAAAAGGCTGGCCCAAAATTGTGGGCCTGTACTGTGTTGTAATATTCTCCGGTCTGCGTTCTTTCATTAGTCTATACATGAGGATTCTCTGCCCATTCGAGTCTTGACCTAAGGAAAGGTGGGAGACAAGGGAATAACTGAGCTATACATATTCCAGTCTGTTCTTTAAGCATACATTCGACCACTAATTGTCTGCATTGATTCAAAGTTCAATGTACACTTATTATCAAAGTGTGTATACATCATACAACCTTGAGATTCGTCTCCTAACAGGCAGCCACCAACAAAGAAACACAAAAGAACCCATTTCAAAAAAGAAGACAGTTAAATACCCCAATGTACAATGAAAGAAAAAAAAACGAATCCTACAAACAATAACTGCAAGCAAGTATTCCACAAAAGGAGTCCAAGACACATAGGCCAGCGTAGAGCCAATTAAACATCACGGAGCAGCAAGCTGAACCAGTCTGACCCTTGCCTCGGGCCCCAATACCATGACCTTTTCAGTCTGGCTCAGCACCTAAATCATCATCCAATCATTGGGTTCAGCCACCTCACTACAGCTCACTACACTCTGAGGCCTGGACCCTGCGACCTCAACTTGGCCTGTACCCGACCTTTCTGATTCGCCCCAGCACTTAAATCGTCATCCAAACATCAGCTTCTGTCGCTTCAATACACTTTGGGGTCTGGACCCCAGTGCCTCTATTTGTCCTGTAGCCAATATTTCCGATTTGACGCGGTGATTAAATCGATTGAACCTCAGGCCTTCCTCACTCTCACTGATGGGTCCGCTGCCTCGCCTCAGTTCTACCACATTCAATTGGTTCCAAGTACAAAGGGAAGTTACAAGCCATTGCTTGCGATGATCGTTTACCAGAAAAAGAGCAATTAACAAAGTATTTAGTTGTTTTGCTTGTTTCACTGGCCATCAGCCAGAAGTCACTGAGATTCACCAGCGCCATCTTAAACCAGAAGTGTTTAAAGGATAGAGAAGGAATCCCCTCTGTACCCTATTACTGCAACCGTTTATCTCCAGGAATACTTCTAGACTGTCCCACTCCTCTATTCCCATATCTTCAATTCATCTGGTTGCCTATCTGTACCTATGTCACCATTACCCATCATGCTCAGTGTTCCCAATAATCACCACTCACAGCCCTTGTCGGTCAGATTCAGATTCATTTAAATTTCACACGAATATCGAAACATACAGTGAAATACATCACCAAAGAGCCAGGACTGTGCTGGAACATTCTCTGTTCCATACTTCTATGATATTCAGGATCAGTATGTCCTCCTTTCAAAATTATAACCATATTCTCTTTTCAATTCTAAGTGTATTCTCCTTTCAAAATTGTACTAGTACTACACTGGAGCGGACAGTTACCTGCACACCCAGGTGAAAGTGCAACATTGAAAATAAAAGCACGTGTATCACCATATACTTGCAGAGTCATAGGTCTTATTACAGAAGCAATTGTTCTCTCAAGATACATCTTCAGCTGTAAAAAGCTTTGAGGCTGTGAAAGGTTCTAAATTAAATATACCTTTCTTCAATGTCCATTTCAGTGTTCAATGTCCATTTATGAATCGATTGGCAGAGGGGAAGAAGCTGTTCCTGAATCGTTACGTGCCTTCAGGCTGCTGTACCTCCTACCTGATGGCAACATATGAGCATGGGTTGATAAACCATTTAGAGATTGGATGGCAGAGGAGAAGAAGCTGTTAGTAACTTACTGAGTATGTGCCTTCTGGTGCTTGTACCTCCTACCTGATGACAGCAATGAGAAAAGAGCCTGTCCAGCACGGCGAACATCCTACATAATAGTCATAGTCATAGTCATACTTTATTGATCCCGGGGGAAATTGGTTTTCATTACAGTTGCACCATAAATAATTAAATAGTAATAAAACCATAAATTGTTAAATAGTAATATGTAAATTGTGCCAGGAAATAAATCCAGGATCAGCCTATTGGCTCAGGGTGTCTGACCCTCCGAGGGAGGAGTTGTAAAGTTTGATGGCCACAGGCAGGAATGACTTCCTATGACGCTCTTGTTGCGTCTCGGTGGAATGAGTCTCTGGCTGAATGTACTCCTGTGCCCACCCAGTACATTACGTAGTGGATGGGAGACATTGTCCAAGATGGCATGCAACTTGGACAGCATCCTCTTTTCAGACACCACCGTCAGAGAGTCCAGTTCCATCCCCACCACATCACTGGCCTTACGAATGAGTTTGTTGATTCTGTTGGTGTCTGCTACCCTCAGCCTGCTGCCCCAGCACACAACAGCAAACATGATCGCACTGGCCACCACAGAGGTTGGGAGGTGATAATGGATGCTGCCATCACCTTTTGAAGATGTCTTCGATGGAAGGCTAGTCCTAATGAAGTGTCCCTGCCTGAAATGTCGACTGTTATTCCTTTCCAGAAATGCTGCTTAATCTGCTGAGCTCCTACAACCCTCTGCAGCATTATCCAATCCTGTCCATTGGCAGTGATTCAGCCATTCAGAATGCCCTCCAGGGTACATATGTAGAAATCAAACTCCCAATGAAATATAGCTGCTGGCTATATCTCAGAAACAATTGTACTACCATAATTAAACATCAATGTGAGAAAATTTTTTACACTACATTGGTTAACACTTTGGTGACAGCAGAGTCTGCAGATGCTAGGATCCAGAGGAATTCAGCCGGGCAGCACCTATTAGGCAAAGAGATAAACAACGTTTCAGGTTAAGGTCCTGCTTTGGGACTGAATGCGTAAAGGGGCTATAGCCAGTAAAGAAAAGGTGAAGTGGATGGGTGAGGCTGGAGCTGGCAAGTAATAGGAGGGTCCAGTTGAGGAGAGGTTGATGAGCAGATGGAACCAGGCGGGGTGGAGATGGAGAGGGGAAGGTGGTGACAGAGGCCGGGAGGTGATAAGTGGAGTCAACAATGGCCTGCAAAACATGGAGTCTGATTAAAAAGGAAAGTGATGATTGAAAAAATATAAAGAGGGAATGATGGACAGGAGGGAAAAGTGGTGGAACGCCTGAGGGATAAGGGATCAAATGTGTAAATAACAGAAGAGGTTAAAGAAACTGGGTAACAGAGAGGTGGGTGTGCAATAGGACCTGCCTGTATCAGAAGGTCAGAGGAAGGAACAGAAGGGTGCCAGTAACCTTAAACTGGAACAGATTCATTTGAAATGGAAAATTCAATCCAGCATTTTCTTTTTTTAAAATGGATTAAGATTGTTGCGATGAGTCCTGATGTGGGGTCTCAGCCCAAAGCATCGACGGTTTATTTCTCTCCATAGTTACTGAGGGAGAAGATGCCAACTGACTTCTCCAGCATTTTATGTGTGTGAATGAAGATATTCAGCATCTGCAGAGACTATTCCACTTCTCTTAAAGTGATCTTTTTTGTTTTCTGTCAAGCAACTTATATTTTCTTTTTTGCCTTTTTTCCAATATTTTCTCAAAATTCTCTCTTAAATGGACTCTTGCTTCCAGGCCTATCTATTTTATTTGCTATAAAATTCCAAGTGAGGGAGAACTGAACTTATTGATCAGCTTCCCATATCCTGAGCCACAGAATAAAAACCGGGAGAAGTTGATTAACTGTGAGTCTAATGAATGGATTTTGCAGTGCTCTGTGGCTCCAGGGTGTATATTTTGATGATGAGGGGAGCTATTTTCTGCAATACAAATAAATCAAAAATAAAATGCCCACTTTGACCCTATATCAATGATATAATGATTGATGGGGTATAATATTTAAAGATTCATTCATTGATCTTGACTGCTCATGTCAAACCATTGAACTTCTTCCAGCACAGCATTCCAGTCATGGTATCCTTGGAGATACCTTCCACTGTCTTTTGAGCACATATCTGAATGGTCTACTAGACCCTGTTAACACAGGACAAAATTCCTACTTTTTGCCCACTCTACCAAAGACCCCCATACAGTGCCTAGAAACATAGACAAAAGAACATAGGAATTGGGTGCAGAAATTGCAAGAAACATGAGTAGATTGCAAGTAGATGATTTTAATTTTCCACATATTGATTGGTATTTCAATACCGTCAAAGGACCAGATAGGATAGAGTTTGTCAAATGTGTTCAGGAAAGTTTCCTTAATCAGTACATAGAAGTTCCAACCAGAGAGTGTGCGATTCTTGATCTGCTATTAGGGAATGAGACAGAGCAGGTGACAGAAGTTTGTCTAGCTGTACACTTTGCATCTAGTGATCACAATGCCATTACTTTCTAAATTGGCCGTTTTGCCCTTTGAGTTACCTCTGTCATTTTGTTGCAGTTTTACAACCATTCAATCTGTAGGAACCATTCTAGGACGCATAGAATTTTGAAACATGTTAAACCAGGTCCCCCATTATCTGATAACCTCCTCTTTCAAAACTCCGTGATGTAGACCATCAAGCTATGTGATTTATCGGCACTGAGTCTCACCGACTTCTGGAGTACTGTAGTATTCTTTTAGTAAACTTCTAGAGTTTATCTGTTCAGATCTTTCTTCTTTCTGGAACTTTGTTCTCCAGGTACCTTGTAAACTGCATTTGGCATTATATTGGTAGTCTTCATTTTTCCTAGGTCAGACCCACTTATTAACAAGGATCCCACTCATCCATCCACCATCCTCTTTGACTCTCTACCATCGGACAGGAAAGTCCGATGCATAAAGACAAGAATGGGTAGGATAGGAAATAGCTTCTTCCCTCAAGTCATTGGCATCTGAACTCCCTGCCATATCACATTCGAAGCGTCACCGGATAATTTGTACTGTACTCTGCAATATTTAATTTATGCACTTTACACTGTTGATTTAATGCATAATTCATTTGTAGATATAATTCTTACCTTCCTAAGCGATTATGTGTTATGTATACTACTGTGCTTTACATCTTGGTCTGAGGAAACATGGTTTCATTTGGTAGTATACATGTTTATTTATTCATTGAGACACAGCGCAGAATCTGGTCCTTCAAACCGTACTGCCCAGCAACCACCGATTTAACCCCAGCCTAATCACAGGACAATTTACAGTGACCACTAACTTACCAACCAATACATCTTTGGACTGTGGGAGGAAACCAGATCCACCTGGAGAAAACCCACGTAGACATGGGGAGTACATACAAACTCCTTACAGGGAGCAGTGGGAAATGAACCCGGATCGCTGGCACTGTAAGGCATTGTGCTACCGTGCCATCCCTAAGTGTATAGTTAAATTACAATAAAGTTGACTTGACTTATACAATTGTAAGCTGCATCTTCTGCTGCAGTGCACCTCCCATGTAACTGCGCAGATGTATTTGGCTCTCTGTTGTTCTATTCAGCCAATAAACACAGCTGCCTGAACACCAAAATCATTGAAATGAGTAAATAGCACAAACCTGGGGTGACTTAGTCCCACAAAGCAAAAATCACTACTGTTCTGGGATAGGCATTCATTAGTCTCGTGAGACCATGGATTTGTGCCTTGGAAGGTTTCCAGGGTGCAGACCTGGTCAAGGTTGTACGGAAGACCAACAGTTGCCCATGCTGCAAATCTCTCCCTGTCCACACCACCGATGTTGTCCAAGGGATGGGTGCTAGGGCCGATACAGCTTGGTCCCGGTGTCGTCGGAGAGCAATGTGTGGTTAAGTGCCTTGCTCAAGGAAGCAACACGATGCCTCAGCTGAGGCTCGAACTAGCAACCTTCAGATCACTAGACCAATGCCTTAACCACTTGGCAAACACATACTGTCCAATTAAACTTCATATTGCTTAGGTTTATCCATATGAACAAAATGTTCAGCTACCGAAGTATTATCACCCCATTAAATTAGGAAAATGTGAGGAAGAAATAATTAAAAATTGAAGAAAGGATATTTCTGTTTCCTTAATAAATTTATCAATTTTTGCTTCTTTTAAATGCAATTTCCCCTCTTTTTAATGCTCACTCACAAGTCTGCCGGTTTGAATTTCCAATTTTCATCCCCACATGAGAAACTTCACTCTACTGAGGTTGAAGAAAAAATCACAGCTGTTATTGCGGCAAGCAGCCTTCTGTTTATGTGGCAATAACTGGAAGGGCTCCAAGAGATGAGGTTTGGCAGATTCCTGCACACCAGCTGAGGAATCTGTAACTAAGAGCAGATGGAACTTCACCCAGGCAAACTGACAGTTAGAAGTGAATAATAAAAACTTGCATTACAATCCAAGGAGGGGCAAATGAAATATTAGCTAAACTGTAATTTGTCAAGTAAATTTGCACAATTGTAGTGCTAATTTGTTACTTTATGTAATCCTCCAGCTACATGAAAATATCTTACTCTGCTGAAAACAAAACCAAAAAAAAATGTGTTCTATATACGTTCTATTGACAAGGGAGGAGAAGGTGATGAATTAAGGTTGTTAGGACTCTACTAAGAGGTCATATCCATTCATTTCTTGACCTCAATCTTAATGATCAAGAATGTACAATTGTACAATTGTTAGTTAGACCACACATGGAGTATTGTTTGCCATTCCGGTTGCCACCCTATTACTCAGGAGGATATGATTAAACTTGAGAGGGAGCAGAAAATATTTACCACACTGCTGCCAGGACTGTGGGGGGAGCGGGGGGAAGCGAATTATTAGGAGAGACTGGATAAGCTGGGACTGTTTTGCCTGGAGCAAAAGAGGCTGAGGTTTGACATAGATAGGATAGATAATCACAGATCTTTTTCCCCGGTAAGGTACAAAGATTTATTTAATATTAAAGAACATAAACAGTAATACAACCAGAAATTCATACTCTTAGTAGACATCGCACTAAAGAAGAAATACCATAAATGAATGATAGAAACATTGAAGGCCCCTCCCCCTCCTAAACCTAAAATATATTGTTTTAAGGGAAATTTTAAATGGAATTCCAAGAGCTGTGTTTTTTTTTCAACAGAGTGTGATGGATATCTGGAATGAGCTGCCTAGGGAAATGGTGGAGGGAGGGCAACCGCAATGTTTGGACAGGTACATGAATAGGAAAGGGAGGGATATGGGCCACATGTAGGCAAGTGGGACTACCTTAGATAGGTATCTCCATCAGCATAGACAAGTTGGATAGAAGGACCTGTTTTTGTGCTGTAATACTCCATGACTCTGTATTGTAGGAAATCGCTGCAGTTCAGTAAGGATGACTACACTGAAATCTAACACCTGCACAAACTAGAACTGAAACATCAGAGCAGGACAAAGACTGCACTGCCAATAATAGTCAAGGACATGATAGTAATTTTAGGCAGGACCTGGAGGTACTTGTAATATCCATCCACTGTCATCGGAATTCCTTATTTACAGAGCACTGACAATAGATAGAAAGAGCAACATCTTTGCCAGATTTGCAAAATTTTCCACAATTCAGTGTGCCAACATCTGTATGGACACCACTTTGCAACTGTTAGATATCAACTCTACCCTGTCCTAGATCTGGAAATGGAGTCTAGTCCCTTAACATCTAACTAGTGTGTAACTTTGGACGGATTGATGCACAATAACATGAAGTCTATATTTAATAAATGATTCTTGTTTACTCCCTCACCTTCTGTGAACTTAAATTTCTTGTTCCTCTTAAGCTTTAAATATGATAGCTTATGAGATATTCTTCCTTCCTCTATGTTGAAATTCAAGACTCATCATATAATACTTTCCCAGAATGCCAAAACTGTGGAACTCTTTAATCATATTCGCTTTTTGTTACCCCAGCAAGTCTGCAAATTTTCAAAACTCCAAATCCTTATTTATATAATTTATATCCTATCCATTTTTGAACTCCAAAAACTTAAACATTTCTTCTTTAAGTGTTGCGTAATTTGTCTCCTTACATCAATGCATAGCTTTTAAAGTCTATGTCTTCCAGATGGCTGGTATTCTACTTTTTTTCTTTTTTCTGCTGTTTTTGGTGTTCCATTGTGATAAACTAGAATACTGCCTCTGGTACTGGCCATACTAGTACAAGTATTGTGTCAAGAGGAGAGCTAGATTAGGATTGTTAAATCAAGGCAATTTGTAATTTTAGCTACTCTGCTCTGATCTGTACAGCACTTTGGTCAACGTGGGTTGTTTTTAAATGTGCTATATTAATAAATTTGACTTGACTTGACTTGAAGGCAAGAAAAGAGAGACTTTGGGTCAGGATAAGCTGAGAAACTGGGGTCATTCTCACAAAAGTAAAGGCTTAAAAATGACTTTTGACTACTCAAGACGAAGTTTTGAGTCTACTCATTTGTAGAAGAAAGTGGATAATGGTGCTGGAGAGTTAACATAGAGCAGCAATTGAACAGACCACTCGGTGCACAATGATGTGCTGAACTAATTTAACTAGTAACTAAACAAAGGACTCAAAGGATTCAAAGTTTCATTTATTATCGAAGTATACAACACTGAAATTCTTCTTCTTCAGATATGTAGATAGATAGATACTTTATTGATCCCAAAGGAAATTACAGTGTCACAGTAGCAAAACAAGTGCACAGATATGCAAATATTAGAGAAAAAGCCACAAGACCAAGAAAAAAATGGCAACAGGATCATCAATCCCAAATCTCCCCTCCTCCGCACAAAAAAAAGTATGAACAACATCAGAACAGGAACATCGAATCCCAAATCCCCTTCCCCCACCCAAAAACAAGAAAGTTCAGGCAAAAAAACACACAGAATATAGAAAACTATAAGACTAGAAAAAAGTTCATAGTCCATATCCATATCCAAAATGCAGAAAACCTTGGTAACTAACTCACCCTTACGGACTACTTAGGAGAGAGTCTAAACAGTGACCTCTTTGTCACTAGGTTTCTTCTGTTTCAATCCTATCTCTCCTCTCTCCTCTTCCTTTAAACTTGTTCTAGTTGCAGAAAACTTGTGAGAGTCATTTATCAAGACTCAGGATCGATCTCAACTCACCTCTTTTGGGCTACTGAATGTTTAATCCGGGACCTCTCTCACTGGTGTCTTTCATTGATCGAATCCATCTTGACTCTAACTGTGTGTGTCTGTCTGTATCTAACTAACTAAGTTATTCCCTTCTACCTGCTTAATGTCCATATCACTCCATTCTCTGCATAATTATATGTCTATCTAAAAGCCTCTTAAATGCATCTATTGGATTAGCCTCCAGCACCACCCCTGCCAATGTATTCCAGGTACCTACAACTCCCCATTTAAAAAAATGCCCCACATATCTCCTTCGAACTTTCCCTTTTCATCTTAAATTTAGACCATAAGACCATAAGACATAGGAGCAGAATCAGGCCATTCAGCCCACCAAGTCTGCTCCACTATTCCATCATGGCTGATCCCAGATCCCACTCAATCCCATACAGCTGTCTTCTCGCCATTTCCTTTGATACCCTGACCAATCAGAAAAGTATCAACTTCCACTTTAAATATACCCATGGACTTGGCCTCCACCGCACTACTCTCTGGCTAGAAACATTCCTCCTAACCTTGGTTCTAAAAGGTCACTCCTTAATTTTGAGGCTATACCCTCTAGTTCTGGATACCCCCCTCCATAGGAAGCATTCTCTCCACATCTACCCTATCTAGTCCTTTCAACATTCGGTAAGAATGATCCCCCCTCATTCTTCTAAATTCCAGAGAGTCCAGGCCCAAATGCTCCTCATAACTCCCTCATTCCCGGAATCATCCTCATGAACCTCTCTCCAATGACAACACCTCTTTCTGAGATATGGGGCCCAAAACTGTTGACAATAAGATGAGAAGGGACGTTTTGTGCCTGGGTGAAATATACTATATGTACATCTCATCATCTTATAAACAGCTTTTCCCTCAACCTGTGCCATTCCAGAGAAAGCAAACCAAGTTCTGCCCACCCTGTTTCAGAGCATGTATCCTCTAATCCTGCCAGCATGCCAGTAAACCATTTCTGCGCCCACTCCAAAGCCTTCATATCCTTCAACTAGTTAATGAACTAAACTAAGTCGAAGAGTTTGCTGCATCATCTAAGCCAGGAAGCACCAACACAAATAAGTTGCCCTGACACAAACCATTGTGAACATGAGATCAAACTTAGGGTCTGTTCCTCTAACAAAATAACTTGATTCATGCAATGTCTCCTTTCTCCTAGCTTGAAGGTACAGTTTGGTGTGAGGGTACAAAGCATTGATATACCTTAACACGAGGAAATCTGCAGATGCTGGAAATTCAAGCAACATACATCAAAGTTGCTGGTGAATGCAGCAGGCCTTTACCTTACCTTTATTTCCTCATTCTTGACTTCACTGTTTCACAGTGCTTTAAACTAAGTTGACATTTTGCTACGCTTACATATGGACATAATCCAGCCTGATACAAATAGATATAAATACCTACATCTATCCTATAAAGATGCATCTGACTTAAACAAGAAGGGGCAATGGGACATTGCATCTTTCTAGATTAATTTATTGTCATCTTTTCCAAATGGCCCACAAGATCAAAAGTGATCATGTTCTAAAAAGGGGCCAAGATCTCGGCTTAGAAAGTCAACTGCTTATTCCCTTCTACAGATGCTGCCTGACAAGCTGAGTTCTCAACATTTTGTGTGTGTGATTCCTTTTCTCGTTCTACTGATGTTGCCTAACCTGCTGAGTGGATCCAGCATTTTCTCCTTTTACTCTAGATTTCCAGCATCTGTAGCTTTTCTCATTTTTGTGACGTGCTCTAGACATGGACAGAGTTTTATTAATGGTATAGTAGAGTCCACACAGCGTGACATCCAATGGTAAACCGGACTAGAAACACAGAATGAGCAACGCAGGTGGCCATCACCTCAGTGTGTCTGTGGTGGCTCTTTGCTTGACCCATCCAATTATTCTAGTCCGGACTATCAGATCAGCCTATTTTATGAAAAAAATAAAGTAATTTAGAGCATTTGTTACAGACACTTCAGCATTTTCTTAACTGACTTCTCACCACCAAGCCCATCTTTCCTTCCGCCCCTCCCACTTTTCGCTTTCCGCAGGGATCGCTCCCTACGCGACTCCCTTGTCAATTCATCCCTCCCCACTTATTTCTCTCCTGGCTCTTACCCTTGCAAGTGGAAGAAGTGCTACACCTGCCCCTACACTTCCTCCCTCACTACCGTTCAGGGCTCCAAACAGTCCTTCCAGGTGAGGTGACTCTTCACTTGTAGGTATATTGGGAGCATCTACTGTATCCAATGCTCCTAGTGTGCCTTCCTGTATATTGGTGAGACCCGACGTAGGTTGGGAGACACTTCACCAAGCACCACCACTCCATTCACCAGAGAAAGTGGGATCTCCCTGTGGCCACCCATTTTAATTCTATTTCCCATTCCTATTCTGACATGTCAGTCCATGGCCTCCTCTACTGCCATGATGAGGCCACACTCAGGTTGGAGGAGCAACGCCTTATATTCTGTCTGGGCAGTCTCCAACCTGCTGGCATGATCATTGATTTCGTGAACTTCCGGTGATGCCCACCACTTCACCATTTCCATTCCCCTCTCTCACTTTATCCCTTGATCTGCCCATCACCTTCCTCTGGTAATCTTCCCCCTTCCCTTTCTTCCATGGCCTTCTGTCCTCTCCTATCAGACTCCTCCTTCTCCAGCCCTGTATCTCTTTCACCAATCGACTTCCCAGCTCTTTACTTCACTCCTCTCCCTCTCCCGGTTTCACCTATCACCTACTACCTGGTATTTCCTCCTCCACTCTCCCTACCTTTTTACCCTGACTTCTCCACTTTATTCTCCAGTCCCGATGAAGGGTCTCAGCCCGAAAGGTCAACTGTTTATTCCTTTTCCATCGATGCTGCCTGGTCTGCTGAGGTCCTGTGGCATTTTATTTGTGTTGCTTGGATGTCCAGCATCTGCAGATTTGCTCATTTGTCTCAGAAATGAATTAACTGGCTGTATGTCGCATGACTGAACACATTTATTGAGTATGCCTGCAAGAAAATGAATCTCAGGGTTGTACATGGTGACATATACAGTATGTACTCTGACAGTAAACTTACTTTGAAATTTGAATTACTTATCAGTCCTGTTTGAAATCAGTACCCCAACAGAAAATTATTGCAGTTCACTCAACCTTCATCTGCACCTTCTTTAGACATATCTTCTGCTTTCCACCGCTCCTTTCAGCTAGCACTAATGATCTATTCCTATTCTCAATTTCACAGACATTCTCTATTCTCTCCCACTCCTTCCAAAACATTTACTTGTTTGACTTCTAACTTCCCCAGTTCTGTTGGGAGTTCATCGATCTGAATTACTAACTCTTATTTTTTTTCTGTCTCCCCACAGATGCTGCCTGACTTACCAAGTTTCCCTAGCAATTCATGCTTTTATTTCAGATTTTCAGCATCTGCATTTTTTTTTATTGTCGATCCTGAAGTCAGCTAAAACCAAGGCAGGCAACACTTCTCCAGCAGGAGATGGTGGATAATGAAATATGTCCTCAGTTCTGGCAGCATTTACAGAGAGAAAAATAGAGCCTACATTTCAGGCCAATGCTCTTTCATCAGAGGGGCGGTACAGTAGCATAGCAGTTAGTCTGACGCTTTGTAGCACCAGCGATGAGGGTTCAAATCTGCCGCTGTCTATAAGGAGATTGTACGTTCTCCCTGTGACTACGTGTTCCAATCTCCTCCCACATTCCAAAAGACATATGCGTTATGACCATGCCCTGTTGGTGCCAGAAGCACGACAACACTTGCAGGCTGCCCCCAGCATATCCTCAGACTGCATTGACTGTTGACACAAACGGCGCATTTCACTATGTTTTGACGTTTCAGTGTACATATGACAAATAAAGCTAGTCCTTAATCATCAGAACCAGGCAAGATAAAAAAATTGACATTTTAGGATTACGACCGTGGGAAGGACAGATCCCCTCTCCCTTTTGAACACAGTGCAAAGCAAGACACACACTGGTGTTCATGACCCAGCTCATCTTTAACATTGGAAAACACTTGTTCAAGAATGCCTGCAAGATCCCTTGGAAGTCAGAAAGTTGCGAGTTCAAATCCCACCCCATGACATCAACACAAAAATGTTTGATAATTCTTACTGCAATCCAGAGGGTGTCCTGCACTGTTAGATGTGTCTTGTTGGTCTGAGGCAACACCCCTCACTCAACAATCCCATTGCTCATATTTCAAGGAACTGTCACAACACTTATCCAGAGATGGCTTTAGGGGCCAGCCTAATCCTGCTGCACAACAAACAAAATACTGGTGGAACTCAGCAAGTCAGGCAGCATTTATGGACAGGAAGAAAGAGTCAATATTTTGGGCCAAGACCCTTCATCAGGACTGAAAGGGGGAGAGGGTAGAAGCCAGAATAAGGGAGAGGGAAAGGAGTACAAGTTGGCAGGTGATTTTTGAAACCAGTCATGGAGGAAGGTGGCCAGGTGGGGGAGTGGGGAAGAAGTGAGAAGCCTGGACAGAATAGGTGGAAGAGGCAAAGGGCCAAAGAAGAAGAAATCTGATAGGAGAGGACAGTGGGCAATTGAAGAAAGGGAAGGAGAAGGGGAACCAGAGGGAGGTCATGGTCCGAGGAGCAGAGGAGGAGAAGAGGAAGGAGTGAAATGGGAGGCAGAATGGGGAGTTGAAAAAGCCTAATCCTATTAATGTTTTGTTCTGTAAATTACCCATCTGGTCATTAGAACTTGGCTGTGCGCAATCTTATCCATTGCTGATTAGTTGCTGTAATTCAAAAATTAAGGTTACAACATTAGGATTTCACATACAAATTATGCTTCAGGTCCATAATTATGTTCTGTAAAACTTTGGCCCCCATCCTGGTTTCTAAACAAACTGTTGAAGGCCTGATTCAATGAATATTCAATCCTACTTTACTCCTAAGTTTGCACCTCTGTTATTCAATGGCAGCCATCTTGTAATGTAAGTGTTCCTCAATTTCAACCTAATCTTCTCTAAAGCCATCTTTATTTTGGCCTCTTCGGACCCCTCTTCAGGCCATAACACAAATATGAAGCAGTAGAATCGGTGGGCGTGTAGAACTATAAGATAGGAGCAGAATTAGTCCATTTAATCCATTGACTCCATTCCACCATTCCATCATAGCTGATTTATTAACTCTCTTAACTAGATTCTTTTGCATTCTCTCCATAGTCTTTGATGCCCTTAGTAATCAAAAACCTATCAACTTCAGAGTAACTATAACCAATAACTTGGCTTCAACAGCTATCTGTGGCAATGAATTCTATAGATTCATAACCATCCAACTAGAGAAATTCTTCCTCAACTATGCTCTAAATGGACATCCTTTTATTATGAGGCTGTGCCCTCTGGTTCTAGACTCCCTCATTACAGGGAACATCCTCTCCGTCTCCACTCTATCTAGGTCTTTCAATATTCAATAGGTTTCAAAGTTCGAAGTAAATTTATTATCAAAGTACATATATGTCACCATATACAACCCTGAGATTCATTTAGAATGAGATCCTCCCTCACTCTTCTAAACTCGACTAAGTACAGGCCTAGAGCCATCAGGTACTCCTCATACCATTTAATTCCCTGGGTTATTCTCGTAAACTCCTCTGGACCGTCTCCAATGCCAGAAGATTGTTTCTCAGACCGACAATGGGCCTGAAATTGCTTACAACACCCCCAGTATCTGGGAGGATCCCTCTATTTTCTTCTGTGCATTTAAAATTATATCATTGTAGCCATTTCAGACCTTTGTGCCTCTACTAGCTCTTTGAAAGCTGCACCCAGTAGTTGTACTCCCCTGCCTGATCATCACTGCAATCTTGGAGAATTCACTTTTGGCAAAGCATCAGTGAGAACTCTGTGCAATCAACTTTCCCACCACTGCTCTTTGATTTTCTGAAAAATCACTGCTAATTTCAAAAGAAATTTAAAAATCCTACTATACCTTTGGGGTCTGAAATAATACAATTTTTATTTGAAGCACCATGTCCTGCTTTTTCTGGGAATGCATTCATCCTCGCTTGCAACATAGAAAGTGGCCCATTGGTCTTATTGAGTCTATGCCAGCCCTTACATCAATCTTATCTACTGAATTCGAGGCCAAATTTAAACTTAATGCTAAATATTTGATTAATGCATTTACACATATTAATACACCCCCACTGTATTTCCACAAGTATATGCATCTTAATTCCCAGTCTGTTTTCAAAAGAAATATGGATTTTAATATAAGACCATAAGACATAGGAGCAGAATTAGGCATTCGGCCCATTGAGGCTGCTCCTCCATTCCGTCATGGCTGATTTATTATCCCTCTCAACCCCATTCTCTTGCTTTCTCTCCATAACCGTTGATGCCCTGACTAACCAAAAACCTAACAACCTCTGCTTTAAGTACACCCAGTAACATAGCCTCCACAGTTATCCCACGTACTCTCCAGATCCACTCTATCTAGGCCTTTCAATATTCAATAGTTTGTAATGAAATCCCCTCTCATTCTTCTAAACTCCAGTGAGTACAGGCTCAGGGCTTTCAAACACTCTTCATACATTAACGCTTCCATTCCTGAAATCATTCTTGTGAACCTCCTCTGGACCCTCTCCAATGTCAGCACATCTTTTCTTACATAAGGGGCCCAACATAGGGTTGCAAGGACTGCTGAGTGGATGATCAGGGTCTCCGTGCCACCCATTAGAGATGTTTATCAAGAGTGCTGCATACGCAGAGCCCTTAGCATTATCAGTGATCTTCCTATCTATCCAACAATCTCTTTGATCCCTGCCATCAGGCAGGAGGTACCATAGCGTCAGGACAAGAACTGTTAGGATGGGAAACAGCTTCTTTCTGAACCTCCTACCACCACCCAGGTCTCATCGTGTATGAAACACCACAGTCCTTTAAACTGTTTACTTTTTAACTTGCACCTTATTATTTGTTATTTTATTTGTGGTAATATAACCTTATGTGTGATGTGTGTGAGTTATATGCACTGTGTTGTACACCTTGGTCCAGAGGAACATCATCTCATTTGGCAGTATACATGTGTATGGTTGAATGATAATAAACTTGAACTTGAAAACTGCTTACAGTACTCTTCGGTCTGGCTAATGCCTTATAAAGCTTCAGCATTACTGTACACACTTGCATTTTTATTCTAGCCCACTTGGAATGATGTTAACATTGTGTTTTCCTTCCTTACAACGAAATCAACCAGCAAGTTAACCTTTAGAAAATCCTGCACGAGGGCTCCCAAATCTGAGTTTTGAATTTTCTCTCCAATTATAAAACAACCTTCTCCTTTCCTCCTTCTACAAAAATGCATAACTGTATGTTTCTCCGCACTGTATTCCATCTGTGTGACTTCTTTGCCTATTCTCCCAATCTGTCTAAGTCCTTCTACAAACACTCCACCTATCTTTGTATCATCTGCAAAGCTGGCCACAAAGACCTCAATTCCATCATCCAAATCAACCCCTGCTGAAAGCCACTAGCCAATGAGAAATAGCCCCCCTTTATTCTCACGCACTGCCAGTCTGTCAATCTTCTATCCATGCTGGCATCTTTCCTGTAATACCATGAGCTCTTATCTTGTTAAGCAGCCTCATGTGCAGCATATTATCAAAGGCTTTCTGAAAATCTAAGTAAACAGCTGCAGTGTATTTAATATTTTAGTAATATTTGAGAAATATTGTAAATATGTTGTTTGATTAAGCATTCTTTCTTTGCTAATCTAAATCATTATGGGTTATATGTAAAAGTACGTGAATTGTATACATCATTACGCCACCATGTCAAATGTGCTTGCCTCACTAAAGTAAAATGAAGTAGACACACATTTAATAGTATCCACATTTTTTTTCTTTTGATTAGTTTCTGCAGCACATAATTTTATTCTGAAGGGAGATAGAGAGAGAGGCACTCAAGTAAAAGGAAGGCAGAAAATGGATGAAATTCATGGGTTTATAAACAGTGAGTATTATTATGTGCTGTGTTGTATGACATAGGCAGTTATGGTCTCATGACTATGATTGTTCTTGGCAAAATTTTCACAGAAGTGGTTTGCCATTGCTTTCTTCTGGGCAGTGTCTTTACAAAATTGTTGACCTCAGCCATTATTAGTACTCTTCAGAGATTGACTGCCTGGCATCAATGGTTGCATAACTGGGACTTGTGATATGTACCAACTGCTTAAATGACCATACACCACCTGCTCCCACGGCTTCACATGACCCTGATGGAAGGGCTAAGCAGATGCTACACCTTGCCCAAGAGTGACCTGCTGCCTTACACTTCCTTTTGTCAAGATGTATCTCCACCCAAAACAGGGAGTACTGGGTGATAATAATAATAAATAAATACATTCATAAATGGCTGGCTACAATGGAAAGATGTGTTTGATTGCACAACAGATAACTGGATCATCTATACTGAATGAATTGAGCAGTATTTTGAAGCAAATGAAATAGCCAATGAAAAGCAAACGCCAGTATTACTGAGTGCCATAGGTGGAAGGGCATACAGTTTGCTTGGAAGTTTGACCGCTCCAACCAAACCAGCTGGAAGTAGCTTGGCTGATAATGTGAACGTAAGGCAGGAACATTTAGAACTGAAACCATTGTTGATTATAGAACGTTTTAGATTTCATAAGCAGAATCTTTAGGAAGGTGAGGCTATTTCAGCTTATGTGGTTGAATTGAAGAAATGAGCTGAGCACTGCCAGTTCAGTGATGGGCTTATTAGTGCACTAAGAGATTATTTAGTTTGTGGACTCTTACAAGAAAACATTCAGAAAAAGGCTGCTAACTGAAGAACAACTCACATTTAAAAGAGCAGTTGAAATTGCTGTATCAATGGAAACAGCATCCACAGACACAACTGAGTTACAGTCAGTCAGGAATGAAAGTTAGCGTGAACAAAATTGCAACATCTAAACAGAAACCTTCCTGGCCAAATAAATTGTGTTACTGTTATGGCTCACTACATGAGACCAATGCAGATCTAAAGGTGAAACTTGAAAAACATGCAACAAGGTAAGACACCTACCAAGAACATGCCGGATGGATGAAAATAAATTGACTCCATAGGAAAGAGAAAAAGATAAAAAGTCAAGTTGCAGTTTCAAAAAAGGAGCACAAATCTGCATGCTGTTTATGAAAAATCTCTAAATGGTAAGTGATACAGAATTGAGTGGCCTTGAGACTTACGATGTGAAAACAAACAGGAGACAAGCAATATGTCTCAAACCAGAAGTAAACATCAAATTAATTAAAATGGAATTGGACACTGGCTCAGCTATTTTAGGCATTCAACAAAATGAGCTTGAATGGAACTTCAAAGATACTGAACTGAAGCTTGCAGATACCCAATTAACAACTTATACTGGAGAAAAGATAACTCCTGTGGGAATTAAATTCATACCCGTGAAATACAACAACCAACAAGCCACATTGGACTTGTACGTGGTATAAGCAGGAAGGCCAGCATTGCGGGGTCATAGGTGGCTGAGAAAACTGCAGTTTTAATGGAGATCCATCCACAATTTGCATGCTAAATTCCCTGCAAAAGAGTCAAGTGAAAGTGAATTAAGGAAGGTACTGAATAATGTCGCAGCAGTGCTCATGGATGGCATTGCAAACCTCAAATATATCAAGGGTAAAATAGTGTTAAATGAAAATGCCGCACTCAGGTTTTACAAAGCCCATCCAGTTCCTTATTCCATTCATGGATAAAGTAGTCAGTGAGCTTGATCATATGGATGCTGAAAGAATTATTTTCAATGTTGGGTGGAGCCCTTGAGTTCCAGTAACTAAAAAGGGTGGATTCTGAGGATCTGTGGTGATTTTAAGGTCACCATCAACCCAGTCCTGAAAGTAGATCAATACCTCTGCCCAGGATAGAGGATACCTTTGCAAACATTTCTGGAGGAAAACACTCCAGCAAAGTTGACTTAGATAAGGCCTGCCTACGAACGGAGATGAAAGAAGAGTACAAAGCGTTTCTCACCATAAACACTCACAATGGGTGTTATGGTTACAATAGCCTTTCTTTTGGAATAGCACCTGCACCTGCACTCTGGCAGAAAGTAATGGACCAGTTGCTGCAAGGCTGCCCAGGTGTTCGGTGTTACCTGGATGACATCATTATTACAGGTAAGGATGACAAGGAACATCTCCAAAATCTCAAGTCAGTGTGAAAAAGATTAGAAGACCATGGGCAACAAGTGTGAATTCTTTAAACCAGGCATCACTTACTGTGGTCACACCATTGACACATGATTATTACACAAGTGTGCTGAGAAATTTCAAGCAGTGGTGGATTTCCCAAGGCCTAAGAACATGTCACCAGTGTGGTTCTCTTTAGGACATCCCAAGGACTCTTTTGCATATCCCAACGACACAACCTAGAAGACCAGCGCGCCTTTGAGGTTCCAAGGCCTTGCGGCCCTGGGGAGGAGCCGATTCTATGCCAGTGTCGGTGACTAAAGTGTCACAGGAGAAGGCAGAATATCATGAACAGTGGATCAGCTGTTGGAGGCACTGTACTTGGTAAATTGCACGCTCTCTCTCCTTCTCTCGTTGGTGGGGGAGAGTTTGTTGCTGATTGTCAAGTCGGAGAACTCAAAAAAAACAGTGACATGGCAGACATTAACACCGTAAATCAGCAAGTTGTTTGTCTTTGTTGGTCTCTCCTCTCGCTGTGAAAAGGTGGCATCTCTCTGTCCCTCTATTAGGGAGAGAGAGAGATTGAGGTATGTCAAATTGTTGGGTGAATGATTGGCTTTTGTTGTTCTGCAGATTAAGCTCTTTCTTGGGGGCTTTGTTATTGCTTGCTTGATGGGTGGAGGGTGCTGATCCTTTTTCTTTGTTGAAGTAAGTGAGGAAGGGGGAGGATCGTTGCTTTGCTGCTGCTTGTGCATGGGAGGGAATGAGTAAGGGGCTTGGGGGGTTCTAATGTTTTTATTCTCACTCATTCTTTGGTGCACTTTGTTTTTGTGGATGTCTGCAAAGAACAAGAATTTCAGGTTGTATATTGTGTACATTCTCTGATATTAAATTGAACTATTGAGTTGACAAATACTTTTAACAGGCTCCTGAAAAACCTGGCTACGATGCTCACACCTTGAACTCATTGCTACAGATGGTGAAGAAATGGCAATGGACAAAGCAGCGTGAAGTGGCTTTCGAAAAGGCAAAAGAAATGGTGACATCAGGCACTGTACTCATACATCATGATCCACATTGTCCAGTGAAGCTGGCCTGTGATGTCTCACATAATGTATAGGTGCAGTCATCTCACATGTTATGAGTGATGGATGTCAATACCTTATAACCTTTTGCTTCATGTTCCCTTACCACTACATAGAAAACATTTGAATAGATTGACCAAGAGGCCTTGCGTCTGGTTCAGGGAGTAAAACACTTCAACCAGCACTTGTATGGGAGAGATTTCACCCTCACTACTGACAATCAACTGCTAGTGTCCATTTTCAATCCACAGAATGGTTTTCCACTGACAGCACCAGCACGAACGCAGAGGTGCGCTCTGTTTCTTGGAGTAGACAATTACAAGATCGAATCCAAGAGGACCACTGATCATGGAAATGGAATCACTGAGTCATAGAAGAGTACAGCATACCCTTTGGCCCACCTAGTCTGTGCTGAGCTATTTAAACTACTCCCATTAACCTGCACCAGGACTATAGTACGCCATACCTCTACCATCCACGTACCTATCCAAACTTCTATTAAATGTTGAAATTGAGCTCGCACGCACCACTTGCACTGGCAGCACGTTCCACATTCTCACAACCCTCTGAGTGAAGAAGTTTCCCCTCACGTTCCCTTAAATCAAATCAAATCAAGTTTAATTGTCATTCAACCATTCATGGATACAGCCGAAAGAGACAGCTTCTTTTTTAGGACCACGGTGCAAAAACATACACGTACAGTCAAAATAACAAGAAGGGAACAAAATAGAACAAGATCAACAACTCTCCATCCCTGTGAACGGCCTGCATTGCCCTGGCAGAGTATTCATGAGGATTTTGTTTGATCGTTCATGGGCACAAACCTTTTGGTAGTAGTGGATGCAGCTATAAAGTGGCCAGAAGTGTTCCCAATAGTCTCCACTACAGACTCACACACGGTTGTTGTGTTCAGAAGCCTCTTCTCAAGGACTGGTGTTCCTGAACACTTAGTCAGTGACAATGGACCACAGATTGTCATGGAACAGTTTCAGTTATGCCTGAGAATGAATGGAATAAGACATATTATATCTTATTATAAATGGTTTGGCAGAAAGGTTTGTCCAGAGTTTAAAAATGAACTGTGAGCAATCTCAACAGAACACACTACACTAACACGGAATCAGAAGATCACTAATTTCCTTTTTGCATATCACAGTGCAGCACACTCCACAACTAACAGCTCTCCAGTTATGCTGTTCCTGGGTCAGCCCTGGCACTTAAGCTTGGATCTCCTCAAACCAAATCTCAGAATGAGTCTGTAGCACCAACAGCTGAGACAAAATGAGAGCCTGTCAAACAAGGAGGTCTGACGTTTCACCCCTGGACGGGCAGTTCTGACAAGGGACTACAGAGGTGATCAGAATTGGGTACTTGAAAAGATTAAGGACAGAACTGGACACAATGGAGGTTGCACCTGATATCATCTGGAGATGACACATCGATCAGTTGAGGACAGCAGAGACAGTTGTGGGAGAAGAAAGCTCTTCAGAGCTGTTGAAACCACTTCCTGCAGTCCCAGAGTCAACTCCTATAACCACTGTGGCGGAGGCCCCAGAACCTGAGATCGTTTCACAGCCACAAATCTCTCCTGCCAAGTAGAGTGACAACACCCCAACCCCACCCTGTGCCCCCATCAGGAAAGACGTTATCCCCACAAGAGTAAGAAATCCTCCACAGCAATTGAATCTGTAGGCCTAAATGGGGCAATTTAAAATTTACTGTGCTTTGGATATCTGTTTAGAACCATAGACCACTACAGCACAGAAAACAGGCCATTCGGCCCTTCTAGTCTCTGCCGGAACTTTAAGCTATTTAGTACTTGTATTTTCCATGTGGCAAGCACATGAGATTTCATCCACCGTAGACCTATTGTGGCAATAGGCGAACAGAAGTGGGTCCAGGTCCTTGCTGAGGCAGGAGTTGCTTCTAGCCGTGAGCAACCTCTCAAAGCATTTCATCACCGTAGAGGTGAGTGCAACTGCACAATGGTCATTAAGGCAGCTCATACTTCTCTTCTTGGGCACTGGTATAACTTTTGCCCTTTTGAAGCAGGCGGAAACTTTTGACTGCAGTAATGAGAGATTGAAAATGCTTTTGAACATCCCCGCCAGTAGGCAGTCACAAGTTTTCAGAGCCTTACCAAGCATTTCATCGGGGCCTGCTGCCTTGCGAGGGTTCACCCTCCTGAAAGACAGCTTGATGTTGGGCTCCAAGACAGACGTAACAGGGTGCTGCCGGGATCTTCACTGCTGTAGTTTTATTCTCCCTTTCAAAGCGAGCATAACAGGCATTGAGCTCATCTGGGAGTGAAGCATCACTGTCATTCATGATGTTGGGTTTCGCTTTGTAGGAAATAATGGCCTGCAAACCCTGCCAGAGCTGACATGCATCGGTCGGAATTGTTCCTTAGCTTGTGAAGTAGCCCCCCGGGCGTCTTGTACAGACCCGGGCCGTCAGACTTGAATGCCACAGATCTAGCTCTCAGCAGACTACGACCCTCCTGGTTCATCCATGGCTTTTGACTTAGCTATGCACAGTAAGTTCTCATAGGCACACACTCATCCACACGGGTTTTCGTGAAGTCAGTGACAGCTGTGGCATACTCATTCAGATTTGAAGATGAATCCCTGAATACAGACCAGTTCAGCAATACAAAGCAGTCCTGTAAGCACTCCTGTGCTTCCCTTGTCCACACCTTCTTGGCCCTCAGTACTGATGCTGCAGTCTTCAGTCTCTGCCTATACTCAGGGAGAAGAAGTACAGCCAGGTGATCAGACTTCCCGAAGTGTGGTCGTAGATAGCAGGGTAAGCACTCTTGGTAGTGGTGTAATAGTGGTCTAGTGTGTTTTTTCCTCTGCGGTTACAATTGATTTGTTGGTAATAATTAGTTAGAGACTTTTTCAAGCTGGCCTGGTTAAAATTCCCCAAAGTGATGGGGAAGGCATCGGCATGTGATGTTTCATACCTGTTGTTCACATTGCACAGTCCGTCTACAGCCTGCTCGATATTGGCCTGTGGTGGGATGTACACCACGACCGAAATGATTGCTGAAATCCCCTGCGGCAGGTAAAATGAATAGCACTTTATCGCGAGATGTTGCAAGTCTCATGAACAGGACCGGGACTACACCGCCACATTTGTACACCAGGAGGAAATGTTCATGAAGCATACTCCACCACCCTTGGCCTTCAGAGACTCAACAGTCCTAACTTGGTGGATTGTGAACCCGTCAATCTGAATCGCTACGCCTAGAATGGAAGGGGTTAACTGAGATACCATGATAAAAAAGACACAAGTGGTCCTAATGTCTCTTGGATACCACACCCTAGCTCTGAGATCTTCAGTTTTATTTACCAGAGACTGCACGTTTGCCAGCAAGAAGGTCTGTATTGGGAGTCAAAAACTTCATTTTCTTAAATGCGCTTTTAGCCCAGATCTTCTGCCACCTTAAATGGCGAAGGGTGCCAGACCTTGGAGACCAGGTTAATCCGTTCAATAGATTTTTTTTTGTTGGATTAAAATGTCATTACTAACTGTACAGACCTTAGACGCAGTTGTGGTTCTCAGCTACAGCAGACTGAAACAGAAATATTTTATGGTATCCATCTGCGCTGCTTGCATGAGTCGCCTTTTTCGGTAGCTCCCAAAAGCAGATTCTCAACATTTATTACTTCTTTATTTAGTGTTACTGTTATTTTGCTTATTTTTAATTTTCAGTTACTCAATTCATTGTCTTTTGTACATTGGCTTTTAGTTCTTTCTTTGTGCACAGAATTTCATTGATACCATTGGGTTTCTTAGTACTTACTGAGAATACCCGCAAGAAAATGACTCTCAGGGTAGTATATGGTGTCATATACAGTACAGTGCAGAAGGTATAACAGCTAGAGTGACTAAGACTTTTGCACAGTACTGTATATTGTTAATTTATAGTTTATTAAGATACGGTGCAGATTAGGTCCTTCCAGCTGTGCTACCCAGCAATCCCCGGTTTAACCCTAGCCTAATCATGAGACAATTTACAATGACCAATTAACCTGCCAAACAGTATATCAGCTCAGTATGATCTAATGTTAAATTTACCAAAAATGAAACAAAACTCAGGAGAGGATCACAGAAACACGGTGACAGGAGAGCAAGCAGACACAGGAAGAGCGGCAAGCCAGGATCCCCTGTCTGTCAGTCTCAGGAGTCCGGGGCCAAGGATTCCAGAGGCAATCTGTCCTGTTTGAGTGGGTGGGAGGGAGGAAAGGGACTTAATATGTTATTGGTTTGCTTTGGTGCTATCATTGTTCTTGTTAGTTGTGTTGTCTTGCAGAGCTACAGGACACTCTGGGCATGCTATGTTGGCACCAGAAGGTGTGGCAACACTTGCGGGCTGCCCCCAGCACATCCTTTGCTTGTGCTGGTTGTTTACACGAAGGACGTATTTCACTATATGTTCCAACATACATGCGATAATGAAGAGCATTCCACAAGGCGTAAGACATGTTAAAATACCCACTGAGAGGTTGAACTGCAATAAGTCCCAGGGTTGCAGAATGAAGAATTAGAAGACATAGGTTTAAGGTGAGAAGGGAGAGATTTAATAGAAACCTGAGGGGCAACTTCATCACTATATGGAATGAACTCCATAGGAAGTGGTTGAGGTTGGTGTATTAACCACATGCACTTGCACAGTCACTTGAAAAGGAAAGGTTTAGAGGATTATGGGCCAAAAGCAAGCAAATGGGATTATCTAAGACAGGAAATTGCCAGCACGAACCAGTTGGGCCAAAGGGCCTGTATCTCTACTCAATGGTCTCTATGATAAACAAATTTGAATATGAATTAAGTCAGAGGTTATTTCTGGGTGAAGTTACACCAATTCTGAATCTGGACTGGGCTCTTCGGATTGTGATCCATACTAGTACGGCTGACCATTTCATAGTCCAGAAACACACCTAAAGGCTTCAGCATTTGCACAAAGCCCATTCCAACTATAACAACCTACACTGAAACTCAAAAAAGATTAAAATAACTACCATCTGAGGTTCTATTTGAATATCTAGTTTGTCAGAAAAGGTAAAAGGATATTCTCATATTTCCTCTTCTATCCACACATATGAAGAATGCAACATGTGAGGTAAATGGCCAACCACCGAATACCATTCATAACAACATTGTCTTCTGCTTCTTTACTTGGTCACTGGATAGAGAACTGCCAGGAATTAGCTACTTTATCTAATGAAAATTGTAGTTAAAAGAAAATCCTCTAGGGGTTAGTGACTAAAATAAAATAGTGACAATAGAAATCCAGATGCAGATTGAAGATGAGCATCACAAGTCCAGAACTATTATCTTCAATTTAACTAACATTAGAAAACTTACAAAAACAATTACAAGGGACAAAGTATTGAAGAAACTTAGTGAGATAAAGGTGTCTCTTCTACTTATATTGGGCATACTTAAAGCAGTGATCAGCAGGTTCTTGATTAGTAATGGTATCGAAGGTTAAAGTAAAAAACAGGAGAATGGGGTTGTGAAGGATAATAAATCAGCCATGATGGAATGGCAGAGCAGAATCAATGAGATGAATGGCCTAATTCTGCTCCTCTATGTGGTTTTATGGTCTAGGTAACCAGAACTCAATGGACTGCACACTGGTGTTCCAAAGAAAGTGGCTATACAGATAGTGGACTCATTGACTGAAAATTTTCATAACACTTTTTACACCAGAAGGCCGCCAGAAAATTGGGTAACAACCAATGTGGCTTCCTTGTTCAAGAGAGATGGAGACAGAGACAGGGCAATAGAGAGGTGGGGCAAGAGAGAGGTGAGGCGTGAGAGCGGGGGAGGGAGAGGGGGACAGAGAAAAAAGGTTAGGTTAATGCAGGGTCATTATTTTGACAGCTATTGTTGACAAGGTGCTTGTCAATAATCAAGGTAGATAAAGTGAATAATTTAGAAAAACAGAATATGATGAAAGCGAGTCAACTTGTTTTCATGAAAGGCAAGTGCTCAAATTTGCTTGAGGATATAACAGGGAGAGTTGATAGAGGGAAATTGGTTTACATAGTGTATCCAGCTTTCCAAAATGCATCTGACAAGATGCCGTCTAGGAGGCTGGTGGATAATTACAACCCCATGGTATTGGAGGAAGGATGGATTAAAAAAACGGCCATCTCTTAGAAACCAGGGAAATGGAATAAGTGAGTCCTTCTCAGACTGGGAGGAAGTCGTCTGAGACGAGATCAGTTTTTGTTCACGTCTGATGACCCTGGAGGAGGGAACAGTATCCAAGCCTTGCAGATTTCCCAATACTACGAAAATTGGTGGAATCCTCTGCTTTGATGGGCAGTGGAAGTCTGGTCATTAGAAGTACTTAAAATGGAGATGTACAAATACTTGGAAAATTGAGGAATGTAGAGTAATGAAGGAATGGCATAGATGAGGACTCAAGGCCAGCATAGATCAGCCAAGCTTACAGTGAATGCTAAGGCAGGTTCAGAAGGAGCAGATGGCTTATCCCACTCCTAGTTTGTCTTTTTCGGCTCATTTGCAAGTTAGTAGACCCAAGGCACTGAGATGTAGTTTAAACATGACAACTTTTATTTACAGTATTTTATTTACAAACAAGATATTATGTTCCTCTCATTGGAATACACATATAAAAACTTACATACTGTATTTTGCAGCCAGAAATAGGAAAAAAATTATAATATACTAGTTTCAACTAAGTGATGAGTTATGAGTCACAAGATGGAAAATTAGACCACAAATAGGTCTTATGAACCCGTTTCATCACGTAATGAGATCATAACTGATCTGTGACCTAACTTCAGATACCTGTTCTTTCTAGATTTCCATTATTACATTTTTGTTATCAAAAATAAAATCAGTCTCAAATTTCAAATTAACAATTACTCCATCATATTTCAGGATCTAATTCCAGATCCATAGACTATTTACTTTTCTCCCAACAAACTATAAACACTCCAGGCCATCATCCACCACCCCCATACCAATCCCAAATTAATTTGTGTCTGTTTAAACCAGGGGTCCTCAACCTATGGGGTATGGACAGCTTGCTTAATGGTATTGGTCCATGGCACAAAAAAATTTGGGAACTCCTGGTTTAAAGCAACCTCTGGTAAACACCCAACAGTTAATAGACGAAAGAAACCTGTAATCTTCAATTTGAAATCACCTCAACCCACTGACAATTTGTATTACAGCAATATACTAAAGGATAAACAAAGTTGGTGCCAATTCTGGTAGCAATGCATCTGAGCTGAATTTTTCCAAATGTAAACTACAGAGTATGAGTACAGATGTCAAATAAACACCAAATAATGGTCAAAAATTGTCTGAAGTCAGTCTCTGTCTCAGTAGGATTAGGATGCCTGGGTCAAGGAATGCAAACCATATAATTAATGACCAACAACTTACAATGTGCCCTCCCTCTCCAACTAAGAAATATCTGCAACTTTGTATGCCTTTCTTCCACTCAATTAAATAATATTTTAGACATGCTTACTCTGAAACCATAAACCAAGTGCAAATGGATCATAAATCCAACATAAAATTTGCACTTCACCAACTACTGTATCATTTTGATATTATTTTTGGAAATTACATCCTAGTCCACATATACATATATTATGAAAAATAATGCCTAGAAATGAGTAGAAAATTAATAATAACTATGGATTATAAGCACAAGGGATCCTGCAGGTGCTGGAAATCTTGAGTAACACACACAAAATGCTGGAAGAACTCAGCAAGTCAGGCAGCATCTAGGGAGGGAAATAAATTCCCCTTCAGAGACTGCCTGACTAGCTGAGTTCCTCCAGCATTTTGTATGTGTTATATAACTACTGACTAAACGTTTACCTGGAAAGTGTAAGCTGCTTGCTTAGTACACGCATGCAAGACAGGAAAAAGAAGATCCATAATTTTTAAAAAATAATTCTACACTTTTTCTTGTGCTCTCCTTTGATTTCCTTGGTGAAGAAAAGACATGGTTCCACTGGTATCGTCTTCTATACACAGGCAGTCATGCCCCTGCTTGAACTTTGATGGAGAAGTCAGTTATAGCTATGAAAAGCATCGCAGCAAACCAGATGTACCGTTTGGAATTCCATCAAGGGTTAACTAGATAATTAACAGAATGTAAACCATATCCTCATCTGTCCATCACCTCCCTCTGGCTTCCCCCATTCCCTTTCTACCATGGTCCACTGCCCTCATCCATCAGATTCCTCCTTCTTCAACCCTTTATATCTTCCACCCACCTCCCCTCAGCTTTTTACCACCCACCCGCTAACCTTCCCCCTCCCCAACGTCCAGCCAGCCAGTACTCCTTCCTCTTTTTGTTATTGTAATACTCATTCCCTCCTTCTTATTGTGACTTCTGACCCTTCCTTCCCCGTTCTGATGAAGTGCCTCACTATGAAATGTTAGCTATTTATTCTCCTCCCAATAATGCTGCCTGCCTTGCTGAGTTCCTCCAGCACCATGTGCATACGTTGCTCAAGATTTCCAGCACCTACAGAATCTCTTGTGTTTAGGTTTAATGATGATATTGATATAAAGGTCAATCAGTTCAACAGGATTCAATCTAGCCTGCTATTCATCACCCAGTAATTGTTGGAAGTGGAGGAGCCTCATGTTGAAACCTGTGCTTACAACTGAAATTCAAAGACTACATCGACTTGAGGTTAGAGACATTGGAGACTGAGAAAAAGGAATTTATAGGAAAGGCTATAGAATACAAAATCAATGTGTATTACTCAATCTTGGAAAATGTAGGCAGATATTATTGGAAAGGAAACAAAGTGCAATGACATGAATCACTTAAATGCATTGCTAATAATTAACAGTGACAAAATCTTGGTACTTTTGGCAGCGATTAACTGACAAAGGGTATCTTTGTTGTGAATTGATACTGAGTAAATACTGCTGAAGGCTAGGTAGTTTTTGGTGAAGATATCACTGGCCTTATTTATTAAAGAGACCAATACAGACCTGAATTGGTCTCATCAGTGCTAATGCAAGGTTTCATCACAGTCAGCTGATAGCCTTAAAACATTTTTAATGAATAAACATAGGGATTGTTCAGTCATACTCTAGCTACAATAGGGTCTTTTAACAAACTCTTAGATAGGTACACGGAGCATAGAAAAATAGAGGGCTATGTGGCAGGGAAATTCTAGGGCATTTCTAGAGTAGGTTACATGGTCAGCACAACATTGTGGGCCGAATGGCTGTAATATGCTGTAGTTTTCTATGTTCTGTGTTCGAGGTACTCCAGCTATCTGAATGTGCCAAATGTGGGGCTAGGAATGAATGATGGGTTGAGTTGCAAGAACCTGCACTGAGAACCAGAACAACGATATAGAAATAGCTTTACCAAGAAAACCACCTGTGGTTGATAGCAGAATACAAGTTGCATAATGGAAGCTGTTAGTTCTACTTCTCTCACAAGATTCAGATCCAAAATAAAACCATTTTTCAGAAGCAGAAGGCTCAGCCACTATTAGAGAGCACATTCAGTACTACTAATTGGAATGGATATTTCTAGGAAATTACTTCTCTGTTATACACAGAGACCAATCATGTACAAGTTATCCAGAACCTTGCTTGCTTCTAGATGTGCTTCGAACTCTGGAATTGCACTGGAAAGCCAATGCTCTACATCTTCTCAACATTCTAAACACGTCACTATTTAGAACAGTAATAGGATCCTAGATGCTGCCTGACCTGTTGAGTTCCTCCAGCATTTTGTGTGCAATTCACAAATGTATTTTTTCTTCTTTTTTTTTTAAATACACACACATGGAGTGGTGGTGGCCTGCAACGCACTGCAACAGATGGTGGTGGAGGCGAATACAACAGAAGAGTTTAAAGGGCTCATAGCTAGACACATGAATATGCGGAGAATGGGTAGATATCAACGTTCAATAGCCAGAAGAGATTAGTTTAGTTAGGTTGACAGAACATCATGGGCTGACAAACACTGTTCCTGTGCTGCTCCATTCTGTGCTCACTTTACTCAACACTTCCTAACCATCAGTTAGAGAGATATGAAATTGGATTTTTATCTAGTCCGGAGTTCCCCAGTGCTTTTTTATGCCATGTAATCCTACCATTAACCGAGGGGTCTGTGGACCCTAGGCTGGGAATCTAGACAGTGCTAGACTGAAGCAAGATTCAGCATAATCAACTGCAAGAGCACGAGTCAGTGTATGTACCCTTAAAATATTGTACTGAATAAACAGAGGCACAAAACTGGATTGTTCAGCTACACTATAGCTACTTGAATAATCCAATGTGGGTAGTCTGGGACTAAAGTTGTGGGAAGGGAGTCCTGATGAAGAGTCTCATCCTGAAAGGTCGACTGTTTATTCCTGTCCTGCTGCGTTCCCCGTTTGTGTGTGTGTGTGTTGTTCTGGATCTCCAGCATCTGCAAATCCTCTTGTTTGTGAGGTGTATTTGTGCAGGTGGTAATAGGTTTAGGAGCACCAGGTTTAATTATTTGCATAATTATGACCATTTCTTTCATTTTACATATCAAAAGTTAATTTTTTTTTGTATTTCATTTCACAGGTTGTTAACTTTGCTTAAGTCACAACTCAATTTATTTGGTCCATGTATCTGTTGCTTTAATGGTTGGGCAAGACTCTCCGACTGACAGTGTTCCTGCACTTCTTAGAGAACCACAAGTATAAGATAGTCATCAATAATTTTATAAATAATTCAGGAGAAACTTCCCTGTGAGGAAAGTGAGAGAGAACACAAATCTGTGCCACAGGGTACTGTTGAGGTGAAGATCATCAATGCCTTCAAGAGAAACATAGGGGAGGTGTTAAAAGGGGATGAGATGCGTCAAGTGTGGGTCATAATCACTGGCACTGACGTGCTAAGTCAAATAGCATATCCTATGTCCAAACTGCCTGCATTTATTTAGCAAAAACATTAATAGCAGATTAACAACAGACACATGGGAGTGCTGTCTGAGGAATTTCACTGTACACACAGAAATTACACTAGTCAAAAGTAAATAATAACTCTGACAATGTCTTTAAAGAAATTAACTGGAGTGGATGTGAATACAGTCCATCAAAAACAACCATCACAGACGAAGCTATTTCAATAATCAGATTTGTTTTAAACATAGCTAAATTGGGAATCTAGATGGCATGTTTATTGTGGATTCATATATAATGGTGTTGATTAAAAAGCAGATAACTTTGCTGGGTGTGGAAATGGGTGTGGAAATAAAATTCCAATGCAGAATAAGGAGGAGTTCTTAACAGTTTCTGATGGAACTGCCATCAATTTATCTTCCAGGAACTCTGCTGTCCTTGATCACAGCAGTCTGCATTTTAGTGCCTCACCAGCAAAGTATATTGCATTCAGAGTAAAACCAGAATTGATCCAATATGCTTGTACTGTTTCATTAAAACAAGGTTATGTTGTGACAATTCCAGTCTGACTTGATAGATGCCACTAATTTCAATAACTGCTCTGGTCGCTGCCCTTGTACATCAGCTGTCTTATTGGTAGCAAATTAGTGGCTGAGCAGGAAGGTTTTTTTGGTCAAACCTTACCTCAGAGACCAAGAACAAAAATATAGACTGACATACCAATACAGTTCACAGCTGGAGATGATAAATGCTACACAGGTGAAGTTGCTGCATTTTGGATGAGACATTAGTATGAGATCCAGTCACCACTCTCAGGTGGACAAATGCTTCACAGTAACACATATAAAATGCTGGAGGAACTCAGCAGGCCAGGTTGCATCTATGGACAAGAGTAGACAGTCGACATTCTGGGCCAAGACCCTTCATCGGGACTGGGGAAAAAAATTAGAAGTCAGAGTAAGAGGGTAGGGGGAGGGGAGGAAGAAGTACAAGGTAGTAGGTGATAGGTGAAGCCAGGATAGGGGGAAGTGTGAAATAAAGAGCTGGGAATTTGACTGGTGAAAGAGATAAAGAGCTGAAGGCAGTTTGGGGGGTGGGGGAACCTGATAGGAGAAGGTCGAAGACCATGGAAGAAAAGAAAGGGGGAGGAGCACCAGAGGAAGGCGATGGGCAGGTAAGGGGTTAATGTGAGAGAGGGCAACGGGAACGAGAATGGTGAAAATGAGGTTCAATTACCAGAAGTTCAGGAAATCGATGTTCATGTCATCAGGTTGGAGGGCACCCAGACAGAATATAAGGTGTTCTTCCTCCAATCTGAGTGTGGCCCCATCACAGCAGTAGAGGAGGCCATGGGCTGACAATGGGAATAACAATGGGAAGTAGGATTGAAATGAGTAGCCACAGGGAGATCGTAAGTGCTCAGCGAAGCAGTCTCCGAATCTATGTTGGGTCTCACTGATATATAGGAGAGTATGCTGTTGCTTGCGCTTCCAGCATTTGCAGATTTTCTTGATAAGTGTTTCACGTTGCTATTTTGAAGAGGCAAGTTGTCACCTGTATCCTGACTAATATTTATCCTGCACAGAACTTTATTGAAACAGATATCTGGTCATTATTCCACTGGTGCTTGTGCAAGATTGAACACAAAATGGCCAATACAGAACCCCATTACAACAATGACCACTTGAAAATAAAAAAGTACTAAATTATCCACAAGATTAGTTTGGAATGTCTGGAGATCAGGGAACATGAACGCTTTCTGACTTGATCACATTCTTTGGTAGATTTATGTCGCTGAGTCTTCAATCATTGCTGCATCTCTACTGTCCCACCTAACAATTCTAAGCTACTGCATAACCTGAAATGCGAGCTTTGTCTGCTTCTAAGTTTAAGAATACAGCTAAGGATTATATTTTTAAAAACAAATTTTTAAAAGCAAACCCAATAACATTATACAGCAATTATAAAAAGGTGCAATTATTAAACTAGATTCATTTTAATCCATTGAAAATAATGTTTCTTCCTCTTAGAAATTGTCCTCAATATATAATAAATATTTCTTTTGCTGCTTGTGTCCCAAAAGCAATGAACAGTATCACAGAAATAAGTCTGAATAAGTCTGTTCAAAGCCTATTTTTAATATAAACTCCTTTGAATAGTTTTTCACAGTAAAAAATAAAATTGTATAAAATATATTTTACAACAATCAGTATTGTTACAAAAAAAATTAATGTCAACAAAAAATGAAAAGATATTTCGAGTACCTTGGCAATGCTATTGGCAACCAGCAATGAGGAACTTTTTCCTTTAATGCTACCAACTTACAAAGTCTTTAGGTGGCTGAAGCAGAGAGTTTTTCAGCTTATCTGCTGGTTTTCACTGAAGACAGGTCTCGGGTAGCCATAACTATTCATGCAAAGTTCATGAAGAATCAGTTTGTCTTCTGCTGTTTCATTGGATATCTGAAAGTTAATGTTTTGATAATTCCTTTCCTGAAGCACTGCTTGGAGAATCTGTTTGCTTTTCACCTGCTCAATCTGTGAATTGCAAAAGGAGAACACTTCGTTACTTCATTACAGAAAAAAAATATTGCTCTAAGATGCACATAAAGAAATCATATAGTACAGTAATCTTATCCCTCCATACACTCTCTAATAATTTTCTCACCTCCACTATGATTAATTTTTTGCTCAAGGGCTTCATGTCTGGAAACTCCTCTCCAAAGCATATAGTCACTTTGTTATTAGGGGGTATGCATTGTGGGTTCTCTGTGTAAAGGCGCAAGGCTGCAAGAAAAGTAACACATTTTAACATGATGCACTACTGTCACTGACACATTTTATACAGTCTGTCAGTTTCCAATTCACTTGCATTTGGAAATAAATTTTATGCCTCCCAAGCATACACTATTCCATTATATACCCAAGATAAACAAAGAATTTTTCCCACTGAGGCCAATATTAACTTTCCTAGAACCTTGCCCTCAAAAAGAAGTGGCTAATTTTAAAGGCAATAATGAATATCAGAGCCAAAAAGTATTACACAATATTACAGAACTTCATAAAATGCATGCTTTACAATTTGAAATTAAGGTTATCACTGCCAAAACACACTCAAGCCCCTGAGGTGCCAACCAGTCCCAACGATTCCCTCATTGTACACACGAGCATCATGTTCTCCTTCTTCAGGGACCACAAGAACAGTCATAGCCTGCAAAGTGGGGCAAGAAGTCAGAATCCTAAACTGCCCACTGTCTGGACCTGTAAGTGGCCATTATAGGTTTTGATGTGCTTTAAGAATTGCATATTAGTCATTTGCAGTGCTGATTAATCCCAATAATGGTTTTGATTGATTGGATCTCAATAAATATCTATTAATAAAAAACATTTATCAGCTTGTTTGCTTGAAAGACTGAATTTACTGAAACTCACAGCAAATTTAGAAAGAATTAAACCCTAGTTGGAATTACCATAATTCTTAAGAATACAATACTACCTTGTTGGACCTGACACAAATTTCCATCCTGTTTTATCGATTCATTCAGGCAAGACTAAGGTATTTCAACGTACTGTAGTTGGGAGTACTTGATACATATTCATCTATTCCTGTCCAAGCTTTGGCCAAGGTTAATATCATACTCAGTCAGGGATGTCTAAAGCAGGGGTTCTCAACTGTTTTTTATGCTATGGAGCCTTACCATTAACCGAGGGGTCCTTGGCTGGGAACCCCTGCTCTAGGAATTAATCAACAGAATGTGTTACTGCAAGCAATCCTTAAAGCATCTCCAAGGGCAAGACTGACAAAGTCCAGTGAGTCGGTGAACAATACAACCCCTGAGCCCACGAATATGCTGCTAGAGAATGTAGAGAATCAATAGCCTTAACTAAGTAGCAATTCATTTTGCAAGAGAGACTGCCGATCTGAATCAAGGCAATTGGCACAAGCAATAATGAAATACTTTCCAAACCACAGAATGTCACATCACAGGCTACTCTGTGCCTCAGAGCTGATGAACAGATAACTAAATGATGGATGAGGAAACATATTTGGGAACTGAAGCTGAGAGTGTTGTGTTTTGCAACCCAGCAACTGTAGCTCCAGAGTTTAATGACGCTTGAGGTGGATGGTAATCTATCAAATGAAAAGCTCTGAAACATTAACTCTGTATCTCTCTCTGCAGATGCCACCTGTACTGTTGTGTGTTTCCAACATCAGTTTCTCCTGTATTCTGCTAGTCCTCTAATCCAATTCCCCCTGAGAATCAACCCCAAGTGAGGACATCATTTAACCTCTTCTATGTTTTTTAAACAATGTACTTTCAGTAATAATGTGTCATAAAATCACAGAGCACCTCAGGAGCAAGCCATCCAGCCCATTGAGCCTACTTTGGCTTTCTGTTAACATTAAACAATTAGTCCAAGGCCTTTTCCCAATAATTCATGCAGCTGTTTATGTTGTGTGTTTTTAATTCGTTTTTGTAAGCCATGATTGAATCTGCTTGTGTTAGCCAGATAATTCCTGTATACACCTACTTGCTCTGTGAAAAAGCTTTGCCTCTCAATCTTTTATCTAAAATCTGTGTCCTTTAGTTCCCAAGTCTTTCAAAGAAAAAATGCTCTCTAATCACGATGATTTTTCAAAAATTTCAAAATTTCAATCAAGCCACTTCCCCATGATCTCTGCTCTAAAGAAGAAAATTGCAAAACTTGCCTCACAGTGTGTAATCACAGTGTGGATAAATGTGAAGTTATCCACTTTGGTGGCAAAAATAGGAAAACAGATTATTATCTGAATGGTGGCCGATTAGGAAAAGGGGAGGTGCAACGAGACCTGGGTGTCATTATACACCAGTCATTGAAAGTGGGCATGCAGGTACAGCAGGCGGTGAAAAAGGCGAACGGTATGCTGGCATTTATAGCGAGAGGATTCGAGTACAGGAGCAGGGAGGTACTACTGCAGTTGTACAAGGCCTTGGTGAGACCACACCTGGAGTATTGTGTGCAGTTTTGGTCCCCTAATCTGAGGAAAGACATCCTTGCCATAGAGGGAGTACAAAGAAGGTTCACCAGATTGATTCCTGGGATGGCAGGTCTTTCATATGAAGAAAGACTGGATGAACTGGGCTTGTACTCGTTGGAATTTAGAAGATTGAGGGGGGATCTGATTGAAACGTATAAGATCCTAAAGGGATTGGACAGGCTAGATGCGGGAAGATTGTTCCCGATGTTGGGGAGGTCTAGAACGAGGGGTCACAGTTTGAGGATAGAGGGGAAGCCTTTTAGGACCGAGGTTAGGAAAAACTTCTTCACACAGAGAGTGGTGAATCTGTGGAATTCTCTGCCACAGCAAACTGTTGAGGCCAGTTCATTAGCTATGTTTAAAAGGAAGTTAGATATGGCCCTTGTGGCTACAGGGGTCACGGGGTATGGAGGGAAGGCTGGGTTCTGAGTTGGATGATCAGCCATGATCATAATAAATGGCGGTGCAGGCTCGAAGGGCCGAATGGCCTACTCCTGCACCTATTTTCTATGTTTCTATGTTTCTATGTTTCTATAACTGTCACTTATCACATTTTGCTTGCATTCATTCCAGGAATGAGAGATTTCAGCAGTAGGACTCAAGAAACTGGGGTCCTTCTCACAGCAAGAGGGGTGAGGAGAGATTTAACAGAGTTGCACAAGATCATGACACATTCAAACTGGGGACAAGAGATGAGGCTACCTCCAGCAGAAGATTAATCAAAGATGGAAGATAAAGATTTAAAATATTGGGCAAATGATACAAGGAGGGATAAAAGGAAAACCTTTATCATATGAAGAGTGCCTTTGAAAGAAAACATATTGCCTAGAAAAGTGGACGGAAGAGTAATAATGAATATTCAAAAGGGAATTGAATAGGCATATAATAAAAATAAATAACATGTAGGTTTTAAGGACAAGAGGACTGGAACTGATGAAACTGTTCTGAGTTACTAGTAGACATTTGATAAATAGCTCCCTCCACGGCTGTAATAGCTCTATGGTTTGATGGGCTTTACAAAAATAGGCCCACTGAGGATTTAAAATTAGTGCTGTTCACACCCATATAAACTTTAAAAAAAAGAGTACCTTTAAATACCACCCCAGCTCTAAATTAGTACATTATACCGAGAGTGGCTTCCTACCTTCCCCTGTTAAATACCGTGTGACATAGCAGATCGAGTCACGGATATAAGGTCCATTGAGCAGCCCACAACAGGTGAATCAGTTTACTTTTGACACAGTGGGCTAAACAATGGTTGTGATAAAAATGATTTTTAAACCTTTTACATGTAGATAACAAATTACCAGGACAGAATAAGAATTGCTGAACCTTACAAACCTACTATTTTGTAAAATATCCAATGAACTGTGTTTGCAGATGTTACTCTTCATCGAGGAGCATTTGCATATTGTAATCACACTAACAATATGGAAGTAGGAGTACGTTACAGGAAATACGTCATGCCATGGCAATGCTGAATGCAAAGAGTTCTGGCACCCAGATGTGCTGTAGGGGGTTGGGCGTGGTGGCAATAAGACTAACTTCAAATTTTCGTTCGTCAGAACTTTTTCCAAGAAACTGTTGCACTTTTTTTTTGATACTGTTAATAAGTTCTGCATGCTTATGATTTATAATCTGCATGCCCAATAGGTCCCTCCAGAGCAAAGGTGGCCAAAAAATACTTGAGTTACGGCACTTGAGTGGATTACACCTAGCATATCACTGGCACAAGACCTGTTCACTTCCTGAAGGGAGTTGCAAAAGCTTCCAACAGGTGCCCTGACCACTGGGAAGGACATCAGGACTTAAAGACCTTTCTTGATTGAATCCACAAAAGGAAACTGCATCAAAAGGCTGCCACACAGGTGTGGGAACTGATGCATTGATTCTACACATGAGCACATGGTTGCCCATCTGATTGATTTCCGTGCCTTCAGGTGCTTGATGGAGTAAAGATCCAATGCGCGGGATCAGAAAAGGCACAGAGGGTCATAAACTCAGCCAACTCCATCAAGGGCACCGGCCTCACGATCATCGAGGACATCTGCAAAAGGCGGTGCCTAATTAAGGATCCCGACAATCCACGTCCTGCCCTCTTCTCATCACCACCATCAGGGTGGAGATCCAGCAGCCTGATGCTGCACACTCAATGTCTTACAAACAACTTCATCTCTTCCACCATCAGATTTCTGAACGGCCCATGAGCACCATCGCACAATCTTGCTCACTTTTTTAAAATATATTTCTTATTATAACTTAGTAATTTTTTACGTATTGTACTATACTGCTGCCACAAAGCGACAAATTCCATGACACATGTCAGTGGTAATAAACCTGATTCTCGCTCACAGCAGGCAGCTCTGATGTGCATTGTAGCCAGAAATATCCTGGGAATTGCAACGGAGACTGGCAGATAAGGCGTAACGGATACTACCAGATGTCATACTGAAGACCAATTAATTATTACATCATTGGCTAACTCAATGCAATATGGTTTGACTAGACTTTCAACTATTTGCTGGACATGCATTGGACCCAAAAGCTACAATCTGTTTTAGCAATGGAGAAAATATGCTGCCGCATGATCGATGTTACCATTACAGACGGATAACGGAAAGCATTCAGGTGAATGGTGCAGACATTCCCAATGTATAGAATTTTACCTGGAAATAGCCAGTAGCATAACCTAATCCAGGTGGAATTACTTCCATGTGCAAATTGTGTGCGGAAACGAGCCAATGGATCCAACTTCTGGGCTATTTGAACCGAACTGAACTGAAATAAAATTTGGCCTGTAGACACTGTTGAAGGTGACAATTGCACGTATTCTGCCTCAACCTCTCAAAGAGTCATAGAAAAGTACAGCACCCTCCATACCCCTACCACCCATGTACCTATCCAAACTTCTCTTAAATGTTGAAATCAAGCTTGCATGTGCCACTTTGCCACTTGCGCTGGCAGCTCATACCACACTCTCACAACCCTCTACGTGAAGAAGTTTCCCCTCATGTTCCCCTTAAACTTCTCACATTTCGCCCTTAACCCATGACCTCTGTGTAGTCCCACCCAACCTCAGTAGAAAAAGCCTGGTTGCATTTCCTCCATCTACACCCCTCATTATTTTGTATACCTCCATCAAATCTCTCAATCTTCTATGTTCCAATGAATAAAGTCCTAACCTATTCAAGCTTTCTATATACCTCAGGTCCTCCAGACCCGACACCAACCTTGTAAATTTTCTCTGTATTCTTTACTTCTCTTAACTGTTTCCACAGGGTGGGCATGCAGTCCCTAGCGCCTTCAGCTGACTAACGTGCTTCCATGGAAACATTCCTATGATTAGCCCAAGCCTGGAAATTCAACAAGATTAATGATACCAAACTCCCATCCTGTGATAATAACTAAGCCACCAATCCCAAACCTGCCCTTTAAAGTATTACAAGCTTCCTAAATGCCCTCTTAGCATGCTTTATGAACCAAGTTCCAGCACATTCCTCATGATATTCCCTGAATCCCTATCCATCAGGAAGTATGTTATTCTACTTCAGCTCTGATCAGGTAAAGGTCACATTCTTGATAGTTTTAGTAAGGCAATTTCTTTAGAGCTGACAGGAACTAAATGTTTACCATCCTCTAAAAAAGTAATATATTTATTATATTTCAAACTTATCCATTTAACAAGGTCTAATGTGAATTACAGTTCTCTAATTAGGAAGCTTAATAAATGTACTCTTAAATGACCGCACTGTGGAACAATACCAAAACTATTTTTAACTCCTTCTGCTATTTTAAAAATAATAACATAATTCTGCAGAGTCAACATGGGTTATTAAAGGGAACTCACACTTGACTGATCTATTGAACTTCTTTGAGAATGTACTTAGAGGAGGCTGCAGAACAAGGGCATGGAATTGGAAGTAACATACTTGAATCAATTCAGAGCAACACACCAAGATGCTGGAGCAACTCAGCAGGTCAGGCAGCATCTGTGGACAGGAATAAACAGTCGATGTTTCAGGCCGAAACCCTTCATCAGACCTATCACCTCCCTCTGGATCCCCCGTCCTCCGCCTTTTTCTATGGCCTATTCACCTTTCCTATCAGATTCTTTCCTCTCCAGCTCTTTATCTTTCCCACCCACCCAGCTTCATCTGTCAACTTCTAGCCATCCTTCCTTCTGTCCCCCCACTTTTATTCTAGGGCCTCCCCATTCCTTTCCAGTTCTGAAGAATGCCTCGGCCCAAAACATCAATTATTTATTCATCTCCATAGATGCTGCCTGACTTGATGAGGTCCTCCAGCATTTTGCCTGTGTTTCATCAGGCCTGTGTTGCTCAAGATGTCCAGCATCTTCAGAAGTCTCTTTGAGGTATGGCTACCCTGAAGAAGTTTAAATCTTGTCTTAAATGGGAGCTCAGTGGGACCCTCTGTCACTGCTCCCCTTCTATGGTCTCTGCTGCTCTCCAACTCTTCAATCATGTGTTCACCCTCCTCCCCTATCAGATCCCTTCTTCTTCAGCCATTTACCTTTTCCACCTATCACCCCCCTGCAAGCTTCGCATTTCATCCCCTCTCCCCCCACACCCCTCCCTTCCCCATCACCTGGCTTCCCCTTTCACCCGTACTCCTTCCTCTCCCTCTTCCTACTTATTCTGGCTTCTTCCCCCCTCCCTTTCCAGTCCTGATGAAGGGTCTCAGCCTGAAACATGGAATCTGACCTGCTGGCTCCCACCAGCATTTTGTGTGTTCATCTGGATTTCCAATATCTGCAGGATTTCTTGTATTTATGATTATTTGCAGAATCTCTTGTGCTTTTGAGTGAATTCAGTGTTGGTTAATAGACAACTGAAGCCCTCAGTTGGTTGAGGGCAACCAAAGATGTCGTTCCCAACTGTCTACGTGATGCATAAGCCACAGGGCAGTATGCTATGGAGAGCAGGATCTCCCTCTCCACACAGCTGATTAATCCAAAGGAACGGCAGGGAGCAAAACAGTTCAGCATCAGCGGTATTGCGGGAGTTGCCAGTCAGCATGATACCCAACAAAGGTTTGCCTTAGGGACTCCAGATACAGGTTTTTTTTCCTGGGGTTTACTCCCAAAGCCTTCCTCATGAGTGGGTATAACTGCAAGGCAGCAGAGGTTAGAGATCAGTTTTCCTTCTCCTAGATGAGTTACCACCATGGCCGATGGGCCCCAAATGCCCCTTCCCCTGTCAGTAGAACCATTTTCACCGGGCTTAGTAACTAAGCCATGCATGGAAGTCAGGGGCTGGGCTTGGCCGTTAGAGGGTTTTTGAGATGCATGCCATTGGGAGTATTTAATAGGTAGTGGGAGCTGTAAAACCTTAAGAAACCAATAGACAACTACTAAAAGGAATAAATAGATCCTTCAAGTTGGCAGACTCAGGATCCAATTTACAAGTTTGCTGATGACACGAAACAAGGTATGAATACAAGTATAGTGTAGGCAATATAAAGGGATGTCATGAGATTATAGACAAGCCAATCGCGTGAACAAAAAAAACCATTGCAGATGAAATTAAAAATACTGCAATGCAAGAAGCAAATGCCCTACTCTCCTATCTTCTTAACAAAGATATTAATACGTCTTCTCGAAACTTGCATCCCAATGTAATTGGACCATAACACATCTCGCTTCAACTCTATGGCAACAAATTCTTATGAGCAAAATTCACATACAGGTACTTAATGATAATTATTGTGGCAACTCATTTGACAATACTGTGTAATATTTTTAGGTGGTGATCTTAACCTCCTTTAAATGTAGATTACTTCCTCACATTGTACAGGATAAGGTGTGGCCAAGGTCATAGCCCTCCTCCGGAGGTATTCATGCCTTCCAGTTCTTTCAGTTAGTCCTGACGAAGGATCTCGGCCCAAAACATCGACTGTACCTCTTCCTATAGATGCTGCCTGGCCTGCTGCGTTCACCAGCAATTTTTATGTGTGTTGCTTGGCCTAGCACAAATTAGTGTCGATAAAGAAGAGAAACCACTCTTCCACATAAACATCTTTTTATGTAATACCTGAAGACAATCTAGCAACAATGATAGATAAATTTGTGGCAATTAAAGTGGTTGACTTTACACCTGACCCGACTCCTTGATAGTTTCTCGCCAACAAACATGCCCTACTGCGTCCTATATCCATGATCTACATGTTTTTTGGTTAAGCAACACCCCTATATAACATTCACATCCTGAACTCCAACATTGCCCCCTCCTGGGTTCCAACCTTCTCTAGCCCGACCATTTCTTGAAAACACCACCTCCTCCAATCCTTCCTTCTGTATTTCTGATCTTCATTGCTGAACTGTTGAGGAATGAGTCTTCAGATCTCAACGCCCGAAGCTCTGGAATCCAATCTACAGCTCACTGCCCACCCCGCTCCTCGTTTTAGATGCTCACTAGAACACTACCTGATTGATCATTGCTTCACAAACCTTCCCCAATCTCTCCCTGCGTGGCTCAGTCTTGTTCTTGTGCAGCTCAGCATTGTTCCTGTACAAAACACACAAAATGATGGAGAAACTCAGCACATCCGGCAGCATCTATGAAAATGAATAAACAGCTGACATTTATTGCTGAGCTGCAGAGTTCCTCCAGCATTTTGTGTGCATCGCAGTGGATTTCCAGCATCTAGAAAACCTTGTGTTTATTGTTCCTGTGCAACTTCCTTGGATATTTTGAAACGTAAGGATGCAAATTAAAGACGACGTTATTTTTGTAACACAAACCTTGCAGAAACTGTTTTGTGTCAAAAAGCTTTACTATCGCATCTCTCTCCAGCTTGTTCGGCCTGTCAGCATAAGGCGCACAGGGGCCACTCCAGAAAACCCTGCCTTGACAGAGCCTCTTGATGTAGATCCCCTCATTGTTGCTCAGTAGCAGTACCCCACGCTCTAGGTGAGTCAAGAGTTTGTTGGTAACCTGCTGTTGCCGAGGATTCGCGATCTTGTTTGTAGGTGGGAACAGAACCTGCTCCATGCTTTCCGGCCCGTCACTGGTGATGGCAGCATGATTTACGGTTATCCTACAGCCATCGGACCGGCGAATCGGAACCCGGGACATCGGAATTCCTCCATAGTAAAATGTGACAATCATTTGGCAAAATCCTAAAGGTAATATTTAAATATAAGAATTACAGATGCTGATCGGAGTCTTTAGGAAAACAAAGCAGATATTCGAAAAATAGTTAGCTGGACTACCATCTAAAAGCTCTACACTACATAACTTGATACCAAAATTCAAATTTCTTATCAACTCTGGATCCCACAACCTAAGGACTTGCTTTCAAGGACTCTTCAACCCATGTTCTCAGTATTATTTGTTTACTTTTTTTTGGCATTTGCAGTTCATCTTCTTTTGTACATTGGTTGTTTAGCAGTCTTTGAAGTTTTTCATTAACTCTATTGAATTGCTTTCTTCTAATGTGAATTCAAGAAAATGAATCTCAAGGTACTATATGGTGACATATATATAGCACATACTTTGATTATACATTTAGTTTATTAAACCCATTACCTCACTTCTTAATTTTTTATTTCTTTTGTAAATTTAGTAAATTTTACGTATTGTGTTGTACTGCTGGCACAAAACAACATCTCATGACATACACTGCCTCTCAGTGAAAATAAACCTGATTCTGATAAATTCAGATAACTGATTGAATATAGAATTAAAAATGGTAGGAATATGAAACCAGCAGACAATAATTTAAAAACTCTAGCAGTTCTTTAAGGAAAGGAAGCCAGCCTTTACCCAATCTGCCCAATAATGAAACCACAGTTATGTGGACAACTCTGAACTGGCCAACAGATTAGCTGGTAAATTCTGGCCCTGACATTGAGGCCTATTACCTGAATTACGTTAATGTGATAAATCTTTGCTCCCTAATATTGATAATAATAATAATAATAATCCAAGTCAATAATAGAAGCACAAATGATTGAAATTAGAATAGTAAGTTCATTTTAGTACCTGAATTAGCTTGCATGGGCCCAAAGTTATTTGTGTAATATAACATGGAAGAGTCTGTAACCAAGAAAAGAAAGTTATAGAAGCTCTTAAATTTTCTACAGGTTGAAGGAACATAGAAAGATATACTTATAGAACTCCTTGCAATTTTGGGCCATCCCAATGCATTTAAAATTCCATTAATAAATGCTGAAGTATAGATATTTGGAGCAGTCAACCAGTTTCATTTAGGCTAAGTATTATTATTATTAAATATTAAATGATCAGATTATTCATTATTACTTTCATTAAATTCTAATGGAAAATTTAAAAAAGGATAGAAAGCTGCTCCTTCATACAGAAAATGCATCTGTACCCAAAGGCTAACCTTCTCAGATAATCTAAGATTTGGTGATTTTTATAACTTAAAATAGGTTAAACTCTGCTTGGCAAAGCTGAAGGCCTAGAGAGCTTTAACAAATGGCTGGGTCTCATGCCAATAGATTTTACTCCTCTTGCTAAATAAATTGGCTAAATTGCTCAAAACAACCTAAAAGAATATGTAGTAGTGTACCAACTCCCCTTACTTCAACACGTACAAATTGCTGGAGAAACTGAGGCCAGGCAGCATCTATAAAAAGGAATAAACAGTCGTCGTTTCAGGCTGAGACCCTTCATCAGGATTGTTGACATTTTACTACACAAAATAAAAATTGAGAATACGGGCAACATGCCAACCTCGCAACCTCCTACTGATAGGTCATAATCCACAATATTCCCTTTAAAATGCAAAGTAAAATATGCCAGCCAATTATTAAAAAAGGAATACTTTATTTTACCTTCAATTGTGTGTCGACCCCACCAGTCTAGCTGTGGTTGACTTGTACGGTCCTCTTCTGGAGGAGAATGACTCCTTTTTATTATACCATTATAATCTACAATAACCTGTAAATATTTAATTAAAAGCATGTAACCAAGTTGTTGCTCATCAAGAACTTAGTTAATCAGTTTTTACAAACAACATGTTCCACGTAACCAAACAGGACATGCCCTCCTCTCACTGCTGTCATCAGGAAGAAGGTGCAGGAGCCTCAGGACTCACACCACCAGGTTTAGGAATAGTTACTACCCCTCAACCATCAGGCTCTTGAACCAAAGGGAATAACTTCACTCAACTTCACTTGCACCATCATTCAAATTTTCCCACAACCTATGGACTCACTTTCAAGGACTCTTCATCTCAAGTTCTCAAATTTATTGCTTATTTATTATTATTATTTCTTTATTTTTGTATTTGCACAGTTTATGGTCTTTTGCATCTATTATGGTTATTATTCCACTGTGGATTTACTGTGAATGCCCTAAAGAAAATGAATCTTAGGGTTATATATGGTGACATACATGTACTTTGATAATAAGTCTACTTGAACTTGATTGAACCACTAATTCACAAACAGATACTAAGATTTCTTACTTAACAATAATGCAGTCAAGTATTAGATTGAAAATGACGAAACATATGATTTTATAAGTGCATTACATGCACTCAATTCAGTCTTACTACCTCCTGCTTTCCAATTCTTCTACTCTTGCACCATGCATGATTTGGACACGATATGCATCACAAGGAGAATGAATTGAAAAGAAAAAAAATATAATGCCATATTTTAAGACTATCAGCTTTATTTCCCAGCAAAAATGGCAGGAAGTTTGGGATTTTAAGATGGGTTTGTGGGAACGCAGAAATCCCAATGTTTTTTCAAATAACTCTGGTCTTTGGTAAAAGCCATCCAAAGCTGATCAACACAGCATCCTATTAAGGAAGTAGCCACCCCAACAAGTACAATGGCAATGTTTGCCCTTGGACTGTGTTGGTAAGAAACTCCAACATCCTTTTTAAGGCTCTAACCTCAGGGTTCTTGTAGAATTCACGTGAAGTTGCAGCCATTCTCCCATCACTTCAGCTAGGGTATTCATTCAAACAGCTTTTGCCAGGCTAGACCCATGGTGAAGGGAGTTGCTGCAAAATTATTCTGCATTATATTTAACCTTACGTTGTTCCAGGTGTAAATAATTTCAGCCTGACAGCCGGTATTTAGAATGGAATATGCAAAGTGACCAATAACCAGTAGAATGTTTTGAACTAAGATTTAGGATTAAGAGTTTAGGTTCCATTTCTAGAACATATTTCACTTAAATGAACATGCCAGTCAGAAAACACTGCCTTCAGCTCACAGCCAGACCAGGCATACCGCATAAACCAAGGAGGCTGACAAAGTAGTATCTGAAATTGAGGTCCTGTTACTTATCAATATTACAAAGCAAGTGTAGAAATAAAAGCTGCTTGCAGAACAGATTCACCCAACTTATGTTAAAGATATTTATTCTTAAATTCTGGATCACCCAACATTAACTTAAAGGCCACATCCTCAATGCCAAGGATGTTCAAGGCCAAGGCACCTAACTTCCATAAGATCTATGAGCAGAATCAGGCCATTCAGCTTAATGAGTCTGCTTCAGTCACTGGAAGAAGAGACGACACCTCACTGCATCACCTGCTTGGTGAGAGTCTCTGGGTCGTAGGAAGAGAATAGGCTTTGTATCTCTTGGAGTTGCATTGAGAATGGAAATAATTGGTGCAGATGGACAAGTGGTAATCAGGATAGGGTTTCCTTCAGCTTTTTTTGGATTTAGTCCCATGAGCCTTCATGGCATCTAGTGACAATGTTAAAGATTCCCAGGAATAGTTTCTCCCACCAATATGCTAACGGGTCCCCAACTTCGGTGGGTCAAGTCTGGTAGTGGAACAGAATGTACCCAGGAATTAAATAAGAGGAGTTTGGTTCATCATCTGTAAGTAATGATTCTGTGTCACTACGTGTGGTTGTTCAGTCATAACCTGACAAGCAACCAACGTGCAAAATAAGACAAAATGTGCAAATACATAATAATAATAATAATAATAATAATACCATAAGACATTGGAGCAGAAATAGGCCATGTGGTCCATTGAGTTTGCTTTGCCATTTCATCATGGCTGATTCATTATCCCTCACAATCACATTCTCCTGCCTTCTCCCCATGACATTTGACACCCTTACTAATCAAGAGTCTATCAACCTCTCCTTTAAATATTCCCAATGATAGACTCCACAGCCATCTGTGGCAATGAATTCCATAGATTCAGTACACTCTAGCTAATGAAATCCCTCCTCATCTCTGTTCTAAATGGATGTTCCTCTATTCTGAGGCTGTGCCATCTGATCCTAGACTTACCCACAATAGGAAACATCCTCTCCACATCCACTCTATTTAGGCCTTTCTATACTTGACAGTTTTCAATGAGATCCCCCCCCCCCCACCACCATTCATCTAAACTCCAGCCAGTACAAGTCCAGAGCCATCAAACGTACTTCATATGTTAATCACAAAATAATCTGCAGATGGTGGGATCAAAGCAACGCTCACAACATGCTGGAGGAACTCAGCAGGTCGGGCTAGCATCTGTGGAAAAGATCGGTCGACGTTTCGGGCCAGAACCCTTCGTCAGGACTGTAGGGGGAAGGGGCAGAGGCCCTATAAAGAAGGTGGGGGAGGGTGGGAAGGAGAAGGCTGGTAGGTTCCAGGTGAAAAACCAGTAAGGGGAAAGATAAAGGGGTGGGGGAGGGGAGGCAGGGAGGTGATAGGCAGGAAAGGTGAAGAAAGAATAGGGGAGAACACAATGGGTAGTAGGAGGCGGAACCATGAGGGAGGTGGTAGGCAGCTGGGGGAGGGGGCAGAGTGACAGAGGGATAGGGGAAGGGAGGGGGAGGGAATTACCGGAAGTTAGAGAATTCTATGTTCATACTAAGAGGCTGGAGACTCCCTAGACGGTATATGAGGTGGTGCTCCTCCAACACATCCAGCACATTATCCTCCGCAACTTCCGCCACCTTCAACAGGACCCCACCACTAAGCACATCTTTCCTTCTCCACCCCTCTCCGCAGGGATCGGTCCCTCCGCGACTCCCTGGTCCTCACGTCCCTCCCCACGGATCTCCCACCTGGCACTTATCCCTGTAAGCACAAGTGCTACACCTGTCCCTACACCTCCTCTCTTGCCACCATTCAGGGCCCCAAACAGTCCTTCCAAGTGAGGCAACACTTCACTTGGAGTCTGTTGGGGTCATCTATTGCATCCGGTGCTCCTGGTGCGGCCTCCTCTACATCGGTGAAACCCGACGCAGATTGGGGGACCGCTTCGTCAAGCACCTCCGCTCCATCCATCAAAACAGACAGGATCTCCCAGTAGCCACCCACTTCAACTCTGCTTCCCACTCCCATTCAGATATGTCCATGCATGGCCTCCTCTACTGCCATGATGAGGCTAAACTCAGGTTGGAGGAGCAACACCTCGTATATCGTCTAGGTAGTCTCCAGCCCCTTGGTATGAACATAGAATTCTCCAACTTCCGTTAATTCCCATCCCCTCCCTTCCCCTATCCCCATTTCACTTTGCCCCCTCCCCGAGCTGCCTATCCCCTCCCTGCCTCCCCTCCCCCACCCCTTTATCTTTCCCCTTACTGGTTTTTCACCTGGACCCTACCAGCCTTCTCCTTCCCACCCTCCTCCCACCTTCTTTATAGGGCCCCTACCCCTTCCCCCTACAGTCCTGGCAAAGGGTTCCAGCCCGAAACGTCGACTGATCTTTTCCACGGATGCTGCCCGACCTGCTGAGTTCCTCCAGCGTGCTGTGAGTGTTACTTCATATGTTAACTCTTTCATTCCTGTGATCATTCTCATGAACCTTTTCTGGACCTACTCCAATGCCAGCACAATTTTTCTTAGATAAGGAGCCCAAAACTACTCACAATACTCCAAGTGCAATCTGACCATTGTTTTATAAAGCCTCAGCAATACATCCTTGCTTTTTTATTCTAGTTCTCTCAAAATGAATGCTAACATCGCATTTGCCTTCTTTACCACTGACTCAACCTGCATATTAACTTTTAGGAAATCCTGCACAACAATTCCCAAATCCCTTTGAACCTCAATTTTTTTTAATTTATTCCCCACTTACAAAAGGTCCATGCCTTTACTGCTACTAAAACGCGTGACCAAGCACTTCCCTACATTACAGTCCATATGCCATTTTTTTGCCCATTCCCCCAATCTATCTATGTCCCTCTGCAGGCACCATGTTTTATCATCAACACCTGCCTTTCACCTAGCTTTGTATCATCCACAAACTTGGCCACAAAGCCATCAATTCCTTCATACAAATCATTCACATTCAACATGAAAAGAAGCAGTCCCATCTACAAATCCTGCAGCACACTACTAGTCTAGCTGCCAACCAAAGAAGTCCCCTTTTGTTCCTACTCTTTGTCTCCTGTCAGCCAGCCAATCTTCTATCCACTCTAGTACCTTCCCATTAATTCCATGGGGTCTTATTTCATTAAGCATCCTGATGTGCAGCACATTGTCAAAGACCTTCTGAAAACCCAAATAAACAACATCTGTCTATCCTGCCAGTTATTTCTTAAAAGAATTCCAACACATTTGTCAGGCAAGATTTCCCCTTTACGGAACCATGCTGACTTAGCATTTTTATCATGTGCCCCCAAGTACTCCAAAACTTCATCCTTAATAATGATTCCAACATTCTTCCAACCACTGAAGTCAAGCTAACTGATCTATGATTTCCTTTCAGCTTTCTTAAAGAGTGGAATGACATTTGCAATTTCGAAGTCTTCTGGAGCCATTCCAGAATCTAGTGAATCTTGAAGGATCATCATTAATGCCTCCACAATCTCTTCAGCTACGTCTTTCAGAACGCCAGGAACAGCCACATCATTCATTATCAATTGGCTCATTTATACAAACGTCTGTCAAAGTCCACTGATAAACTGCTCATATTTATCCACCAGAAGTTCAAGGCAAATGCAAAAGCTGAGCTTTTTCTTATAACATCTTCACCCATAAATGTCCACAGTGTCTGGCTCAGGAAAAAGCAGCTGACAGTGGAAATATAACAGCTGCAAGGAAATCAATTTATTAATTTAAGAATGAAACCTACCTTGTACTTCATTTTTTAAAAGTGCTTTATAGTTTGTTTATTTATTGAGATACAGCGGGAGATAGCCCTGCCAGCCCCCCCATTTTAACCCTGAACTAACCATGGGACAATTTACAATGACCAATTACCCTACTAACCAGTCTTTGGACCAGAGGAGGAAATTGGAGCACCGGAGAAAACCCACACGTTCTACCCGGAGGACAAAGAGACTCCTTAGAGAGAATGTCAGAATCGAACTCTGATCTCCCATGCCCCAAGCTGTAATAGTGTCACATCGCACTATCGACTACGCTACTGTGGCGCCCTATTGTCTTATTTGCCTGGTGAATCATTTAAGCATTCTTGATTTTTAAATAGGTTTAGCATGTTGTTTGTGAGATTGCAAAAGGGACAGCACCGTCATATAACAAAGCTGGGTGTGTGACTTGCTGAGTGTCAATCATGTACAGGATTGGAGCTTGTTCTCAAGCACCATGGAGACTTGATTACTTCAAAAAAAATGGGTGCATAGGCTTTCATCCAGAATATTGAACCTTCAGCTCAGTGGACCAACTCTGTGTCAAATTTCAGGCCAAATAAAATTTAGATTGTAATACGAAGACATTTTTTTCTATTTATTAGATTATCTGTTAAGAAATAAATTATGTGTGCTATAACACACAGGATGTATCAAGACAAGTTTCAGCACAATATTAAATCAATTACCTGCTCTCATGGTTCCAGTGAGAAAAGAACTGGTCAAAAGAACAATGAAAATGCCTGGTATATTGGCACACATTAGTCCCTTAGCCAACATTAGCAAAGATGGACTAACTGATAATTAATCCAATATACTGATACGTAAAAACACAATACACAAATTGACCACCAGATTGGCATGAAAAGTTGTTATTTAGAACCAAATAAATTTTAAATTTGGAAAGATTATATGACTTGAAGCATTCCATAACCTCTTGCCAAAATATTCCTAAGTGCTTTCTTAACGCACAAGAAAAAATCATGAATGGAACCACTGATCTTTTGTATTACTATATATATTTAAAAGGTACTTGCCAATCCAATACATCAAGTCAAATTATGCAGTGCCACTCAATCCCATTAGCACAAGAAGGTGAAAAACATAGAGATACATACATCCTTCATGATTTCATCTGAACCAGGTGGACTACAATCCATATCCGTGATATCACCTTGTTCATTGGATAGACTGCCGAATTTGCCTGTTTTAAATAGAATAGGGCACAGGATTCAGCCACTGTGGTAAGAATGAGTTAGTGGAACATCAACTGAAAATGGTAACAATGCACCTGCCATAAAGGACCTACTTAAGAAAAGAGAGGAGTTTCAGAAATGGGGAAGCACTATCTCCTTCCACGTACATGTTCACATCGTTGCACCTGCATGGGAGTCCTCTTGTAAAACATGTATGTTGGAAAGATCCTCAGCTCCACATCCATCAGTAATGGGCACTTCATCAGTACGGCACAATGGCACAGCAGGTAGTGCTGCTGCCTCACCGTTCCGACAACCCAGATTCAATAATGACCCATGTATAATATTCCTTCGACCACACGGATTTCGCCTGGAGGTTAGACTCTCTCCCAAGCCCCAAATGCATGTGGTTTGATCAGTTAATTTGTTACTGTAAATTACCTCTAATGAAGATGAGTAGTGGAAGAGTCAGAATGGAATTGAACTGCACATGAAAGAGAGTTAAGGTGGGGGTATGAGATTGATGAGATTGCTCCGAGAGCCAGCACAGACTTGGTGAGAAAACTAACCTCTGTCATAATTTGAGGAGGTAGTAAAATAAATGAAAAACAAGGGATGCTGTAGATGCTGGAAATCCAGAGTAACACACAGAAAACACTGGAGGAACGTGCAGCATCTAAGGGAAGGAAAGAAGTGTCAACGTTTTGGTGCTGAGACCCTTCATGGGGACTCACAAATGCTCTGGATTACTGTAGACAGATATAATGCTGCTGTGGATAATACAGATCTGACACCCAGCTGCCAGTAATGATCAGAATATATGCTCCACAGAGATGGCATGGTAGCGTAGTGGTTAGCACAGCACTTTGGAGGTGACATGGGTTCAATTCCCACCGCTGCCCATAAGGAGTTTGTACGTTCTCTCCATGGGTTTCCACCGGATGCTCCAGTTTCCCCTGACAGTCCACAGACATGCCAGTTGGTAGGTTAATTGGTCATTGTAAACTGTCCCGTGATTAGGCTCGGATTAAATTGGAGGACTGCTCGACAGTGCAGCACGAAGGGCCAGAAGGGCCTGTTTCATGCTGTATTCCAATAAATAAATAAATTCCTAATCTCTTAACAAAAACAAAACATGATATCAGGGGAACGCCATGCAAGGTTTAATAATACAATCACTTCTTATACATTTTCCTACTTCTCAAAAACGTTGTTGATTGCGATACTCTTCATTCAAAAGCAGTGAATCAAAGATTAGTTTCCTTATTACATTAAAAACAGAATTCCATGAACAAATGTAATTCCTTCAATTCAACCAACTTGTAAAGGTGTAGTCTCCCTTCCTACCTGGACCCAGGTTATTATGATTTCCTAGATGCTTCAAGCTTGTAATAAAATATTGTTGAAACACTGTATTATGCCCTCATTTAAATTCTTTCTGCTATCATATCTCCAAAGCACAAATTTTGCAAACATTAAAATTCAGTGAAAAGCACTGTCTTCCTTATAAGAAGTCAACAGTGAATTATTTTCACCAAAGATCTTCTATTCAGTAGTCAAAATAAATTTCACATAATTTAATTCATTATAACACTCAGGCAAAGATCATGTCATTTTGGATAAGTATGCCACTTGACCAATTTTTTTCTATTACTTCCTCTACATTCCTGTAGCTATATCTTTACTCTTATTTTACTCTATGTCAGGGGTTCACAACCTGGTGCCCACAGACCCCTTGCTTAATAGTAAGGGTCCATGGAATAAAAAAGGAGAGCTTCTTCCAACAGACCATCAGACTGATGAACTCACGCTGATCTGAGTGTATTTCTATGTTATATTGACTGTTCTATTTATTATAAGTTATTACAATTGCACATTGCACATTTAGACAGACGTAATGTAAAGATTTTTACTCCTCTGTCTTCATGTATGTGAAGGATGTAAGAAATAAAGTCAATTCAATTCAATTCAGGTTGGCAAAATGTATAACCTACATTTAATCTAAAGTGTTCAAGACTTAACTCAGGTTTTGTATTTCTGTACAAGTATATCTCGTAACACATATCCAACTCAATGCATTATGTAAACTTACATTTCTGCTGTCCTTCAGGAACAATACGGTAGACCTTATAAGGTTCTGAGATATCAAGTTGCGAACGGTCTGTCACCTCTTCAAAGTCTGGGCTTTTGTTGAGTGCACAGCGAAGCCTCGTCTTCCATGTGGCAGGCTCTGCTTTCTCACCTTCTTTATACTTTCCTTTAAAGATGGCCCATGCCTACAAGTACAGTGAAAATGTGAAACCTAATGATTATCTCATATCTGTTAATACAGCAACCTCACATCCATGCTTCATGTCTTTGCTGAACTAAGACTGTTAAGCTGTGAAACAGGTTCTTCCTCCAGGCTGTGAGACTTGCAAAGACCTAGTACACATTATTTATGACAATGCCAGCAGCACTTTTATGTCAACTCGTATACCTACAATTATTTTTATCTGTTAGTATTATTGTATGTGCTGTATGTGATATGTGCACTGTGTTTGGAACCTTAGCCCCAGAGGCACATTGTTTCATTTAGTTGTATACCTGTGTACAGTAAAATGACAAAAAACTAGAACTTCAACTTAAAGGTAACAATAGAAGGCCATGCTCTCTTCCTACTACTTCCATCAGGAAGAAGGTATCGAAGCCTCAGAACTCACACCACCAGATCCAGAAACAGTTATTACCCCCCAATCATCAGGCTCTTGAACCAGAGGAGATAACTTCACTCAACTTCACTTGCCCCATCACTGAATTATGGACCTACTTTCACGCATCCTTTATCTCTTGTTCCCAATATTTTTCACTTATTTATTACTTTTTTCTTTCTCGCTGTACTTGTGCAGCTTGTTGTCTTCTGCACACTGGTTGACCACCCTGCCTGCTGGTGCAGTCTGTCATTGACGTTAATATGGCTATCGGACTTATTGAGTATACCCACAAGAAAATGAATCTCAGGGTTACATATGGTGACGTACATGAACTTTGACAGTAAATTTACTTTGAATTTCAACTGCATGCAAGCAAGCATGACATTCTTCTCAGCACACAGATGAGGATGTAAGATTGCATTACACTGCTCTGGTCTGGTGCACTGTACACTTGTAGCAAAATGATAAAACTCCTCCTCATTCACAGCTGCACTTGGAAGACATATTGCTAGAAAGACACGAGATATTGCTTTTACCAACGTTGAAGTTGAAAGTGATCATTAGATCTAGTTATTTTTTTAAAAATAAGTGGCAGCATAGAAGTAGACTGGGCCAGTGGTGCGAGAATTTTGCAGTGAGGTGTCGGCACAAAAGTCTTGCTTTGAGTGTTTCAATGTACGAGATAGATTCTTCAAATATATTTTTTCATAACTATATATTTCACCAGGCAGATTTTATTGCAAAATACACATAGGAGAGCAAAACGAAGTTATCTTGCCCTAGATCTTTCCATGCTGCCTGCACACATCAAGACTTCAAACTTTAGTCCCAGGACTTTGTACAGTAGCTTGTACTTCTAACCAAGTGCAATACTTGGGTTATTCAGCCCGACACTGGAGAAAGCCCTCCAAGCAACTCTACAGTATTGGTATAACCAATGAATGCAGATATCCAACTCCAAACAGATTCTCTGACCTGATGGTGGAGTTAGAAACATGCAACCTTTTTCTCACAGTAGTTCCTTCCTTCATACTTCCAAGCAATCATATATTTTTGGAGACTATTGAATAAACTTAATTTTATATTATTTATAGTTAATTATTTTTAAAAGTTCTTCCATGAAGCACTCTTCAAACTTATACCACCTGACGTATCTGCCATATATTCACAATGTGACCATTCAAATCACCTGATGATGGTAGCTCGAATTAGAACGCGCTTATCTGACCAAAAAGAAAAAAAATCTGTTACCTGCTTTCAGAAGTTAATTTTTATAAATAGCAACATAAAGTCATCCGTTTATAAAAGTGGTATTGGGGACAAATCTTACTTGTTTCACAGCTTTCAGAGAGAGAGATCCATTTTTGTAAAAGTTTACATTTTGAAAGATTATGCAAATTATCTTCCTGCAGTACTGTACTTTTTTAGCTCAGCCTGCATTCAAAGAAAAACATCTGACCCCAGTAAACTCAGTAACTCAATTAATGAAGCAATCAAAGAAATTTCTGCAAGTTAATCCCATCCTGGAGGAAGCTCACAGAATGAGACTGACTGAGCCTCAACTTCGACTTTGAAAGGTACAGATTTTACACCAATATCTTGGGACCACTGTCGTAACTACCCGCAGCGTAATAAACTTTAACGTTTACCACTGCAAATCAGCGTTCCCCAACACTAACTTTTGTAGAACTAAGCACATTTTTAAGCACGCTATTTCTTTAACAACATCACAAAAAGTTCCAAAACCCTCGTACTTTAAATATGGAGGCATCCACCTCCTGGTTGTAGTCCTGTTTTCCAGCGTGTTTCCAGGGAATCCGAAAGGTAATTCGCTGATCATCATCCCACACCAAGCCCGGGTATTGATCGCTGTCGATCTGATCGATTAGCCACTGCTTGAGTCGGCGCATCCCGCTGCTGTTCTTATCGACAATCCCGATCCTGTATTTGCAACATTATAATTCACATCCAGTAAACTGACACACAAAAAAGCTATTAAAACATAAGAGATCTATGCATCAAAGGATAGAAAATATCATTTAACATATTTATACAAAGTTTGTAAACTTGTCTCAAAGTGGCATTAAAATCTTTGCTCACCCTTGCATCGTGACCCCGTAGCTCTGTGCCAGAAATCAGTCACCTAGCCGCGTTATATTCTTTCTCTTCCGCCTTCGTGTGTATAGTTAATGATAATTGCTTTCAAACAATACGGTTTTATTCGGACTTAAAGGCGGTCTTCGTAAGTTTATTTACTCTGTGGAAGGAGTGGCAATACTCCCTGCCCTGATGGTGACTGACACTGAAGTTCACCAAACGCCTCCCAAAGTTTCACACAGCAGGACCAATGAGTCGAGGGAGAGGGTGGTATTTCCTGCAAGCACCTCCTTTTACAAGAAATCAGGTGGGTAGAGTATCCCCCCGTGGCGACCTCCAGCTTCTTGTGTTTCGGCGGTTTTGTGTGTAAGGTGTCAGATTTGGTGGCATTAAAACTTAGACGGCACTTTATGCCACATCTCATTGACTTGCTATCAATTTAACAGCAGCGGCTGAGTGTAGAGGGGGATTTACTTAGAGGCGAGTGTGGGGGAATTTCCAGGGATCTGTACGCCGCCTTCTGGCCCGCCGTGGTAATAGTCCGAAGGAAAACGTTTTTCTTTTCAATCTGACCATTTCATTAGCCCTCGATTAAAATCTTTCCCCAATGAATGAAATTCTTAAGACTAGAAATGCTAGAAATCTTAAATAAAAACAGAAAGTGCTATAAAGATTCAACAGGTCAAGCAGCAGCTGTGGAGAAGAAACAGTTCATACTTTGGGCCCCGGACCGTTTTAAAAGAACTGTGAAAAGGTGAAAACAATATAGTTTTTTTTCTCTCTCTTTTCCCAGATGTATGTTGCAGGTATCATGAACAAGCCTAGTTTGTATTGCTTGTTCTTAATTCCCTTTGCTTCCGTTGGCTTATTCCAGGAATAATTGTTTTTAGGTATCAGTTGAACTTCAAAGACATTGATTTGGAGCCATGCAAGAAAATCAGGGCAAGAGTAGACCATCTAATCTGTTAAATTTGCCCACCTTTCAATATGCTGGTGACAAGCTCCTACTCATCTTCTGAACGGCTTGCCATCAACTCTGATCTTTTAAAAAAAATGTCTTTGTCCACCTTAAGCGTTTGTATAGTGATCCGTACACCCTAGCTCAGAAAAGAACAAACTTCAATCTTATTCGGCATGTATATTTACATGTATTAAGAATTTGTTGTAGTGTGTTGTTGAAATATGCAACAAAAACAAATTCAACAATTATAAAGAATTATTATATAACACTAATGTTGCAAGTATAGGCTTTCCGATATATATTGGTGGACTGCTATACAGAATCGCTGGCATACGTCGTGAAATTTGTTAACTTTTCGGCAGTTGTGCAATGCGATGCATAATAATAGAAAAAAAACATGTGAATTATAGTAAATATTTATATATTGAATAGTTAAATAGGTAGTGCACAAAATAGAAATTAAAAAGTAGTGAGGTAGTGTTTATGGATTCACCTCCCATTCTGTAATCGGATGGCAGAGGGGAAGAAGCTGTTCCTGAATCATTGAGTGTGTGCCTTCAGGCTTCTGTACCTCTTCTCACGGCAGCATGACCTAGGTGATGGGGGTCTTTGATGATGGATGCTTCCTTTTTGAGGCGTCACTCCTTACAACAATCCCGTTATTTCGTGGGAACATTTGTTTTATTCTGAATATATTATTAACTTTTGTAATTTTCCCAAATGCCAGAGGAAAACTTAATCCCTTTGATCATTAGTGTGACTGAATGACTTAACACAATGTGCCCTTACCTTAATTTTCGTTGAATACATTGAGAGTTTTCACATTCACGATGGGAACTTTTGTTTTCTGACAATTTAAATAGTACTCAGCTCACCAGGTACTGTACAGTGATGCTATGATCAGTCCTTTGTAGTTGAGATGATGTTGTTAAGATAAGGGCTATTCGGCCCATCCGTCTAGTCTGGTACAGTAACTGTCCTAAAAGTTCTTCCAGTGCTGTGGATAAAGAGGAACTGTTGGATGTGTTAAGATTTTCATAAGGTATTTGATAAAGTGCCACATCAAAGGTCATTGCAGAAACCCCAAACCACGTGGTGTAAGAAGTAACTGATTGCCGTGAATAGAAGATTGGCCAGCTAACAGGAAACGGATAGTAGTTCTATTTTATGGTTGGCAAGATGTTGCAAGTTGTGTAGCAGAGGAATCAGTACTGGAGCTTTAGCATTCTATAATTGGTATAAATGTCTTTGATGAAGGTATGGCTGTTGAATTTGTTGATGGCACAAAGGTAGCAGGTGGAGTAAATTGTGAGGAGGAGGTAGGAAGGCTACTGTGGGATATATAGATAGGTTAAGAAAACAGGCAGACATTTGACAAATGGGGTATAATGTAGGCAGATGTGAAATTGGAAATGGTGGCAGAAACAAAGCAGATTATATAAATAATTAGAGATTGCATATTATATATGTAAATGGTTAGAGGTTGCAAAGCTCTGAGATGCAGAGGCATCTGGAATGTCTTAGTCCATGATTTGCAGGATATTAAGCAAGTACAACTACCAGAACATTGCCATGCCCGATGGTGTGTCTTGGTCCGAAAACTCAGCTCTTTATTCATCATTATCGATGCTGCCTGACCTTCTGAGTTCCTCCAGCGTTTTGTGTGTGTTTCTCTGGATTTCTGGCATCTGCAGAATCTCTTGTATTTATGAATCTATGGAACTCTTTTCCTCACAAGCAGTAGAATTATTGCCTTTTAATTTTCTTAAGGTTGATGGCTTCTTGATAAGTGATGGAGTAAAAGGTCACAGGGATGCATTATTAAAATTACAATCAGATCAACCACTGTTGATGGACTTGGCGCACTTGATGGAGCCAAGTGATCTCCTTCAGTATCTGGTTCATGCCTGATAAGGCATCGAACTATACTTTAAATTATTCATTGTTTTGAATTTAGATTATGAAGACACGTAGTCCTCTTCTATTGTCATTTAGTAATGCATGCATTAAGAAATGATACAATATTCCAGTGCCATCTTTGATTACTCCAAACCAGATTTTCCTAATATCTGTTTCTAAATAGTAGTTCTCGTGCTAAGATCCATGTTTAAACTCCATTATAAATAGTTTTCTCTGGGCTCTTTGGATTGGAATCAAATTGCTCGGTGTTCCCCTCCAGTTGACTGACTAATGGTCTCTTCTATGTTGAGACATGATAGATAGACAGATGATAGATAAAAGAACAGACAGACAAATAGATAGACAGACAAAAAGACAGACAGATATATAGGTTGATAGACATGTAGACAGACAGTCAGACTAACTGATCATTGACAGAACATAATAAATTATTAGTATGAATGTCAAAAAGATTGGGTATGTGCCCCACTCTTGAACCAGAATCACTTTGGGTAATTTATTGCTTAAAGCATTTTATTGCATGCATTTAGTAATAACATTGCAGATTGCCGAATTCCCAGATTATTCAATTGAGGAAATTAAAAAGAAAACTATGGTCTATGGCAAATTTGAATTGAATAAATTTAGCTTAGTACACATTGAACCTTTACAACATACTTCAACAGCGTCAATAATCCCAAAAATAAAGCTTCTGATGTAGGAGTTTTTAATTGAAGTTCGTGCATGTATGTATATTGAGGAAAAAATAACCAACATTGAAACAAGATGTTTAGCCACCAAAGAGGGAACCCTCACACTAATAAAGAAACCATCCAAATGACTCTCTTTACTACATGTTCTCACTATAAAAATACTATATATGCAGTCACCAATGTAAGCATTGAACAAAATAATCGTATGAAGAGAAATGCAATTATATTTCGAAGGAATGTGCACAAGTTCAAGTTGCACCATCGCAACAAAAGAATTTAAATTCAATTAATTAAATAAAAATCTGAAATCAAGAAAATGATAGTGAATTGACATTAAAAAAAATCTAGTTTATTCTTGCTCTTTAGGGATTAAAACCTCCTGGTCTAGCCTACATGCAACTCCAGATCAAGACCAGTGAATTAAGTCACAAATGTTCTCTCAAATTACCAGCGACTCAGTTGTAGTACAGTGTGGAGCTCAACAAATGCTTGCTCTGACAATATTCCATTGAAGCCTTTTTAAGAATTCAGAGAATATATATGAAAGAAGTTGCCTGAAGTGTGCTTAACAACGTTGGTTGTTGAATTTTGAGCGCCTGATTTTCAGTTAATATCCATTTCCATTACGATGTTTTAATAATCAGTTTTCTCATCTAAACTGTAGCATTATGATGCAATTAGTTCTGCACAAGGATTACACATACAGAAGTATGCTCAATTCCCCTATTTGTATTCATTCCAATAAAATACCAAATAGGGTATACAGTATCTCAGATAATTGTAAACAGCTCTCACTGTCACTATTCTGCATCTGTTGTTTGTGTAATGGGCCATTATGTGCTTCCGGCTCTCATAGTGCTTGGATTTTTGCTCCAGCTTTTCTGCAGTTTTCTTAGATATATACTGTATATCTTTGCATCTTCAATCCCTTCCAACCTATTTGTGTTTCATATGCAATCAACAGAGTCCAAAGTTACGTTGTGCTCCAATTCAATCTAACTTAAAGCTATGTAATACACACAAAATGCTGGAGTCAACATTCGGGTAGAGACCCTTCATCAGGACTGGAAAAAAGTAAAAACGTCTGGGTAAGAAGGTACGGGGAGAGGAGGAAAAAATGCAAGATGGTAGGTGAAAGTGGGAGAGGTGGAGGGATGAATAAAGAGCTGGGAAGTTGATTGGTGAAAGAGTTAAAAGGGCTGGAGAAGGGTGAATCCGATAGGGGAGGGTAGAAGACTATGGAAGAAAAGTAAGGGGGAGGAGCACTGGAGGAAGGTGATGAGCAGATAAGGAGATAAGGTGAAAGAGGGAAATGGGAATGGGAGGGACAATTATGCGAAGCAACTTGCCCCGCCCCTCACTGTCCCTCACCATTCCCCATTCCGTCCTCTCCTATCAAATTCCCCCTTCCCAAGCCCATTATCTCTTTCACCAATCAGCTTCACAGCTGTTTACTTCACCCCTCCACCTGTCCCACTTGTACTTCTTCCTCCCCTCCCCCCACCTTCTTACTCTGACTTCTCATCTTTTTTCCAGTGCTGATGAAGGGTGTCCACCCAAAACATCGACTGTTTACTCTTCCCCATTGGTGCTACCTGGCCTGCTGAGTTCCTCCAGTATTTTGAGTGAATGACTTTGATTTCCAGCGTCTGCAGATTTTCTCTTGCTTGTAACTTAAATCTGCCGCAGGTGAAATCAGTGATGTTTGTCGCCTATATTAGTTCAGCTTTAAAATATTATGTCTTTTTCCATTCATTCATGACTTCCTCTAATCTGCTACTGAGGTTGTACAGTTAATTAGGTAAAATAAAATCATAGAGCTATACAAAACAGGAAGAGGTCCCTTCCGACCTACTTAGTGTATGTTGCCCTTGGTGCCTATTTTTGAACTAAGTGAACCCTAATCCATTTATTCTCCCCCTAGTCCTATCAACTACCCACCAGATTCAACTTTTCAGCAGGCATTTAACCTATCAAACATCCGTGGGGTGTAGGAGAAAACTGGGGCTCCTTGAGGATACCCACGTTCTCACCAGGAGAACATGCAGACTCCACATTGTGCCAGATATCAGGACTGAACCCACATTACAGGAGCTATGAGGCAGCATCTCCACTAACTATGCAACTATGCCACCACAAGCCTTGAGAATATTATTGGTATTTGTTCGAACAAACCTGGGTCCAGATGGTGAAGGTTAATTAGATAAGGCAATGATTGATCTCAATTGATTGCCATTGGGAGTTAGAGAAGATTTTTTTTTAAGCATTGGAGAGTGTCCAATGGATGTTCATGAGAATGATCCTGTGAATGAAAGGTTAACATCTGAGGAGCATTAGATATCTCTGGGCTAGTATTCCTTGGAATTAAGAAGAATGAGAGGGATGTCATTGAAACCAATTGAATGTGGAAAGGCTTGGGTAGAGTGGATGAGGAGAGGATGTTTTGAATAGTGGAAGAATACATGGATATGCCTTTACAAAAGGGCTGAGTGATTTCTTCAGCCACAGAGGATGGTGTGAATCTGTGGAATTCACTGCCACAGATGGCTGTGAAGGCTGAGTCATTGGGTATATTTAAGGTGGAGGTTGATAGGTTCTTGCTGAGTAAGGATATCAAAGGTTACAAGGAGGAAATTAGGAGAAAAGGAGAAAGAGAGATAATAAGTTAGCCATGATCGCATGGTAGAACAGACAGATGGGTGTATAACCTAATTAATCTCCTATGTACTATGTTCTTAAGGACAGATTCACGTTCAAGGAGTCTTCATCCCATGGTCTTGAAATTTACTGCTTATTTATTTATTATTATTTTTTTTTTCTTTTTGTGTTTGCAGAGTTTGTTGTCTTTTGCTCGCTGATTATTTAGCCCAAGCTGGTGTGGTCTGTCACTGATTCACTGATTCTGTTATGGATATTATTATTCTATGGGTTTATTGTGTATGCCCGAAAGAAAATGAATCTCAGGATTGTATATGGAGACGTGTGTACTTTGAATTTAATTTGATCTTTGAACTTTGAGAACTGCCAGTGATTGGGGTGTACTGGCCGAAGAATAAAGTGAGCAAGAATGAGTTAACATTTGACATCACCAACACAAATACATGACCAGAAAAAAATTATAATTCATAAATGCTGAAAGTAAACACAGAGGTACAGCAAGCAATTCATAAGATAAATGTTGCATTTTGTCCGAAACAAAAGTAGGAGAAATTTTGCTGAGATTATACAGTATATATCTGTGTTGAAACAACATTATTTGAAAATCGTATGCAATGTCTATACTGACAAAAAATGTGTCTAAAAATGGCTCGAAGTCAATGTGGCTTAGATCCGTTTGATTGATTCCTGTTGTTCTATGAAGATAATGTAAGATTGGCCCACACTTAGTTGAATTTAGAAGAGATTGAAAGGGATTGACGGGGCAGGTGCAGAGAAGATTTTTTTCCCTCTAGTTTGGCAGTCCTAGGGGCTGCAGTTCAAGATGAGGGTCAACCAATGAAACCTGGATGAGGAGGGTGTATTTCCTTGTAGACTGTGGATTGCAAATCTTTGGAATTCTCTTAATACAGAGGAGCTTTATGTTCCAGTCAAGGCTGAGATTATGAGACAATTGAAAATATAGGAAATCGAGGTACATGGGGACGGCAGGGAATGTGGCGGGGAATGTGGACAATGGATGTGATCCGCCATGAACTCAATGAATGGCAAAGCAGCAATAAAGTCTGCATGACTTACAGTTTCTATTTCTTACACTCCTATTCATAGCACAGATATGTTCAAACTGATGGACGAGTTAAAATACACCCTAAGTTTTCTTTCTCCCTGTTTTTATCTGTGAGTATTATTTATTCAGTTTTCTTGTGTCGAACAGGAAAGTTCCCTGAAATTAACGGTGTATAAAAACCAAATCTTAAAGCACTCTCACTTTATATTAGCATAATACTTGAGATTATCTAGTTTCTGCCTCGAGTCTCATTTGGGGTTTTGATTTGGTTCTGGAGGCATTCAGGCATACAAAACTACATTTCATGCAAATAAGATGGGTGGAGGTCAGGGGCTGGGCTGCAATATACAGAAAGATAATATGAAATAAAATTACAATATAAAAAGCCAATTGACAGTTGTAAAAGACTCAGTTATGTTCATCAGCTCTCAGCTTACTTGAGTTACTAACTATATGTTCAGCTTTCTCTACTGATCAAATCAGAATCATAAGATTTTGAAATCAGCATGTAGATAGTTTATTTTATTATTATTTGATCCATCCTGCCTTAATAAGATCGAGGGCAAAGTAAAAAACAGTGATGGGGGTAATACAGTCCCCACTACTTACACCATCTTGGCAAAAAGTAGCAAATGACTGAAGTTATGCTGAGTTAGTTACCCTCATCACGAGAGCATTACTTGAACTGTATCGGTTTGGGTTCTGCAGTTGGAATGACAGTGAAACTGCCCACTGTCACGTCATTGCGCTGTGAAACTGAGACCAAACCTTCTTGCCTCTCTCGGTTGTTGCTCCGTCTGATCTTTGGAGCCGCTCCAGTTTTCAATGCTCACAGATAGGGAAAACAATGAGAGTTTCATGCTTCAGGTTTCAAGGTTGTCTTCTATCTGCCCCTGAACTAAGATAACTCTTGATGTTCCCAACCACCCTTGCCTATGCCCTTATACAGTACTTTTCCTACCTGCACTGCTCTTCTTACATACAGTAACTGTTACACTATATTCTCCAATTCTTCCTTCTGTGCTACCTCTATAAATGTACAAATGCCATGGATCATCCAGTTGGCATACAAACAAAAGCTTTTCACTCTGTCTCAGTATATGTCACAATAATAAATAAATTCCAGTCCCAATTTCAACTCATTATAGGAAAGATGGGGAAGCTTCGGAGCAGTTGCTGAGGAGATTTACCAGCATGCTGTCAGGATTAGAGAGCACAAGGAGAGGTTGAGCAAGCTAAGGCTTTTTTCTTTCGGGAGCAAAGGAAGATGTGAAGTGACTTGATAAGGTGATAAGAGGCATAGATAGATTGGACAGCCAGAGACTTCTTGCCTAGAGTGGAAATGGCTAATACAAAGGGGCATGGGTTTTACGGTGATTGGAGGGGGGATGTCAGAGGTCGTTTTTTTTTTAACACAGAGAGTGGTCAGTACATTGAATGTATTGCCAGAGGTGGTAGTGAAGGCAGATACATTAGGGACATTTAAGAGACTCTTAGATAGGCACATGGATGAAAGAAAAATACAGGGTTATGTGTGAAGGAAGGGTTAAATTGATCTTGGAGTAGCTTAAAGCTGGGCACAATATCGTGGACAGAAGAGCTCAGCAGTACTGTTCAATATAACTCTTTGTGTGTGGTTGCTTCACTGCCTCCTCATCACGGACAAGAATTAGCACATACTGTAGTTCATACTGTTATCTCACAGCTCCAGTGAACCGGGTTCGATTCTGACTTCTGCTGTTGTCTGTGTGCTGTCTGCATGTTCTCCCTGTGACTCTGTGGATTTGCCCCGGGGGTCTGGTTTGTTTCCACATCCCAAAAGACATGCTGGTTAGTAGGTTAACTAGATTCTGTAAGTAAAATATTCTAAACGTAGGTGCACGCTGGGCAAACCAGGGGTGTTCGTGAGCATATATAAGAGAATAGGAGTAAGTGGAAGAACGAGATTGATTCAATTGCTCTTGGAGCCAGCATGGATTTAATGGGACAAATAGCCTCCCTCCATGTCATAAGGAAATCTGAATATGATGCCTTTGCACCACTTTGCAATTATAACCTCAAAACATGAACTGCTCAAATTTTCCTCCTTCAAAAATACAAAGTGGTGGTATTTGGTTTGTGGGCACGTGGCCAAGTGGTTAAGGCATTGGACTAGCGACCTAAAGGTCGTGAGTTCGAGCCCCAGCTGAGGCAACGTGTTGTGTCCTTGAGCAAGGCACTTAATCACACAGTGCTCTCTGACGACACTGGTGCCAAGCTGTATGGGTCCTAATGCCCTTCCCTTGGACAACATCGGTGTCGTGGAGAGGGGAGACTTGCAGCATGGGCAACTGCTGGTCTTCCATACAACCTTGCCCAGGCCTGCGCCCTGGAGAGTGAAGACTTTCCAGGCGCAGATCCATGGTCTCGCAAGACTAACGGTATTTGGTTTTCACTCTGTACTTTGGTTGTATATTTCTCAATCAAATATGTAATGAGTTTGTATCGTGAACTTTGAGTTAACTTTAACCTTAACTCACACAAGAGTCAACTCAGTTGGTACATAAATTATTGTGCCTTATAATAAAATAGCAATAATGATGTTAAATGTTTAACAAAAAATCTCAACAGGAACAAAATTGAAACCCACTGTACAAAATGAGTTGGTGTACATGTGGTGTGCATTTGATTCATGTGTTCATGTTAAAGTTTTCCCACAGCTATGGTGAGCCAAAAATCAAATGTAATAGGAACACTGGGGAAAATGAAAAGAATCTAGTGCTCTCCCAGCATATAGACCATAAGACAAAGGAGCGGAAGTCAGCCATTCGGCCCATCGAGTCTGCTCTGCCATTTTATCATGAGCTGATTCATTCTCCCATTTAGTCCCACTCCCCTGCCTTCTCACCATAACCTTTGATGCCCTGGCTACTCAGATACCTATCAATCTCTGCCTTAAATACACCCAATGACTTGGCCTCCACTGCCACCCGTGGCAACAAATTCCATAGATTTACCACCCTCTGGCTAAAAAAATTTCTTCGCATCTCTGTTCTGAATGGGCACCCTTCAATCCTTAAGTCATGCCCTCTTGTACTAGACTCCCCCATCATGGGAAACAACTTTGCTGCATCCACTCTGTCCGTGCCTTTCAACATTCGAGATGTTTCTATGAGGTCTCCCCTCATTCTTCTAAGCTCCAAGGAATACAGTCCAAGAGCGGACAAACGTTCCTCATATGTTAACCCTGTCATTCCTGAAATCAGTCTAGTGAATCTTCTCTGTACCCTCTCCAACGTCAGCACATCCTTTCTTAAATAAGGAGACCAAAACTGCCCACAGTACTCCAAGTGAGGTCTCACCAGCGCCTTATAAAGCCTCAACATCACATTCCTGCTCCTATACTCTATTCCTCTAGAAATGAATGCCAACATTGCATTCGCCTTCTTCACCACCGACTCAACCTGGAGGTTAACCTTAAGGGTATCCTGTACGAGGACTCCCAAGTCCTGTTGCATCTCAACTTTGAATTCTCTCCCCATTTAAATAGTAGTCTGCCGGTTTATTTCTTCTGCCAAAATGCATAACCATATACTTTCCAAGATTGTATTTAATTTGTCACTTCTTTGCCCACTTTCCCAATCTATCCGAGTCTCTCTGCAAACTCTCTGTTTCCTCAGCACTACCTATCTTTGTATCATCAGCAAACTTAGCCACAAAGCCATCTATTCCATAATCCAAATCGTTGATGTACAACGTAAAAAGAAGTGGCCCCAACACGGACCCCTGTGGAACACCACTGGTATTTGAAGAATAGACTCTTCTCCAGCTTCCAGCCGGGTACAGGTATTGATTTCAATCAATGTTTCAATGACAAACTTTGCCAACTTCATCAAGGATGATGCCTGGCCAAATCTAGTCCAGTGGTATTTATACTCCCATAGTCCGTCCTTCCTGATTGGTTAGTCCTCATCCAATGAAGTTTCTATTCTCCAAGATTGTTTACCATCAAATTCCAGTTCTTTCTTAGAGTGAGAGCTTCATTTTTGTTTCCCACTCGTGTTATTTCAATGGCTCTCTTTTACCAAGTGGTCCAAGAGACATTTGTACCTGGCTAGAAGCCCGAGAAAAGTTTATTCGCTGGGGAAAATATGTTCTGCTCAGAATTTATGACTTTTTTAATAGTTTGCCAGCTATAACAATCTCAATGGCGAGTCCGCAAAAGTTTACTTATTTTGAGATATGTAACTATTATGTATTGATTGGAAACATAAGCTTGGACAGGTCTCCATGGGAAGACAGTAGGTTAGCGATTCCTATAATAATATTAAGGAATGCTTTTAATCAGAATTTTGCTTTTTAACTGAGAGTAGCAGAACAGATTCCTTCAAACTTTCGTACCTTCTAAATTTTTATTAGTTTCAATAATTAAGAAAAGCAAGGTAAATGAGAGTAATCCAAAACAGACTACTGCAGCTGCTGGAAGGCTTGAATAAAAATAGAAAATTAAGTACTCAGCAGATTGGGTAACATCTGTGGAGAACAGAACAGTAATGTGAAATGTTAACAACAGGAATTCTGCAGATGCTGGAAATTCAAGCAACATACATCAAAGTTGCTGGTGAACGCAGCAGGCCAAGCAGCATCTCTAGGAAGAGGTGCAGTCGACGTTCCAGGCCGAGACCCTTCGTCAGGACTAACTGAAGGAAGAGTGAGTAAGGGATTTGAAAGTTGGAGGGGGAGGGGGAGATCCAAAATGATAGGAGAAGACAGGAGGGGAAGGGATAGAGCCAAGAGCTGGACAGGTGATAAGCAAAAGGGGATATGAGAGGATCATGGGACAGGAGGTCAGGGAAGAAAGATGGGGGGGGGTGGGGTGACCCAGAGGATGGGCAAGAGGTATATTCAGAGGGACAGAGGGAGAAAAAGGAGAGTGAGAGAAAGAATGTGTGCATAAAAATAAGTAACAGATGGGGTGCGAGGGGGAGGTGGGGCCTTAGCGGAAGTTAGAGAAGTCGATGTTCATGCCATCAGGTTGGAGGCTACCCAGACGGAATACAAGGTGTTGTTCCTCCAACCTGAGTGTGGCTTCATCTTTACAGTAGAGGAGACCGTGGATAGACATGTCAGAATGGGAATGGGATGTGGAATTAAAATGTGTGGCCACTGGGAGATCCTGCTTTCTCTGGCGGACAGAGCGTAGATGTTCAGCAAAGCGGTCTCCCAGTCTGCGTCGGGTCTCGCCAATATATAAAAGGCCACATCGGGAGCACCGGACGCAGTATATCACCCCAGTCAACTCACAGGTGAAGTGATGCCTCACCTGGAAGGACTGTTTGGGGCCCTGAATGGTGGTAAGGGAGGAGTTAGTCCTGACGAAGGGTCTCGGCCTGAAACGTCGACTGCACCTCTTCCTACAGATGCTGCTTGGCCTGCTGCGTTCACCAGCAACTTTGATGTATGTGAAATGTTAAGTCTTGATGCAGGGTCCCCACACTAAACATCGACTGTTTATTCATTTCCATGGATGCTGCCGCACCTGCTGATTTCCTCCAGCATTTTGTGTATGTTACTCTGGATTTCCAGCATCTGCAGAATCTCTTGTGTTTACGCAATGTTAACTATGTTCCTCTCTCTCTGCATCTGCTGCCTGGCCTGCTGAGAACTGCCACTGTTTTCTGGGGGATTTTTTTGAGAATATAAATTGGGTTTTTTTTTGAGAGAAAAATATTTAAACTTGTAATTGCCTTCAAGGATACCATGTCCCAGATTAAGACTCTAAGCCTCTTCTAGGATAGAGTTCAGTCTCAGAGCTCAGATGAAGACTGAGTCACTTCCAGAACAGAGTTCAGTCTCAAAGTTGAGTTTCAATGCTATGGGCAGAATTGTTGCATGTGAGGAAAGAAAGAGTGAAATTAGAAAGGAAAATGAGCGGCAGGGCATGCAGTACTGAAGGAACTCAATAGGTCAGGCAGGAAAGAAAAGTGTCAGTTATTATGGAGAAAACAAGACATTCAACATTTCAGACCAAGACCTTCCAATATTGGGTTTAGTTTGATAATATTCCTATGTGCCTTGTGCTGTTATGTCTGCTCTTGTTGAATTTGTGAAGAATAATTTGTGGATAATGTGAAAACCTCTTGTTGTCTTTGTTAGGGTGTAATCTAGAGTTAGGTTATTTCGCAAAATATCAAGTTCAGCAACCAACCTTTACACCTGAACATGGATTGTACATTAAATTTAAAATGCAGTTCTGGACAATAGTTTCCTGGATCTGTGGACACCAGTTAATTGAAAACCAGACAATGCTGATTAAAACTCATATTGGGTGTCTGGAGTGTGGGTGCAAAGAAGGATGTGTGAAAGTTTTATGTAATTCAAAGGAAGCATATATATAGAAACATAGAAAATAGGTGCAGGAGTAGGCCATTCAGCCCTTCGAACCTGCACCGCCATTCAGTATGATCATGACTGATCATCCAACTCAGAACCCTGTACCTGCCTTCTCTCCATACCCCCTGATCCCTTTAGCCACAAGGGCCATATCTAACTCCCTCTTAAATATAGCCAATGAACTGGCCTCAACTGTTTCCTGTGGCAGAGAATTCCACAGATTCACCTCTCTCTGTGTGAAGAAGTTTTTCCTCATCTCGGTCCTAAAAGGCTTCCCCTTTATCCTCAAACTGTGACCCCTCGTTCTGGACTTCCCCAACATCGGGAACAATCTTCCTACATCTAGCCTGTCCAATCCCTCTAGAATTTTATACGTTTCAATAAGATCTCCCCCTCAATCTTCTAAATTCCAGAGAGTATAAACCTAGTCGATCCAATCTTTCATCATATGAAAGTCCTGCCATCCCAGGAATCAATCTGGTGAACCTTCTTTGTACTCCCTCTATGGCAAGAATGTCTTTCCTCAGATTAGGGGACCAAAACTGCACACAATACTCCAGGTGTGGTCTCACCAAGGCCTTGTACAACTGCAGTAGTACCTCCCTGCTCCTGTACTCGAATCTTCTTGCTATGAATGCCAGCATACCATTCGCGTTTTTCACCGCCTGCTGTACTTGCATGCCCACTTTCAATGACTGGTGTACAATGACACCCAGGTTTCGTTGCACCTCCCCTTTTCCTAATCAGCCACCATTCAGGTAATAATCTGTTTTCCTGTTCTTGCCACCAAAGTGGATAACCTCACATTTATCCACATTAAATTGCATCTGCCATGAATTTGTCCACTCACCTAACCTATCCAAGTCACCCTGCATCCTCTTAGCATCCTCCTGACAGTTAACACTGCCGCCCAGCTTCGTGTCATCCACAAACTTGGAGATGCTGCATTTAATTCCCTCGTCTAAGTCATTAATATATATTGTAAACAACTGGGGTCCCAGCACTGAGCCTTGCGGTACCCCACTAGTCACTGCCATTCTGAAAGGGTCTCGTTTATTTCCACTCTTTGTTTCCTGTCTGCCAACCAATTCTCTATCCACATCAATACCATACCCCCAATACCGTGTGGTTTAAGTTTGCACACTAATCTCCTGTGTGGGACCTTGTCAAAAGCCTTTTGACAATCCAAATATACCACATCCACTGGTTCTTCCCTATCCACTCTACTAGTTACAACCTCAAAAAATTCTATGAGATTTGTCAGACATGATTTTCCTTTCACAGATCCATACTGACTTTGTCCGATGATTTCACCACTTTCCAAGTATGTTGTTATTACATCTTTGATAACTGACTCTAGCATTTTTCCCACCACCGATGTCAGGCTTACCAGTCTATAATTCCCCAGTTTCTCTCTCCCTCCTTTTTTAAAAAGCGGGGTTACATTAGCCACCCTCCAATCCTCAGGAACTAATCCAGAATCTAAAGAGTTTTGAAAAATTATCACTAATGCATCCACTATTTCTTGGGCTACTTCCTTAAGCACTCTGGGATGCAGACCATCTGGCCCTGGGGATTTATCTGCCTTTAATCCCTTCAATTTACCTAACACCACTTCCCTACTAACATGTATTTCCCTCAGTTCCTCCATCTCACTAGACCCTCGGTCCCCTACTATTTCTGGAAGATTATTTATGTCCTCCTTAGTGAAGACAGAACCAAAGTAGTTATTCAATTGGTCTGCCATGTCCTTGTTCCCCATAATCAATTCACTTGTTTCTGACTGTAACAGACCTGCATTTGTCTTAACCAATCTTTTTCTTTTCACATATCTATAAAAGCTTTTACAGTCAGTTTTTATGTTCCCTGCCAGGTTTCTCTCATAATCTTTTTTCCCTTTCCTAATTAAGCCCTTTGTCCTCCTCTGCTGGACTCTGAATTTCTCCCAATCTTCAGATGTGCCGCTTTTTCTGGCTAATTTGTATGTTTCTTCTTTGGAATTGATACTATCCCTAATTTCCCCTGTCAGCCATGGGTGCACTACCTTCCCTGGTTTATTCTTTTGCCAAACTGGGATGAACAATTGCTGTAGTTCTTCCATGCGATCTTTAAATGCTTGCCATTGCATATCCACCGTCAACCCTTTAAGTATCATTTGCCAGTCTATCTAAGCTAATTCACGTCTCATACCTTCAAAGTTACCCTTCTTTAAGTTCAAAACCTTTGTTACTGAATTAACTGTATCACTCTCCATCTTAATGAAGAATTCCACCATATTATGGTCACTCTTACCCAAGGGGCCTTGCACGACAAGATTGCTAACTAACTCTTCCTCATTGCATATAGTGGCATGCAAAAGTTTGGGCACCCCGGTCAAAATTTCTGTTACTGTGAACTGCTAAGCGAGTAAAAGATGACCTGATTTCTTAAAGGCATAAAGTTAAAGATGTTACACTTCTTTAATATTTTAAGCAAAATTACTTTTTTATTTCCATCCTTTACAGTTTCAAAATAACAAGAAAGGAAAAGGGCCCAAAGCAAAATGTTGGTCACTCTGCATGGTCAGTACTTAGTAACACCCCCTTTGGCAAGTATCACAGCTTGTAAACGCTTTTTGTAACCAGCTAAGAGTCTTTCAATTCTTGTTTGGGGGATTTTCCCCCATCCTTCCTTGCAAAAGGCTTCTAGTTCTGTGAGATTCTTGGGCTGTCTTGCATGCACTTCTCTTTTGAGGTCTATCCACAGATTTTCATAGTCATAGCCATAATTTATTGATCCCGGGGGAAATTGGTTTTCGTTACGTTGCACCATAAATAATAAATAGTAATAAAACCATAAATAGTTAAATAGTAATATGTAATTTATGCCAGGAAATAAGTCCAGGACCAGCCTATTGGCTCAGGGTGTCTGACCCTCCAAGGAAGGAGTTGTAAAGTTTGATGGCCACAGGCAGGAATGACTTCCTATGACGCTCAGTGTTGCACCTCAGTGGAATGAGCCTCTGGCTGAATGTACTCCTGTGCCCACCCAGTACATTATGTAGTGGATGGGAGCCATTGTCCAAGATGGCATGCAACTTGGACAGCATCCTCTTTTCAGACACCACTGTCAGAGAGTCCAGTTCTATCCCCACAACATCACTGGCCTTACGAATGAGTTTGTTGATTCTGTTGGTGTCTGCTACCCTCAGCCTGCTGCCCCAGCACACAACAGCAAACATGATAGCACTGGCCACCACTGACTCGTAGAACATCCTCAGCATCGTCCGGCAGATGTTAAAGGACCTCAGTCTCCTCAGGAAATAGAGATGGCTCTGACCCTTCTTGTAGACAGCCTCAGTATTCTTTGACCAGTCCAGTTTATTGTCAATTCGTATCCCCAGGTATTTGTAATCCTGCACCATGTCCACACTGACTCCCCTGGATGGAAACAGGGGTCATCGGTGCCTTAGCTCTCCTCAGGTCTACCACCAGCTCCTTAGTCTTTTAAAAAATTAAGCTGCAGATAATTCTGCTCACACCATGTGACAAAGTTTCCTACCGTAAAGGTTATTGCACGAACTTCAAGTGGGAGACAAAAGCTGCTTGTAAAAGTAAATGCAGAGACCAAAGTCCGGCTGGATGAATGGAAGGCCAAAAAGAAAGGAGTCAATGGAGATACAAAAAAAACAGAGGATGAGGAAACCAAGAGGAGAGATCAGATCATAAAGGGAGCAATAGAAGGATTCATAAAAGCATACTCCAGTGAACTAAATGCACCTTCCCAAGATCAAGGTGCACAAATTAGAAGAAGAAAAAGGGAGTAGAAGAATGATGTCCAGAGCTGTCAGAAGCCCCTCCTGCAGTCTCAGAGTCAACTCCTACAATCATCATGGAGGAGGACCCAGAAACTGAAACTGTTTTCACAGCCATAAGTCTCACCTGCTCAGCAGAGTGACCTCCCTTGTCAGGAAAGACATTATCCCACTAGAGTAAGAAATCCTCCATAGCAGTTAAATCCTGAATGGGACAATTTAAAATTTGCTCTGCTGTGGATGTCTTTATAGATATTGTATTATATAGTATCCTGTGGATATAAGTTGAGATGCATTCTGTATTGAGTTGGAGTTTATAACTAAGCAGGAAGGAGTGTTGTGTATCTAATATCTTAGTGCTATTTGAGTAATATTGTAAATATGTTGTTTGTTTAAGCATTCTTTGTTATTTAAATCATACAATGCAGGTTATCTGTAAAAGTACTTAAATGGCATGCATCAGCATGCCACCATGTGATTCATGTGTGCCTCACTTAAATTAAAAACAAACTAAGCTGTTTTCCTGGGCTCTTGTCTTTTTCCTTTCAATTAGCTGGGTTCTATGAAGTGCTGAGTTGTGTCCACGATTTTCTGTTTAGTACAGTCTCAATCAGAGTCATTGCCACACGAAGCCATGGTGCATCCAGAAGTTATGCTTTCTGTGATGTATCTTTTAAAATTGGTGAGTGTCTTTATTCTTCAGTCCCCTGCGAAAGTAGAGGTGCGGGTATGTTTTCTCGGCCTTCGTATCTACGTGGTTGGATTAGGAGAGGCCATTGATAATGTTTACCCCTAGGAACGTGAAGTTCTCATTCCTCGTAGCTTCAGCATTATTGATATTAACAGGAGCATGCACCCCAACATTTCCAACATTCACCATCCAAGGTTAGATCTGTCTTGGAGGAAATTTGAGGATTGTTCGGCGCTGAAATATAAACTCTTGTTTCCTTAGCTGTTAGGAAGTGTTCTGGAGTTATGAGAATATAGCAGATATAAGTGCTATTCACTCATTTTTTGCCATTTGCAAAATTTGTTCTTTTTTTTTATGTTTTTGAGTAGGCTCCATGGTGTTTCTTGTTTCGTGGCTGCCTGCAGGAAGACAAATCTCAGGGTTGTATACTGCATACATACTTTGATCATAAATGTACTTTGAATCTTTGAATTAGTTCCTACAAGAACCAGTCTTCATTTCTTAATGTAGATTGTAAATTGCAAGCAGTAAATTGAAGTTAAAAGCAGACCTTTGCACTGGCTGTGAAAGCACAGGCTGCCCTGCAGATTGCATATGCTTCAGCCAAACATTAAGAGGGTGGGGCTGTGTTAATTGCCCTGATCAACTATGGGTTTAAAGATGTTGCACCATTGTAAATGTAAATAAGTTCAGGGAAGCGTGCAATTAGTTTGGCCGAGCAAATCTATTTAAACATTCAGAGGTGTTTCCCCACTGTAGACATATAATTCAAGGAAAGCATTGTCAACCCAAAGTATTGAAGTAAATAATGTCATTTTACCTTTTGAAACTCTATTTAATCACCTACTGTTACCATTGATCTTAAAGGGTGTAAAAATGTGATATACTTTTGGGTTTGTGACACTCTACCGAGAGTGCCTCTTAAAGAAATCCTGCTTGTTGAGATGAGTAAAGACTTCTATATCTCCAGCTTTAGTATCTCTCTGGTGATTTCTATCACAACAAAGCAACCAAAAATTTAATTTCCCATCTGCATTTGATACAGGCTCCGGACTCACCTCCAAATGCTCAATCCTCAGGGCAGTCTTTGAGTCCCTAGGTACTTGTACTTGCCCTGATCATTGGCAAAGCTCATCCCTGTCCATTAGCAATTGGGCATGGCATCAAAGCTATCTCTGCAGACCAAAGATCCTAAAAATCTTATGCTGATAGGATTTTTGATCTTCGGTTTTTTTTTAAGTCCACCTTTGATGTTAAAACTGACATTGCAAAAAAAGTTAATGAGTTTGACAGCAATAAAAAGCAATTTTGTTCTAAATTATAATTGGTAGAAAGAATGGAGAGACTAAATAATTGAAGAAATTCATCCATTTCTGTATCTGGCTCAGGTCCATCCTTGAGCCACAAGTGAAACTGCCTCGAGTTAACTTGGGTTGGTGGTTTATATGACCACTTTCTTATCTTTGGAATTCAGCAAGAGTATATAATAAAAGTAATATCCTGCCATCACATGGCAGTAATTACTTCCTGCAAGTGCCATTTAGGAGTTTTCCTTCCTGTTCATAGTTTCTACATAAACTTCTTTAATTATTTGCACTATGTTGTAAGGTCATACTGACTGTATTACTGACAGTTTCTGCCCAACAGTCTTCTTCATTAGAAGATTAAGATGAAGACACAAGAGACTGCAGATGCTTCAGTAAGGTGCAGCGAACATCCTGCTGGAGGAACTCAGCCCTGATGCAGGGTTTCGATCCAAAATGTCGACAGTTCTTCCCCCCCCCCCCACTGCTCAGCCCCCTGAGTTCCTTCAGCATGTTGTTTGTTGCTTCAGCAGCTGAGGTGATTAGTGTGGAGAAAAATCAAGGTGCAGCATTTTTGGAGAAGATAAGATAAATCAAGTAGTCGGGTTTGAGAGAAAGGAAAAATTTACATTTCCTTCACAATGTCTGACCGTCATTAAGCATTTTGCAGATGATAATATACTGTACTCCTTTTAAAGTGTAGCTACCACTGAAATATGGCAGGCATTCTGTGCATGACAAGTTCGCACAAACATCGTTATCATGACCAGCTAATCTTTTTAACTGCGGTTGACTGAAGTATAAATGGTTGCCAAATAGGTGAGTAAACCTCCCTTGCTTCCCTTTGAAATAGTGTCATGGTATCTTTTATATCCATGTAATAAATAACAGTTCAAATTAAATTTATTATCAAAGTAAATATATGTCACCACATACAACCTTGAGATTTGTTTTCTTGCGGATATACTTAATAAATCCAATAACCATAATAGAATCAATCAAAGACCACACCCAACAGGGACAAATAGTGTGCAAAAGACAACAGACTGTGCAAATAAAAAAAAGGAACGAAAGAGTAAATATCGAGAGCATGAGATGAAGAGCCCTTGAAAGTAAGTCCATAGGTTGTGGGAGCAGTTCAGTGATGGGTTGAGTGAAGTTATCTCCTTTAGTTCAAGAGCCTGATGGCTGAGGGGTAGTAACTATTCCTGAAGCTGGTGGTGTGAGTCCTGAGGCTCCTGTACCTTGTTCCTGATGGCAGCAGCGAGAAGAGAACATGACCAGGATGGTGGTGGGTCCTTAAAAGTTAGATGCTGCTTTCCTGTGACAATATTTCATGCAGATGTGCTCAAAGGTGTGGAGGGATTTACACATGATGAACTGGGCCATATCCACTACTTTTGCTGGGATTTTCCATTCAAAGGCATCTGTGTTTCCGTACTCGGCTGCAATGCAGCCAGTCAGTATATTCTCCACTACACATCTATAGAAGTCTGTTGAAGTTTTAGGTGTCGTGCTGAATCTTCACACAGTCCTAAGGAAGTAGAAACACTGCCATGCTTTCTTCATAATTGCATTTCCATGCCAGGCCCAGGACAGGTCCTCAGAAATGATAACACTCAGGAATTTAAAGTTGCTGACCCTCTCCACCTCTGATTTCCCCAAAGAGGACTGGCTCATGGACCTTTGGTTTCCTCTTGTTGAAGTCAATAATCAGCTCCCTGGTCCATGAGTAAGAAGTAATCTTGCTGACATTGAGTAATAGACAAGATTATTTAACTTCATCCATATTACTGTATAACCTTCCCTTAACGCTGCGATGACGTGTCATCCTGGCCAAAGTGCAACGATCTTTGGACTGCATTCCAGCCTCCAAGATTTGACTGAAAGATGAGTATCATCAAGTTATCATTAACACCTCAATCTTGGGCGTCTAAAGCCAGTAGAATGTAAAAGTATGTCCAAGAAAGGTAACACCTTTCCAAAATTTGAAAGCTAGAGAAACAATGAGTAGAGTGAATGCAAAAATGAAGATGGAGAGACGTCAAAGACATTTCAGAGACAGAATTTCGAACTTCGAAGACAAGAACATTGGGATGAACACTGCAGCTTAATGCAACAAAATCGCAGGAAACAAAGCAGGTACAAATGCACAAACAATCTGATTTAGATTCAGTTTCAAATTTATGTGTCACGCGTACCTCAAAACATGCAGCGAAATCTTTCATTTTTTGTGTAAACCAGAAACATGCCCAAGGGTCTGCTGGCGGCAGTCTGCAAGTGTGTTGCCACACATTCTGCAAGTGGTGCAGCATGGTAGCATAGTGGTTAGTGCAACGCTTCTCAGTACTGGTGACTCATGTGCATTTCCTGCCGATGCCTGTAAAGAGTTTGTACGTTCTCCCAGTGACCGCGTGGTCACTCCCACAGTCCAAAGGCATACCAGTTTTTAGGTTAATAAGTCATTATAAATTAGGCTAGGATTAAATCGGCGGACTGCTGGGTGACGCGGTTTGAAGGCCCTATTTCATGCGGCATCTTAATAAATGAATATATAAATAATTTTGGCAGCAATATTACATGCCCACAATGCTTGGCAGAACAACACAGAACACAATAAAACAGAACATGCCAAGCAACAAAGCAGCAATATCAAATCAAGCCCTCGTCCTGTCTCCCTCCCAGCTACCAATCCACACACATTCTCAATCCTTTAACCCCAGGACAGGCCATCTTCGCCTTCCAACAGGCCCATCAATTTGCAGATACTGGACCCCTGCTTCTCCAGCAGACTCACAGAGATCTGCAAGGCCAAGGTACCAACAATAATAATATACAATGCTTTTTTTTAAATCTGCCTTCCTTTCCTCAGTTTAAACTTATCTGTAAAACATAAAACAAGTTCAACAGGGCATGGTCTTTAGAAATAGATTCCACCAAACGATTCCTGAATTAGTTTACTATGACAGATGTGAGAATTTCCTGCTTGAAATTCTACAGGGTCCTTTCAGAATCTGGATATAACTGTGGCGGTAGTCTGTCTTTTACAAGAGAATTGGTCCAAATTACTGGAAATGTTTTATTAATCTCTCTGTAAACATCACTTTGCAGTTAATAAAGACATTCTCATACAGCAAAGTCAGATGAAATCCACTTACATTGCTACTAAGCCAGAATTGCAAGGTGTCATCACTTCATATTTCTGGATCCAAGTCTTAGAACTCTTCACCCCAATAATTAGGACATCTGGTACTTCGACCAAACAGATTGACATGGTTCACCTCCAGTTCCTCAAGGGAATTAGCAATAGGCAATATATTATGCTCTCACCAGCTGCATGTCTTATAAAATAAATTTTAAAAATCTTTTAGGGAGAAAAATTGATAATTTTCTGTAATTTATGTAAAGAAGTTGGAAGAAATGGAAAAAGGAAACCGTCTGTGTTTACATTAAATATTTCCTAACATTCTACAAACCTTCTATGGTTTCAGTGTTCTTTATGGTGTTCTAGGGTTACAAATTTCACAATATAAATACTTTTTATCTTCATACTCATTTTTAAATGTCCGTATTTCGGTAATGAAGCATTGCACCAATCAGCTTGCTCACAGCCAAGGCCCATAACCAACAATGAGATAAATGATCTGAAAATCTGTATATCACAGTACTGGCTGATTAATGCTGCTTGGCACGCCAAAATATTTCTCTGCTTTTCTTTAGTGTTACTGTATTGCTGGATCTTTGACATCCACCTGACAGGGTATATTTAAAGCCATGGAGAAATGAGACTATTGCTTATTTTTTTTTTAAAAAAGCAGTGACACCAAATCAGAACACATGTGACAGAGTTGGTGTTAAAAGCTGAAAGTAAGGGAAAGAGGATACATCACTAACTATATCTAGCGTCCTGTCCTGGAATATGAGAGGGAAGGGAGAGGAATCCAGGCTGAGATGGATAGGCTGTGAGGTGTCATGGCTTTGTGGCTGAGTCAAAAGTGTTTTGCAGCAAAGACAAAATACTGCTTTGTGCAGGCACCTCTAACCATGATGAGTTGTGGGAGTTCCATTTAATGAGCTATACAGTACTTCTACCACATCTGTTAGTGATTTTGGCTGGGAATTAACTGCAACCCTTTCTCGTCAGGCAGATGCTGCCAGTAAAACGTTATTAAGTCTACATGTGGTGATCATGTAGACTTTGCGTGTTAAGTTCTTCTCATTTATTTGCAGTCTGTATGTGACAAAGTTGTCAAATGCACTGAAATGCTGCATTGCAAACCAAAATAAAGGATATAAAATACTAATCCCAAGAATTATTTTTATATACAAGTACGTCCTGACAAGTTGGTGCCAGTGACCAATGTGATTAATGGCGACGTCCTGCCATTAGTTCATAAACTACTTCTACTCGTTCTTTTGCTTCTTTTTTTAAAGATACTTCTATCAGTAATCTGTGTGTGATTGGAGCCTGTAATTTTACATTTTGATAATGTGTTTTTGGGCCGACGGAATGATCTGGTGCTTTTGCTGCCTCCATGGGAATTTGACGTGGATGAGAATGGAGGGTGTGGCCTAATGCTCCAATTCTCGACCAACTAGCTGATTAAGTCATTGAGCAAGATTGAAATCAATGAGAACAAGAGCAGAAGGCCAGCGGGTGTTCAGTGCTGCCTGCCAATGTTTGACTGATCTCCCTCTCCACCTGGCTCGCTGCTACCAGAGGAAGGTGTAAGAGTCTTGAGCAAGGTTTGATCACTGTGGTTTGTGGATTAGACTCATCTTTAGAGGACTCTGCAGTTCATGTTATAAGTGATTCTTGTTTCTGGTTACTCTTTTTTTCATTTCTATTCTGCACCATTTTGATTGGGGCAGTTTGGCTCTGCAGCCTGCAGTCAATGAACAGCACGGTGCTAAACTGAACTAAACTACACATTCCTAGACTGCTTTAAGGACTCTGCAGTTTGATGTTTAATATTCTGTGAGCCGTTCACTTGTTTTTCGCCATTTGTGTGATTTGTTGCATATTTTTGCACATTGGGTGGTTGATATATTCTTTGACTGGGTTCCATGGTGCTTTTTTTTTGTGGCTGCCTGTGGGAAGAAGAATCTCAGGGTTGTATTCTGCATACAGACCCGTACTTCGATAAAAAGTGCACTTTGAACTTTGAACATCCTATTCTATTTATTGTATTAGACACATAAATAATCATTCCACATAAAACACATCTGATCCATTAAAAGTCACCCTTCCCGTACACCAACACTCGATAATCTGGAACAGAATTACCAAAATTTCTGCTAAAATAAATGTTTATTAAAATATTATTTCCCATCAATGACTTCTGACAAATAAAACACACAAGAAATAAGGCATTTGGTTCTTCAGGCCCACTTAAGTGCTCTTTACTTTCCAATATCAATGTCATTTGATATCCAAACAACCCAAATATTAATCAATCTCAGTCCTCTGAATTAAGAAGTTTATCTTCAGTTAGTTCCTAAATGGTGACTCCATTATCCAAAGATCTTGTCCCTTTCCCCCAGTTCTGCACTGTCCACCTTAAGGGAATAACCTCTAGGTATCTATCCTGTCCATCTTTCCTAAGGTCTTATATGTGTCAACTCTTGTAAACTCACCTAAGTAAGGATCAATCATCCTCCATCTCTGTTCATGCAATAATCCCCACGTCCTAGGAGTCAATCTGGTGAACCAGTCTCTCCTCCAAGGACCCTGTCTACACTTCTTGCTGACTCGGTAAAGCAGCCAATATAATCAAAGACCCCACCCACTCTGGACATTCTCTCTCCCCTTCCCATCAGGCAGAGGATATGAAAGACTGAAAGCACTTATCACCAGCCTCAAGGACAGCTTCCACCCTGCTCTTGAATTTTTTCCTAGTACAATAAGATGGAGTCTTGACCTCACGATCTACCTCATTTTGACCTGTATCTATTGTCTACCTGTACTACACTTTCTCTGCACTCTGTTATTGTTTTACTTTGTACTACCTAATGCACTGTTGTAATAAATTGAACTGCATGAACAGTATGCAAGAGAAATTTTTCACTGTACATCAGTACATGTGGCAACAATAAACCAATTTACTTCTTGGACGACTATTCTTTCTTAGGTATGGAGACCAAAGCTATTGTATTGACATCAGTTCATGGTGAAGAATTCCAGTGGATTCTGTGCAATGGATAAAATAGGAATTCGGTAGACTTGATCCAATCCTTCAAGAATCTGAAAGAATTTTGCCTCTTTCTGGATCTATACCGTTTCACCATCATCTGAATCGGAGAAGATCACATACACTTTATGAAATTCTCCTGATTCTGGTCTATTAATTATAATAGAACAAAAATGGTTATGGGATTGGGACAATGAGTTAGGGATTGAAAAGTACGTCTTGTCAGAGGTGATAATATCTGAGAAGGCATGTAGGATCCCTCTTGCAAAGACTAGAGAAATTTATTTCCGAGGAAAAAGTGTTCACTCTGCGATTGTTTTGTTACAGGGTAAGTTGAATCGATCAATCAGAATCAGGTTTAATATTAGCATATGTCATGAAATTTTTTTATGGTAGTAGCACATTGCAATACATAATAAAATATTAATTACAATACGTATTGTAAAATACCGAGGTAATGTTCATGGATTCATTATCCATTCAGAAATCTATGGACAGGAAGAAGCAGTTCTTGAAATGTTGAGTGTGTGTCTTCAGGCTTCTGTATTTCCTCCTTGAGAAGAGAACATGTCCTGGGTGATGGAGGTTCTTAATAATGGATACAGCCTTTCTGAGGCATCACCTTTTGAAGATGTCATGGATGTTGGGGAGGCTGATGCCCATGGTGGAACTGGCTGAGTTTACAGTGTATTGCAGCTTTCTCCGACCCTGTGCAGTGACCCCTCCATACCAGATGGAGATCCAACAAGTACGAATGCTCTCCATAGTACATCTGTTGGAATTTGTGAGTGTTTTGGTGACATACCAATTCTCCTCAAATTCCTACTGAAATAAAGCCACTGCCATGCCTTCTATCTAATTGCATCAGTATGTTGGGCTCAGGAAAGATCCTCAGAGATGTTGATACCCTGGAACTTGAAACTGCACACCCTTTCCGCTCCTGATCCCTCGATGAGGACTGGTGCGTGTTCCCTCAACTTACCCTTCCTGATTTCCACAGTCAATTGTTTATTCTTACTGACGTTGAATATAAGATTGTTGCTGTGACACCTCTCAACTAGCTGATCTATCTCACTCCTGTGTGCCTCTTCATCACCATCTGAAATTCTTCCAACAATAGTGGTGTCATCGGCAAATTTATAGATTCTGTTTCTGCTGTGCCTCCATACAATCGTGGGGGTAAAGAGAGCAGAGCAGTGGGCTAAGCAAGCATCCTTAAGGTGCGCCAGTGTTGCTTGTCGGTGAGGGGGAGATGTTATTTCTGTTCAGCACAGACAGTGGTCTCCTGGTGAGGAAGACAAGGATTCAATTGCACAGGAAGGTACAGAGGCTCAGGTCTTGGAGCTTTTTGATTAGAACTGAGAATATGATTGTATTGAACACTGAGCTGTAGTCAATAAAAAGCAGCCAGGTGTTGGTATTACTATTGTCCAGGTGATCCAAGGCCAGGTGGGGAGCCAGTGAGATCAGAATCAGTTTTAATATCATCGACATATGGCGTGAACTTTATTAACTTTGTGGCGGCAGTACAATGCAATATGTTATAATAGAGAGAAAAAAGAAAACGGTGAATGACAGTAAATTATATATATATTAGTGAAATTAAATAAGTGCAAAAAATGGGAAATTAAAAAGTTAGTGTGGAAGTGTTCATGAGCTCAATGTCCATTCAGAGATTCAATGGTAGCGGGGAAGAAGCTGTTCATGAACCATTGAGCGTGTGCCTTCAGGCTTCTATGCCTCCTTCCTGATAGTAACAATGAGAAGGGGGCATGTCCTGGGTGGTGGAAGACCTTAATGGTGGACGCCACTATTGTAGCGATAGGCAAATTGCAGCAGGTCCAGGTCCTTGCTTAGGTAGGACTTGATTCCAGCCATGACCAACCTCTCAAAGCACTTCCTGATAGTAAATGTGAGCGCCAATGTAAGCCTGCTCTTCTTGGGCATTGGAATGATTGTCATCCTTTTGAAGCAGGTGGAAACTCCTAACTGCAGCAGTGAGAGAGTAGATTAGATTAGATTAGATTATGAGGACACGTAGTCCTCTTTTATTGTCATTTAGTAATGCATACATTAAGAAATGATACAATGTCTTTCCAGAATATCACGAAAACTCATGACAAACCAACTTAAAAACTAACAAAAACCACATAATTATAACATATAGTTACAACAGTGCAAAGCAATACCATAATTTGACAAGAACAAACCATGGCACGGTAAGAAATCTCAAAGTCTCTCGAAAGTCCCATCAACTCACGCAGACGGTAAACCTCCAGCGCCGCCAACTTGCCGATGCAGCATCCTGGAAGCATCCGACCACAGTCCGACTCCGAGCCTCCGACACCGAGCGCCGAGCACCATCTCTGCCGAGCGCTTCGACCCCGGCCCCGGCAACAAGCAATAGGCAAAGCCGAGGATTTGGGACCTTCATCTCCAGAGATTCTCGATCGCACAGTAGCAGCGGCAGCAAAGCAGGCATTTCAGAAGTTACTCCAGGTGTTCCTCCGTACTCTCACAGCTGTCTCCATCAAATCCGGATTGTGCACGGCCCCCCTAGTTACACATATTGATATCATTCAGAACGGCCGCGTGCGCTGCGTCACGCCGCCATCTTCTCCTCCGTAAAGATTGTTAGTTAAAGTGAATAAAATTATAAGACCATAAGACTATAAGATATGGGAGCAGAATCAGGTTACTTGGCTCCTGGAGCTTGTTCTATCATCCCATCATCGCTAATTTATTAATCCCAACGCCATTCTCTGGTCTTCCACGCGTAACCCTTGATGCCTTTACTAATCAAGAATCTACCAACCTCTGCTTTAAATATACCCAATGACTTGACCTCCACACCCATCTGTGGCAAAGACTTCCACAGATTCACCATCCTCTGGCTAAAGAAATTCCTCCTCATCTCTGTTCTAAAGGGATGTCCCTTTGCTCTGAGGCTACCCTCTGGTCTGAGACTCCACCTCTGTAGGATACCTGCTTTCCATGATCACTCTATCTCAGCCTTTCAATAATTGGTAGGTTTATGAAAGGCCCAAATAGAATGAGAAAAAAACAATAACTGAAGTGTAAGGGGGTTTCGTCTTTTATGTTACTGTGGAGGCTAATTAAAATGGCTTCTTTGTTATGTTATACTTAGGAATGCTTCTTTGTTATGTTAAACTCTGAGAAAGTTCTTCCCGCTAGCAGTTTGTTGAATCACGTTACTGATAAGAAGATGTTATGAACTAATTGGGATAGTTGTTATGGTTTTGGTGTATTTGAAGATATTATATGCGCAGGGTTTTGGGGCAGAAGGCGGGAGAGAGAGACAGAGAATGGACCAGGTGCTGTGATGTCCGCTAATGGGGTCGGACCCCGAGGAGGGCGTTCGGCGAGGAGGCGGACTCATGTGGAGCGTCTGATCGACCGCCATTGTTGGTCCCAGGCGGCCAGTCGAGGTGGTCCGAGGGGTCGCAGGGTGAAGAAGAAGGGTCCCGAGCTCCAACTGTGCACGAAGAGGTTAAACTTTGATAAGTGTGGCGCCTTTTATTTTCCTTTTATATTTTATGCTCTATTAATTATATAGTTCCAGTAATATTTATAAACTGTAAATCATCTAATCGTATCTGGTGTATTGTCTGTTATTTGGGCGGGGTGGGGTACATCACACAGCATCCACACAAACTATTACCAAGTTTGGTGGGGCCGAGGCTGTTTCCCTAGACGACAGCGAGCCGAGCGACCCTGAGGGTGGCCAGGGGGGCTACAGAAGACTATAAATTAACTAGAAAGATTAGAGGGGATTAAAATACATTCTTTGTTGTCATCACCGAAAGGGTTTTATGTTTCCATGTGACGTGGGTGGTTTCATCCCATCAGATTTATTCTGGCTTTCATTTCCACCCCCTCCCCCTAATTTTCCATTGCAAACTATTCTCCCCATATTCCTATCAATGTCCACCAGGTTCCACAAGTCACCTACACACAAGGACCAATCGACTGACCAAGGCATACACCTTTGAAGTGTGGGTGGAAAGTTTGGTGAGGACAAAAGCTATCATCACATTTAAGTAGTGCCCGGATGAGCGTTCGACAAGTTGTAACTTACAAGCAATGGGACAGGTGGTGCAATATGGGCTAGTATGGAATGCCCTTTTCAGCTGACTTGGACATGATGGGCTGAATGGCCTCTTTGAGCAAACCAAAAAAATGACACCATAGATAGTTGCCCAATCCTCCCTCCACAGTCACATGCTGAGGCCGGTTGCAATATGAGTCTGTTGCCACATTTCCCCGCATGGTGCATTTTTAAGTTGCTGCAACTGGAGATGAGCAGCGTGAGCTGTGTTCTCCATGAGAGGAAGTGAAATGTGATGTGTGAGTCACACTGGATTGCTCCCAGCTAAGCATTGGTCATAACCAGCGGTTACCAGATCACTAATGCCCTCAAACCAGGCTGCCTAAAGTGGTGCTGTAGTACAAATCACTGCATGTTATGAAGAAAATATTCTCTCTGGCACCTTTATTGCACCGCTAACATTACTGACACAGATCAAATTGCCTGGCCATTATTGCCATGCTGGAGGCTCACTGGTGCATGGTCATTGTTACATTTCCCACATTAGTTCAAGAAAAACATCAATGCCTCTTCAGTGCTTTGGGATCGAGTGGACAGACAGAGACCTTTTCCAAGGGCAGAAATAGTTAATACAAGGAGGCATAATTTTAAGGTGATTGGAGGAAAGTATAGGAAGGTAATTTATCTACAGATGAAGGAGAGATGGACAGCAGTTTAAGCAACTTGGACAGAAATAAGCAGAGAAGACAATCAGGACAGGTTGTGCGAGCTAGGGCCTTTTCTCTTTGGAGCAAAGGAGGAAGAGAGATGCCTTGATATAGGTGCATTAGACAATAAGAGGCATAGATTGAATGGACAGCCAGGGACATTTTCAAGGGCTAATACAAGGGGACGTACTTTTGATGTAATTAGCGGGGATGTTGGTGGTAAATTTTAGTTTTACACAGAGTGATGAGTGATTGGAATGCACTGCCAGGAGTGGTGGTAGAGGCAGATACATTAGGGACTTTAAGAGACTCTTAAAGAGGCATGTGGATGATAGAAAAATGAAGGGCTGTGTGGGAGGTAAGGGTTAGATTGACCTTAGAGTAGATTAAAATTCTGTGCCAAAATGGTGGGCCTGAACTGTGCTGTAATGTCCTCTGTTCTATGTTCTTTCTTTAGTCTGTACATGAGGATTCTCTGCCCATTCGAGTCTTGACCTAAAGAAAGGTGAGAGACAAGGAAATAACTGAGCTATCCTATTGTTACGTCCACTTATTTCCAGGAGTGCTGCTAGTCTGTGCCACCCTCTCATATCTCCAAATTCCTCTAGTTATCCTCCCATCTGAACCTATGTCACCCTTACCCATCATGCTGAGTGTTCCCAATAATCACCACTCACGGCCCTTGTCAGTCAGATTCAGATTCATTCATTTATCTCATCAAAGCACACAGTGAAATGCATCATTTGTGTTAACAACTGATGCAACCTTAGGGCTGGAGGCTGCCTGCAAGCATCACCACACATTCCACGGCCAACGTAGCCTGCCCACAGTGTTCAATAGAACCACGCAAGCAACAACAACAACAGCACCAAAACAATTCCCTGGCCCCCCTCCCACCAATCACGCACGCAGACAGACCTCAAACCTCACAATGGACCCCTAGCCTCCAAACTCCAAACTTGGCCCAGACTCACAGACAGAGGGCCCCTGACTTGCAGACAATGGACCTGAATGACCTTAGATTCCAACATAAAATGCTCCCAAGTTCATTGATTACATAAAAGACTAGATTCTTCTTAGCAATAGTTCAACACTTCCACCTACTCCCTTTTGGACTTTATCACCTTGCATCAAGTACCTTTAGATTGGCAGAATTATACATGTATAGCTATTGGAACATTGCCATCTTTCTCAGACTCTCCTTTCTTCTTACAGTGACACAACCCAGTTCCAGTAACTACAAACAACAGGCCGCTTTGAATTCAAGCCAACTATTGGAATATATGTGAAAGCCACACCTGCATTCATACCAGAGGGCAAAGCAAAGATATTGGAAAAGAAAGGTTATTGGAAGAAGTGAGTGAGATGAATTGAAAAGGTGAGATATAGGAGCTGAAGGAGGGACATAGAATTATGATGTGGTTTAAGCAGAGTAATCCCTTAAGAGGAAAATGCATGCGTAAAATTTCAATCACTTTTTTACAGTGTAATGCAACTGAGAAATTTCTCCTATCATGAACATGGCAGAAGGCATTTTCCCTGAGTCTCTCTTATGCCTGATGCTACTTATAGAAACATAGAAAACAGGTGCAGGAGTAGGCCATTATGCAACTGTCATTCATGGGATAATGTCCTCCCACTTGCAAACCTCCCTGCAGTAAAGTTTGGATCATGATATCCTAGGAGTAACCTACACAAGTCACACCCAGGACAACCTAGCTTTCCCTGTGCAATAACAGACTTGGTCTCTTATTAGGTCGTAGGTAGAGTCATAGAGCACTACAGCCCAGCCACAGCCCCTTCTGCCCATCTAGTGTGTGCAGAACTATTATTCTGCCTAGTCCCATTGACCAGCACCTGGACCATAGCCATCCATATCCCTCCCATCCGGATACTTATCCAAACTTATCTTAAATGTTGAAATTGAACCCCTATCCACCACTTCTGCTGGCAGCTTATTTCAGGTAACTTTCCATTATCTCTTAGTTAAGAAAATGCACAAGGCACATTCAGTTGAAGATTGTTTGCATGAGTTTAACAAATGCATCAAGATTAAATGCTCTTGCTTTACAGTTTTACAATCAGTAGCAAACTACAATGTACAACATGAAGGTTATCATGTCAATAATGTATATAGACTATGCCAGTAATACAGGTTACATCCTGGCTTCCAGTTAGTATTACATAATACTGTAGATCCACCCACATACCTTCAGACGTACTTAGCTACAATGTCATTAAATGAAATGAAATTCTCTGACAAAATCAGATCAACAATGATAACAATGATAGATATCTCAATTTCTGTGGAGATCATGTTTACTTAGCGAGGCCCTCTGTTGACTGGGTTCAACAGTGGATACTGTTTCCCAGGGGTCTCAGTGATACACAAGCCAGGGCACTATGATATGGAGAGCAAGCTGTTGCCCATGTAGTAGGCTTCCTCTCTCCACACAGTTGATGAATCCAAAGGAACAGCAGAGACCAATACGGTTTGACACGAGTGGTGTCGCAGAAGTTGCCAGCCAACGTTGAGCTCAATGTCGGACTGCCCTAGAGACTCCAGCTCGGAATTTTTCCTCGGGGTTTACTCACAAAGCTTTCACCATAAGTGGGTACAGCAGCAAGGCAGCAGAGGAGTGAGTTCAGAGTTTCCCTTCACCTTGATGAGCTGCCAAACCTGCCTGACAAGCCCCAACTGCCCAAAGCAATTGGTTGTGACACACCAGCATCCTGCCTTTTCCCCTTGTCCTGTCAGTAGAAATGGTTCCATTGGATTTAGTAGCTAAACAGCACATGAAGGCGAGGAGCTGGACTTGGTTGTCAGAGGCTATTTGAGACACACCCATTGGGAGCGTTTAATAGATAGTGGGAGCTTATCCACATTTTACAGCTATTGCAACCTCAAGGAACCAATAATAGTGAATTAGCATGGTTTCATTGCTGAGAAGAAGACTTGAATCCAGTTCAAAGTATTAAAGTGCAAGCCCTCTCTGTCAACACAACAATTCAAAGTTCTATGAACTGAACAGTTCTGTGAATATAGGGCCACACCACAATGGGGTGGATGTTGTGATAAGCAGTGAGTACTGCCAGCTAGCAACTGATTTCTGTGAAACTAAATTTCATCTCCTGTGTACAATGTTCAGTGTGCTATATATTAGCTGCAAAGCTTTGTGGTCTTCAGAAATCCAATCCATTCCATTGCCGTCAAATGTACCATTGGGGAATGCTTTCACCTGTAATTTGTGCAAACCACTGGGAGTTTTTTCCATCAAGCCTCTATCAAGTCATAGAGAAGTACAGCACAGAAACAGGCCATTTGGTTGATCTAGTCCATGCTGAAACCACTTAATCTGCATACTCCCATCGAACTGCACTGATTTATAACCCTCCACATCCCAACCATCCATGTACCTATCCAAACTTAACTTAAACGTTGAAATCGAGCTCACATGCACCACTTGTGCTGGCAGCTCATTCCACACTTTCACGACCCTCTGAGTGAAGAAGTTTCCATTCATGTTCCCCTTAAACTTTGCACCTTTCACCCTTGACCCATGACCTCTGGTTGTAGCCCCACCCAACCTCAGTGGAAAAAGCCTGTTTGCATTTACTCTATCTATAACCCCTCATAATTTTGTATTCCTCTATCAAATCTCCTCTCAATCTTCTACGTTCTAAAGAATACAGTCCTAACCTATTCCATCTTTCCTTACAAACCAGGTCTTCCAGACCCAGTAACATCCTTGTGTATTTTCTCTGTACTCTTCCAACTTTGTTTACATCTTTCCTGTAGGTAGATGGCCAAAACTGCACACAATACTCCAGATTAGACCTCACTAACGTCTTATACAACTTAAACATAACATCCCCATCTCCTGTATTCAAAAGTTTGATTTATGAAGGCCAAAGTGCCAAGAGCTTTCTTTATGACACTATATACCTATGACACCATTTTCAATGAGTTATGGACCTGCATTACCAGGTCCCTTTGTCCCACAGTCCTCAGTGCCCTACCATTCACTGTGTAAGACCTACCCTGGTTGGTCCTACTAAAGTGCAAAACCTGCATTAAATTCTATCTTCCATTTTTCCAGCTGATGCAGATCCCTCTGCAAGCAGTGATAGCCTTTCTTGTAGTTCACTAAACCCCCAGTCTTGGTATCATCCACAAATTTGCTGATCCAGTTGACCATATTATCATCCAGATCATTGATATAGATGGCAAATAACAAAGGACCCAGCACCGATCCCTGTGGCACATCACTAGTCACAGGCCTCCAGTCAGAGAGGCAACCATCTACTGCCACTCCCTGGCTTCTCCCACAAAGCCCGTGTCTAATCCAATCACAAACAAGAGAAAATCTGCAGATGCTGGAAACCTGAGCAACACACACAAAATGCTGGAGGAATTCAGCAAGCCAGGCACCACCTAGGAAAAGAGTACAGTCAACATTTTGGTTTGGCCCAAAACGTCAACTGTACTCTTTTCCTAGGTGCTGCCTGGCCTGCTGAGTTCTTCCAGCATTTTGTGTATGTTGCTCCAATGTCTAATCCAATTTACTACCTCAACTTGAATGCTGAGCGACTGAACCTTTTGACCAACCTCCCATGTGGGATCTTGTCAAATGCCTTGCTACAGTCCATGTAGACAACATCCACTGCCTTGCCTTCATCCACTTTCCTAGTAACTTCCCCTCAAAACTCTATAAGGTTTGTTAAACATGACCTACCTCGTATGAAGCAATGCTGACAATCCTTAATCAGACCATGTCTATCCAAATACTCCAAATACTTATGCAGTATATCTGGTACCTTCGAATACCTTCCAATAATTTTTCCATAACTGATGTCAGACTCACCAACCTTTAATTTCCTGGTTTATGTTTAGACCCTTTTTAAAACATCAGAACAACATTGGCTATCCTCCAATCCTCTGTTATCTCTCCTGTTACTAAGGATAATTTAAGTATCTCTGCTGGGGCCCTGACAATTTCTGA